>NC_046674.1:19290656-19915656 GCF_003369915.1 Drosophila miranda
GATGCTTGGCGTTGAAATAAAATCAAAATTTAGGGATCTCTTATTTCGAAATTTCGAAAGAAAAAGAATAGATAGACGCTGTAGCCGATTATATTTACGCAAAAGTAATGAATGTAACCAGCACTCAAGACATGATAGATGACACCTGATAGATACAAGATTTATGACACATTGTGTTGGGGAATTCTCAGATAGAATATAGAGAGACCCTCAGTGAAGGGAGTCGAGAGGAATCACTCTCTCCAGAATGAGATAGATAGCGTGACGCCAGGCTAGAGATAACACCTTCTACACCTCAAAAATGTATCGCTACACTGTAATCTCTTCGAAAGGGAACTCAAACTAGAATCCAACTCTGCCATTTCTAGACTATCCACAAACTATAAAGATTAGAGCACTCTTCTAATGCATATATTTTATGGCTGCACCGCTGACAACTTCATCTTGAGTCATCTTGTTGTTGTGTGTGTGTCTGTGTCTTCCCTTTTAGTCGATCGGTCTGAAGTGAACCCAATTTACGAGTTGGCCATGTGCTTAAGATACCATTCGTATAGGGGTATGTCCTCCCATCTTTCGGTTAAGCTTAAGCCTGAAATGAATGCGACATCTCCGATGGTCCAGGCCCATCCCAGATCCAGTCCCCTCCCCCTCCCCCTAGCCATCCATCCGCACATATGTATGTGCGAAGAAGTGGAGGCTTCTTGTGGATGCTAAAAATTCAGCTTAATGATTTTTTATGAATTTATTGCCAGAGCAGTCGGCGAGCAATTTGCGCATGCGTTGCCTCCAATGAGCCCGAACTGAAGAGGGGGCAGAGACACGACTCTCCACAACATTATATCCCAGAAAATCCAAGAAAGCAGGCGCGAAAAGTTGCTTCGTTCAGATGTTTTCTGTTTTCTGTTTTGATACCCCGCTGCACGTAAATGTTTACGGGTATATTCTGATTCAGATCCGTATGCCACCGAGAGAGGATCTCGGTTGGGAAACAGCCAGGACGCTGCTAAACAAGGACTCTTTAGGGGGTATTCCTGGGTCGAGACTACAGCGGAGTTCTTTGCTTGTTTTGTTTCTGTGGCAAAGAGAACATTAAGTGGCTGGCTGCCCTCTGCCGCTTGCCGCTTGCCGCATGCTGCATGCATATGGCGTGTGTTTGCAACGCCTACTAAATCATCTGGCAGCATGCCTCAATGTGTGTCCCGTCATACATTCGTTGGCACAAACAACAACAACAACAACAAAAGCACACACTGAGAGCGGAATCGGTGTCGGAATTGCCATACGCTGCACTTCCTGCTTCAGTATATTCCTGCAGCATATTCCATTTCGCTATTCAATGAATGCCCCAGCTTTGTGTGAGAGCAAAAACAAATCGAATTTAAGCCCTTTATTCTAGACAGACCCCGAGAGAGAGAGAGAGAGAGACAGCGATCTCCTCCAACTCGGAAGCTGCGATGGCTTCTGTTTTTCTCTAAAAGATGGAGCTTGAACATGCACAGACCTCTATGGATTTCCTGTGAAAATGTATCCATTATATGCTTCGGAAATACCAGGAAATTGGAGTTCCCGGCAGGAGCATTGATGCCCCTCCAGGGTCAAGGATACACACATTTGTATGTCCCCACTTTGGACTTAGAAGCGTCCAATTGTTATTTCTAGCATCCAAATTTTCGCCAGAACTGCCCCATTTGCCAGATTGGTCAGATAATCATTATGCTGGCTGATATTTATGGGACCATTTATTTGGCTCGAGTGGCGAGTGATATGCGTGTGATTGGTATCCATCGCAATGCAGGCTGACGCCACACCGCCTTTGCACTTGGCTGCCACAAAAAGTTGCTCGAGTGGCGCTGCTGCAGGCGGGCTTGGAAGGCGTATCGGGTTTCGGTTTCTGTTTCGCCTCCCCTCACCGCAACTGCAATCAGTTTTCAGTTCACTTGGCCAATAAAAACCAAAGTCGCGCTTGTCAAATTATATCTCAGCCGAGAGGTGACTGATAAAATATTAAACTAAATGACAGGCTATGGCCAAAAGAAGAGAGGCAGTGACAGAGGCAGTGGCAGAGGCGCCCCAGGGTCGTTCACTTGTCTAGTCTTATGACACCTTCGGAGCGGGGACAGTCGGCCCGGCGTCCGTCCGGCCCTTCATTGGCCATTTAGGGCTCTCTCAGGGCCACCATCGCTTCTCTCTCCATGCTTCCCATGTAAATTGTGTCAATTGCTCGGTGCTTTTAGGTTTAACCTTTGTCGGCTCGAAGCGACCTTAGTTCTCACCTCAAAAGTGTTAAAATTAAAGTCTACCAAAAGTTTATTCCAATTTATCAACCCGGGGGGCCCCACTGACATTAAGTAAATTGTGTAAATGATGATAAAGGCACATTTCTGTGGGCTACACGTTTATTTTCACAAGATTCATGCAGAAATATATCTCATATTCGTGGCATAGAACGTAAGATCCAAATTCTCATAATTTCAATTGGTTTTAATCGGAAATCTATGCGAACGAATTTTCCACTGAATCTGAATAGATTTCACACCTACAATCGCAAATTTCTCCTGGAAAAAGGATACGTGTGTTGTGGCCAGGCATCAATCAATGGCAATTTCCCATTCGATCGATCGATGGCTCTCTGGCTCGCTCGCAGCGTTTCCACCAGCATAAATCATCGGATGGCAAAAATGCCTTTGAAACTTGCTCCACAGATCCAAAAAACATCAAACCAAACAAAAGTGGGGGAAAAAAAGCTAACCCCACATACGATATAAAGAGCCATAAATCTCGGGATCCATTAGGTGCAACTGAAAATGCTGCGAGCAGCTCCAGCTTCAGCTTCAGGTTCTTCAGAGGTTTTTTGGCGCGCTTTCTGTTCCCCCCCCACCACCATTCCACCTTCCAGCATACAAACATTGTGCGACCTTCAAATGGCCCCTCTATGGGGGGGGGGCAGAGAGAGAAATCACGCCACTCTTGACTGCTGGCAGAGCCCGAATGGATGGACTTGATGGAACACGCACCAGCGAACAGATTCGCGTACTCCGAGCAGAGCGGAGCAGCAGATCGCTGTGTGGCTTACCTGGGAGCCGAGGGCAGCGATCGATGCTGAACATGTTTTATGCATCCGCAACAAATGTGTGCGATCCAGCACATACATACATGTGTACGTACGTACGTACGTACGATATACGATATATAGTCGTGTGTATATTCAAAGTTAAGGAAAACAACAGCGAAATACTTTTAAAGGTAACCCAAAACAAAAACAAAAAAAAAACAACAGCCTCGAAAAAAATGGCGAAGGTCGTTCAAAGGCAATGCAAAGTTTGTGTTTTCTTTTTTTTTCACTCTTTGGGGTTTTGTTTAGGTTGCTTTTTTTTATGGCAGTTCATGGATTGTTTCCTTTTTCCGTATACTCTATAGCGCAGATTTTGTATGGGGTATCCTCGGAAGTTTATAATCCTTTGTCTGAACCAAAGCTCCTTTCAGCGGACAGCTCCACAGCGAAACGAAACCTCACAGTATCAGGAGATAAGGAGATACGGGTATCATCGTAAAGCACAGTTCTGGAATCTAGTAAGAATCGAATCTTGATCGAATCTTCTGCCTTTCGCTCCCCTCTAACGAACCTCGTCATGCACATGACTTGTATTTTGCTTTTGCATTCTCGGCTAGTTTATTTTGCAGTATTCGCTGGCAGCAATGGAAGCTATTGGAAGCGAGAACATACCGCTGACAGAGTGCATCGCGTCTTCTACCTTTTGTATGTGATGTACACGACATTTATTTTGTTTTTGCATAGAGCATCAAATCTTCGACCTTTATTGGCCCTTGAATTTCCTATAGGTTTTTCGATCCAAAAATGTACTTACGGTAGTTGGATTCCGAAACGGAGCGACGTTGATAAGACCGTCTCGTATCGTTTCGTCTCGTCTCGCCTAATTGCTCCTGTACCGGACGTCAACGTTTTTTAAAATGTTGCTGATTTTTATTTTGGGCTGTTGGCCAATGGCCACCACCAGCCATCCACTGGGTTGGTTCCCATCATAAAGTTGTCGACTGGTTTCCTTTTTTTGGCATCGACGACGACGAACCGTTTCTGTCCGTCAGAGAGTGTGGTGGGACTGGGGCCGGAGCTGGGGCTTGAGCCGTGATTTTCTTTTTTGCCATTTTATTTTCATTTTATTAACATTTCATTTGGGTAGTTGCTTGGTATGTGGGTCAAGTGGCGACACTTGGGAGCTGGTCCACCAGAGGATGGGGACTGCAACTGGGACTGGGTCTGTAACCGAAGCTTACACGGATAATGCCTTGATGTATTACACGTATGCCCGATGGTGGCCAATACCGAACCCAAACCCAAACCAAAACCAAAACCAAAACCCAATTCCAACTGCAATTCCAGTTTCAGTGGCGCAGATAAGGCGGCCACAAGAGGTGTCTGATATCGCCAGGGAAATATGAAATTACTTTATCGTGGTGGACTCTTTCGCCGCTGTCCTACATTCATTTCTGATCAAAATTACTGTCCGCTGACAGCTGATGTATTACGCTAATGGAGAGCTTAATGGCAGTCACTGTAGAGTTGAGTTTTATAAATGAGTTTCGCTTGGGGGAAACCCTTCATCATGTGACCCGATAAACTTAATAATTCACTTGAAGAAATCCCGTCAGTGTTTGGCTTGGGAAAGTGGGGATCTGCTTGCACAAGTTTCCCATAAGCGAAGGGATACATGCGAGATCGAATCGAACCAACTCCAGACAAAGTCGGATTGAGACTACACAAAAGATTATCATATCTGTCTTCGAGCCATTAATTTTTAGAATTTATAAACCTGCTGCTGATTGCATAACCATATATAAGCATATGTTAAACGATTTGATTCCCGGTTGACATGGCGCCACTGGAGCCTGCTTGTTCCGTGTAAAAATTCTAGATCTGATCTGATATGCATCGAAACTAATTGCCATGGCACAAGAGTTTAGTTATTAACATATCTGCTGACGGAGTAGGAGCAGGGGGGGGATGGAGGTAAACGAGGTATTGAATTAGATTTCACTCCACTCAAAGCCAGGCCGAACAATAAAGAACAAAAGATACAAAGTATCTTTGTGCTGTTGGGCCTCAGATATCAAATCTCAATTGGTTTATGTAAGCTCTAAGCAAATGCGAGAGTATCTCTCGAGACAAACGAAAGTCAATTACGGTTCAATCGATTGACGATTGAGGTTTGAGGCTGGAACACGCCTTCCTTCCAGCCTATAGATACCTATGCCCATACCTATACCTGTCTTGCCATCTGTCCGATAACTTTCTACAATTATTTTCAATACTATTGAACTTTTCTTCTACTTCACGCTGATTTACGCAACTTTCACGGCAGCCAGCAAGCCAGCCAACCACAAAACCCAACCAAAAAAAGAAAAAAAAAAAAAACAAAAATCCCCAAACAACAAATTTATGGTCCCAGCAGCCGGCGCTCGCATCGCATCGAAATCGAAATGGAGAAAAAAAACCAAAAACCAAAACAACATGCTGCCTGCTGCCTGACGGCTGGCCCACGCAACGCCGTGCAACGCCAGAAACAAAAAACGAAACCCTTTAGGAAATTTGTACCGAAAAAAGCTTGAAGCTAGCGGCGTTCGCTGCATAAATCCGTTTAAAATCGCTGGCCCGGCCAACACCAACAGCAACAGCAACAGCAATGAAGCTGCAACTGCAACTGCAACTGCACCTCCAACTTCAGCTTCAACTTCAACTTCAGCTTCAAGAGTCAATCCTCAAACCCAAATCCGAACTGCAACACCAACGCAAGACGGAGAGCGTACACTCCATGGCCTGCGGTTGGGTTGGGACGGGTCTGGGGCTGGGGCTGGGGCTGGGGTCTGTGCGGGCGGCACTCTCTGCCACACGATGTACTGTACTCGTATATTGTACAATGGGAGTGATTTGGGTTCCACTGGACCGCAACCGTATGGTATCTGTATGAAAGCAATATGGTTTCTTCCTGGCAATGCGATTCCTCGATGTTCCTCCATTGAGCCCACAGTGGAGTATCCAGGGGGCTGTGGGATAGGATCGAGCCGTAGTGGTTTTATTAATGAGCTTAGACGCACGCTTCACAGCAGAAACGTCACCGATGAGAATCGATGTGGATCCAAAAACAGCTAAGCCAAAGAG
Organism: Drosophila miranda; assembly: GCF_003369915.1. Taxonomy (NCBI): domain Eukaryota; kingdom Metazoa; phylum Arthropoda; class Insecta; order Diptera; family Drosophilidae; genus Drosophila; species Drosophila miranda. The sequence continues at coordinate 19,296,832 of NC_046674.1, forward strand.
CCATAAAGATTAGGCCACGCTGAAGAGCCCAAAAGGATGGGGGCGTCATTGGCGTTGGCAGCACAAGCACATCGCATATCAAAATGCCACCTCTGCGGTATCATGGCAATCATTATAATGTGAGTGGGATCATCGGATCGTTCGTGCCTACAATACATACATATATGTATGCATAATAGATATACATATGTACAATACTATGGGGGCGCTTGGGCAAGTGTCGCACGAGCAGAACGTGCCCGCCTTCATGGCCCATGGACTGGCTGCCATGAGGGATGGGATGGGTTGGGATGGGTTGGGATGGGCGAAGTAACGTCCATTTATTGTTCTCTTGTTTTGGAGTTGCGTTCGATTTTCTATGGATTTTGAATTATGCCAAATCGAATATATCAATTCCCCCAATGCCCCACCAGCGATCATTTGCTAAATACCATTAATCAATCTGATTTACATTTTGTTTTTATTTTTCCCATTTCAGCTACGTTATTCGGAGCGGGGGAATTCCAAGCCACCGCCAAGCCAATCCAAAATTCGTTGGTTTTTTACTAATTAATGGATCGATAGAGAAAGGTGAGTGACAGCATAACTAATGTCTAGGAGCCACCTACCGTTTGCCATTGAACTTGACTAGTGTGTGTGTGTGTGTGTGGTTCCAGTATTGCCCAAATTGGATGTTAATCGTTCACCAGATGCTATTCGATTGCCATTCCAAGACTCCAATCATCATGGGAAATGGGAGAACAATTATAAGTTTATTTGTTTATGGAAGGCGGACTATGCCATTCACCTGCCGCTGCCCGGCTGCCCGGCTGCCCGACTGCCTGCCTGGACACGAATGTCCAAATAATTACAGAGATTTTTCCCAATTACATCCGAATCGGTTATGCGGAGAATACGGTTTTCCACAGGCATTTATCACGGCTGACAGCCAGCCGAGACACGCCAAATCGCCGCCAGCAGCGGTCAGCACATAAATTCGCCGACAAACTCAATCAAAAAACGCGGTCTATACGGGTAGCAACTCCACACTCCACACACCACACTCCACACACCACACTCATTTTTTATTTTTTATTTTTTCTATATATTTTGGTAGGCAATTTTGTCGTGAATGCAAATTTTGTGTACACTTTTAATTAACGTTAAAGGTTGCCTTACAGCTCACAGTTGTTGGCGTTGTTGTTGTTTTTGTTGGTTGGAGATTTTCCAGCACTCGTTTGACTTTGGGGCTGGCTTTGAGTATGTTTTGGCTGTTTACTGATTAGCGAAAAAAGCAAAGTAAAATAATGGAAATAAAATCAAGAAAATCCAATATTGAATCACGAAATCGTACCCGTACCCGTGTACTCCATACATAATTTGCCTAATGTTTGCCTATGCTAATCGGGGACATTAATCAGACTTGTTAACAACATTGAGCACGAGTCGCGAAGGGGTCGCCACTGCCACTGCCACCGCCACTGCCACCGCCACTAAATGCCAAACAAATCAACAGTCGAGCCGAAATTACTTCATTTTTCGTAACTTAAATTGATGGATTATTAAATAAGAGGGGAAACACAGCGGCTCAAAAGAGTACAAAGCCCCCACCCAAGCCACCAACAATGGGCATACGAAATGAGAGACCCAATGGGAAATTCGATGACCGCTGGGGAGGTAGAAAAATTAAGAGTTTTTGGAAGCTATCAAGAGTTCGAACTGCAGACGATGTATTTTTTTATATTTTTTATCTGTTCTTAAAAAAAGCAAACAAAAATTATATTAATATATACCAGATTTATTTATTAATAATAATAATTATTATTTAATAATAATAAATGTTTAATAATAATAATCATAATTATTATTTAATAATATTTAATTAAATAATAATAATTTTTTATTTAATAATAATCATTATTTAATGATAATAATAATAATAATATTAATAATAATGACAATAATAATAATAATAATATTAATAATAATGACAATAATAATAATAATAATATTAATAATAATAATAGTAAAAATAATAATATTACAGTACAAGTTTTTTTTTCTTTAATAATTCCTTTAATTGGCCTAAAAGTGCTGCCTCCCACTTTCAGTCTCCATAAGTGCTCAGTCTCCATATAACCGTGGAATCCCCTTTCGCCCAAAGCCCCCCAAAATCAAAGCGAGCGCGCAGTAAATTTCCTCGTGGGCATCTATGTATCTCTGTATAACGCACGTGCCATCACACAAACAACAGCACAGCATCGGAACAACAACAACAACTACAGCAGCAGCAGCAGCACAATCCAATGCAAAAGCAACGAATTACAGAGCAAAGCGGAATGCAAGTCAAACAAAAGAAAGCTGAATAATGCCTCCGCCACGGCCGCAACAGCAACAATGGAAGATTCAGGAAAATAAGAAAGACCCGACGCACTATTCGCTTTTGAAACGGTTAAAGCGGAACCAGTTCCAGGCCCCAGCTTATGGAACGAAATGGAGTTTTGGAAAACTGATGAAAGACCCATGTTTTTATCCAATTTACAGCCGCGCGCCCCCCCCATCCCATCCGTAATTTCACTCTGTGGGATGTTTTGATACCCTGTATTCAGAGTAAGGGAATATATGTATCCACAGATGGCGAGGACTTAAGATCTAGGTTAGGTTCAGGCGGTAGCCTGGGGGAGTGATGAAACCCTCCTAAGCTCACTTGGACCTGTAGAAGGTCCGTTGTGATGACTTAAGATCTAAAAAGAAAGACAATGTATTAGGAAAACGCTTAGCCTCCACTTTTGAAGATTCATAAACCTAAAAAGTATCTACCAAACATACATAATTTCATTCGAGTGTAACCAAAGTCGTAATATCTGTCGTTTAAGCGTAGGGTTCGTTGAGCAGCTGATGCGGAGGAAGGTGAAGGGAGGGAGACGAGCGCAGATCAGGGTTTCGGTGGAAGCAGGAAAGGTGTCGAAAGCCAAGACAAATATTACACATTTAATTATGACAAGGTAGCGCTGCTTCCCCTCCACTCCACCGATCCACCGATCCAATGCTCCGCCTCTGCTTACATCGCATTGAATACACAGAAAATTCATCTGAAACTTTGTGGCTCTCTGGCTGGGGGCTGGGGACCTGCGGGGCTGGGACTGTGACTGTGACTTCTGCTTGACACTAATGCTTTTAATGATCCATGTTGTCGCTCAAGCTGAGGACGACCGACGCCCATTTGACTACCATTGTCTTTTGGCGTTGTCAGCATTATCAACTCGATCAGTGACTGGGCCAAACCCGACTCCCATGGGAAAGGCATGCTCAGAAGTTATGTAGTATTTAGTAGTGGTCATTTGTGGCATTCCCCTTGGCAGCACATTCACGCGTGACAGGCAATTTTCCGTTTAATTGCCGTTCGTTTATGGGAAATTTGCACAGAGAATCAATGTCATTCGAGGGAACAAAAGAATTAATTATTATATCCAGTTTCTTGTTTATTATTAAATAGCAGTTCCGAAAGATGTCTGTGGTATATGTTTCCTATTAATTTCTATCAATTTTGAATTGTCTAAGTTTTTCTAGACCTCTTCATTGCCAAGTCTGGGGACGCTGGATGTGTTTCCCCATTTGTGGTAAACAATCGCCGTGTCCTTGTACATTTGACGGTGCAGACGCAGCAGCTTCCGATTGGCCTTGAGGTACGCGTCCATGGACTTGGAGAGGCGGCCCACAAGGGCGTGGCGCACGTTATTAACGGTGCTCTTTTGATAGATATTGCCCCAGGATATCGTGCAGATCTGATCGTCCTGGCGACCGTCGAGGAGCTTGAGCTGATCCTCGATCTTCAGCATCCCTTCCTTCAGCTTTTTCTTTCCCTCGTTCAGCTGGCGCTCTTGGTTCTTTTGGTCCAACAGATAGTCGACGACGTCTTGGGGTAGGTACGGGAAAATATCTTCAACGGGCATAATTTTTGTGGTCTGAGAATTTCAGGGCTTGTAGCTAAACGAAATGTTTGTAGTTGAATGAGAAAAGGTATTTATTGAAGACCAGAATTAGCCTACTTTTCGGTCGGCTCGTCGATGTTTGATTTATCTACTAACACGGGGGTTTCTACGCTATAATAGATATTCCATATTCCATATTCCATATTTCTGTATTCTCTGTTTGTGCCTCTTCACACCTTCAATATTGTGAGGCTAGTCTCTGCGCCAAACAATGGATACCCACTAGTAGATCCAAAGCCCAGACAAGACAATGCCAATGCTAATCACATTAATAAATTATCCTCACCTCCGGTTCGAAGCCGCCTCATTCATTTGTTTCCATTGATTCCGATCGGATCTGTGTGCTTGTCGTGTAAATGAAATATTCTATTAGAGGGAATCGGAATCGGAATCGTCTTTGTGCCGTATTCATTGCTGAGGGGCTTGCAGTGGCGAAACATTAATTTTTTCTTCCCCGCTTTGATTTATTCAAATTATTTTAATGGCCTTTTGTGGTTTCCTCTATGTTTCCAATGTGCTAAATGGCAATACAAATTCCTCGAGTATATTAGAATTTGTCATACCTATTCTATACCCATGGTGTCTCGTGAATTAGTTGGAATTCTCTGAGATCAGTGGAGGGTAAATATTTATAAGCTACATACATATATGCTATATTTTCGCTGAGAAGGTTGTTTAATGCCAATCTGTACTGAAGCGTTAGCTGAAGTTTTTTAGACAGGTTTTCATTCCGAAACGATGAGTCCAAGATCAGTGGGGTAAATATTTATAAGATAAATGGGTTATATTCGTTGAGGAGGTTGTTTTCAAGCGCTGGCTAACGTTTGTTAGACAGGTTTGCATGATAAGAGGCTGGAGGGTGAAACCCCATCAAATGATACAAATTTCTCATAAGCGAACGGACACATGCCCATTCGCCACGACTGAAGTGACATTTTATTTGCGGAAGAAGAGTATTGAGAGCATCATTCACAAATCAATCACTAAGGATTGTAGCCAAGTATTTGATGCATTTCCTGAAGAACACAATGAAAGATCGCCGTAAAAAAGATCTGTGAAAAGTTTTCCTTGAACTCTTTATTCAATTTTTTTTCATTGGAATTACGTTTGAACTTGCTGTACGTATCGTACATAAATGAAACAAGTTTTCATAAGCCACTCTCTGGTTTCATATACGAGTGTTGTATGGGGAGAGTGTGCAGCCCCTCTGCACATAACATAAAAGACCACACGCGTCTCGGGTGCCATTTATGAGCATTTAATCCTTTTGGGCAGCCAACAATAGCCACGACAACGAGCAACCGAAAAAAGGGGAGCGTCTCAAGGGGCATTCTGGTTGGGTTGATTTATATGCTCGGTCATATTTCTATGGCTTTCACTGTCGCACATAAATATCATTTTGGTGTGAGAGAGACACCCACGGTCAAAGCCAAAAGTCAACGAAACAGTGGAAATTAACTCGAAATGAAGACATTCAACGAACGGATAAGGTCCGGTCCGCTCGGGTCCGGTCCGGTCCGGTCCGCGTGTAAGGTGTGCCAATCCAACAGAAATTTATGTAAATTTCTGTGGCTTCTGGATTGGGGGCTGGATGATTATCCAGCCACACCCACAGCCGAACTCTTTCCGATATTGGGCTTTATCCGACAATTAGCCACAAATTGTAAAAGTCATGAATGCATTGAAAGTTTCCAACTATTTCCCCTTACGGAGTTTCTCTAATTTCTTTTTGCTTTTAAGCCCAAGACCTCTTCGTGTGTGGCCCCCTCGGCCTGTTTTTTTTGTAGCAAAGGGCAACATCTGTACAATATCGGGGAACTTGTTCGGATTGTTGTATTCTTTTGCCGGTTGCTTGTTTTACAGCCAAAACATAAAGAAAAATTGCCCAAGACCCTTGTAAATGGGGGACTAGGCTACTGTTTAACCGGTTGGAGCGGGGGGGACTATGACCAGACTATGACCAGAGCACTGGAATGAAAGCGAAGCCTTCTTTAGACTGGTATATAAACATACTTTCCATCGCATTTGCACTCCAAAGGAAATTGTCAATTAGCTTTAAATTTCAAACGGAAATCAAAGTAAAGCTTCCGTTCTATTGTTTTGCAAAGTTTTCTTTTAGTCGGATACGCTTGAAGTGCCCCACCATTTAGGCAGAGATCATAGATCTCATTCCGACAAAGCAGGGAAAATCTGTTGAATCATTTCAGACAGCGGTGGGCACGTCCTTGCTCACGAGACGAACAAGCGAATGCCCGAGAGTTGCAGAAACAACATACATTGCGTGTGCTCAACTATTATTGAAGTATGACTTCGGGGTGGGATCTAATCATACGAGTATGGGAAGTATCATTAGTAGAGGTTGTTACTGCGTAAAAGGAAATACTCTTAAAAGCAGACACCCACAATGAGAATTCTATCCATGAAATATAATTGAAAGTGTCGAACTTTATATGGAATGGCAGCCACATAAACATGTTGTATGGCTGTTTTATAGACGATTGCCTCATTCAGCACTCGAGGAGAAGGAGGAGGAGGAGGGAGGCACTTGAGAACATTTGAAGCTCATGAGACAGAGAGACCAATTTGCACTTTAAATAAGATCCAACGGCTAATTTCCATTGTAGTGCGGCAGCTGTCAAGAGGAGGCCATTAAGAGACGAAAGGCGACATTTGCAGTTTAACAAAATGTACGATGCGATGCGATGCGATGCGAGTACTTAAATAATAAACACATATTGCATGGGCCTTAATTTGACAACTGAAAGGCATGAAATGACACAAGAGACAGCGACAGTGTCCGCTCATTAATCTGTCTGATCAAAAATAAAGAACGAGATCCAAAAAGTTGTAAATTGATTTGCTACCAAATATAGCAGACAGCTCGCTCCAAATATCATGTTATTTTTGAATTCGCCAAAAGCCAAAAGCCTAAAGCCGAAACCAAAACCAAAGCCAAAACTCAGGTCCCGAAAGCCACAGAAATGTTCATAAAAATCATTCATGGATCATTACGAGTATGGCAATAAATCTATGCGAAATATTTCCATTTGTGTTGGGGTGAGGGTGAGGGCGAGGGGGAGGGAGTTCAAAAGTGCTCAAAAGTGTTTGAAATGTGTGTTCCTTTTGGGCTCTCGCCGCATGATCGGAATATTTAATTTCCTAACTGACATCATTAGGAGCAGCACAGCAGGTGGAATTCGTATACGGATCCCAAATGTTTTCATCCATACCATACATCCATACATATGTATGCAAAAGCCAGGTTTTTGCATAGTAATATCCCACTTTCGGTAGGAATTGTGTTAAAACTTAAACACCAACAAAAATTATAATAAATTTGTTTTATTACAATAAATCGTCATTTAAATGAAATCATGGTTTCAAGCTGATTAATATGGAAATTGTGTCTACACAGTAGGGGTACTCAGGTGCCAGAAATGTTAACCTTTTTTCGCTTTTTATTATTTTTTTTTTTTGGGGAGCGGTGTGGGAAGCTGGCCAACACTCTTCAAGATTATTAAATATATATATATTTAATACCTACTAAAAATGCACCCTAGTCCCCCCTATGTCATAGATTATCGCTAATTTATTTTACAAATTAATGACTGCGCTTTCGAGTCGGTTATTTCGTTCATTTTGCCCAGCCATTTCCATATTTGATTTATGTATTTTATTTTCGACACTTTATTTGTTTCAACTTGAAATGTTTACACAATTTTCAGATGAAAAATGTAGCTTCAATTTGGGAATCAAACGGCCGCCGCTCTCGGATTTTCGAACTCGATTTCGGCGGAGCTCCCTTGGCTGGGTTATCGCCACTCAAATGGGTGTCATAAATATTTTGAATAACATTTCGTGGCTTGAGCTTGAACCTAGCTCATATTTTTATTGTCTAGTGATAAATTTGGGCAGCAGCTGATTTAATTTTCAGCTGAGTTTCAGTTTCAGTTTTAGCAATTGGATTCTTGTGACAGAATTTATGTTTTGATTGGTAATATTTTATGGCGTTTATGGAAGTTTTCTACTTTATTTTACGGCTTTTTCATGGAAAGTTGTTTAGCATATGCACCTCTGGGTATGGCCCTCTCTCTCTCTGTTTGCCTCATATTTTAATCACCACAAAATTAACTATGCCACACCAACGCATTTTAATTGTTTGAGGCAGCAACAAGGCATCAATTTATGACTCGCCTTGTGTCCCGCCAATAAAAAAAAAAAAGACACAAAACCAAAATCAAAATGCACTCAGAGCCCATGCCCCATGCCCCATGCTCCAGTCCCAGTCCCAGTGGAAGTGAGTCTCTTCTGGCACTTGGATTCGATGCGGTTCGATTCGAATCTTTCATTGGCTTCAATTCTATTTTAAGGTCTTTTCAATTTGCATGCTCAATCGATGATCAGCTTGATTGGACCCCATACATACACACACACTCTACGTAGATTTCTGCACTCTTTCCCATTTCCATTTCCATTCTAAATTTTATATGAATTTATTGGCTGAGCGTAAAAGTTTTTAGTGCTCGAAAGTGGATGGACTTCCTGTGGCTTCATTTTGGGATCTGGTGTAAGAGTATTTACAGCATTTGTGCTCTCCGAACCATAACAAAGATTGCTCATTTAGCTAGTTGGATAATTTAAATTTAATGGCTGGATATTTCGGAATTAGATTAGATTTTTGGGGTGAAAGTAGAGGCAGGAACACGAGAGGAGGAACAAAGATAAGTCTTTTACAATATATTGTACATATAGAAGTTTGCCCATAACAATTGATCAATTCATAAATATTCCATAAGTATTCCGTAGTCCAAAAATGATTTCATTATCTTAAAGGGTTCCCAAATCTATCGATATACCATCTCTTTTTCCCCTTATCTCCTGCCCTAAACAGTAATAATTCATTTTTCGGGGTTCAAACAAATGTCAAATGCAAATATTGACTAACGAAACAACTGAACCAACTGACTGTCAATCCACCCCTCAGTCACTCAGTCACTCAATCTCTTTCATACGGTGACCCCTCCATCTATCTGTTACCAAAAAAACTACATAAATGGAACCCTTTGTGGGTTAATAACAATATTGACAGGTGAAAACCATAAACTGCAGCGGAAGAGAGGATAAGCAGAGGAACGATAGGGAGAGGGAGACGGAGAAGGATTTGCAGTCGATAACGACATATAAGGAAGTGTAGACTTCCTTCCTTTTGGCAAATGACTCACAGTAGCACCATGCACCGCACTGAGTGACAGACAGGCGGAGGGACGGAGGTGGGAGATACTCGTGTAATGTGGAAACAAAGGAAACGCACATCGATACGATAGAGCTACCTGATGTGTTGCCATCGCAGTACCATCCCACATTAACATTACAATTGTCGGTGGGAAAGTTAGGCTGTAAATTATCAGTGGTGGTGTCTCCCCTTCCCAGATGGGAATTAGCTTCGATACCAACAGAAATTAGCATATTTAGCCACTGTATCTTGTGTGTGTGTCTGTGTCTCTGGAGGAGGAACTCTGGCCAAGAAATCCCGGACAATGGCTTAGGTAGCCCGTAAATTGTCATGGGCCGCAATGTTTTCGGCCTATGCTAATGTCTCGAACGTTCAACGTTCGGCTGCCCACACACTCGACTAGCTCTGGGGTTTCGTCTCGCCCATAGCCCAGAGCCCAGAGCCCAGATCGGTCTGAATGTTTGTGTATCCCTCGTGCTCGGGGTTCGTGGTTCGTGTTCGTGCCGTGGCATAAACAAAAACCGAACTGAATGCACTCCCGAGGATCGTGTTGCAGTTGCATGGATGGGCACGGCACTTTTGATTGTTGTGTTTTTGTTCTTTCTGTCCGGGACCAGCTGTGTTTTCACACTTACACTCGAAGTCAAGGTTGACAACGATCCCTGGACCCGGATCGAGAGTCGGAGCATCAAATCGAGTCGAAACCTTGAAACGGAATATCAAAAGAAGAACACAGCAGACAGCAGCTTTGGGCTGCGTTAATCCCAAAGGGTTTTTTACTTAAGAAGCTTCGGTTCAAGGTTCAGAAGATCACTTTTTGTCAGCAGACGCTCCAGTGACGGGGCCCGCCCTACCTTGCCTCTTAGGTGGCCATCTGCCCCTCCTAGTCGGTGTGTCTCCGCCTACTATGTTTTCCCTCTTATATTATTTAGATTTATCTTTTCCGCTGGTAATCGGAAACGAGGTTAATAATCATTTGGTTGGGTGCCTTCTCTATGATTCGATTTTAATGTTTCGAAAACCATTACCGACGATCCACCCAGATAGGATCTGTTGGTCTGGACTCTATCCGCCCTCGAGCCCCGACGACGCGCCGTAATGCTAATGTCAATTTGTCAGGCTACCAAATCGAGGCACAGCCACAACACACACAGCAAGTGACCGTCTCGCAGCTCTCATCTCTCATCTCTCTCTGTCTCTGTCTCTGTCGCGGCCGATCCTCAATGCAGAATACGGACTGCAGATCCTAAAGATTCTGAAGAGTCGTTGTCGTTGTCGCATGATATATGGGCGCCCTACCTACCCTGTTGCTTCTGCTGCTGCCGCTTGTAACCGCGCCCCATTAAACGGCGGGGGGAGTTCGAGTAAGTCAGGGGGGGCTCAAACTCAAACCCAAGCCGAAGCTTACCCGAAGCCGGTTCTTTCGTCGTCGTCGTCGTCGTCGACGGCGTCGGCGTCTTCGTGGGCAGAAAGCAGCTTGTTTCGCCTTTGCTTTGCTTTGCTCTTTCGCCAGTGTTATGTTTTCTCTTACTCTCTCGTTTCTCTGTTCGTTTTGCTGCCTCTCTTCGCCCATGTCATTGTCCATTATCATCGGCCTGACTGCCTGGCTGCCAGACTCTGGCTGCTCTGACGTTCACTTTGTTCCGACTCTCCGCGCTGACAACTTCGTATCCGCTTCGGCTCGCGGCGCGACTCTGAACTCAGAAGCAGAGGAGGAGAAAATAGAAGAAAAAACCCGTCTCGTATCGCCATCTCCGGCTCTGTGTGTGTCTATCTATCTGTGGCCGTTGTCAATGTTTTTTTTTTTTTTTTGTTTTTACCTCAACTAATCATAATGAAAACCCCGCTTTTCATCTCTGCTGTCGCAGCAAATTGAAAATTGTCCAAGAAACGATCAAAGAATTGATTCGAATTTTTTTTGTGCGTGGTGCTGTTGTGTTGTGCCCCGAAATGATCATCGGAAATACGCGCTCCAATCGATCCATCTACTTATCAACCAGCACATGCTGCTTATAATATACTGCTACCGATCTGTGGCTCGCTGCTTGCCAGAGAAGTTGAATGGAATAAAATATATATAATCTACATATTTTGCATGCTACGTGACTCTATAGGAAGTAAGTTCCATCGATCGATGATATGTTATCAGCGTTGTTTTTACCGAAACAAATTTACATAAGACATTTACATTTTGAGGAAATGTTTTACAACAAAAACGTACACACATTTTAATGATTTATCCTGTTCTCTTTCGTTGCAGCATGTTAATACTAAAATTTTCAAAAATGTCCCGCCTTAACGGGGCTCTGGAAGTGCTGCTACTGCTCTCCCTCTTAGCCTTGCAAGGCGCTCAGCCATCGACGGCCCTGATGATGGGCCGCAGCAGTGGTTACAACACGCAATCGAACTTTGAATTGCTGGACAACGATTCGCGATATATCTCATATCAAGGTAAGACGGTGGGCCGGAACGGGGCGCGGCGGTGCGGGGACTATCAAAAATGTTAACAAAAACTGTGTCAATTGCCAGGGCATCGAATCAATCAATGGGCAGCCAGGTACTTGAGCGTGGGCCCGTTGTAAATTGGGTTGATATCTGTCAGAGTGTTCCGTACTCTGCCACCTGTACTCCGTCCGTCCAAACAGACGGATAAGCATCCGACATGTAATCTTGCTCTCAGAATAGCCCCATTTCCAGAGTACCTCTCGTCTTTTAATCAGAAAAGGGCCTCGTGTTTTTCTCGAGTATTTTTTGGTGAAATATTTGCCGTCTCTTCGCCGTTTTTGCAACGGAATACGGCCTGGAAGTGCAAGCTTAGCTCAGAGTTTTGTTGACAATGATTTTAATTATTTGCTGTTGTGTGCTTATGTGGTTTTCAAGTTAAATATTAAAGTTCAATGGAAAATATGCGGAATTTCATTTGTTTATGGTGGGCGAGGAGCCCTTCAATGAAAGTGAAACATAAAACAATATTTATTTATTCGAGTACTGGGGGGCAACCCCGGTTCCATTTGCTCAAGCAAAAAAGCAAAAACCAACAAAATTATCCTCGATGGACCGCGATTTATCAAGAATTTACGCGCATTAACTTTTTGGTTGACATTTCATTTTTGCCCACATATGCTCTTTTTATAATAGAGATATGAGATCTTAAAGATCGATGCCAGAATTCAGATACCATCATATCGTAACAACAACAAGTGTTTTTTCTTCCTTCTTTTCAGATTTAATGTCAACCGCTAAACGATTTTACGATCCCGAAACGACTTGGTATTCAGAATTGCTATTCGATGTGGCCAGGAGCCAAGTTATAGTCGGTGCCAGGTAAGAATCCCCCGAATCTTATAATGTTAGAATGGGTTTCCGGTAAATTGAGTCACAGGACCAGTCACTGTGACTAGACGATTCCGATGAGTGGGTTGCCAAGAAAAAAAACCCCTTAACAAATAGATTTTCTCCCAAAGGCTATCAGCGAAAAACAAAAAACAAAAACCAAAAAGTATTGCATAAAGTTAAACAAAAGCCGAAGAAGTTAAACAGATGCAATGTGTATCTACAATGGGAACTGATAATGATAATGCTCTGCTGCTTCTTCTGGGCTACTTGCCACAGTGTGACGCAAGTTCCAAGAGAGAGACACAGTGCGGTACTAGTTGTACTACGGGGAATAAAAACGAAAGTGCACGCACGCACCTTCGGTCTTACCAAAATCTTGAAAATATCAGCAACCAAGCTTCGAACACAATAAAAACCCAAACCCCTCGACAAGAACTTTATCTCGAGTACCTGCCTGTGCTGGTGGCTAAAGGGAATAAATAAAGATAATTGAGTGTAAAAATAAGAATAAGAAACCGAAAACGAAGGGGAAAAGCGGAGAAAACAAAAAACGTAACCAAATAATATTGCCAAGGGACAGAGAGGGGAACAGGGCAAGGCAGAGGGAGAGGGAGTGTACGAGTAAGAGTACTCGTGCGTCTCTGCCTATTTGCTGAGCAATTTAATATACTACGAGTACGAGTACGGCATTTCTTTGCTTTTCATTTACGCGCGCTGAGAACTCGACGCGTCTTACTTTGGAGTTTGTTTCTCCTGTTACACCTCTGCCTGTGCCTATGCCCCTCTCTCACACTGTCCCATTTAGAGAACAAGCCCGATAAGCAACCACACACACACACACACACACACACACACTATAGTGTCGTCATAGTGCTGATAAACGCACCCATACAGGCACAGAGCCTTAACCCATTGGCTGCCATAGGGGGGAAGTCGTTTATCATGCATGCTGCTACCTTCCCCATGTCGTCAATCATTTGTCTCTGAGTCTCTCTATCTCTCTATCTCTCTGTCTCCGTTTCTTTATTCTTTTTTGATTTTTTTTTTTTTGTTTTTTTGATTAGTTATTACTTATTATTTTTAGACCCTTTTCTTACCATCTTTTTCCCACTCATCATATTTACAAGGCCTTAAATTATGGTCTCCCTGCTTCACATGTGTTGGCTTAGATAATGATAAGAGTGTTCAGAGATACTCGAAGGGCAGTTGCTCCACTTGTGGTGCATGATTGTGTGTGTGTGGTGGTGCCCCATTTGGCGGGGCCCATACATAACTAGGTGGGCAGATAGGCAAGTGGGCTTTATGAGCCGCATAAAATGTAATTTATTTTTATATAATGTGTAGGCTTAGGTGATAAAGCCCACTAATCAAAGGGACTAGACGGGTTACCAGCCACAAAGCTCTGATATTGAGAAAGTTACCAATGTTTTTTGAGCTTATTCTGTATTTTAATCTCTAATAAATCCATTTTTTATAGGGTTTCTCAAAATAGTAAAGAATACGTGTGGTTAGACCCCTTTGAAGACCCTCACGCACTCAAGCCACCGACTGACCCTCGGCGACCCTCGCCACTAAACCACAAATCATAAATGTAGATAATAAACCGCTCTCGCATAAAAGTTAACTAAACTAGAGATGCACAATTGTACAATTGTACAATTGTTTTATATGATTTGTGTGTGTATTTGCCCGCCACAGAAGATGATCTCTGTATGGCTGTGAGTGCATGCTCCTTGTCTGGCCTGCAGACACACTTGACACGACTGCTGGCTCGGATTACAGGGGCCGCCTGTAGCTAGTACACTACTCGCCGCCTGCATTTGATGGGGGGCGGGGGGTTGGGAATGGAGAATGGAGAATGGAACTGCAATTGGGAATGGGAATGGGACTCCTCGGGTTTACTTGTCCGTGTCCCATGACGAGTGACGAGGCAACCATCGCGTAATTTTCTGTCATGAGCAGAGAGGCAGGAGGCAGAGGAGGAGGAGGAGATGAAGTGCACTGGGATCAGGTCCCTCCATGCAACTGGCCGAAATTTGATATAGACTGCATTAAAATAATATGCCGTTTTGTTTTCGCTTTCGTTCGCTCGACAAGACCAGACCAGACCAGCAGCCACCTTTTTGTAAATTCCTATATACACATTTGTGTAGTACATATTGTATATATCGTATACATATGTATGTATGTATTTTTTCGGGAGGGTCGCTTAAACTGTTGTTGTGGCTTGTCGCAAATGGAGCATGCAAATGACCTGCTGGGAAGCATTTGAAATGTTTATACGATACTATACGATACGATACATATGGCCAAACAAAATATTGTATGTAATATAAACAGGAAGCATTATCCACACTTGGGTTATTGTTGATGATAGATTATGAGAGGAACGCATTTCGGATTTAGGATAAAAGAGTAACCTCCCAATCTAGTGTCAACCTAGTGATAGACCCCCATTAAAAGTAGATTAATTATCGAGGCAAATGCTTAAATATCTTATATCTCCAATTCTGAAGTACCTGAGATAGCAAGTATGTACAAGTGTTCCACCTGTGACAGCCGCCAAGAGATCAGTGGAGGCAGGGCAAGGGGGCAGGGACTGGGGCTGGGGCTGGGGCTGGGGCAGTCAACGTCAACGTTTGCGGCTACTGGAACTCACACGGACAACGAAATTGAAATCAAAATTAATCAAGCCATGTTGCACCAGAGCACCCAAACGCAGCCTCTCGGCCCCCACACAACATATTGTACTGCAGGGGGGGCAGCAGCAGCATAAAGGAGCAGTGGCAGGGGCAGTGGCTGGGGCTGGGGCAGGGGGCGGGCAAACATTTTGCATATTTCTATTAAAAACTCGGCAACAAAATGTCCATGTGAACGTGGAGTGTGCGACTCTTAAGCAGCTCCCAAGACTGACACACAGATATTCCGATTGAGATTGAGAGACCAGGAATGCGGCAGCGTAGGCAGATCGCGGTGGAAAAAATAACTGCTGCAGTTTTAACAGAGATTAGCAGCGGACAGTGCAACGGCAATTTTAATTACAAGTAAACCATATATACCCAATACGAGTACGAGTACGAGTACGAGTGTACACCGCCTCGGGCTGCCGCCAAGCAGGCGCTGGTGCCTAGACCGAACGCCCACGCGTCGTCGCAAGCTGGCGGCGGCGTCGGCGTCGGCGTCGGCGACGGCAGGCACTTGAGCAACAGCTTTGCCGGACAAACGTCAGACGACAGGCATGGCACCCCAGCCCCAGCTCCAGCTCCAACTCCACTTGTGCGCTGCGCTTACAAAAAGGCCTTTTTGTTATCTTGTCGCGTTTGTCGCTCAAATAAAAGTTGGCGGCGCAGTCACAGGCGCTGGCGCAAGGTGTGCAAAATATGCGAAAATTTTAAAGCTCAGACGCAGACACAGACGCGGACATACTCGTGCATGCCGTACACAGATGTATGTAGATCATATTTGTGTGTGTGGTGGATGCAAATGGGTCATGGCGCATGCGTTACAGTTTGGCTCGTACTTAAGCTTGATTTTTAAGGTTGATTGTTAAATTTCCCATGGATGGTGTCTTTTATTAATTCATATTCCTCCAATGATTGCTGTTAAACGATTTTGCACATGGTTTTGATTGCCAAATTAGTATCTCCTGCTTACGTGCCTGCCTGAAGGTGCGTTAAATTCTGCCTGGAAGCAAACACATGGGAACGCGTCTTTCATCTACATACATACATACATACATACATACATGCGCATCAGTCTATACTTGTATTTGCACGCACGCGCCCCGCTTAGATAGCATAGCCCCGCACCGCACCGCACCGCATCGCATCGCAAGTGAAAAGAGAACAAATTAAAAAGACCAACAAAACAAATGGCAAATAAAAGATAAGAAGTAGCTTGAGCCGATGCTCGGAGGGAGAGCGAAACATGTGTATCGGGCTCTTTTTCACACCTCAACTGAATATTTGCTGGCACCAAAGTGAGACGAAAGGTGAAAGAGGGGCAGAGAGGCAGAGCGAGGAGAAGTTTCTGAAAAGCAATGCTAATTGGCAAGGCCGTTGCTTATCGCTTAAGGTGCTGTTGTGGTTCTGCAAAAAGAAAGAGCACATTGAACTTGTAGGCCAGAGACACCATGGGAATAATGTAGTGAATATTTGACATAAATTTAAGGAATTTAAATAAAGTTTTCTTAGCAATTTGGACAATTCTAGCGGTGTGCACACACCACATTTTAAGCCCCATACTCGTGTGGATATTATGTGGTTCTATATCTGACTTATCGACGGTTCTGGTGGAAGATAACATTGGCAACTTATTAGTACTACTCGTACTCGTACTCGTACTCGTATACAGGTGTGACATATTTGTTTCTCTTTTTGTTCACGCTTTCAGCCATAAGTTGGCATAGCAAATGTAATCACACCGTTAAGACGGCACTTGTACAGTACACACACTATAGTACGCGTACGCGTTCGAGTACACAATCAGCACAAATAATTAATTTTTGCAGCCGTTAAGTCTGGGTGGGACTTTGGTTTTTCCCCCATTGGCATTTTGCACTATGGTTTGCACCTTTAATATTGTTTCTTTTTTGGTTTTTGTCGCAGTTGTAATATTTTACGATTACTACGCGACACTTGTCACGTCATTTTCATTAGCTAGAGGCGTGTTTTTGGCGGAAAGGCAACAGAGTTATTCAACATCCGTGCAAGTCCATAGATAGTCCATAGATAGCCCATGCTTTGAGGGTCTTAAAGGTAGATGCACTTGCAATCCTTCATTCGCAATGAGTGTGGCTTCTTGTTGAAGCGCAAGAATTACGAGGGTCTTATAAATTTATGGGTCTGTCCATAGTTCTACGAGTATATTGACTCAGTCCGTTCAAGGACTGGACCTTATCCAACTGGCTTTACAATGGTAAATAAATGCCCCCTTATGTGGACAAACCTGCACCTTGAAGTGGCATTAACTGTAGAATTAATTCTGAATTAAAGGAATATTCAACTGATCTTTTATCGATCTTTTTCGAACCTTAAATTCAAATATGAAGCCATTAACGAACCTCCCTTTGAAGTTGCATCTGCCAAAAGTGGCGCACACCTTTAGCTCCTCTTAGCCTGTTGACAGCTGCTCTTTTGGTTGGGGAACACGCGAAGGGCGTTGGCAGTCGTCTGTCGATGCTTTTTTTTTTTTCATTCGATTTTGCAAATGTTGGCATGTTTATTACCTCATCACGTACCGCTTAAGTCGCACACGCAGTGGCCGGCGCAGCGGCCTCAGGTTACCACCTGAGCCATAGCCCGGGATGGGGATGGGGATGGGGATGGGGATGGGGATCGGACTGCCACGCGCCATTGCGCCAGCTGCAATATGACTGATTGATATTGGGCGAGAGAGCTGGGAGCTGGGAGCTGGCTGACGACAGCTTTGGCGATCGCTTGCCCAACACTGGATTCAATTTATATCCTAAGGCCGCTAAACAGCCTCAACCGACCATTAGACGACTGTGGGCCGAGAGACTGCGTCTTGGCGATGTATGTATAGTATTTCTCTGTTGGCGACTAGTTAGTTGGCTTTATGGCGACGTCTAGTCGGCGGCATTCCTTCTCAAGCCCAAGCACGGCGGCGTTCTCCATTCCACACTCCACTCTCCACTCTCCACTGTCCACTGTCCATTCTCCAGATACCAAATGCCGCTGCCGCTGCTGTCCAGCTTGAGATGTAACCATTTAACGATTGCCTCTCGCGCATTCGAATGTGCACTTGATCTATTGATCTTCGTGTTCGTTTCACGAAATGCGCGTGGCGTAGCACAGTGGTTGTCTTGGAGTTAGTCTTGCGACAGTGGTACCAAAAGCGGCATAGCTTTGGCCCAAGACGCACCAGCGAATGCTGCAAAGGGAATGCCCGAGAATTGACAAAAAAACAACATACATGTCGTGTGCATGACGCGACACAATGATGCTTGAACAAGCTTACATGCTTGCAGTAAAGCTGTCATAGAAAATATCTTATCGATGCCTAACCCTCGTCTATGCCTACGGCGAAGCCTAGGAGAGTGCGCCCACAAAGAGTTTGCCAATTGCCAATTGGCGACCACTGTGCAGGGGCCGGTGTCGGACCAGGCCAAGTTTCGTTACCAGTTTGCCTTGCAGTTCAATGCACTGGCGGCCAACCAGTTCAAAATTATGACAGCTGATGGGGATGGGGTTGGAGCCAAAGCCAAAGCCGGAGCCGGAGCCAGAGCCAGAGCCGGAGTCTGTCTCAGTCTCATTTGTTAACAATTGTGGGCCGTCTCTCTCTCTTTAACTGTTACTGTTAGCCTATTACATTCCCCCGTCCGTCACTGCTCACCCCCCAGATTATTCAGTCGACTACAACATTTGCAACATTTTATCTTGACTCTTTGCAGAGACACCTTGTACCGCATGTCTTTCGATCTGGAGCCGCTGGAGCGGGCCAGCTGGGAGGCGACGCCGTCGCAGATAGCCATGTGCCAGGCAAAAGGCCAGTCGGAGCGATTGTGTCGCAACTTTGTGCGCGTGCTCCACAGCTACGGTGAGAACCAACTGTACGCGTGTGGGACGAACGCCTTCCAGCCGAGCTGTTCGTGGCGCCAGGTGAGTGGAAAGAGTGGTCGTTGTGGCGACACCAAGTGACGCGACAGTCCACCAACATCAGCAGCAGCAGCAGAAACTAAACGAGCTCCGCTCCCTTTCCCTTTGCAGATGGAGAACCTAACCGTCAGCAGCGTCGACAGCGGCGTGGTCAAGTGCCCCTTCCATCCTCAGGCGAACAGCACCAGCCTTCTGCAGGCCAACGGCAACATGTTCGTGGCCACCGCCACCGACTTCTCGGGCAGCGATGTGGCCATCCTCCGCACGGGATTGCAGTCCAACAAGGTGTGTGATGATCCTTTCCCACCATTGAATCCATTGCAACCTATTCCATTCCAGCGCTTCCTTCGCACCAAGCAGTACAACAACAACTGGCTCAATGGGGCACAGTTCGTGGGCAGCTTCGAGGCCGGAAACTTTGTCTACTTTCTGCTCCGCGAATCGGCAGCCGAGCACATGACGTGCGGCAAGGTAAGAGACTGCCTCCCAAGCGTAACGATCGCCCTCTAAGTCCAGCTGTGATTCTTCCTTTAGGCAATTTATTCACGCATTGCTCGGGTCTGCAAGAACGATGCCGGTGGGGGCCAGCTGCTGCGTGACAATTGGACATCGTTCCTGAAGGCGCGGCTCAATTGTTCGCTGCCTGGCGAATATCCGTACTACTTCGATGAGGTGCAGGGCATGACCTATGCAGAGTCCGAGCATGTGCTCTATGCCACCTTCCGAACCTCGGGGTGAGTGGCGAAATACTTTAAGGGGAGCCACAAACTAATGACTGATTACCCACCCCCCACTCTAACACAGATCTAGCATCTATGGGTCGGCTGTGTGCGCCTTCAACCTCAGCTCCATAAACGAAGCCTTCGACGGGGCCTTCAAGCATCAGGAGCATGCCGATGCTGCCTGGACAACGGTCAACACGCCACAGCGGAGTCAGTTCCAGTGCGCAGGAGGCACCACCGGCTTTGGCCACCTGCTGGAGAGCTCCCGCTACCAACTGATGGACCAGGCCGTCCAGCCCATTGGCGCCCAGCCCCTCTATCACTCGAAGCTGGAGCAGTTCGGGCGCATAGCCCTGGACATACTGAATACCAAAACGGAACAGATTCATGTGCTCTTCGTGGCCAGCAGCGGGAACCACATCAAGAAGCTGTCGGTGAAGTACGTCAATGGCGGGACACAGACCTGTCTGGTGGAGCTCTGGCAAGCAGACGACACCGGCAGCAGTGTCCTCCTCAACATGGCCTATCTGAAGGTCAGCGACTCGCTCTATCTGGGGACAGATCTGGCCTTGACCCGGGTTCCCGCTCAGCGCTGCAGTCGCCATGTGTCGCAGTCCAGCTGCCTCAACGCCATGGATCCCTATTGCGGCTGGAACGAGCTCGTCGAGCGCTGCATGCCCCAGCCGCTCGACTCCTCCGGGTTCCAGCACTGGCAGCAGGCCCCGCAGCTCACGTGTCCAGTGCTCAATGCCCCCATTGACGGTGGCTGGTCGACGTGGAATCCGTGGAGCGTTTGTCAGCAGCACGAGGAGACCGATAGCAACTGCCTGTGCCGGGATCGCAGCTGCAACAACCCGCAGCCACAGCATGGCGGGGCTAGCTGTGAAGGGATCAGCACGCAGGTGACGAACTGCACCCAACACGGTGGCTGGACGGAGTGGTCCGCGTGGTCGCAGTGCTCCCAGACCTGCGGCATAGCGGTGAAGATTCGTCGCAGGACCTGCGGCAATCCCCGACCCGCCCACGGCGGACGCACCTGTGTGGGATCGGAGCAATCGGAGATGTATTGCCGTCACTTGCCGCCCTGTCCGGTGCCCAAGCCCCCGTCGGTGGACGGTGGCTGGGGACCTTGGGGCGAGTGGAGCGAGTGCAGTGCCCAATGCGGTGGAGGTTTCCGCATGCGACGTCGCGAATGCAACGATCCGGCGCCCCTGAACGGCGGGCTCGACTGCCCCGGCTGCCGGCTGGACTACGAGGACTGCAACATGCAGAGCTGCTCGGAGGTGCGTAAGCTCAGCGCCTGGACGCCCTGGCTAACGCTGCCGACGGGCAGTGCAGGCAATTCCAGTGAGTCGCCCCACATTGAGCGTCGGTACCGTTATGCCTGCCGTGCCACCAGCCCCGACGCCAGCTCCGTGCGCATCAGCCTGGCCAAGGAGGAGTCGCGGAGCTGTCACCAAGACGGCAGCTGCCAGAGGCATGGCGATCATGGCGAGACAGCCGATACGGAGTCGGACTGGTCTCCGTGCAGCGTCAGCTGCGGCGGCGGCACCCAGCAGCGTCAGCGAGGTCGAGGCATCCAGAACCGGGCGTGCAATCTCCAGGAGTGCCCCACCGACGATCTGCAGCCCAGCAACAGCATCGACAACGAGCTGGAGCACGAGTGGGGCTGCTGGTCGGAGTGGTCAGCCTGCTCGGTCACCTGTGGCCTGGGAGTGCGCAGGCGAACGCGTCGCTGCCTGGGCGGACATGAGCGGCTGTGCAAGGGTCGCGCTCTGGACGAGCAAAAGTGCGAGATGGTGCCTTGTGAAGGTTTGTTTTGTTTTCTTACCCTTTGCTCAAGTTGTGCTGATCTTAACGTCGCTTTGTGTTTCGTAGATTTTCTTGGATGGAGCGCTTGGAGTGAGTGGTCGTCGTGCTCCAGTGATGGCATACGTCTGCGGCATCGTCGCTGTCTGATGGAACAGCCCACGTCCGTGGAGTGCCGTGGGGCAGAGTTCGAGAAGACCGCTTGCATGCCCAACGAGTGCGGAGGTAAATACACTGAATGAATACTCCCTAAAATGTTCCATGCTTATTTGTACGTTTTATTTTTTATGCTTTGCAGAAGTGCAGACGGCCTCCTCAGCTACTCTGCCCATTGTGATCGGGGTCTGCGTACTGGTGACTGTGGCCTGCTGTCTGGCCACCTACAGATTCACGAAGCAGCGCTTCCTGCTGAGTGCCGAGGAGGCCCTGAATAAGACAACGACAACGACGGCCAGTTTTGATACCTATCCCAATCAGTACTCCAGTCTGCCCACCAAGGATGTAAGCCTAACCCCAGCGAAATGCAACACAGAAAGAGCGTCTAGAGTCTAATGAATGAATGTTTTCTTCCAGCAGTACTATGATCAGCGCCCGAAGCGGCAAAGCAGCTTCCGCATGCCCGCCAAGACGAGCAATGTGGGCAATGGCACACTGAATCGGAACCACAATATGCATCACAACAACACGCCCAAGGTGCTGGCCAAGACGTACAATGACTGCGAGACGGGCACACTAAAACGGCAGTCGGCACTCAACAATTGCCGAGCGAACATTGACGATGAGAAGTTCTAGAGCTCATCCTCATCAGCCCAAACTGTGCCATCATTTGCCATGATCTACTTGCTGTCTATGGAAATGTTACAACGATTATGAAACCATTTTGCACACAATCGATGCAGTTGCAAAAAGTTCCTTCTCTGACTCACATTGAGTCGTGTTATTTAAGTTAATTGAGGTAGTTGTGGATCTAATTAGTTTTACCATGTAATACGTATCTATCGGATAAGTAATGTAATGATAAGTGTGTCGAAAGATTCGTTGAACAAGTATTTTAGTTTGAGTGCGTTTCAACCCATTCCCATTCGACATTTTCGATTCTAGGTTATTTCATTTCGTTATTGTTTTCACATTTTCGATTATCCTTCACATGATTATTGCCCCCTCCCCCACCCGCCCTTCTTGTAGATATTGTCATTTTTTTTATTTTTTTTTTTATTATTGTTCCCTCTTTAGTGTAGTACGATCAAGAAACGACACTAAGTATGTGTGTATAATCAAACAAAACAAAAGGCGAGACTGAATGTTAATATTTTTGTAGAAAATTGCTTATCCCAAAATGTATGCCATGCAACACAACCAAGAAAACGTTTTCATGGAGAAAATTCTGCTTATAATTATAATTGATTCGCATTTAAATTATCATATAATAGATAGTGACCAAGCCTAAGTAAGCAGATATTATTTTTAGTCTACATTGTAAGAAATATCGAACAATACATAAGGAGTTTTATACTAACCGAAATGAAAATTCCCATTCTACAATTTTTGCCTATATAAAAACTCCGACTGGCTATAAATAGGCTAGAACTGTGCAAACAACTTCAGGTACAAGTATATCTACATCGAAACAGCAGTTTTTGGCATCTCTCTTAAGATCAAGGGAATCTTTAAAGAACCCCTGCTAAATCTTAAATGAGGATACACGGCATTATATCGAATATTTTCCTGTGAGAAGTCAGACTAAAGTTCAATGAAAGAAATATCAGAATACGAGTAGTAGAGAGCATTGATGTGTTTATTGCTTTTCATAGGGGATTTCCTGCTTTTCCGCAACTATTTTAATCAGTGGATTCAGTGGGAGTAACGGGTCCGCGAGTGGGGCGCGTCGGACGACGCGTGCGGGGAGTGGGTCGAGTACGGGGAGGGCGTGTTGTTGGACCAGACTGAAGAGCTCTAAGGACATTGTCGCAGGAGAGTGTTTGACAGCGCACTAGAGTCACTGGAAATATAATAAAAGGATATTAATCGATCAATCAGGAATGTCATTAGAAATACACTCCGGGCTATCCTCGTGGACTTACATTGGCAGGTGGCATTAGCCAACTGGCAACGGGTGATATTACGCCAACGACGGTTACTCCTACGGCACTGGCTGTTAAAGGCAGCAGTAACATCGTTGGTACTTCCCAGACGGTTCTCATTGCGTAGACATTTTGCGTTCTCGCGCTGGCAAATCTCGCGGCCGCGCGGGGATATCGTCGTCTCCTGGCTGGCCACGTAAATGCAACCGATAGCTAGAACTTAAATACGTTAGAATCTTCTACTGTGCAACTGTGGACTCGACTCCTAGATTCTCACCCAATAGCAAAGCAATTTTCCACATTTTGGTGTTGTTACGAAAAACTCACGCTCAAGTTCTGTGCTGGAACAGTGCTGACACTTGGGCTTTTATAAAGGCCTGGAAATATTTTGGGAAACAGCTGTTTTCTCCGTATAGAACAGATTCCATTATTACGCACGGAACAACGGTGCATTCAAATGGCTAAAAGACAATCAACTCGCATTGTGAAACATTTCCTTTAAAGATTTTTGAGTTTTTGTTCTCGTTGCACTTGTGTTTCATAATCTTTATGGCTGGCTTGTATATAAAGGGTTCGACGTTGATTGGGTCTTCAGTAGTTATCAGGACAAGTAGTTCTCAGCAACAACAAATAAACCGAGAGAATGAATATCAACATAGTTTTGGCTTTATTCGTTGGTAAGTCCGTATAACAAATCAAGGACCAATTTCGGCACTATCCCAAGCTATTATTGTCATTTAAAGTCCTCTGCCTGACCTTGATATCTGGTCAGAGGGATGACTGCGAGGCACTGCGACGCGCATGCGAAACTTGCTCGAGTAGTTTGAATAATCCGTCGGATCGTAACCTACCCACTTTGAATGCGGAGTGCAGGCGGAAGACTCGTAATACCTGGATTTGGCGCAATGTTAACCGATGCGAGCTTACCAGATTGAATTGTATAGGTAAGTCGATTTTTGTTTAAATTGTGGACTACTGATTCTAAGCGAAATTATTTGTGTCTAAAGGATCCAACCGTCGCATGAACTGTGCAGATATTGCTGAGCTTGCTAGAATGCAGCGTGTCAGGACCTGAGGAACTGTTGACAACTGATATAATTATAATTCAAAATTAAATATACAAGAGAGCATTGAAGTAAAAACAAAGGTGTTTATTATACATTATACCCAGTACTCAAAGAGAGCTAAAAAACTCTGGTAAATGACGTTTGAAAATAATGTGCAACGTTGATCGCTCACAAAAACTATCGAAACTTGCAATTCGATAAGTGTCATGTGCCGTCTCTAAGCATGATCACTTTTTCCTACAATCGATAGTTCCATTGTTCGTTTTGCAACACTTGTAGCCAAACCACTTGAAAGGCGTACGAGATATAGGGTACAGAGGCAAACAGTATTTTAAAGATAAGCAAGTAAAAATCTTCGGAAGGCTATATCTCAGGAGAATAGGGCCATGATTTTTTGCGAAAATCGTGAGAGAACTCATGTCCTTTTTTCTGATGCCAATCGGTTGGCAGGACTCTTCTGATCACGAAAAGACATGCCGCGCCCTGATCGGCCCATAAATAGCCGAGATATAGTCAATGAATTAGTGAAACTTAAATCCGATGTCAAATGGCCGAAAATGAGAAATTTCCAAGCTCGGCACCAGGCGAACAGAAATCAGCAGAAAGCCACTTGGCTTTTGATCGACCCCAAAAGTATGCTATGTATAAATTAAAGTTTTCCCTGTAACTGAAAGTATGCAACCAAAAATATTGCATTCGATAAAGCTGCCTTCTGCTAATTCCTGTTCGCCTGGTACCTCGGTCTGAAATTTTCTTGTTTTCGGACATTTGGGCGACTGCAAATTGAGGATTGGTTGTTGTTGTTGTTGTTGTTGTTGTACAAAAACTGACAATAACAACAAATGACAACAAGCCAGCTTTGCTTTCTTCTTTTCTTCGTTATTTTTAGTCCGATCCGGACGTGCGATGGCTTCCTGTGATTGGAAGAAATTCCTTGATTTGATGGAGTCCTTATCAAGGATAAAGGATCAAGAATATTTTCTCGAGTCGTGTGTTATCTCCGTTATTTGTGGGCCGATCTGGTCGTTCCATAAGTTCCTGTCATTGGAAAAATATCCTTGATCCTTGGATATACACTTCGACACTTCTTCGCTATTTGTGGGTCGATCTAGTCGTGCGATGGCTTAATGTGATCGGAGAAATTCCCCTGATTTGATGGCCCGATCTGGCCGAACCTTTTGCCAGTGCTAAATAAAATGTAAAAATGTACACAAGCTTCAATTTATTTGAGTTATTTTTATTATGCTGACAATGCTCACATAGATATTATACCGTATTTTGTCACTTAAACTCAATATTCATTTTAATTTTCACGCAATACGTATGTGCCTGTTTCGGTTCGAATTTAGAATTAGATAAATTTAAGAATTTTGGAATTGTTTGGAACACAATTCATCCGTTTCAGTGGTATGCACACTTAAGTCTATGCGAAATGAAAGTAGAAAATACACATGGAAAAGGCTGTTGAATACCTAACTAAAAATCTAATTCACTCTGCCTGGTCGGCCTGTTGCCTTTTGCCATTGATTTTGTTTTTGATTGTGGTTTACCATTAGACGGTAGTACATTTTCTGTAAATTATAAATAAATGTATTGCAAAGTGGCGTTGGACATAAGAAATGCAGCGCCGCCCGGCTTTGCTTTTGACTTAAGCCTTAAATGTTGTGAACTTAAACGTCTAAGAGTCCCTAAAACATAATTACTTGCTGCATTATTCAAATCAATCTGGTTCTCGCTCTCGCTTCCTTCGATGCGCATAGGATTAAGCATAATGTGTGAAAATGTACAAGGCAAAGAGCAATACAAGTTATCTTCAAACTAAAATTAGGCAATACAAAGTTATATTCAAACTAAAATTAGCCATTATGCATAGAGTGTGTAAAGTAAAATGTACAATTGTTGCTATTTATATAAACAAGCTAGCGCGTTCTTCGCCTTCGCCTTCGCCTACGCATTGCATATGCCGCATGTCATGCAGGATTGCCATAACTGTTGCTATACCTATCCATGTGTGTTTTTGTCTGAATGGTTGTGGTGTTCTGGTGTGGTCGATGTTCTGTGGAAGGGGTGTGGGGGACTCTCTCTTTATCTCCCATTCTGATCTTTGCATATTTACCAAAGTTTTAGTGCTACAATTCGACAGACACGCACTCTGCCCCTCTTCTTGGTCAGTCCGAAGAGCGGCAGATGCTCCCTAGGCCAAGGCCGTGAATGAAAATATAAATCATGAACGCATTCCAGACATACGTGATTCAAACGTGATTCAAACGGGTTCACAATCCTATTTTCGAGTCAAGTTTCAATTTGGTTTTTCATGTTCTCACATATTCAAGTGCCATATAAATCTGATTTCATATATGTATATAAATAGGTGTAATCATGATTGTTTCAGTGAAGAGGGAAACGTTACGTTACGTCGCGGTGCTTACAATTAGGTGAGGTCTGCTCGTAGGTGCATATGACTATAGTATGGTATAGTATGATATAGCTTGCACTACCATAAGATCATTGACATTCATTGACGTTTCAAATCAAAAGTAAATATACAAAGCAACCGAGAGTTAATGGGAGTCGAACTTAGCTTAAGTCAAAATGTACATGGTTGTGCGTAGCTTGTGTGTGTGTGTGTGTATGTGTGTGTGCGAGAATGGGTGTATGTGTGCATTGGTGTATTGGTTGTGTTATGGCTGTCCGACAGAACGCAAAGTTATGACAAAAGTACACAAAATGAATGGAACATATGCAAATGTTGCTGAGTAGTTAACATTTAAAACCGCCTGGCTGATTTCCCGCCCATAAGCTCTTGAGCCTAAGCGTAGAGCGTGCACTCGATGTAACTCGTGGGCACAAAGCCCTCGTCCCAGCCATTGGAATCGTTAGCACGCCTCACTCGCGTCCAGCCATCGCCCTGATCGATCTCAATCACCTGCAGCTCCTCGCCCTCGTTCATGGGTATGCTTCCTTCGCTGGAGGCTGTTCAAGAAGACACCAAGAGGATAAGGGTTCCAATCAATCAGTTAGTCAGTCAATCACTACTCACCTTCAAAGGGATACAGGGCTCGACATGTGCCCAGTGGCTGCAGGGGCTCCACTTCCGTCTCAAAGTACGCATCCTCGCCAATGGCATTCTCGTTGGCGCTGCCCTGTCCAGAGCCGGGCAGGGATGTGTGCGAGGTGCCCAGGCCACTCTCGGGACTTGCCGAACTGCTGGATTTCACCATGGAAAAGGCAAAATGAAACGAAATATTTGAAGAAGTTGCAATTTCCACATTATTAAGTGTTGTAATGTTCGGTGTAAGGCAATCAAGAATCGAAAATTAAAACAAAATCAATTAATCAGATTTTAGACTACAAATTATAAAAACAAAAAAAAAACAGAGCAGAACAGAACAGAATCATATTTAAATTTTGTATCGCTGGCATACTATTGTGGCATATTTTTGTGGGCTCTTTCTGGATATTTATTTATTTCAGTGTAATTTTTCGTGTAAAATGATAAACCGAACAAAAGGGGGAGCCGAAACCAAGGAGTGCCATGGGCAATGTACAGAGTGGGATGCGATGACAAATTATAAACGCTACGATGCTAATGTATGAGTGTATGAGTGTATGTATGTGTGGTGGGTGAGATATATAGTATATGTATAAACATTGAACGTAGACTTATGAGTGTACCCGTTATTGTTATTATTATGCCCATTTTGTATTTGCGCCACATTATCCTCAGAACCTGACCTGCTTAAGCTGCCAGCATCGTCAGGCTGGTCATCGCCCTCGTCGTGATGATCATCGGCGCTGCCATTGGAATGTCTGGGGGGTTCAGAAAAAGAATGAAGATCACGGTTAGTCGACCATTGCATCTGTGCGATCTATGGTCCATCCATCGTTCATCCAGCCTTAGCTCACCTCGATGTTCGGTGTCCGTTCTGTAATTGATTTCGATTCGCCTGCGGACTATTGTTGGCCACCTGCGCCTGATTGGCCCTCTCGAAGTAGCCCTGATACTTTTTCAGATCGATTTTTAGCTTTTCCAGCTTGTGCTCCGACTCGTTCAGCTGTCCCTCAACGGTCATGGGGTTGCCCAGCGACGAGTTCGCCTCATAGACGATTTTCATCTTCATCAGGCCATCCCGGGCATTCGTCTCCTGTGCGATCTTCTGCTGCAGCTCCGCGATCTTCGCCTGGAGCTTCTTTCTTTGCTGATTCGGTGGCAGATCACTGAAGTCCTCCTTTTGTCCGTCCGCCGTTAGCGAGTTCTAATGACGATCAAATCACACGATTAGTCAAGGCAACAAGGTTCAGATCACAGATCGATCGGGATATAGATATGTATGTATAAATGAATGAAGACATCCACAAGACAATAACGACAACAACAAAAGTAGTAGCACGCAGTGAGTAAAACAGAAGAAGATCAACCAACAGATAAGAAACAAAACAAAATAAAGATCAAGATCAAAGAACAAATGCAATAAAATACATACATAGGTAAGAGCTAACCCAATGGCCTGCTTTTGCTTTTTGGGAGAATGAAATGGAATCAATCAAACCTGTTTCCACATCAACACAAAAATATAAATAAATTATGCAAATCAAATGGAACACATGGGAAAATAGCTTCTGCATTTAATTGGGGGAGAGGGGGTAGAGGGGGAGCATTCAATTCAAATCATGCAAGGGAATTTCTCAACAGAGAACAATAATACAAACAAAATTACTATAAAAAATGAAGGGCAATATGAGGATAATGTGTGAGTGTGCTAAGAGTTGGCTAAGAGACTTTTCTTAAAGATTCCGACTGGTTATTGGTTATTTTTAGAGCTCGAACTTAGAATATGCCGATCGTTTAAAGTGAAAGTTTTGCTCAGAGACAGACTGCTATAATTATTGTTAATTAATGGTAAACGAACGATAATCGATAGTCGATAGTGGCTAGTGGCTAGTGATTGGTTAGCTTGGTTGTGATTAGTTGATAGCGTGGAGTAGTAGATACAGATACGAGTGTTGTAATTAAGAGCAATCATATGGGTAGCAAATGGTGGGCTAGTTACGGCTAGGCTTAGTTAGAACTAGTAACTTATGTAGTCTAGTTGGTTTAGGGCTATTTATTTAGTTTAGTTTAGTTTAGTTAGGGGTAGTTAGAGCTGAAAGATTCATCATACCTTCATCGTGATACAGGCTTCAATTATCTGCCGTTGCTATTGGCAGCGAATTGATTTAGTATTCATAGTATTCATATTCATTTAATCACATTTACATTGAAATTTGAGTGTTTGTGTTTTTGTGTGTGTGTGTGTGTGTGTGTATGTGAGTAAAAGCATTTTGGATTCGGTTTTAAGATCGAATGGCAGCAACGAAAATAGAAATCAAGAGTTAATAAAATTCATATTTTTCTTTTGTTTTGTTTTGTTTTGCAGAGTGTTATCGAAGAAGCCTTTGGTTTTGTTGTGGGGGGGACTTTTCATTTGGGGAGTGGGGTGCGCAGAGGGGGGCGGGGAACAACTTAAAAGCAAAGCGATGGCACACACAAAAAGATTAGCAAGAAAATAACGAAACAGACAGAAAACATGGACATCGGATGGCAAGTCATATGCAAACGGGGAAAGAACAATCAATGGGGGAGACATGTATGCAGCGGAGGATATGTATATCGAGTATATGGTGGATTAGTGGATCGGTGGATCAGTGTGGAGTGGGGGGATGACACGAAACGAACACGAGGATGGCGGAACGGCCTGGAGGACTGGACTCTTGGTACTTACAGCAGAGACACAGAACCATCGTCCAGGCGGAAATTAAAGTGGTAAATGGTAATCGATTCGAGATTCGAGATTCAAGATTCAAGATTCAGGATAGAACGGAAAAGAGATAGAACACTGGATGAGTAAACTATAATGAGAGGCACACACACCGTACAATACATAAACCATAACAGAGGCCTACGACTTATGAATAGAGAAAACTTAACAACTAAATAAAAGAGATCACGAAGCGACTCAACTCAAGAGGCTCTGGGTGCACTGAAAGGAACGGACATGTGTGGGTGGAAGAACTGAAAACTGAAAACTCCCATCCCCTCGACAGAGACAGAGATAGAGGTAGAGGTAGAGAGAGAGAGAGAGCGAGAGAGAGTCAGGCAGAAACGAGGCTAAAACGATGGTACAACAGCCACAACCTATCCGAGAATCGGCCACGGATCCCCTCACCTTGTTGCTGCCGAATATGTTGAAGATGCCGACGCGTTTCTTGATCTTGTTGGCACTCATCGTGCCCCGCATCGTCAGGTGGTTCGACATGGAATTGTTGTAGTGATCCTGCAAAGTGTCCGGATCTAGTTTGGACAGATCCTCGAAGGGTATGTCCGTGGGGGGCGCGAAACCCGATTGGTATCTGTGGAAGGACATTGATTAGATATGGAAACGCGTGCGATTGATGGAGCCAGCACCTTTCTATGACTTTGAATGAATCCTCCTTCTCGTTGATGGACTCGCCCGCCTTGACAATACCCTCCATGCAGCGGGCAATGATGGGTGCCACCGAGGACTCCACTTCCGCCGCTCCGATGATGAACTCGCGTATGCCGCGCGTGCGCTTCTCGTCCAGCTCCTGCAGGCGACTCAGGACGGTGGGCAGCAGGATGCTGAAGTGCTGTTGCTGCAGATTGTTCGTCTTCTGCAGCTGATTGGCGTACTCGTTCTTGGCATCGTCCGACTGCTGGATCTTCGACGTCATGATGTTCTTGTAGCGCTCCACCTCGGCACGACTCAGATTGAGATCCATGTCGGCCTTCTTGTAGTTATCGACAGCCTTCTCCGAGTCCCTGTAGGCCTTCTCGTAGTTCCGCTTGGCCCGCTCCAGCGACGAGAGCTGTGTGGTGAGGTTCTGTTGCAGCATTGCACCATCGCTAAGGCATTTCTGTAAAGATATTCATTGTAATCCGTAATCTGTTACCGAGGGGAGGGGATGGGATGGGATGCCTTACCTTGCGATCATCGCGCAGTGCCTTGGAGAGCAGCGTCACACCCTGTATGATCTGTTGCTGCAGGGTCTCGGACACCACCTCACGCTGTCCCGCCAGGTCGCCCACTTCCTTGAGCAGATTGCGAAACGCTTGCATCGATGTAAATCTGTAATAAAGAGAACGTGTGAATATCGGTTCGGTTGGTTCCCTATAATCCATGCCCTCCCTGCCCACGACAATTCGCGCCTCTGGCTCGATTGTCGCACTGTCGCTCGGTGGTGGGGCAGCAATTTATGGAGCTCTCAGATTGACAGAGTTGGACACGCGCTTTGTGACGCGCCAAGGAACGCCCACGCACATATGTCCGTCTGTCTGTCACTCTGTCATCGCTGTGGCACTCTCTATATGGCGCTGGAGGATAAATTTATGGATTTTACAACTGAATAAGGCACAAGCGCTTGGCATTTCATTACCAAAGTCAACTTCAAGTTGGCTCTGGCTATGGCTATGGCTATGGCTATGGCTATGGCTTTGGCTATGGCTTCATTGTCATGTTACACACATGCCACGCAGAGGCAGGCAGATCTATTTGCGGGTCATGATGTCAGTTATTCGCATACTACACGCATATTTGCATGGCATGTAATTAAAGACTCAGATTCTCAGACCACACGATAAATTGATGGGAATCTTGGCGCCCCACCCCCTGCCGCCCCCCAGACACGCACAATTGGAGCAACAGTCAGCGTCAGAGAGAGAGAGAGAGAGAGAGAGAGACAGAGAGACTTGCCCCGCAATTGTCGATAATTTTCCAAGACATTTAACAAACATTCAACTTAAGTATACTTATGGTTCGGTTTTGGACTGGTGCTTACTCATTGTCTTCCTCCTCCTTCTTTTTGGGCTGGTAATTTTTCACTAGTCGCCTGCAAGGAAAAACGAAAAAAACGAAAATCAAAATTAAAATCCAAAAATCATGGCATTAGTGAAACTTTGTTTGTTTATGCAAAAAGATAGAAAGAGAAATACAAAATATAATCGCAGCAGCAAGTAGAAGAAGAGGAGCAAGCATTTGCATTTAACACGAGACTTTTCATCGCACACGCAAGAGATGGAGCTTCGGCTGGAGCTGGAGCTTCGGCTGGAGATTTCACTCTGCGCTCCGCATATTAATAGAGTTTTTCCCCATTTTCCATTGGGGGGTCTGCTTTGTGGTCTAGTTGGTAGATGATCGCAGTGGATGCTGCTGGGAAAGGCATGAAGATACATGAAGCGCCAACTAGAGCTTTAGAGACGCGTAATGATAAAGTCATTAAAACGACGTCAAGACGGTAGCTTCCAGCGATATCACACAGGGGCCACAGTTCACTCCCAGCCAACGGAGAGCTTCGCTAGACCCCAGCGGTGGCGGTGGTGGTGGTGGTGGTGGAGGCAGTCATCAAGCCAACTCATTGGGGGAACTGTGGGAACTGCCAGACACTCGGACAGACAGACAGACAGACAGTGGGAAACCGATAGCATTCCCAACGAACCAACCAAACATCCAACCATCCAACAGCCTCGGTCTTGTGGTCTCTCCAACACCTTGACAGCGTCAGAGACAGCGTCAGAGACAGCGTCAGCGACTCCGGCAATATAATCTTTGCTTAAATTAAACAATTATGAAGACCCACGCCAACAGCAGTACAGCCGTCCCCACCGTTCCACCGTTCCACCGTTCCACCGTTCCACCGTTGGCCAATTGGCGGGGCTTGTCAGTGTCCGAGTAACTCAAGCCTAATCACATTAAGTCCCCCACATGTCCATCGGTGGGGACGGGACGGGACTCCCTGGCGGTGTGGCAGTTGCGCGTCGCGTGTCAATTGCGTGGGGCAGGTCGTGGTCAGATCATGTTGGCTTCACTTTCAGAGGGTGTCACTCAATTGTGCAATTTAGAGCCGCCCCAAGGGGTTGGTCGGCCCATTCGGCCCATGATGGAGGTGCGGCTTTCGAAAATTCTTTTCCTTTCATAAAAAAAAGAATTACTCCAGCAACGGCAATTGAATTGCGCCGGCAGTAAATGAAGCACTCATTCAAACAATGAACACAATTAGCTTTTTACGATTATTTGTATTTTTTTATTTTTATGTTCTACGAAGGTCTCACGGAGAGGGAGAGGGAGAGACACAGACAAAGACAAAGGCAAAGACACGTTTTAAGCCTCAAGAAAATTGATTTCAGGAACGGAACCCGTCGTGGACAGTATGTACAGTGCAATCACTGCCACAAGTGCCGCAGAGTGGACGACCTTGTGCTTATTCGTACAGCGTGTGCACGAGGCTTTTTACATTAATGAGAACTCCGTAAGTCCCCAGAGAGATACTTGGAGTTTGTTGAGATCTTTGAGACAGCAGCTGCATGCCACAAATGGGTGCGGTGTGGCAGAAACACACACAAAAAACTAAACACAAAATATTTATGTTTAATTGGCTATTTGTTGGGGCCATAAATGGAGGCGCCGTCGTTCGCTTGGAGACTTTGAAAAATAATCCCCACAAATCAAAGACTTACGATCCCGAATTCCGTAAAAATAAAAAACAAATTAGGAAAAATCTTTAATGGGTTAATGGCTCACCTCAATTTGCCGGCATATTCCGTTTCTATGGTCACTCGATCGCGCAGAAAATTGGCAAACTTGTCCAGGGCATCGATGCCTCTGTTTGTGTGTATACCCAGATTCTCGTTTTGATCCTGAAAATAGAAGAAATGGACAGAAATGGATTAGATAATTAGAACAGTTGGATGGATATCTCGAGTGGAGGAATGGGAAAAATTCCACTTAATGCCTTTTGACGTTGAGCCAAAAACAAATGCGAAATAATATGAAATTAATCTCAATTTTTCAATCACTTAAGAAAGAAACTGCGTAGCAAACAAACAGCAAATGGATTTTATGGATAAAGATCGGCCATATGTACGCAGCATTTGCTGAGAGCGAGGCCCGGCCCGGGAGCGAGAGCGAGAGAGTAGTAGTCGTGTCTGCGCGGGAGTGTTTCCCATTCATCTAATGCTGTTGTTGCTGAGAGAGCGGGAGTGTGTGCGTGTGTTGCGTGAGAGTAGCAAAGCTCCTAGATCAAATGCAGATCAAGAGATAAGGAAATGTGCAAGCAAAACTGCAAGAAGACGAGAGAGCAACGGTTACTGCTGAGAGAGGAATTGCGCGTTTCTCTGAATGGAAACACTGAACTTCGGTGAGGGAGAGAGAGAGAGAGAGGGTGGGAGGAGCGCCAAAAACAAATCCATTAACTCATTAGCCATAAAGAGCGCGATATGGTTGACAATTTCAAGTGATTTGGTTTTAAATTATCGTCTGGCCTGCCCCATTCGTTAGGAGATCGTTAGCGTTTACCGCTGACACAAATATGGCCAGCAGCCACTTCCTCCTCAGCGGACAAAAAAAAAAAAAACAAAAAACACAGAGTTATGATATAATATACCGCGTCTCTCTCTACCTCTGCCTGTAACTATCTTTTGTGGGCAATTTGCAACACTTTTCAATACCGTTTGTCAATACAACAGATTCCAAACAGACAACAGAGAAACACAAACTGCGCTGCGCTGCGGTGCGCTCCACTTTTGATTTTATTTTCGCACGCAGCGAAAGACACCAAAGCATAAGACAGTGGCAAAAAGAGACATCAAAAGAGGCTGCCGTGTGGCCGAGTTAGCTGCCAATCACGCCCCCAAACGCAATCATCGACGGCAGATTTGAATGTTAAGTAAACCAAGCTCTCCCTCACTCCTCGCAGCGCATAGAAAACCCATAGAAATGTTTGCCAATTTGCATGTGAAGTTCAGCCAGAGAGAGAGCGAGCGAGAGCGAGAGAGAGAGAGAAGTCACTGTACCCTGTGCGACCCTACGCCTCCGCCTCCGCCACCGCCTTCTGCGCTCTTGGTCTGTCCAAAAATTAACATCAATTACATAATGAAACCCAGTTCCGAGACACAATTCGGTTGCGGCTTAAATGAGCGTTAAATTGTTGTTGAAAATTTACGTTTTCGGTTGCTTGTTTTGTTTGTGTTTTTGGTCTCTTCTTCCGTGGCATTGCAAAACGGTTGTACGAGTATTTGTACGTAATTTGGTTTCAATGTTTTATGCGAAGCGATTATATTAATTTCTGTGCTCCTCCACTGCTTTACCGATTTATAGAGTTGTCTTTTCGTGAAGGTTGCCCAGTGAAATTTGGCAACGTTGCCCGATTTTCACTCAAGTTTTCGTCGATCGTGTGCCATTAATTAAACATTAAAACAATTTCATTTCAAATGCGTTTGTAGAATTTCGGTTGCGTCACACACCCACAGTGTGGCGGCGGGGCCGGGGCTGGGCGGGGGAACTTTCACCCGCCTCAAGGTGCGGCACCACAAATGGAAAAAAAGGGGTGGGGTGCAGCAGCAGCAGGAGGGCGTTGGCCATAGCATCGTGTGGGTGTTTTTCTTTAGTCCTGTAACTTGGCCTATAAACATCTATCTATCCATCCATTCGATTGTCACTTGCCGCTGGCCTAAACCCATTTCTTGCTTGCATAATCGAATGAATACGTTCCTTGCAGCGACATAGCCATCGAGTGGAGTGCCTTTGCCTTTCCATCACCTCAGCACAGCTTCCCTCTCCCCTCCTCACCTCTCCTCTCCGTTCAAATCAAATTAATTTACTTTTCACATCGACAGAGCCTCGACGGCGGCTGCGGCTGCGCTTGCGCAATATCCTCGCCTCTAGTCGGCATTTTCCCACTGTGTTTTTCCAATCAGTGCTCTGTGTGTGTGTGTATGTGTGTGTTTGTGCTAGTTTTTCTCTTCCATGTTGTTTGATTAAATGGAATGGCAAATTGTTTGCCGTTTGTCTGCGTCCGCCATTCAGCGGGCGCCATTAGCGCCATTGATTTATATAAATAGTTAATATTTAAACTGGTACAAAATGCATTGATTAAGATAATAGTTATGCTGTTGTTTCCCCCCCGCGCTCCCCCAGCATCGATCGATTGATTATGAGGTGAGAAAGGAATGTCCATCAATTGATTAGAACGGATTCCCATTCCCCTATTCCCCCATTTATGCTGCTCTGCGACTGTCGCTCATCCCCTCCACGAATCGCAAATCCCAAATGGGACGACATTGATGGACGGACACTCGACGTCTCTCGAAGGTTACTTTGCCAATCGGAGATCGCATTCGCAGTCGCAGTCGCCTGACCTTGACCGCCTCGAGAGATCAGATCACAAAGCGAACGAGCGAATGATTGGATCTGGGCATATAAGGAATGAAATAAAAACCAAATTGAGGCATACTTTTGTTGTGTGCGTGTGCGTGTGTGTGTGGCATGTGGCAAGGGTCTGACAGCTTCAAGATCGGAGATCGGAGATCGGAGTAGGAGTAAGAGTTGTGGCACTTGAGGTTAATGACTTCCCAAAAGACAACAACAAATAGTATTTCTGGAAACTGCCATTTAAATAATATTTATTTGCCGACGCTGCGGCGATTAATGTGGCAATGTCCAAAAGAGCTGGCTACGGCTATAATGAAGAGTCTCCCGACTAACAAGCTGGCCAATAAATCATGGCGAAAGTTTGCTAACACCAGCATCAGGCATCAGGTCTCATCAGGCATCAGGCCTCATCAGGCGGGGGCATCAGATGTCACAAAAGTTTATTAGCTGAACACCAATCCCGATTCCAGTCTGAGACGAGGCTGGACTTTCACTGGAAGACTGGAAGACGCAACGTAACCGTCAGTCAAATTCAATCAACAAAATGTATCAACAATGCAACAGCTAACGCAAGAATCGACAAAAAACACACACACAAAAATGACAATAAAAATCAATAAAGAAATTAACAAATTGCTGTAGGAGGCAAGAAGGCAAGAAGGCAAGAAGAAGCAAAGAAAAGTGTTAAATTCGATTGAAGATTGTCATCGCATCGTGATTGGTGATTGTTGATTGTTGAACGTTGTTGAGGTTTGTTTTCTTTATTGAAGGGTACTGCTTGCTACGGACGTGTGAGCCAATCAATGCGGAATGCGTGGCAGAGTGTGGAATGTGCTGTAGGGGGCATGGCACGGCACCCTACCAGGCCCACGGGCACCGTTCAGTGGGTCAAGATTGAAGACTGATCCGATTGATTAAACGCATTTGTTCATTCCATTCCATTCCATTCCATTCCATACCATTCGAATGCATTGCATTGTTGTTTCTGTTTGTTTCTTTTGTGTTCTTGTTTTTTCCATTTAATTTAATCGTGTATTGGATTCGTTTCGATTCGTTTTCATGGGCTCGTGACATTCGATCAACGGATCCAAAGGGAAAGTAGAACGGGGACGGGGACGGACCGGGGCCGGGGCCGGGGACAGTGAAATGATAACCAATCGTGTAAAGATTGACGGACTAAAGGAAAGTTTTTTTGAAGCAGAGAAAACCCTAAATTTTTGTATGGCAATCCTTTGCTTATCTAAGCGAAAATTGCAACCGCATTGGGGGTTCCGTATCGATGATAATCATAAAGGGCTGTTGCACAACACGACCGTTGCGGCAACCGTAAAACGGTACAGAGCTAGAGAGCAGCCCTGTCAATGGTCTTTATGCAATGACTACCTCATGGAACTGCAACTGTAACTATGCAACTCTTGGGGCAACTGCAACTCCCGTACCGAGGGTGTCAATTGAAGCAGAAAGCGTTGACGTCTGTCTGGCACAGCCCCTGGCTGCGATCGGGGGCACAATATGGATTCCTGTTTGCATTACAATTGCCGGCTGGCCGGCTGTCTGTCTATCTGTCTGCCCCGCCGGAGGAGAGCACTCGACCAGAAACGTTGGCTTCCTTTTGGCTTTGGCTTTTTTCGGTATTCAATGATTAGGAGAGAGACCCAGTTTGAACGACCGACTAACCGACCAGAGCTACAGAGCTACAGAGCCACAGAGCCACAGCTCTTCTGCTGAGAGCCAACGGCTATAACTGGGTAACAGGTGCACGGTGCACGCCGCACGCTGGGGCTGGAGCTTGAGAGTGGGCTTTGTTTTGTGTGGTTTTGCTCGAAGCCATAGGCAAATGGGGTGGCGGTGGGCTCAGCAGAGCGTTTACACTGGAAAAACGGTGGTGCTTAAAACTGTTTATTCTATGGCCAAAGAAAGTTAGGGCCTGCCATGACTCTCCCCTCGAATTATTCACTTTCCATATGAGTATTCATGAGTAATCCGAGGCGAACACTCATTGCGCATTCCTCGCCAAATGAATCTGCTTCATGGCAGAGAAGTATCTCCTTGTATGAAATTCTATTGAATTTCGTTTTTGTTGCAGTGCATGTTGCAGCAGATTCCAAGGGGGAGGGGGTGGGGGGGAGAATCACGCGTTTTTTTTTTTTATCTGCAACGGACGTGGCACGCAAACAAGAACAGCAGCAGCAGCAACAGCAACATCGTAATGCAGTTGATAAGCAGTGCGGGGTGGGAGAGTGAAGCAGTGAAGCACTGAAGCAGTGTGGAAGCAGTGAAAACAAGAACGTGCACACACACACAGACAAATAGACATGCCTGTATCGACAGTGGCCAGCATGACGCGCTTGCTTTTGTTGCTGCCACTGGCAGAGGCAGAGGCACAGGCACAGGCACAGGCACTGTTGTTGCTGACGCTGCACCCATTTGACATTTGGATGATGACAATGTTCGATGGTCGGGGCCCTTGGGCTGACGCAAATTGACATTGCCCCCGCGCGAGTGCTTGCCACATGCAATCCGAAGCATGTATGCATGTAGCTTCCGCTGTGCCCCCCCCCCCCGCCCCACCGGGAAGCTTGCGTGTGTGTTTTTTTTTTGCATGACAACGTTTGGGCGGCGCCTTTGTTTGTGTTTGATCTATGAAGGAGAATGTCATACTCTCAGATACACACACTCCGCAGATACATATGCACAAGGTTTACCTCTTTCTTCATGTTGCAGTACATTGACCCCCCCCCCCCCTCACCGCCTCGTCCAACTGTCATTCCCGATTTGGGGCACTCTCAACCTTTCCACACTCATTCGAAGAGAGTGCTTTACATGCAATTTCCACAGCTTTTCCACATGGAAATTGCCGCTTACCCCAACAGCAGCAATTCCGTTTGATTTGCTGCAGAAACCTCAAAGGCAAATAGAAGACAATGGGCTCGAGGAAAAGCAGAGCCCAAGAAGCCACTCCTGACCTGTTTTCCCGCTCCCTCTCCACCTCCCAGTCCCTTCGCTTTCCTTTCCCTTCCTTTCCTCGTGGCTATTTTTGTAAGCAGCTTGTTGCTCTTTTTTCCCTCATTTTCAGTTAATTTGCTGTAACGATTTTCCGCCTCATTGCTGGCTCCCACTCCCCCCCTGACCACACTCGCAGTCGCTTCTTTGAGTCTATATTTACATGTTGTCTCTGCCACTTCCCCTGTTCATCACTCGCTGGTTGACACACGGGCGGGGGGAAAGAGGGTTTACCCCGAAATTAGCACATTAACCCATGGGTGCCGTTTCTTCTGTTTCTATTGATTAAATAACTTTTCCAGTCTCTAGTTTTTCCCCCCACTATTTTCTTGTGGCACTTTTCGCACTGGTTAATCGATAAACAAAGGGTTACCAAGTGGGTCAAACCTCAGAGGCAGTTGTGCTCTCTTTCCACTTTGAATCCAATTAGATCAAAGTACAATCCCCCCACCCCTCCACCCCACCTAAAAACACTTTCGATTCATGGAATAATAGACGGATATGCTTAGCATGGGAGCACCGATCGTGGCTAACAAATTGCCGTCAAGCTTCAGAAACCAGATAATTACACGTGTAAATATGAATGCAATCTGCAATCATGCAAAAGAATGAATAAATGAATAAATCAAGCGACGCGACGCGACGCAATGCAACGCGATGCCTTTTCACAGTTACATTAGACAGAATGTGGAAAATCAACAAAGCCATGGCTGAGGGAGAGCGAGAGAGAGAGAGAGAGAGAGAAGCGATGTGATCTTGGCCAGAAGCTCACGATTATATAGATACATGCATGATAATGCCAACAGGAAGCATACAAAAACATGAGGCCAAAAAAAAGAGAGAGAGACGAAGAGAAGAAGAGAGATGTTTTTCTGTTGTTTTTTTTTCTGTCTAGTTAGCGTGTGTGAAACCGTTAGCATAGAGTCACCGCAAAGTTGTAATCATAAAAATAGTTGAGCAACATCTCGTGTTGTGTTGGCTTGAACTTTAGCTTTCAACGCAGCCAGAAACGGCAGCGGCAGCGGCAGCGGCAGCAACAGAAGCCAGAAGGGAAGCAGTAGGAAGAGAAGCAGTAGACAACCGCCTGATGGGAAAGCAGTGGGACAGCAAGAAGGCTAGCAGTGGACGGACAGGCGAGACAAGCAGTGACCTGCGGTAAGCAATGCACGCACCAAGCAGTAGCCAGCATCAAGCAGTTGCCATAAACAGCGGTTGGTCCAGCCAGAGGCCGCCAAGCGATCAGAGATGGCCGCGAAACACGCATGAAATATGTATGTATGTATGTTTCCCTCCAGCAATAAATTCCAACCGAAACATTCTTTCGTGTAATTGTTTACCCCCAATTGTTTGTAACTCTTCACTTGGATTTTTTGAGAACTTCCAGTTGTTTCAAGGCAATCCGGCTACCCCGTTGCAATTAGAATTGGCCATTTGCTGAGGTAACTCGATCTTCAAGACGCGCGCGCATTCAGCAACTCTCTCCATAAATATCGTCTATAAAACTTTATGTACTGCCATACAAATTGATAATTTAAGGCTTTTCCTCACTGGAATCTCACTTGATTAATAGATCGACTGCGCTCATTCGAGTGTGGATGCCTATCCGGTCCGCACTCACGAGCTCCAATCGCAAGCCCAATGGCCAGTGGCCAGTGGCCAGTGGCCAAGGCATTTGGTTATGCAAAGAATCAAATCACATTTAAACGGCGACATTTAATTGCAAACTGGTTGCTGGTTGCTGGACAGAGAGACAGTTAGCCACCTGCGGCGGGGCCAAACCATTCTTGTTGTTGTTTCTGTTGCTGTTGCTGTGGCAGCCAACACTCACCCAAAATTCCTCGATCCGATGTTGCCTGGGATCCCGATGCCGATCCCCAACCCAACAAATGCTTGCCGCCGTCGCCTTCGTCGTCGTTGCATTCAAATACCCGAACAGGCAGCTCATGTTGAAAGCCAGAAACGAACTAATTGACCAACTGTTCCGGCCAACAGTTAAGTGGTCTGTCGCCCCCCGCCTTCCCCAATGGCCGAGCGAGAGGTCGATGCAGATGCAGAGACAAAGCAGAACAACGGGGCTCCCAGATAAGCCAGGAATTTCGAGAAACATGTGTGCAACAGCATCCATAGATCTATGGATGGTTGGTTCTACGATACGACGAGTATTCAGTCTTGAGCTGATTGTAGCGCTGTCCAAGTAACCTCGAAACGTGACAGAGCCACACAGAATTGTGGCCCAAACCCAGCTGGCCCCGGCCCGCAAAAACAGTTGACAATTGCGGTTCGTTAGGTGCAGAAGCAGAGGCAGAAGCAGAAGCTCAACAAGAGGGAAGTCAAGACTCAGTCAAAAAGTAGATTTAAGACCCGCAAAGATCAAGTCAGACAAACACTTCCGGGTGGAGGGAATCTTTATGCCAAAAGTGATCTAAATAAAGAGTGGCTCTCTCCCTACCCCTCCCTCTCCCTCCCCCCCCCTCTCACTCGTTGTTTTTGTTTTTTGAAGCGCCATTCAAGTTAATTTGCTCCAATTATGAAAATGCTCATGTGCTCATTAAACTTAATTGAGATCTGGAGAAGGCACAGCACTGCACTGGAGAGTTCCACAGAGAAAGAGAGAGAGGGAGCGCAAAAGGATGAGAGAGACCAGAGACCAGAGTGAGTGTTTGAATGAATGAATGAAATGCCTGATGAATGCTGACTGACAGACGTGTGGCGAAATGGATCAACGGATTGTCTTTCACTCAACTTTTGTTGCTGTTTTAATCCTACAACAAAAAATTAAAGACTTTTGTTTCTTGCAACATTTTGCGTAAATCTTTGCCTGTAAATGGGAGGCATGAAAGCTGCGGATGCTGCTGCTGCGGCTGCTGCTGCGGCTGCTGCTGCTGATGGAACATAGAAGTGCCCGAGCACAGCCGCTGAGTAAAGTTGAAAGCAAAAAGAGCTATAAATTTTGCAGCCACATTCTTCTGGACAAAGCCAAAGCCACCGAACAGGTTGAACTACTTTGAGCCAGGCCAAGACAAGGCAACAACAACTATGTAAGTCGAAGTCCAAGCCAGAGCCACAGCCAGAGCCACAGCATGAGGCAGAACCATGGCCAATTCCTATGGCCATGGGCCTCGCTTCGGTTTTCGCTTGGCTGGACGGCTGCTGCAATGGTGACTAAATACTAAAGACTAACCACTAACCACTAACCACTGCACTAAAGACTGCCACTAAGACCGGACATGGTCAGTGTCCAGAACCCCAATTGGCCAAAGCTGCCTCTCGCTCTATAAATAGACCCCTGGCCGGGCCTTATCCAGAGCCCGACCAGCCTGACTCTCCCCAGAGTTTCTCTCTCTCTCTCTCTCTCTCTCTCTGTGTCTTTCTGTTTCGCTGTGGCCATAAAAATTTGTTGCATTTCCGTTGCATGTACAACAAAATATGCAGCAGCTCTCTTGTTGCAAGTTTATCTGAAAACGAAACAAAAACAAAAACGAAAAAAAAACTAGAGCAGCAGCAACAACAACAGACACAAAAGCTATGCAACATTTTCCAAGTAACTCATTTCTCAAGACGTTCTCTCCCTCTCTCTCCCGCTGTCTCCCGCTCCCGCTCTCTCCCTGTCTCTGTCTGTTGTAGACTAGAGATATATCTTTATATACACGATAATGTCGGTGTAATTAAAATTTCTCACATATTGTACATGTATTTACATGCACTTTTGATTATACGAGACGATAGGCTGCTGCTGCAGCCGCGGGCTGCCGCCTGTTGCATGGAGATCTAAGATTCGTGGAAAACAAGGTGGCAATTACCCAACAAAGAGACAGAGAGACAGACAGAGAGAGAGAGAGAGAGAACAGCAGAACAAGAAGGAAAACCCTCACACGATCCCCCCCCCCCCCCTCCCTCCCCCACCAACCGTGCACTTTTCATTTCCTCTAGGGAAAAGAAAAGCATCTTCCATCTTCCATTTTCCATTTTCCATCTTGAGAACATTGCAGTTGCAATTTCCTTTTATTTATGAGCCATGAAAATGCAATGCAATGCAATGTGGGGAAAACTTGAACAATTTCCTCAAGCGTCTGCTTCCGAGACGACCCCCCCCCCCCCCCTCGCACCCCTACAACCGTGGTGCCCTATTCCTACCTTCCCTCGAGCATGGGGCGTATACGCAATAAATTAAGCGCGCTGTCGCGACTCGCAAGTCGCGAGTCAACTCAAAAGTCAATTAATAAAAAAACAAAAAAAAGGCAGGCAGGCATCCCACTGGCCAGCCACAGACAAGCATCTCTCGAGAT
Source organism: Drosophila miranda (assembly GCF_003369915.1). Lineage (NCBI taxonomy): Eukaryota > Metazoa > Arthropoda > Insecta > Diptera > Drosophilidae > Drosophila > Drosophila miranda. The sequence continues at coordinate 19,341,160 of NC_046674.1, forward strand.
GTTGCGGCATCCAAGCCCACAGCTGGAGATGAAACCAAAGTCGGGGCTGAAGCCAAGACTGAAAGACTGAAAGACCAGAGAGCTTCGACGGCTAAGACCGAGACTTGATTGCACGGCTGACGTCATTGGCGGCCTGCAACACAAGACTTTGACCGGTTCACAAAAGGTTAACTTCGGGTTCAATCGCGGCGACATGAACGTGAGAGAGTCTCCTGCCAACGGGAAAAGATCTGCCAGCAGCTGTTTCGATTAGAGATTCCAAAACGGGGGCTGCCCCCCCCGTGCTCACCGCATCCCCTGCTCATTTGGCATCAATGTCCAGGCGACTGACTAAAACCTCTTTCGGACAATTGCAGGCCACTCAGCGAGCAGACAGAAGGCTGGCAATTAAGCGAGTGAAAAGCAAAGAAGAGGAGCAGCACATCTGGGCGCCTTAGAATGGAATAAAGTGAATTGCCCAAGCAGCAGCCTCAGCCGCAAGGGAAAGAGGGGGCAGAGAGGGGGAGATATGTGGGAGAAACACGTGCCGTGCCGGTCAGCTCTCCAAACGGAACGATTAAAGCCCACCCATTATATGGGATACCCCTCAAAAGCGGGCGGGCGGGCATATTGAGACTTGGAATCACTTCACTTCCAAGGGCCTATACAAATTAGAGGTCATCGGGCAGTCGATACCGCCGGCCATCGTGAAAATTGAGTAGGGCAAAGAAAGGGAGAAGGAGGAAGGAGGAAGACTGCCCATCCCTATACGAAGGAGCCGCTTGGAGGGTGGAGGAAGCGGGGGCGGCGGCAGCCGCAAAAGTGAAAATCTAAACCAAACGAATTCTGGTTTCAATTGCTCGCGGTTTTCAGTGTTGCCGATTGTTCGGCTCGTTTCGTTTCGGCTCACCATTGTTCGGGGGATGCGAGTTTTGTTTTACTTGATTCCTCCTTCTTCTCAGCGTTGTGTGTGTGTGTCTCTGTTCCAGCTGCTTGACGACGATAAATGCAGTGCAGTCTACAGACAAAGAGAGAAAGAGACAGATAGATGGCTGCTAAATTTTCAGCCAAAAGGCAAAAACGAGTTTCGTGCCCCCAAAGTGCCAGTGGGTCTGCAACTGGGGACTGGGACTGGGTCTCGGTCTGTGGCCGCGATCCGCGATCCGTTCCATTGTTTCCATCACTTTGTAGAGTGCTCTCCTCTCTCTCTCTCTGCGGTCTGGCAACGCCTTAGCCAGGTCCAGTGGAAAATTCAATTTTTGAAAATCATCAAAGATGAATGGTTGCGCGGGGCGGGGGGCGCGGGGGCGTTGGTGGAATTTCGTAACAAGTGTTGCCAAATGTCTGAAGAAAAGCAAAAGCCATAATTTTAAGATCTCTTTCCCCCCCTGTGCCCCCCTGCCCCCTGTTGAACCCCATTTTGTGCTTCGAGTGGGCGAATTTTTACTTTGCAGAAAATTCTATTACGTCGAGTGGTTTTCCACAGACAACAACAAAATTCCATCTCTCTCTCTCGATGAGAAAGTTTATTTTTAGATACATTTTGTATATATTTTCCTCTATCAAAAATGTATACCGTTAGGGAAACTGTTGCATGATCTGGTCCGTTAGGTAGAAACATTCTTTGGGAAACCAATAAGAAAATGAAAAGCCCCAACAGGTGCTGAACAGAGATGAAAAAGAGTCTGCCTCTCGCATTTGCATTCAAATGTTGTTTGATTTGAAGAAATGTTCGTTTTCACTTTTTCAAATGAACAAAAGAGAGAACCCCAGACCCCAAACCCCAGACAAAGATCGTAAAATAACTTCGAATAAATTCCAATAAAATCCCCCTTCCCCCTCTAGAGGGTCTCTCTCTCTCACTCTCCACACTTCATTCTTCCATAGAATGCATAAAATACTAACCAAAAACCAACAACAAAACAACACAAAAGACAATAACACTATAAATAAAAAAAATCTTTTATCAACTGTTGTTTTTTTTCTTTCTTTTTTCCCTGTTTTTCTGTTGTTGTTATTATATACAATGGGAGATGCAAATTGAGTTGGAAATTTATATGATTTGTAATGTTAATTATTCCGTAAAATATGGGGAGCGGTTGACGGGGGGGGAACTATATAAATTAGTCAGCAAAATCAGCATTAAAAGGGGGCAGGAGGGGGGTATAAAGAGAATGCATAATATATTGTTTTGTATGAATGTATGAAAACCGAAAGTGACTTCAATTCGAGAAATGCGGAAATACAAAAACTAAAGAAATACGTATAAATATTATGCATACATACATACATATATGCGGATCGTTTATGGAGCAATATGATGGGGACCCAGACCGAAGCAATCCAAAAAGAAAGAGTAAAAGTACCAATCGAATCGAATCGAAACGTATCGAATCGATTGGATATCTGGGGTTGCTGTGTTTTGCTTTTGGTGAAAAGTCGGAAAAGTTGGACATAATGTTTACTAAACAGAAAGCAGAACAGGGAGAAATGCCAAGGAAATGCGTCAAGGAGAAGTTCGAATGGGGGAGTCGGGTGTGGGGGGGGTGGGCTGTGGTGGGATCCACAGTCAATGTTAGCGTAAACATTTCTCAACATTTTGTTTATAATAAATGCGCTCTCCCCAGTACGAACCGTAAAAATAAACTCAAAATAAGCAAAATGCATTGTCGGCATTGTCGAGTGGGGCTCGTACCCGTGTACCCGTGTACTCGTACCATTTGCAGGCTTTTCTTCGCCCACAAATTGTTTACAGTGGGACTCACGTGGCTTGATTGATGGTGAAATGGTGAAACTTACCTGGAAAACAAAGAGAGAGAAGAGAGAAGGAATGTTAATCAAATGCTCAACAATAAAGGTGTGCAATGGGCACATAAGCAACCCTGATTCCGGTGCAAGAATACCCCCAACGATTCCTTAGAGTCCCCCACTCTTCTGTTTGTATAGTAAACCCATTCTTTGGCTATTCTTAGCAGCGCTGATTAAATGAACTCCGCCGTCGAGGCACGAGTCAACGTTCTTTCTGCTCTGTGTCTAGGGCAAATCAGCGCCTACCCTCGTTCTTTATAATAGTATTAACTGAAGTGCATGACACGACCCAGGCGCACACACACACACACACGGATACACAGATACATACACTCAAATGGATGCAAAATAGTTGGCAGCTCCCTGCCTCCACAGCGGCGCGAGTGCATTGCTCTCTCGGGCGACTTCTTGCCTTCCTTGGGCTCCGCTCTCGGTGCAGCCCAAAGAAACTTGCAACTTTTATGCCTTCGCCGTCGCCGTCGCCGTCGCCGTCGCCTTCGGGCCCCTTCCTGGTTCGTTTAACAAAGTTTTTAATAATATTATGTGTGGCACGTCTGAAGTGGCAACATTGTTGCCCAGATTTGGAAAGAGCAGCGCTTTCTGCCTCTGCCTCTGCCTCTGATGATGATGCGATGATCCTATGGCTGGCTATCAAATGCACTTTTCTCACGATCAATGGACAAACAAACAAAAAACAAAGAGCCAAAGCAGAGACCCCACTCCGTTGATGAGGCCGCCTCTCTGTCTCTCTGTCTCTCCGTCTCTCTCGTGTTTTTTTTCAATGTTGATGGATGCTTTTTATTTGAAACTGTCATAAACATCAAAAGCAACAGACAAAGGCCGCCCGGGCCCCCACATTCAGCCCCCAATGACCATGATGCCACTGCCACGCGACGCGAATGTGATTCAGTTGCAAGCGCAGAAGCCCTGCCCGGGAAATGAGTCAAAGAGTGGCAGCAGCAGCAGCCGCAGCAGTGGATCGGAGAGAATCGATTTGTATGGTGCATCGAGGAGGGAGGATGGAGGAGGGAGGAGGTTCAATGACTCTCCCTCCTCCCACAGGCCGGTCCCCGCAACATGTTGCTGCAGCACGCGCTTATCGCTTCAAGAGTATTATATTTAACGATTTCCGTCGCTCCGATCTCCGATCCATGTGGAGGAGGAGGAGTCTCCCCCAGACACAAAATTCGCATAAAATTTATGTTTTAACAAAACACAAAAATATTGCAATTTTTTTGGGCAGGGTTAAAGGCAGAAGAGGAGCATGGGGTGGGGGCACGAATGTCATGTGGGCAGGAAATGAAGCTAATTTGTTTTGCGGGTGTGCCACCAGTGCTGGGGCAGGGGCAGGGGCAGGGGCACGGGAAGACAGACAAAGGCGGTGCCCCGAAAACCCAAAAGCCAGGCCCAAAGGCTGCGGGGGGGAGGGGGTACGACATGCGACAATGAGGATAAAACCGAAGCGAAGGCTGCGTCGTGTCCTCTTTTTTTTCTTCCTTCCTCTTTGCATAACATTTGATGATGAAACACACACACACACACACACACCCGCATACACCCGCACAGCGTCTCTCGTTCTCCTCTTTCAGAGTTCTCTTTGTGTTCTCCGGCCTTCCCTCTCCCTCTATTCTCCGAATGCCTTTGAACTTGTGAAAGAAAAAGCTTCGTTGAATAGGGCCAAAGCTCTCTCTCTCTCTTTCTCTCTCGATACGATACGGGCAAGGGACGCTGCATACACTGACAAAAATTGGTTGGCAAATGCAACCAGCATTAAGCATGAAAGAGAAAGAGATAGAGAGAGCAGGCAGACTGGCAGACAGGCTTCGATTGCCCTATAGATTGATATTTTTTATGAGATGGTTCGAAAACTAACAATCCGCCAAGAAATATTGGAAATTGCAAAAATTTTAACACTGTTCCCATCATTTATCCCCATATTTGTGCCACATTTCGTCTAAATATCTTCAAAATTCAGACCTTTCTTGGATATTCAATGGGAATCAAAGAAATACGAATGTGTTTTAGGCTCGAAAACCGTTAGATACATATTTCCATATGGTTTTTGTCCCCGCCCAGTGGCTGGGCTCCCCTTCCACTCGCAAAAGCAACAACAACAACAGCAAAAAGTACGAGTATTAAGCAAACATCATAATCAAGAGGGTGGGGCGGGAGAGAGGCAATGTTTGAAGGGGGGTGGAGAGAGGTAGGTAAGGACACACCATGAGCCATGGGCGGGCGGGAGGCAGGCTCAGCTGATGAGTCACCCAGCTGTTGTCGCAAAAGGGTGGCCGGGCGGCCACCCACCCTCCCAGAGGCCTGCGAATGAGTCAAGCTCAGAGCGGGACACAGCTATTGGATGACTCAAAAAGGGAAGAAGGCCAAAGAGAGAGAGAGGGAGGGAGAGGGAGAGCTTTTTATCAACTAGCGGCGTGTAAATAATGAAACGTGTTGCCCGAGGAATCAACGACCAAAACGTGATACCAACCGGCATTAGGGCACAAAGATACTTCCCCCCACTCACCACCCACACGCCGTCACTCCGATTTGGCCTGGCCCTGAACAAAGGGAACAGAACAGCGATGGAACGATGACGCTGTCCCATTTCCCACTTCATTTCGAGTGCACACCGAGAAGTGCATTCAAAAAACTGTGCTGGAACCGAGCACGGAGGGTGGCCTCCCCCTGCCCTGCCCTCCCCCCCCCCCCCCTCGACTCTCCTGCCACCCTTCGTGTGATTTGTGGTCGATTTCTGTTGCAGATCTCCGGCCAGGCAAAATGGCACACACGCAGACTCTTCAACGAGGAGGGCTCTTCAGGCAATAACTGGCACACACAGTGCCACATGTTGCCGCTGAAGAGGACTGGGCAGGGCCACGCAAGGGTTGCCCATTAATTCCCAAAGTAATTAATAAATTTTGGAAAGAATCAAGACAGCCCAGGGTCAAAGTTGAGGACCAACCCGGACCTGTTGCTCGATCGCATAGACCAGCCATTCCATTCCGACCACACCCAACTTTTGGCCATGTTTATCCGCCGTTTTGGCCCCAACTATAATTGAATTTGACTCTTGGGCCCCCGATATCTGTGCACGACCACAAATGTGTATCTAATGTCTAACTAATATTTACTTATTAGCCTATCGCTGATACGAGAGCGGTGTGTAGCGGAGGACCAGGCCAAAAGCAACCGAGTATTTGGCCAGAACATACTGAATTTCACATGCTCTTGCCAGAAAAACACACACAAAAATATACGATGGAAAACAACATGCAAATTGCTGGAGAGATCCGGACGAAAACTAAAGCAAGCCACAGTGAAAACTGAGTGGAAGATCAACCAGAAGATGCCCCACTAGAAGAAACCTGAGGGGAAGATCCACCAGAAGATGCAGCCCAACGCCTGAAACGGCAGTAAAGGATAGATCTGTGTCGAATGGAACCATAGATCTCCGCTCTATAGATCTTCAGTGATAATTGAAGAATTTACTGAAGAAATCTCCCATATTGCAGGAAGCCTGCATCTTCAGTGATTGCAGGAAGCCTTGAAGGGATCTAAGGGCCTTTATAGATCTACCACGCTAATTGGAGTAGCCTTTGAGCCAGGAAACCACCTATGAAACCGTATCATCGTGTTTCTTTGATTTCCTTGACAATATTTGCATCTTTAGAGTTAGATCTTTCCGTTTTGGGGCAATAGGGCCTGCCAATAGGGCCTGCCTGATATCCTGAGCAATATTCATTCCAGATTATGGCATATCCCATCCTTCATTCAAGGCCCAATCAAATTCTATATAAAAACTTGTATACCCACTTGTTAGCCCAAGGGAAACATCAACGTTCTGATAACATATGTATGTATGTATCCCTGGAGCTCTAGGGGAATATACTTTTACAGTCACCTGTTCCGTTTGCCCCCTCTCTGATTGAGTGAGTTTTTACGACCAGCAACAGGTTCATTTAATTTAGTCACATTCGACCGTTCGACTGTCTGTCTATCCGTCCATCCGTCTATCCGTCCGTGCACTGATAAGTATTCCGGCTCTATTCTGACGCATCGCCTGAAGACGAATGAAGCGGAAACGCTGGAAATACTCGGAGTATTTTGTGCGATATGCCCCATAAAACTTATAGGGAAAAAAGAAACATACTGTATATAGAAAAACGATGGAAAATTGTAATTTATTTCAAGATGTGTGGTGGAGAAAAACAATCTTCAGATGATTCACAGCAATCTGCGAGATTCGTTTTGTTTACTGGAGAATTCTTCAGGTGTTAATCATGGGATTCGGCCACATTTTGCCAACATTTGGATATTTATTTATTTATTGGCCACAAAAATATGCAAAGAATGCGGTGAGTGGGCTATCGCCAGGGACAACAGAGAACAGAAAACAGAAAACAGAAGACAGAAAACAAAAAACAGAAACTAAAAAAGTTGGTCAACGTTTGTTTTTTATCAAAGCTTATGGCTTAAGCGGAAAGGAAGTGTGTGCTCTAGATACAACAAATAAATACTATATACAGCATATTGTTCAAGAATGTGCCGCTTATCTTTGGGAACGAAACGAAACACTCATGTGGGATGTGGGGCATGAGGCATGAGGCAAAAGCAGACATTTTTCAAACCTGCAACGGCTGCAATTTGCATTTTAAATGCTTTTTTACTGTATCTGCGTATCTTGTGGATACAAATCGGCATTCGGCTGTGGCTGTTTAATATGCAACCGGCAAAAACTGGCTGAAGGCTACTGGCCACCAAATCCCATAGACGCCACGTGAGACGTGCCACAGAGCGTAATAATTTTACAATGCACTGCCAAAAGCGGGATGTGAATAGAATTTGCAATCAGTCGGCGACTCATAGAGAGAGAGAGAGAGAGAGAGAGAGATATTATGGAATGTACAGGGCACACTGTCTGCTAAAGGAAACGCGAGGAAAAACTCTGGGGAATACCCATTTTAGATACCCGATTCTTTATCCTTTTCAGAGCTTTTCAGCACATCCTGAAAGTCCAAAGAGTTCATAAATTTCCCTAGAAAATGCTGGAAATGCTCTTCAAAATTGGGCAATACGGTTTTCTCTACCGACATTCGATCGTATTCCCCTTCTTTTGAATCTGGCTATGTATCTTTGAGTACCTATAGCTGTAGAGACTTTTTGTTCCATCTCATCTCTATCTCTATCCCACAAGTTGCTTGAGTGCCACACTCCACTGTAGTGGTGGTGGGGGGCAGGGGGCCACTGGCCAAGGCCTTTTTAACGTACTTTTGAGACATTTGACGCCACTTTTGACACTCGGGAATACATTATGAAAACATTATCCCCGAAAGCCAGGGACAAATATGTGCCCCCTCCACCCGTTTATTCGCCTGCGTCCAAATTTGGTTTCGGTTTTGCCTCCCGGAAGTCGAAAGCCGGATGCAATAAAAATCTGCGAAAATCTGAAAATGTTTTTGCAACCACCCGTCGAGAAAGAGAGAGAGAGAGATAGAGATTCCCTGGAGACAAAGGCAAGAAAAACTATTGTGAGAGAGCAAGGGCAGGCCCCCCCCCCCCCCCCCCCATCCATGCCTGGAGGACAAGTGTGTGAGAAAATCGATAAGAACAAGGAGATGGCTGTGTGGCAGTGCAGCAGATTTCCAGATCCCTTAGATGCCGTAGATCCCGTAGATAGGGTGCGTTTTCCGAGATGCAGGGGAGATGCTTCTTGGCTTTGAGCTAGAGTCCACCCCATGTCCTGGCAGCCCAAAGGCAGAGGACAGAGGGCACAGGGCACAGGGCAGAGGGCGAGGCCGTGACCCTTCCAAGGAAATCATCATCTCGAAGGACCGATTGGGGGTAAGATGCAGTCTTAGGCAAGCGCCTGGAATCAGGGTGATTCTTGATTGTGCGGGTGGGGTGTGGGGCTGGGGGTGGGGGTGTGGGTGATAGAATTTCAATCATGGCCGACACGTTGGAAATAGAAGAGGCCGCCCCAAACCAGACAAAAAGCCTGCTGTGAAAAGATATATGAGCTTCGTGTCCCGGGCTTTTGTTTTACCGTGTTTGTCCACACCTCTGGACACATTAAAATGATTTCAACAAGTCGCGGGTCACTAGATACTAAACAAAAAAAAACCACCAAAAGATACCAAAATGTTTCCAATTTAAAAACAATAATTTTTTGAATTTTTCGCATTCATTCGCATCCATTTTTGGTGAGTGTTTTTCAATGTCATGTGATACGCAGGAACGAATTATTTACACAGTGCTCGACAACATTAAACAGCTGCACTTCAGAGGAGCCCCAGTGCCAGTGGGGGGTGGGGGGGAGTAGAGGCGTTCGATCTTGAAGTTCAACAGATCTTCGGGCAAGTGCCCGGCGGAGGCTCTACGATCAGCTGGTTGCTGGCTGGGAAGCGGGAAGGCGGACAAATGGGCTGCGAGATGAACTGGAAAGGAAAATAAAGTCTGGGGCATAACCCATAAGGAAATACTCTATAAATGCGGACATATCGAACATATTATTCCTTCGATTATATATGAACTTTTACACTCTTATATGTAGATCTTTTTTTAAGGCGGAATTTTAATGGATAAACCTCTACCTTTCCATAATCTTCCCAGTGTGTCTTTCGGTGACTTTACAGGTCTTATTCCCAAGGATTATTATTAAAAAACTGTTTTCCCCTCTAGATAGGCCTCTGCCAGGCCTCATCTTCAATGCGTTGGACCTTGTCTAGGCCAAAAAGTAATTTAAAATAACAAAAATACAAAAACTATTTTTAGTTCCCGGCTATAGACACAACAACATTAGACGGAGACGGAGACGGAGAGAGAGAGATTCCACAGATAGAGAGAGAGAGAGAGAGAGAGAGAGCGGGAGAGCGAGGTAGGAGGGACCCCAAGAGACGACCCAATGGGGTGGGTTGGCTGCCCCAAAAAAAAGAGATTTCCCTCCCCCCCCCCAAAACGCACGCCACTCAGCAAATGTCGAAATAAATGCTTAAAAAAAGCGAAAAAAAAACAACAGTTTTTATTTATCCGTGCCTCAAGTTTTTAAGCTTTTTTTTTTTTTTTTTGCATATGCAAAGCGGTCGAGCGGTGGTCGGGTCTTAATGGAATTTAAGAGACGGCGACGCGACGCGATGGCCGGCGCATGCTTTAAATTTAATTAAAGTGAAAAGCAGCGAAAAATCCAAAGAAAGTTTTGTGCTCGAGTGGCGATTGCAGGCGGACCCGCATTTGACCCGCTTAGCCGCACCACCCCCCCCCCTCCTCCACCCCTTCCGGGGGGATGTCTATGATTTTTTTGCATTATAAATATATATATATTATAATATTATGATGGTTTTTAAGTGCGGCCGCGCTTCGCTTTCCAGCCACAGACAAAAAAAATTCAATTAAACCGAACAAAAAATACCAACCATCTTTCTGGTTACACTTTCCTTTTGGGGGCGCCACGAATGAGGGCGGGGGAGGGAGGCCAAGTGGAATATCGAGTATTTCGTGTGCAAATCACTTATGCAAATTTCGGGGAGTCGGAAAACAGTTATGGGCATATATTACGCGCTCCCCTGGCTACCGATTTTCAACAATGATTCGTGATTGAGTCTGAACGAAAGAGATATATATATATACATATGTATATGTTTGCCACAAGGAGGGGGGTACGAGGTGTTCGTATGTACATTGGGGCAGGGAGAAACTGGTTTTCTATAACCCACATCATGAATCATATCACAAAAAGCGTTGAGCAAAACGAAAAGCCTAAAGAAATGGTTAACCAAAAAAAAAAACAAGAAAAAAACAAGGCGGAACAAAATATATTCCAGAATGAAATCTGCATAATTTTTAATGAATATTAACTATAATTTGAAGATTAATTGTATGCCCAGACAAAAAGTTGAAATGTTTTTCCGGGAATATTAACAGAAATTTGTCAAAATTTCGAGATATTCATCCAATACAGTTCCAATAAATTTAGAACGAATTTTGTTTGTCTTTCTTGCACTTTATTCCAGTTTTATTTCTAGAACCTCCCCGCCCACGGAATTGGTAGCCCTTTACGGCTTTTATTGGCTCCCTTCTGCTGCCGCTGCCCTGAGATCCGTATGCAAATCCGCCAGACAAACACTTGGGTAAGCTGCTCTAAGCGGAAAACTAGCAGCAGACAGGCAGAGTAGAGTTGACCCCAGAGCCAGGCCCAAAAAAAATCCACGTAGCAGGAAAAAGAGAGGAAAACTGCTTAACAAATAGATTGCAAAATGCTGTCTAGACGTGCAATTTCGGGGCCCTGGCAACATGGCAACATGGAGGCTCCTCTGGGCAGAAGCGGCTTTTGCTGCTGCTGCTGCTGCGGCAGCACATTTTCCAGAGTTGCACAAACACCAACACACCTATACACACACACACACACACACACACACACACAGAGAGATACCTTCCGAGGGTGTGCTGCGCCGGCTGCTGATTCTGCCCTGCCTGCCCGTCCTTCATCCTCTGTCCAGGGGCGGAGTGCACACAAAACTACCCCCGAAAAAAACAAAAAAAAAACGAAACGTATATAAAATCCATCGATATCCGAATCTCTCGAATTGAATTGAAATTTCAGCAAAAACTAAATCGAGCAACGAAGAGGGCGAGAGAGGAAGAGAGGGAGCGGGGTAGAAAGGGAGGAAAAAGCAGCTGAGCATTGCAAAAAAAAAAAAAAAGTTAAGTTAAAATGTTTAAAAGGTAAGCTTTTAGAATGGGCGTGTCAACGCCCTAAACGAAACCAGAAAACGATTAAAAACAGCTGTTTAAGCGAATGTCTAACCCAAGAAAGAGAGGTAGAGAGGCAGAGAGAGATATGTACATAGATTCGGTCGGAGAGCAAACGGAAGAAGAAGAAGAAAAACTATTAAATATAATAAAAATATTGTGGAGCCGGTGTACTTGGAATCGAAGAAGTGGTGGAATGGTGTTTTTGGGCCTCCTCTCCTCCGTAGAACACAACACTGCAAAGGCAAAGGCAAAGGCAAAAGCAAAAGACAAAAAAACAACAACGATATCCGAGAAATAACGCTCTGGGGCGGCGCACGCTTGGTACCGCCGCCGCCGCCGCCGCCGCTCATATGGCAGCAATTTACATAAAACCCGCAAAACCAGTTTTTTTTTTTCTTCATTAAGTTTCAAGTTCCAACGCAGACAGAGACGGAGCGAGAGAGGTAGAGCGGTCGAGAGAGAGAGAAGAGCGAAACATTATGAACGTAAAGTTCTTGAGACATTTGCCTGCACTTTAGCTTTGGCTTGAGCTTTGCTTTGCTTTGAGATGATTTCTTGGCTTGTAAAAGCTGATAAGGAACTAAGTGGAATGGGTAAGTGGAAGGACTTTACAGTTATGTTCGGGAATTCCATTAATTCAATGAGAGAGGCATTTAGTTGCCAATCTGCAAAAGTCTCTCTTTCATTTCTGTTTATTTGGGAAGCCCTCTGAGCTCGAAAGATCCATTAATCCAATAGAAAAGGGACAAACATATATTTACCCGATCCCTATCCCGAAGCCCATCTGCCAAATCGCTTTCCCCCTCTCGTGTCTTTTGCCAAGCTTATCGTTCCATAATCTAATTAGATTTCCCTATCAGGAAAAGCACCAGCTCTCTCTCTCTTTCCCAAAAAAGAATTCCCACACAGCGCAAAAGAATTATTCACTCGAATAACTGTTTACCTTAAGAGTTCCAATAACTCAATGAAAGATTATCTGCAGTTGTGTCTCCAATTTTCTCCTTTGCTTTGAAGAACCGCTCAGCTTGATAAGAATTATATCCCAATCTACAGTTGTTTGTTCTCACAGAAATAACTTCCCTCTCAACTAAAGTTCCACTCACAATAGAAGAATAACAACAAAAAACACTCACTCATACAAAAGCTTAACGGGAAGGATTTTACTACTGCTTATCTTGAGAGTTCCATAATCCAATCAGACAGTTCCCCATAGTAGAACTCCCCTCCCCACCCCCCACTACAGCGCTAATCAACAATAGAGAGAAAAACTTACCCATAGCTCTGTGCCCCAACTCATGTTGTTGGAGTTTTCCGCTGCTGCGTTTTCCGATTCGGCCAGTTTGTTGTTGCTGCTGTGTCTACTGCTTGAACTGCTTGCCACTGTAGTAGTAATAATCCACAAAAAAAAACAAAAACGAAGATAATGTAATCCAAAAGAAGCGCACGAAACGAAACAGTGAAGAGGGAGAAGAGTAAAATATGAGAGATGTTGCTGTTGCTGGCGTTTGTTTGTATGTATGTATTTCCCGCAAAGGTTAATTAATTTTTTTGGTTTGTTTCAACGTTGCGCGTTCTTTGAGAGCACTAATTCCCCCTCGATAAACGTGGAGACACGGCCGACGAATTTGGTGGTTAAACAGGTAAGACGAACCACTCAGAAAAAAAAAAACAAGAATGTTGCAGCAGACGACGTGTCAATGCAGCGCAGCCGGCAGATGGACAGCAGCGCGGGGCAGGTAGCTGCAGCAAAAGGAATGTGCGACCGTTTTTCTGGATAGCGCCAATAATCGAGAGGAAAATAATCAAAAAAAAAGAAACAAAACCGAAGGGAAATGCACTGGCATTTGCGCTGCAGCGGCGCAGTAGAGAGACAGAGAGAGAGAGAGAAAGACACCATGGGCTGCAGTTCAAGAGAGAGTGCGAGTGCAGTTGGAATTTTGAATTAGTTTTTCTTTCTGTCTATTGTTTTGGTATTTTACATAATTCGCACACATTTTGCACGCACACCTTTCTTTCTGTCCCTCTCTTTCTGTCTCTCCTCCCACGCACGCTTTAGGCAGGCGTTTTTCCTTTGCAGCTCGTTTCGCCCGATTCGTTGCACAATTTCATTTCTCAGATGTTTCTTCAATATGCGGCTTGCACTTTTAATAGAATGCGTCATAATTCGGGCGACTTTGCACACACAAACAAACACACAAACAAACAAACACACACACTCGCACACAAGCACGGAACATAGAATAAATTTGTTTCTCTTTTTATATCGCGTTTTTACCTTTGGCCATAAACGCCCGAACGAACGGCCGGATCAAAAAAAAAAAGGGCAAAAACGTCTCTCTATATACTTATTTATTTGTATTTACTTATTCGACACGACGCGCACAGCAACCGCCCGGTTGAAAAAAAATTTTGATAATGTGGGCAGTGTGACCGCGGACCCACTGATAAAATATACGGTCTGACGAATTCAAGTTCTATTATACATATTCCTCGTTTTTGATATTCCGTCGAATATTACTAGCTATATAGAACATTTAGCCATGACTACTTAGTTTTATACGATTGATGAATAAATTTTCTACACAATTGGTTAGTTTTTAGTCCTTGCTTTTATTGTATTTTGACTAAAACAACGTTTAAACAAAATAGTTCAACAAAAAATCAGTCGCAATGTTGCTGGTATTTGAAGACATGATGCGTGTATAGCCCTTTGTACACCCTATTTCGCTAAGTTTTTATGTAGATCAAACGCAATTTATTAAGACCTTATCTCAAATTGATATTCTTTAGACATATTCGAGTACATTATTAGTATCTTGTATATATTTATAGCGATCCTGATACCTACTGAGCCTTGGAAGACAAACATTTTTACAATTCTATATCATCCATTTCCCCCAGGGTATGTGTGCATGGAATTAGCAACATGTTTGTGTATGGAATGGGACTCATTGCTGCAATAGCGAAACTGCGGCGAATCGGGTATTGCCTATATTTCAAACTATATAGATTTACCCACTTAGCTTTATCGCATAGATAAATACATTTTTTACAAGATTGCTTCTTTAAATTGCTTGTAAGTATTTTATTTTGACCAAAAAACGGTTTTCAAGTAAATGTTGCCGCAACATTGTGTATGGAATGGGACTCATTGTTGCTAAAGCGAACTGCCGCGAATTCAAATTCGATTCAAAAAAACGACCAATTCCTCATATTCTTTGTTCCGTTGAATAATACTATCTATATGGAACATTTAGCCATGCCCACTCAATTTTGTACGATTGATGAATCAATTCTTTACATGATTGGCCTATTCGAAATACTTGCATTGGATTTCTATATAACATTGAAAATTAAATTAATAATTGACAAAAATACCATTTAGCACTAAAAAACACCACATGGGAGCGCGGCGAAAACCAGTTTTTACAGTATGACCCTCAGAACAGCACCGAAATATACGGTCTCATTTGAAAAATATACCGAGTGGTGCGCGCCAAATCTAACTTTTTTGAATGTGAGCGACAAGGATTTAAATGTTGTCAACCGGGCCTTTATCTATGCCCACATAATTTTATACGATTAATGAATCAATTTTTTACTTAACTGGCCAGTTTTTAGTCCTTGCTTTTATTGTATTTTGACTAAACAAGGTTTAAGCAAAATAGTTCAACAAAAAAACAGTTGCAATGTGGCTGGTAAATTAGCAAAATTTGTGTATGGAATCGGTATGGTATGGTATTGCCAAGCTATATAGATTTGCCCACTTAGCTTTATCGCATAGATAAATACATTTTTTACAAGATTGCTTCTTTAAATTGCTTGTAAGTATTTTATTTTGACCAAAAAACGGTTTTCAAGTAAATGTTGCCGCAACATTGTGTATGGAATGGGACTCATTGTTGCTAAAGCGAACTGCCGCGAATTCAAATTCGATTAAAAAAAACGACCAATTCCTCATATTCTTTGTTCCGTTGAATAATACTATCTATATGAAACATTTAGCCATGCGCACTCAATTTTGTACGATTGATGAATCAATTCTATACATGATTGGTCTATTCGAAATACTTGCTTTTATTGGATTTCTATATAACATTGAAAATTAAATTAATAGATTGATGAAATTGACAAAAATACCATGGGAGCGCGGCGAAAACCAGTATTTCTACAGTATGACCCTCAGAACAGCACCGAAATATACCGCCTAATTTTCAAAATATACCGTAAATATACTGACGAATTCAAGTTCTATTATACATATTCCTCGATTTTGATATTCCGTGGAATATTACCAGCTAGATAAAACATTTTGCCATGCCCACATAATTTTATCCGATTAATGAACCTATTTTCTACTTGACTGGCTTATTAATCAATAATAATATCTTACTAATATTTTTGACGATTTTCATTGGTTCAAAACAAAAATCGCCGTTTCCGATTCAAACAATTTTCAGTTACAAAACCGTTCCGTAATGTACGATATAAATATTTGAACCTGGGGAAAAGGGCTATATTATATGTAGTGTATATCAAATATATTTTAAATTTTAAAACTCCTGGGTCCGTTAATCTGACCACATGGCAGTATCTGCTGAATAGCATGATGACATGATGTCTTGTTAATATTTCTCGATGCATTTTCACTCTTAGCGACTTAGCAGTTCCAATCAGCACCATATTTCGAAGAGAGCCAACAACCGTTTCGAAGAAATCTTGTGGATTGTTAAAACAGGAGCCCCAATTTATGTGATTTTATATGAAAATCAGAAAAATGATCCCTGAACTCCCTGATTCGATCGATGGAAAACTTTGCTGATCTAAGTACTTATAGCTTATAGCTATATGACATTAACTGACCTAGCTGCAAAAACAGAGACAGCAGAGAACAGAGAATAGTCGGGATATGTTTGCGAAACGGCTGTTATCTCTCTCTCTCTTCGTAGAAAATTTAGTGCAGCCTAAATACAGCTGTTAAAGCGTGGACTTTGCAGGGCTGCAATTACAAGTTATTGGCGGGATCTCAGCGAACAATTTGACTTAAAAAAAATTAAAGTGCTGCTGGAAATCGTGCAAAGTTCAGCAGGGGACAAGTCATTGTTCTTTCCCGCTTATCGCTCCGGCAGAACTTAGCCAATATAACTATGGAGCCATCCACAGATAGCCCGCCAGAAGTCCGATAAGAAGTCAAGGACTGGGATTACAAAAGAGCATATAGTATCAGCTCAGAAACTTTATTTCATATTTAGAGCCCGCGGGGCGAGAAAATAAAAAAGTGTAAAGAAAAATAAAAAACATAATTGGACCGAGGACCACTCTACATTTCCACATAGGTGGGCATGGTCATTACGCCGCAATTGTTCTTGCGGGCTGACATCAGGATGTAGCCATCGTTGCCCCAATAGGTGGACCAGGAGTTCTTCACCAGCCAGTAGTCCTCGCCCTTTATGGTGCCAAAGCCCACGGCCAGAACGGCATGGTCCAGGCCATCCACATCGTTCTTGCACTCAGGCTCGTAGTAGACGCCGTTCGAATAGAAGCTGAAAGTCTTTGGTGAGGCATCAATGGCCACCGAGAGGGGTCCGTGCTTGAGGAGGGCCAGCTTAAACGCATTCGGATCGTTGGAGGTGACATTTACAAAGCCCTTGATGGGCGCCACGAGGGTGACGTTGTTGATGCGGCAGTAGCCGTCCTGGCCAAGGTACGGTCCGTACTCCTCTTCGGTGGGGACGCCGCCCACCTGCATCATCCACTGATAGACGCGGAAGTCCTCGCCGCCATCGCAGCCGTTGTTGCCAAACGGCCAGGAGCAATCGATCAATGCCTGCTGGGAGAGACGGACCAAATCGCCGCCGTTCTTGAGGAAGAAGGCGCCCTCCAGGTGGCCAATGGTACCAAAGGACCAGCAAGATCCGCACACCGATTGGTCTGACATGAAAATGAAATACATTTAATTCAAGCAGGAAGACACGCCAGAGACACGCCTTGGGAAATACCTTTGACTGGGGTAACAGCACCGAAAAGACGCCAATCGTACTGGGCGGGAATCTCATCCTGGTGCTTAGACACATCGTAGGGGAAGGGCTTGCCTGTGTTGTAACCGCCTGACGATTTGTAGCCGCGTCTGGCCTTCAGCTCCTCCTCGGTCTTGTCGGCCAAATGATTTACGGCCAGCGTGTAGGTCAGCTTAGCCCGGTTCTTAGAGTGAATGTAGCGCAGGTTCTGGCGGAAGATGTTCTTCCTGTGCTCGTGCTCCTGCTCAGTGCGGTAGGTCATGCCGTGCTTGTGCTTAAAGTGGTGGAAGGCCCTATCCACGTGCTCGTCAGTGTGCGAGATGAACTCCTGCATCGGGTTAAAGGTGGCATAGTGGCCAGTGCCCGGCCCGGGGAAGCCCACGCACGTCAAGCTCTCGTCGATCTCGAACACCTCGTGGGGGATATCGACGTGCTCATAGCTGTCGTAGTCGAGGTAGTAATGATCGTAATGCGAGCCTAGGAGCGTGTTGTAGCCACGCATCTCGTAGCGCACTGGAATGGGCATCCGGCTGGCCGGATAGTGTGGCGACTTCTTGTAGCGCACCCACAGCGTATATACGTTTTTCTTCTGGCCGATGGTCTCCTCCAGGCGGAACTTGTCGCAGGTGAAGCCCAGGAAGGTCTCGGTACCGATCAGCTTGAATGGCTTGGCGTCCGGCAGGATGCTCTGAGTCTCCACTTTCTGCTCGGACGTGCCGTTGACCTGCAGGCAGGTCAGCTTGTTCATCTCCTGCTGCGTGGTGATGGGCGCCAGCTTCAGCAGTGTGCCGTAATCCCCCTCCCCGGCCAGCTGGTACGTCTTCACCATGCCCCCATAGTAGTCGATGCGGGATCGTTTGGTGTTCTTATCGTACCAAGCGTAGAACGGCTCGGCAATCTCGGCATAGGGTATGTACAGCGTGCCCTTCACAATGTAGTTGGCATCCCAGCGCGGCGGGTTAGTGGCCTCTCCTGAAGTAGCGGTTGTTGTTTTTGTTGTTGGGAGAGGGAGAGGGAGAAAGAGAGGGAGTTTGTCAAATGCAAACGGTAAAGAGCGGCCATCACTGTCTTGGCTCACGCCACTTTTCGCATACACACATATGTATGTGCATACATTATTTTCTATGTAAATCTATTCTTTGTTCGACGAAACACTTTTCGCAATCTATTATTTACTCACCTGAGAGTGCCAGGCCCGCCAGCAGCGCTAAAACTAAAAACACTTGCATTCTCAGGAAATCTGTATTGAATAATCTATGATTAAATCGAAATTCAATATTAAGTTATTTGTTGTTCAGTTCAAAAGCTAAGCTCTTCTGCCGGCTCAAATTAACTTTTGCTCCGACAACAACTTTTTGCAGCGAAAGCGTGAGAAACGCGTTTTGTCATTTAATGGTGCAAAGCTCAAATACACAGCTCAAAACAAAGTATTACTTAATATGAAATGTCAATTTTAAATAATTGTGAATTTTCGCTCTATTAATTTGAGCTTTTTTTTGCTTCATATATTCTATTGGATTGCATTCATATTCATGCCAGTCATTCCCTTTCAAGCAATTCTACTTTGGCGCGCATCTAGACGACAGGATCCACATTTGTAGTTACTGTGTAGTTACCATGTACATAAATGTACATATTTGCTTACCTTTTTTGTTTAAACCTAATTTTATAATAAAAAGGAGTCATATATTCTATTGGATTGCATTTATATTCATGCCAGTCATTCCCTTTCAAACAATTCTACTTTGGCGCGCATCTGGACGACAGGATCCACATTTGTAGTTACTGTGTAGTTACCATGTACATAAATGTACATATTTGCTTACCTTTTTTGTTTAAAGCTAATTTTAAAATAAAAAGGAGTCCTTCAAATGGGAGAGTATTGTAGAAAATGTATACATCAATCGGATAAAACTATGAGTTTAGGGCTGAGGGTCCTAGATAGCTAGTAATATTACACCGTATATCAAAAGCTTGGAATATGATTTCCGTTCATGGACAGAGATCGATTAACCCCTTGTTGGCCAGTGGTTTAATTATCATCCACGGATATGATGAAACATGTTGAATTTTAGCGCAGTTCAGGTAAAAGATGCCGATTTTTTTTGCAACTAAAAAGGAAGGATATGATGGACCTACAAGAAGAATTATCAAAATATGTAATATTCCGCGTTTTAGCTGAAGTTGTTCACCTGTTTAACTAGAGGGGGGCTAAGGGGGTTAAATTAGTTCACCCACCCACGCAAGGTCGTCCACATAGATTACTGAAGGACTCCGAGAGACGTACTAGTTCAAAATAGTGTTCTATAAATGTTTAAGTGGTGAACGTGGTAGTTAAATGTACTTACTGCACCCATAGAAGTGCGCGTTGCAGATATCGCAATTAAAATTGCATTAAAATTTTATTTTATCGTGTGCGCTAAATGGGAAAAGTTCAGTGATTAGAGGCCCAGAAAGTTTTTTTTTGGAAAATGATGTGAAAGTTTTAATGCGAATCAACGGACGAGATAGGCAAATACAATGTGCCGTTAATTGGAGCAGCGAGCAGAACAGGAACAGGAGCAGCACACAACGAGGTAAAGAGTCCTAATGCGAAAAATGCTTTAAATTAATTCAAACTAGTATTTTTCCTGATTAGCTTTCGGTAGTTTTTGTTTTTTAGCTATTTAGATTCAACGTAAAAAGGATGTATCCATATACATATATACATATGTATGTATGTATGTACCTATTATGTAGCTCTATGCTGGAGCATTTCTTGCCCGCCTCAGAATTGTTGGTACACACACAGGAAAAGTCAACAAAAACAATTTATATCATATACATATATATAGTACATACTCATGTACATACATATGTACATATAAATGAACAAGGAGCGTGTGTGCTGGAGCAAGCCTTGAATGGCTTTTAGATAAAATTGCGAATGAAAACGAAACAAAATTACTGTGATATTTGAATAGAGGTTGGGACTACAATTTACCATGGAATAGATTTATTCACTTAAATCTAATGGGAATTCAGATTTACCGACCAACATTTTGAAGCCCCCGGGATAGCACAATTTTGTGTTAGTTAGGCTCTGCTTCGGAGAGCCGAAAATGTAAAAGTTTTATTAGCCGTGTGTGCAGGACAGGGCACACACGCAAAAAAAGAGAAAACACAAGCAACGTATTTCGATGTATGCACGTGTGCGTGCATGCATGCGTGTATTTTTTGCACACATACATATGCATGCACGTGGGTGTGTGTGATTCTACGCGATTCTGCCGTTGCTGTGTGTAACCTACATTTAAAACGGCAGTGCACGTATGTTTGTATGAAGCCGAAAGCCGTGGCCGAACTCTCAGTTGCAGAGGTTTCAAAATTGAAGTGGTGTGGGGCCCGCGGCATATGTAAATTTGCCTTTATCAGTCCCTAAAAGCAGCACACAAACACACTCACACAAACACATTCAAATACATACAAATAAAAGTGCATGCTTCGCAAAGTCTTATGTACCGCTAGAATCAACAGCACTCTCAGGGGGCGCGCGGCTCTCGCGAGAGCGAAAACACAGCACGAAGTGAGAGCCGAAGCAGTGGAGAGCGGCGATGCAGAATTCAGCAGCAGTAGCAGCAGGATGATGTTTGCGTTCCGTTACCGTTACTGTATCATCGCTCTCTCGTGCTCCCATTGCCCCTTGTCGCCGTCCACTAAACCAAAGCCGCCTCTGTCTAACCCCTTTCCAGCCCCCTCTCTCCGCCCATTGCACTGGCATTTCCGTTAGCTGCCCCTGTCTGAAAATGTATATGCAAAGAGTTGGGCACAAATTGCATTATGCAGTCCTTAATGGCTCGTTGGGACATATAAATATCTCGCACTTACATAAATTGCTCTGCTCTCTGCTATTTACTCTCCCTCTCTCTTGACCTTCCTCTGTCCCGCCCCCCGCTGCCTCCCAGAGTCCACTAAACGGGCCCCCTGTAATTACATAAACACTTTTACCACCGTCAGGTTGGATGTTTGTTGGGCCAGCGAATCGAAATGAAACTTTTGATTCCTCTACTCCACGCCCCCTCCTCCGCATTCAAAAGGAAATAAAAATGAAAATTGTTTCCCAATTATGAGTACGAGTATACATCCAGGCTTTGAGCTGGAAAGCCTCTTAGGAAAACTATACAAAAAATTAGCATTGCCAGGACTATATTCATTTAGTGTGATTTAGCAATAGCAGCAGTTCCTTGAGCTGCTTTCCTACCATCCAGCATTCAGCTTCTACCATGTTAGCCGTGTAAATGTCAGTTACAACATCTAGATTATGACCCGTGCCCATCAACGTCAGAAGCCACACCTACGTGCTGTGGGGATCCTTATATCGTATGTGCATACATCATCCACATCATAAGTGCCAACAGCAGGGATACCATCATCCTCAGACGCCAAGCGAAACACATTCTCCATTATAATTTCTGTCATTCAGCGGCGCACAGCCCGCCCACTCCCATACGTGTCCCACTTCTGGCTATTTTTATGCCATTTCTGCATTGTTCATTGTTAAGCGCACATTATCGCATTTTCCTCTTAAGGCATCAGCTACAGATACTATTAACATTGCCACGACGCCAGCCTGTCGCCCTGCTCCCAGCTATACTTGCATCCACAGTATCCTGCCAAGTCAAAGGTACCCTGTACTCCCCAGACATGTGCTGAATAGGTCTGTCAATACTTCTTGTCAGTGAAAATGAACGAAAGATGAAGAAATTGCGGTGAAAGGGAACACACAAAATCGATTAAAAGATTAATAGGCTCGTCCTATGACGCCTGGAACCCCCCGATTTGACTGAGGGATTGGGAATAAAATGTTTTCGGAGAGAAAGGACGTCAGCTGTACAACATCATTAAGGTGTTTCTTCGTTTGGATCGATAGCGAAAAGGTTTTTCTCTGCTTACGTTACATGTTGTGCCACCGACTGGATGTACCCGGACTTCTCTCTGATTTGAGTGAACGGGGATGTGAATGGGTTGGGAAAAGGGATAGCTAAATGGATGATTCAGATTGTTGCCACACTTCCACACTTTCTGCCCACTAAGCTGCCGCAGCGTGTGTCCCGCGTGTGTGTGGGTGGCGATGGCGGTGGCGATGGCGATGGCGGTGGCTGCCACTATGCTCGTGCATGGGAGCTGGCTGCTATCTCTCTTGGGCACACAAACACTTGGATGCGAAGTGGCTTTTGTGTGTGTGCGCCGCAGTGCACTGGCTACACGGGATTTCTAGCTGGCAATGCCACTGTCAGCTTGTCAGGATGTCAGGATGTTGGCTCTGAATTCGAAAACAATGGACCCATTGTGCCACCCGATGATGCTGTCTTCGGTTGCGGCCATTTTAGTTGTTGTTGCCCGTAAACAATTGACGCCCTGATGCCAGCTCTTTGCGCATAAGTAATTAAGTGTCTGTGCCTGGGTGTGTGTGTGTGTGGCCAGTAATTACCATTTATGGACGCTATTGGTCCCTCCCCCCCCCATAAGTATGGCCACAAATGGCGTAGAGCTGGTGGCGCAGTCGTGTGGAAAAATCGCAGCGCCTGAATGTAGGCAACGAAAGTTGAAAGTCAGCCTTGGTGGGTGGCAAGAGGTCTTTATTCTGCATAAACATACATAGTTATTATTCCTTGTTTATGCGTAGCCCCGGCAGATCCATTCTCCTTTGAGCTCGCAAATAACCCGCAAGGCTTACTCGCTCCCTCTCTCACCCAAAGCTTTTCTTTCGTTAGAGCCGAACCTACGACTGCATATGTCTCGCAATAACAACTTAGAGGGACTTACACACAGCTTTGTAAGCTCACACAGCAATAAGCAGCCGCAATAAGCTCACATAAGTGGTCGAGGTGTGAGACAGAGACAGCGAGCAGAGCTTATCTCGCGAGAACAAGGCACGCACGCATACACATGCACGCAGAAGGCAGCGCGTGTGATCAGCGAAAGACAAGTGCAAAAGGGAAAGTAAAAAGTTAAATCAGAATTGACAGTGTCTTTTGCCTTTGCTTTGTGCCCGCAAAAGTAGCCTTTTTATTAATGGGTGACATCTAATGTACCCCTGATTTAACCCGAAGCCTGCTTACGTTTGTTTGCTGCCACGGTGGCACGCTTTTTGGCGACTGCCACAGGTGTCTGCCTCTTGGTGGGCGTGGCAACTGTCTGGCGGCGCTTCGGTGCCACTGTGGTGCGTCTCTTGGGCGCTGCGGTGGTTCGCCTACGACGCTGCTTGTTTTTGCCGGCGGCGGGCTTCGCGGCTTTTTTCGGTGTGGCTGGACTTGGCTTCGTGGGGACCACTGGAGCGGGGGTCACTTCACTTGATCCACTATCCACTTGATCTTCAGAACTGTCTTCCGATTCCTCTCCCGAGCTCACACCCGAGTCGTTGTTGGAACTCGCCTCTGTTGTTGCATCTTCGGTCGAGCCCTCAGTTGTACTCGCACCATCGTCTTCATAATCCTCGTAGTTATAGTCATCGTCATAGGAATCACTATAATCGTACTCAGAGCTATCCGTAGTATCTTGAGCCGCGACCACAGTGCCACAGACCAGAATGGCCAGGGTCAGCGCTAGCACTGGCAACAATCTCATTTTGTTCGCGTTCTTCCGGGTATCTTTCAATAGAACTCAATTCGGGAATTCTAAGCAGTGGAATGGTACTGAGATCTTGGTTTTTATAGGGTTTTCAAAGCAGAGACACACGTTTCTCTGTTGTGTTTTGTATTTGTTTTAGCGATTTAGTTTGCTTTTCTTTCTATTGTTCATATACCTTTTATATATGGAGAGCTTTTCTATTGTCCGACCACCTGTGTGTGTCTTTCATTTGTTTATATCTTGTCTTTTCATCTGAATCCACTGGATAATTTTTGAAACTTTTCTAAAGGTAAAGCATGACGTCAGGAAGTGTAGATTTTTGTCCTTGCTTTTTCCGATTGAAGCTCTGCATAGATTCAATTCAATTTACTATTCCAGATGGTAGTACTCTGTCTATAGATCCATCGTAGATCCCACAATACCTGACCCTTAAAAGGGTATCGAGACTAGTTTTGAGGAAACCATTTGGATTTTTCTAGAAACCAACATTCGGCTGGAACGCCCTACATTTTAGAACGTTTCGCACATCTCAAAAATAATAGATTTAGAAATATTTATGTACATATATGGACCCACAAGATCCAGAAAACTTTATTTCATCATTAGCATTATTATTTTATAGAATATTTAACCAGATCGCCTGCGATTTTTTGTGGCAACGGCGTTGATCCGCTTCTTGGCTGCAACAGGTGTCTGCTTTTTGGCAGCGGCCTGCTTCTTGGCCGCTGCGGCGCGTCGCTTGGCTGCCACGGTGTTGCCCCTGCGCACGTTGTTCTTCTTTTTGTTCTTGGCGGCAGCGTTTTTCTTGGCCTTTTTTGGGCTTGGCTTTGGCGTTGGGGCAGCAGTGGCGGCTTCCGTGTCCGTGTCCGTGTCTTCCGAATCGTCATCGCCAGCATCATTGCCGTCTGCGCTGTCCTCTGCGTTGTCGGTGCTGGAGTCATCTACCGCGTCCTGGGAATAATCCTCGTCAGCATAATCGCCAGTGCTATCTTCGTACTGATAATCCGGATCGATCGTTGTTTGAGCCACCGCCACGTGGGCAATTAGTACGGCCAAGGTGAGGGCCAGCAGGAACTTCATTTTGCTTTCGTGTTGGGAACTTTGAGAACTCAAAATGAGGTGTTCTTCGCTGGGTTGGCTGGCATTTATAGGCCGAAATGACCGAAAATTGTATTTTATTTTGCATAGATCGTAGACAAATATTGTGAAACAAAATGAAGAGCAAACAAGCGCTCCTTTAGTTTGTCTTTGAAGCCAGCTGTGTGTGGCTTTCTTTTGTTAGACTTGTACTTTGTCGGGCATCTGTACTGCGCGATGGAAGCCACTTTTGGATGAAGAAACTCTTTACACTCAAGGTGGAAATCATTCGGTATAAATCATGGAAGAATTCCAGGCGGACTCTGTGATTCTGCCTGGAAGAAGACATCCTCTGAAAGGAATAAGAAGAAACTACAAATGCCAACAATTCACCATACTATGACTCGCTCTGAGGTTTATCGAGCTACATGCGATAAGTATAATGACAATGAATCATGGCAATGCAATGACTCCGCGCTATATTATCGCTGTATGCGATGATCCTATAAATAGGGCCTCTGTCCTAGGAAGTCAATCAGTTGCACTTGAGTTTCGTAGCTGAGAATGCAGTCCCAGGCTCTGATAGTCCTGTTCTGCCTCCTGACAATCGTCCGGGGTGCAGCCGTTTGGTCCAAATGGAACGCCTTCAAAGAGCGCCACAACAAGAGCTACCAATCGGCGGATGAGCACCGCCTTCGCTTCCTCATTTTCATGGACAACAAGTTGCGGATTGCCGAACACAACAAGCGCTGGGCCAGGGGTCAGGAGGGCCACCAATTGGGGATCAATCAGTTTGCGGATCTGTCGTCCAGGGAGTTCAGGGAAAGGTTACTGCACAGCGAACAAGTGTCCCAAGGCTTTGGGGATGTCTACTTGATGCCTTCGGAAGTGGAAACTGGGCCTCTACCAGAAACTGTGGATTGGCGGACGCGGAATGCTGTGACCGCGGTCAAGTCCCAGGACGATTTCCCCACCTGCTGGTCCTTTGCCGCCACGGGGGTCATCGAGGGTCGTCACGCCATCAAATACGGCCATCTGCAGTCGCTTTCCGAGCAGAACCTCATCGACTGTTGCCTGGGCTCCGAGGGGGGCTACAACACCTGGAGGGCCATGCAGTGCATCCGGACGCTGGGTGGGATCGACACTGAAGCGTCCTACCCCTACCAGGGACCCGCCGGAGCCTGTTCATATCGGCCATCGGCCAGAGCTGCCCGCGTCTTTGGTGCCGTGCATCTGCCCCAGGGCAACGAGCGGACTATGGCGCAGGCTCTGCTTAGCGGCCCTCTTGCGGTGTCCATCAACGCGGCAACCATTCAGTTCTACAAGAGTGGCGTCTTCCGCGATTCCTCCTGCAGCAGGTGCGTTAACCATGCCGTCCTGGCTGTGGGCTACGGCACCGATCCCAGCTACGGCGACTACTGGCTGATCAAGAACTCATGGGGCACGGGCTGGGGCGAGAGCGGCTATATCCGCATGGCACGCAACAGCGACAACCAATGCGGCGTGGCATCCTCAGTGTTTTACCCCATAGTCTGATCACATTTTATGCGAATAAAGTAATGGTCTAATCTAACGATTCCTAGGATTATTGAAGCACTTATTGTTGTAGATCCAACGGCTCTACGGAGATACATATGTATCTAGAGCAAGCTTTTTGAGCAGTCCATCGCCAAACATAAAACCCGTAAAGACATGACCCGAGTCAGGCAGCAGTGTGCAATGTTTTTGCCTCGGCGGGCCCGAGCTCGTCATGCACACGGCATATATTATGGGCATTCTCTATCGCACTATTCGCTAGGCCGACGCCTGGCGCTACAAGTAAAACATGCATTTATTTTATATGTTAGACTTTAGACACTATTCATTCAGGACTTGCAATATTATAGAATATTCTGTTCAACTGAAATTTAAGTAATATTTGGCATTAATTAATCGAATGAATACAGTGATATATGTACATACATATGTATACATATATTTTGTATAAGTTTTTTATATTTAAATTTTTTTGTATTTTAGTTTTTTCTTATATTTTTATTTTATTATATTATTATCTTATTTATTTTATTATACTTTATTTTGAGAGAATAAATACATTTTGTATGCTTATTTTTATTTTTATTTTTTAGAGAGGGAGATCTGTAAGAAGGCGATGTCCCTGCTGTTTTTGTTAATGCCTGAGGAACCCCTATGCTGTCACTGGGTTTCCCCCTTTCGGTGTCTTTCTTTGCGACTTTCGCTTTCATTTATGCGAAGATTTCTAAAATGATGGATACTATGATTATTTGCGTGCACGGAATGCCCAGCTTATGTACGATTATATTCCAAAACATGCAACACACTCAAATTTATATGTTTGACCTTTTTTTTGTCCGTTCAATTGCAGGCGGGGATAACGAGTGGCAGCAGCAGCAGTGGCAGTGGCAGTGGCAGAAGACCAACCTAGATATAAAGTTCGTGCCGTAAATCTTCAACTTGCATGGAATTAATACCCCACCGCCGGGAGGGGGACAGGGAGGCGCAACAGGAGCGGGTCTAGGCGGGGGGCGTTGCGCGCATGCAACACACATTAGTGGGTCACTCGAAGATGATGACGCTGATGACCGCAACCGCAGAAGCAACAGAAACAACAGCAACAACAGCAACAACAACAACAGCAGCTAAACAAGCAACCGCCTTGCAGGGGAAAATTATATAAAATTATCATGCAGGACGGGCCACAGCGAGCAGCAAGTCGGCCACTTGACGGCGGCAGACGGCAGGAAAAGGCTAAGGCTACGCTGCAGCGGCGGGTCGCATGACGTACACGACGTAACGTGCACACCCTAACGGGGCTGCTGGCCAATTTGTCCACAAGAAGGACACGAGCGGAGCACCACCCAACCGAACTGAGCCACTAACCAGGCGGAAAGTGCAACTGCAACTGCAACGGAAACCGAAACTGAAACCGAAACAAAAACGAGATCCAAAGTGTACCCAAAAAACTGAAACTTTTCGGCCCGAATGGCACAACTTTTCGAACAATTGCCACGGCGTTGGGGCGAGCGGCGTTGAAAAGCGACGGAAAAAATGTCAAAATGGCGAAGTTAACGTTGCCGCGTCTTTTGCAGCGACTGCAGCTGTTGGCGTTGCAATTGGCCACGCCCAGCAGGCAGCCGCCACATCATCAGCAGCAGCAGCAACAGCAGCAACAGCAGCAGCACCCACACGCACACCCACACGGCTGCCATCTGATGGCCATGCAGCTCTGCCAGGCCATGCTCCTATACGGCTGCCTCCTGCTCCTCCATGCGTCTGCCTCAGTGTCTGCCTCGGCCTCGTCCTCGGCCTCGCACACGGCGCTGGCACTGAATCTCTCATCAGCCATAGACCTAAACCAACTCAAACACCATCCAGAGCAGCCCGATCATCCGCAACAACCACAACAACCACAACGCGCACAGAAACGTGACGCTGCCAATGTGCCTGACGATGACTATGATGGCAGCTACCCGGATGATATCGACGACATTGAGGCCTTGCTAAATAATAAGTCAGGTGAGTGTGGACCTCCTCTAGGCCTTTAATTCCAAATTAAGGTCAACACTGTGGGGTGGGCAGCGGAGTGGGAGCCATGGGTGCGATGGAGGGTGTGTTGGGGCGTGTTACGAAATACGCCACAGAAAACTGGCCTGCAGCCTTGTTTTCCCTGGGCTACAGCCTCTGTACAAATGTCCCATAAGCGACCGGACACAGAACCAAGCGATTCCCGAAATTTTCTACTAAAGTAAGATGAATTCTGGGGGCACAACGCAAAATCAGATGTTCCTCTTAACGGAAAATGCATGAAGCATTAAAGATTAAATATTATAGCATAGGAATATAAATTCGACTGTCTTTTAAAACATAGAAATACTCGTACATACATATTTTTCTTGGAAAAGTCCACCAAGACCAAACAATTAAAAGCTAATATAAACACATTTCCATGTACTTTTCTCCCGAATTCTTATATTTTAACCAATTGGAATTTAATTTTATTAACTCTGATCTGAAAACCTCTTAAAATAAGCAAAAGTTCACTTTATCGGTATTTTTGGTACTTCCTTTACCATTTTCCCTTATAAGAAAGATGATTCTTGATGAAAGTTTTTCCTCAAAGTCTCCCTAACATATTGAACTATTCAAAAAAAATACGCGAAAATGTATTCAATATCTTTTCTTAAACTTTTCTTAACACCAGACAGAGGTTTAATTTAAATTAAAAAAAAAATAATCTACAAACAATATTTGCGTGAAATTATGACCATTTTGAAGATATATCAATGCACAAAATGTATGAGAAATTCGCATCAACATGTTAGCTCAACTTTCGCTGAAATCTGAATTTGAAATCGAAAACCACTTATATTTTTGTTCCCTGCAACTGCCTGGGTTTTTTTTTTGCAAAAATCTCGAAAAAGAATAGCTGCCCAAAATCGACCTCAGCACCAATTGTAGAGCTAATCAAAGGCTACTATAAAATGGGAAAATAATTTTGAAATGCGTACGACTTCTGGGAAATGCCCATATGCAAAAAACATCTATATTTAAATTAAATATGAAACATAAATGTATTGCAGAGTCTTTAAATCCCATCTAAATATAAAGTAATTCAAAATAAATATATTTTGTGTGTAAATGGGTATGAAATATATTAAATCTGAATATGAATATTTTTTCTAATTTCAAATGTGAAATATATTTATTTTTAATCTATGAAATAAAGTATTTGCATATTCATGAGTATTGGAGCACATTTCAGTACAATTTCAGTGATTTTATCTCTAGATGTGACAATAATTCGTTTGTCCGTCCCTTGGGGTTCGAAATGATTTTGTCGTATAGACCACAGAATTCCCCAGGGCTTGTGGCTCTCTATAAAATATTTTGTATTCATTTTCTGTCTTTCTAATGCGTTTGTTTCTAATGCTTTTAGCTGGAAATTCGTTGCGTTGCGTTTCGGTTCGGTTCGGTTCGGTTTGCCATCGCATTTACTCGCCAAGTTCCAACTTGGGAATCCCCCCAGAGATCATGAAAGCCATAAATTGCACAACGTACATACAGTCTGCCTGGGTCCATGCTGGTCCAAGGTTCCTGCTGCCGTTGTGGTTGCTTTTGTTGTTTAACTTTTAGATTTTGGCATGCAGTTTCCGTGCCACCTGGGGACTGCAGCTGCCGCAGCGATGGGGTTGATGATTCATGGGTATTCATGGGTTCGTTTCATCCATGATGAAGCAGAACCACAACAGAACAGCAGCAACACTCTCAGAAATGTATATAGGAGCTGTGGTAACCATTTGATAAAGAATAGCCAGGAATAATATGACATTTAAGGGGAAACGAGCACGTCCTACAAATCTGCATAGCTGCAGGACTCCATGACTGAATGGGATGCCTGCACATTGATGTGGATTAAATTGCATAATGTTTATTATTGATGCAAATGGGTTTTTGTTTTCCGCATTGCAGCAAAGGGGAAGTACATTGGGGCGCCGTGCAACGAGCTGAAGTGCGACGTGAAGCTGCTGCATGTGGCCTGCGACAAGGAGACGCAGACCTGCACATGCGAGCGGAACTATCCCGTGCAGCTGGGACTGATAAAGGGTTGCGCCAAACGTGAGATCACTCGAGACTAATTCACCATCATTTTGTTGTATAGCATTAACCGATCCTCTCTTTGGCAGCTAAAAAACTGGGCGATCAGTGTTTCTACGACGAGACGTGCATCTACAACGATGAGAACTCCCTCTGTGTTCAGGTGCGCCACAATGCAATGTGTCAGTGTGCCAGTGGCTTTCATTCGGTCAGCTACACGAAGCCGACACGGCGTGTCTTTTGCACGCCAGGTAAGTGGATGGGATCCCCCACAGACTGCACTGCACATACTGACCGCTCTCCCATTAACAGATCTCAGCGAGCTGAGCTCTGATCTGCCCACGCTGCTGGGCGTCTCCACGGGCATTGCCGTGCTGGCCGGGCTCATCTGTATGGTGCTGCATCTGTTCAGCAAGACCAAGTATCCGAGGCACCGCAACTACGGGGACGCCAGCATTCCGCCGCCCATTCTTTACTCCAGCGATACAGGTTTGAGATCTTTGCCGCGAAGGCAAATCGAGATCCGATTCGATTGATTGATTGACTCTCTCTTGACTGCAGGGATACCGCTGACAGTGCACTCGGCGCGCCCTTCGTCGCGCTCTAGCATACGTTCGACGGGATCGATTGGCTCCTTTGGGCAGCGACGGGCTTCGGTGGGAGGACAGGCTAGCGGAGCAGCAGGTGGAGCTGGTGGTGGAGGAGGTGGTGCTGGAGGTGGAGGCGGCGGCGGGTCGAA
Source organism: Drosophila miranda (assembly GCF_003369915.1). Lineage (NCBI taxonomy): Eukaryota > Metazoa > Arthropoda > Insecta > Diptera > Drosophilidae > Drosophila > Drosophila miranda. Next base: position 19,372,750 of record NC_046674.1, read on the forward strand.
GGGCATACTGGTGTCGACGTCTCGTACAGGTGCGGCTAGATCGGCCGCCATATTGCTCATATCGTGTCACATAGCGGCCGTGTCGAAACAAAATTCTCGCGCCTCATCGCGTCACACATCCGGAGCCGGTTGCAGCCAGCATTCGCGCGACGATCTCGACGAGAACAGTGGCGGCGGTGGCGGTGGCAGCGCGAGCGGTTGTCGCAGCTGCGAGAGCTCGCTCTCGATGACCCGCCAACTGCAGAAGCAACTGAACCATCAGCGGCATCTGCTCAGCTTCGAGCTGTCGCCGGCCAGGTCAAAGAATCAGGATAGATTTAGGACCCTCTTGGGCATGAACGGAATTGATAATAATTATAGAACCCATGACGATGATGACGACGACTACGGTCCCCATAGCATAGATCCCGGCACTGTTCCGGCCGTGCATACACAGGCCCATGGCCATGATGTCGATGGCGATGTCGGTGGCGTTGGTGGCGGTGGTGCCAGTGGTCCCAGTGGTGCTGCTGCTGGTTATAGTTATGGTTATGGTTATGGTTATAGCGATGCCGATACCAACGGCGATACTAACGGCACTGACGGCGCCGAGCTGCATCATTTGCAAATTGGCGCACTCCCCACGCCGGCGAGTGAAACGCCCCGATTTGCGGTAAATCAACTCAATCATCAGTCGTTCAGTCGTTCAGTCGTTCAGTCCTTCAATCGCTCCAGTCGCTCATCATGATCAGTCATCGTTGCAGCAGATCAGCATATCAGCATATCAGCATCCATATCATCTTCATCTCCATATCCACATCCGTATCCGTATCTGTATCCATAAAACAGCTCCACATCACAATGGAAACTAAATCGAAATTATCTGTTCTCTGTTCTGTTGCTGCATCCAGCACTCTCTCAGTTGGAGATACTCGTACTCCCAAGTGTGTTCTTACCCTTGATGGAATTTATCTTTTAACTAAATTCTGTTTGTTACTGGTAGAGCTACAACAACATGCATACAATAGAAAGCGTACACTGTTCAGACACTTGTATAGATCCATATTCATCTCATTTCATTCCAAAGCAAGGTCTCTAAAGGCACATCTCTTGTACCCATTCGATGTTTATAAATTCTCTGCGTTTATATAAATTTCACACATGTACTATTCATGCTGTTGGTTTTCCATGATGTTTGTAATTCGATTATCAAATTAATTCATTCATTTGTATATCTTTCGCACACACATACACACGTCCAGAAGTGGGTCAGGGCTCTCTCGATTACCATTTCAAATCAGGGTTAATTAATTTTACTTGTGTCCAAAAGTCATTCCATTTCATTTGATTTCATTTCACCCCCATATTAGCCCTATCCCTGATCTATCTATCCTCCCCGATTCAGCGCATTGCTTGCATATTTAGTGTTTAAATCGGTTAAAATTCTATCTCCCGAACTAGTTGAAAAGTGAAACAAAAATTTTTATGTTCTCTTGATGATCGATGTTAAATGTGCTTCCGAGCTCCCTTCTGTTTCCAAATACAAAGTTGTTTCTATTGTTATAATTTCTATACTATAACCAGACACACACACACACACACACACACATACATATACACTTACACGCACACTGATAATGATAAGGGTTCAAGAATAAATTCAACAGCAACGACAGATAATTGCAGTCAAAAATCGCAGAAATGAAATGATATCGTTGTCTTATAAGAATATATCATGGTTCCATTTGAGAGGATCCACAGATCCACAGATCCACAAAGCGATGATCTGATGATATCAAAGATACAAAGATACACCCTCTGACAAGATGATATTGAAGCAATATGGCGGTGACTATGTTCAAAGCAAATCCTACCCCCCCGAAACTTCCACATAGCATAACCGAAACACACACACAATTTTGCCATTAACTATAAATAAAATGCATTGCAAATTAAGAAAATTATGACACACAAAACCACACACACACACACACACGAGCACACTTTATGCATGCATTGAAGAGTCCTCCTGGTCCCGCCAGCAGCGGAGGACAGACACTTGGTGGCTGCGGCTGCGGCTGAGGCAGAGGCAGCTGCTGCTGGCAGGACCCGGAGAACCTTCAACTTACGGCTGACCTTTCTCCCTAACTATTTGATTGAGTTCACGTTCACACACACACACACACACCCACACACACCACAAGCTCCATGACACACCCAATCCAATCGATACTTCCACACGATATGGCCTGGCCACTCCTACCTTCTACCTTCTGCCTTCTACTTATACCTTATACTATGTATGTGTATGTATGTATGCTCTTCTTCCCGCAACTTTCTGTGTGCTCGAATGTTCTTCTAGTTTTTCCTACTTCTTGTGCGCCTTGAATTGAAAATTGCGATTGCGGCTTAGTGCTTTTGAAACCAGCAAAAACTTTGCCTGTGTGGAATCTATCGCTATCTCTATCTCTCTCTCTATCTCTGTCTGTTCCCTGTCCTGATCTACGAGTATATAAACGAGTACGAGGCTACTTCAAAGGTAAAGGCTGGGCTAAAGCTGACATCTCTGAATGACTTGATGACAAAATCTTTGGCGGAAGCAACCTTTCAATGCAGCTTTCAACCTCCTATCTGCCTCTCCTGAGCTAATCGCACTCGTTTAGTCTGCTTCTGCTTTTCAATCGCTTCGGAATGAACTGTCGCTCTAGCCACTTACTCTATCTTCTCGCTATCTTTCGTATGTCTCTGTCTAAACTAACTACTGTGTATCCTTACTTACTCTCTTAAGCCGATGCTTCGATATTCAATCAATTTAAATACTTGCAATACTTTAAATATACTACTACTACTACTACTACTACTACTACTACTACTACTCCATCCGAATGCATTTTGCGAGTCATTTGGTTAATCGACCTCTCCGGTTCCATTGCTTCCTTTTAGGTTCTCGAAGACCAAGTCTAGCATCGGTGCACAGCACTAGTTCCTCGGTGCGAAGCTACAGCATGATGCGTTTCGAAAAGGAGGCTCAACAGAAGGAGATCCGGCAGGAGATGAAGCTGCGTCTGGCCCGGCTGCAGCAGCAGCAGCACCTCACCCAGAACAAGCCGCAGATTGTCATCGGGGAGGCGCTGCTGCAGCACGGGGCCTTAGGTCGGGTAACCATCCCCACGCCCAGCCCGCTGACGCCCAACTCACTGGACGAGCTGCTGCCGTCACTGGATGAGAATCAGGAGGTGAGTTTTCTAAATCGAAATCGATTTGAAAATCTATCTCTCTCTCTTTTCTATACAGTATCCACCCAGGCTGGAGGGAACATTCAAGCAGCTGGTGCAGCCAGAAACTACAGCAGGTGGCGGCGGAGGAGCTGGAGCCCTGCGAGCAGCTGCCGCCCAATCGTCTCCGGCCAGTGCAAACGGCTACCATGGTCCCTGCAGCTCATCGACTGAGGCCCTCTAAAGCTACCCCCGGGGCCCCGGGGCATAAATACATAAGTATTCAAGTATTCAAGTAGATCGTAAGCCAAACCCAAAGTTCTCATCTGATTTGCTGTGCTAGGGCGCCGAGTAGCAAATTAAATTGACCGTCAAACGTGTTGTAGTCAGCTTAGATTATGTGTAACATAGTAAGCCCCTACCCTATGCCGCCTAAGCAGCCCCCCCTAGCCTAGGCTAAGTTCTGTTACCGTCTAAGCGAGTTCTCAAATTAGTATTGTATCATATACGTAGCGAGAGAGTTAATCGAAACATTTTATACGTGTGTGTGTATTGTCATACAGTTTTGTAGAAGTTATATATTTACAAATTAATTCGATGGCATGGCGCATGGGGATCAAGGATCGTTCAGAAAACAACTTCTTCAGTGATACTTCAGAGTACTCGTTCTGACACATTCCTGAGAATTCGAATACATTCTCCCTGATCCCCGATTCGTTCCGATTGGATGGATCATAATGAATTGATTAGTTTAAAGTTAGTCTAGTCTAGTCTAGTCTAGTGTTTATCGTTAGGGTGAGATAGTACTGATAAAATATACGCGAAATGAATTTATAAAATTTATGTTTATGAACACAAATTTGTTCACTCGTACCGTACTCCCGATGAATATGAATATGAATATGAGAATTCCTTATGAATACAGAGACAGGCGCACAGTTGAGAGCCTGGTCGAGATCTAGCTAAATCAATAATTATGTTAAGCGATAAATCAAAAATGTTGATCTGACAAAGCTCTTGAGTTCGTTGCAGTAGATCCAACGTAGAGAATGATGAATCGAATCTTCGCGGCAAGTCAATTTTAGTTTACGGTTAACGAATTTTTCTACAAAAGGCGTTTCAAATGAATACAATAATCGAATAGATCAAATGTACATTACTTATCCCAGCACTCGCGTGCGAAACCCTAGAACCCAATTCGTTCGATCGGTCGATCGATCGATCGATTGTAATAATTAACTTATAACTAACGAGTATTTGATACCAAGGTTGTTGACTGTAGTTTGGTTCCATGATTTGTTGTGTCCTACTATCTATATAGATCTCTGTTCCGTTCCCAAGATACGTACGTACGAATACAACAAGCTATAGAAGACGTTTAAAATACACTATATACACATGCCTACATTTACATACATACTATCCGTATATATGTATGTACTAGCATACATACATATGTACTTACCTATGCTATATTGTACTTACGAATGGTAGAACACATATCTAAGGTTCAGTGTTGGTTGCATACGGGAGTAAATAGAAATAAATGCAATTTTGTGTTTTCAAAACGTCCTGTCTATACTCTCTATAGAGGTATTTGGACCCCCCTTTAAGCTCTCTATGATATCAGCTCTGCATTGTGTGCGGTTCTTTATTCGCACAGAAGGAAAAAAAAACGGATGGATGCTAAGAATATGAACATTCTAAGGGAGTTCCAATTTGGAGAGTCTTTTGGGTAAACAGTCAATTTGCATTGCTTCAAAATATCAAGACGACGATGCGCCCCTAATCAACTTCTTCGATAGTGGGACCACCGCTGCCGCCGCCACCTGTTGCAGGACCACCGCCAGAACCAGAGCCGCCACCACTTGGGGGTGGTTGCTGCATGCCAGCACTCTGATAGAGTCGCGTGATGATGGGACTACAGACGCGCTCTAGCTCCTGCTGGCGGTGCTCGTACTCCGGCCTCTCGGCCAACTGATTGGCCTCTAGCCAGGCGATTGTCTCGCTACACTTCTGGAGAATCGTGTCGCGGTCGGAGTCGCTAATGCGGCTGCGCATCTGCTCGTCTTCGAGGGTGGAGCGCAGCTGGAAGCAGTAGCCCTCCAGCTGGTTCTTGGCATTGATGCGGTCGCGCTGCTGTTCGTCCTCCTGGCGATACGCATCCGCCTCGTTGACCATGCGCTCGATGTCCTCCTTGGAGAGACGGCCCTTGTCGTTGGTTATGGTGATGCGGTTCTCCTTGCCCGTCGACTTCTCCAGGGCATTCACATTGAGGATGCCATTCGCATCGATGTCGAAGGTGACCTCCACCTGGGGCACACCTCGCGGCGCCGGCGGTATGGCCGACAGCTCGAATTTTCCGAGACTGTTGTTGTCGCGGGTCATGGCGCGCTCGCCCTCGTACACCTGGATGAGCACGCCCGGCTGGTTGTCCGCGTAGGTGGTGAAGATCTGGGTCTGCTTGGTGGGGATGGTGGTGTTCCGCTTGATCAGCGTTGTCATCACACCGCCGGCCGTCTCGATGCCCAGCGACAGGGGCGTCACGTCCAGCAGAAGCAAATCCTGCACCGCCTCCGACTTGTCGCCATGGAGGATGGCCGCCTGGACGGCAGCGCCATAGGCCACCGCCTCATCGGGATTGATGGACTTGTTCAGCTCCTTGCCGTTGAAGAAGTCCTGCAGGAGGCGCTGCACCTTGGGTATCCTGGTGGAGCCCCCCACCAGCACAATGTCATGGATCTGGGCCTTGTCCATCTTGCCATCGCGCAGAGCCTTGGCCACCGGCTCCATGGTGCCACGGAACAGGTCCCCGTTCAGCTCCTCGAAGCGGGCCCGCGTCACCGAAGTGTAGAAGTCGATGCCCTCAAACAGGGAGTCGATCTCGATGCTGGCCTGTGTGGACGAGGACAGGGTTCGCTTGGCCCGCTCGCAGGCGGTGCGCAGGCGGCGCAGCGCCCGCTTGTTCTGGCCGAGATCGCGCTTGTGCTTGCGCTGGAACTCCTGCACGAAGTGGTTGACCAGGCGGTTGTCAAAGTCCTCGCCACCGAGATGGGTGTCGCCGGCGGTGGCCTTCACCTCGAAGATTCCGTCCTCGATGGTCAGCACGGACACGTCAAAGGTGCCGCCGCCCAGATCGAAGATGAGGACATTGCGCTCGCTAGTGCCCTGCTTGTCCAGGCCGTAGGCAATGGCCGCAGCCGTCGGCTCGTTGATGATCCGTAGTACATTGAGCCCGGCAATGGCACCCGCATCCTTGGTGGCCTGTCGCTGCGAGTCGTTGAAGTAGGCTGGCACCGTGACCACGGCATCCGTGACAGTGCCACCCAGATACGCCTCGGCCGTCTCGCGCATCTTGGTGAGCACCATCGAGGAGACCTCCTCCGGGAAGAAGCTCTTCTTCTCGCCCTTGTACTCCACCTGGATGCGCGGCTTGCCGCTGTCGGAGACTACCTCGAAGGGCCAGTGCTTCATGTCGCTCTGGACGGTGGCGTCGTCGAATCGGCGTCCGATCAGGCGCTTAGCATCTGCAAGTCAGAGCACAGTAATCACCAATGAAACAACCTTAGCTCAGCGCTTTTGGACAACAGATTCACTTTATTATCTAACACATATGTGTACGGGCATAGGGGGAGGGCAGGACATGGTTCTGGTTCTGGTCTGGTATATGTGTGTTCTTTGGGCAGTTCTGGACTACTATTCTATGCGGTCCCTGAGACTGAAATGAAAGTACAAGAAAAGAGAAGAAGACTTGCATTAGACCAGCTCCGCAAACCTCTCAAAGTGGAGCAGTGATTGGGGAAATGAAGAGATAGATAGAAGAAGAGTCTGAAGATCGAGAGGGTTCTAAATGGAGTTTCAAAAAAGGTATTATTTGGGTAGAAAATAGATAAGGAAAGATGGTTTTGCGGAGACCATAGACCCCAGAAACATAAAAAGAAAATATAAAGCTCTCAAGATGCCAAGTCTTTTCTGCTCCAAGTAAAATGTTTTCCACCAGTCCGAAATCTCTTAAATCTCTCCCTACACATTCCAATGCTTCCCCCACAAGTATTTATGTTTTGGCCGCTTCTCGGACAATCCGCAAGATACTCGTGCACGAATCGCACTGGGACGTTTTTGTTTTGCATTTATTTCGCTGACACAAATTATGCCAATAAACATAACAGCAACTTTTTGGCTGGCACACGAGCGAAGGTGGCACCCATTTGGGGCCAGCCAGCAGCCAAACAATCCGAGAGAGAACTGACACAACAAGTGGATGTGTCACAGAAACCAAAGGAGAGGCACCACAGGAAATATGGCATGAGACGGTGCACAAATTCTCACGAGCTTGGGGAGAAATCCGGCCGAGATGTTGGTCTGCATTTTGGCGCCAGCAAGTGAGAATTTCTTTAAATAAATCGAGAATCGAAATAATAAACAATATGCATATATGCGCGTAATTCATTCATGAAAATTCTGCCAGTAACTAAACCAGATCGCACATATTCAGTATAGATCAAGAACCTCAAAAACAGACGCTGGTTCAACAGATATGTATATGCTACATATACGAGTTAACGCAAGGGCACGTAAGAGGGACACAAGAGGGACACAAGGTGGACACAAGAGGGGCACAAGAGGGCCAAGAGATTCGGTACAAAACTCACCGAAGATTGTGTTGTTGGGATTCATGGCCACCTGGTTCTTGGCGGCATCTCCGATCAGACGCTCCGACTCCGTGAACGCCACATAGCTGGGCGTGGTGCGATTGCCCTGGTCGTTGGCAATGATCTCCACTTTGCCATGCTGAAAAACGCCGACACACGAGTATGTGGTACCAAGATCAATGCCAATTGCTGGTAATTTGGGCATCTTTGCTGCGGCTTTAATTAGACCACGTCAAGGTCCAATCCGATCGCAGGCAGCCAGACAGATCAACGAGAGAGAGAACGAAATAAAACGTATTGAAAATGAAATTAAAGTCACAGAGAGAACTCTATGTGTGATTACACAATCAACGAGAGGGTGTAAATCGTCGTAGTAGTCTCACCCAAATTCTCCTAGGCAGTCTCCTTGGGCGGTCCTAGAATGCAAATCGATACAGGTACAGGGATATGATGAGGAACAGCAGCACAAACGTCAAAACTCGCAGGAATTCGAGCGTTTTCTCCCTTTGCAGCTCCACAGCTCTACTGTTTATTCTCCCTTGGCCACAATGAAAACGGATCCAACTCTCTGGTCTGTTCTGGTCTGTCGCTCTCTCTGGGTGTTGCTCGATCTGAATTCTCGATCTCAAAAGATGCACGCGCCACGACTGCCACAAGAAAACTGGCAGTCCGAATGTTGCGACGCCTTTCCCTTGCCAAAATTCTTCAATGATATGATGCTGTGTTTAAAAAGCAGCATAACCAGAGGTGCATAGACACTTTTGCGTGCAGTCAGTCGGTGGGCAATGCAGACGTGAATGCAAAAAGGAAATACATGTCGTGTGAATGACGCTGCTCAATTCGAGGTTTGTTGTGTGGTGTTGTTGGAGCTGCCAAATTCAAAAAGATTCCTTTTATTTCTTCCTAATGGAAGACTATTTCGATCCAAATAAATCATCTGCTCTTTTCCGCTATAAGGTGGCTACCATTCAAAGTCATGGTTTAACAAATACAATCTGGTTTACAGCAGGGTTAGACGCAATGCCATCTGAAATGGTTAAATATTTCTTCCATTAATTGGCCTTGTCAACCAGCTGTTCCATCCATAGCTTGCAGCCCATGAAATATACCATGCATGTACATATATTTGTTGACAAAACATAAAAAAACACCCAAGCTGTATTTCGATGGTGTGGTATAAATACCCGTGGCATCAAAGATCGAAGACATAACCCACTGAGACAACAGCAATAATGAAATACTTTGTGATCTGTGCTTTGGCTGCTCTCGTCGTCATCCAGGCCGCGTCGGGATTCAAAATCAGGCGCGTTGTCTATGTGGTTCCAGTGGCGCCAAGTACCACAACAATTGCACCCGTCGCAGGATCTAATACGACAGTTGCGAGTGTAACAACAGCGGCTCCACCCAAGGTGATATACTGCTCCTGGAAGAACAATTGGTGTCGGCCGGCCTCGAACACGGTGACGAACTGCAAGTGGGGCATCTGCAAATACACTGGCTAAAAATGCTATAGACATAATTATCAAGTAGCCCAACAATAAAATAAACAATCTTCAAACATATTGTAGCACAATTTTTGTGGATTTTATTTGAAAGTCTGGCTTGGTCAAAAAAGACTTGCTGGAACGGTTGGTTTTATTCTTATTCAAATACTATGGCCAATCCCAGACGGATCACGACCCAAACTGACCCAAACTGGCCTTTGCGTTGTGGGGTTCATACGAAAGCGTTGCCAAAAATAAGTAATAGCCCAGAGTAGGTCTTAGAGGCTAACTAAATTCGATCCAGGAAAACATCATCACCTAATCGGGCTAAAGCTTAATGGGTTAGCGCTAGGGTAGAGAGTACTTGGGGGAGTAGTAATGTTGGTTGTTTGGGCTAGTAATGTTAATACGATGAGTGGGGGAGGTGAGATAAGATGACTACCATGAACATGGTGTGAACCAATACCAATACAATACTTTTGGTTAAACTAAGGCTACATAAGGGTTAGGCCATGACTAAACTTAACTTAGGATATGCATATGTGGGATGGACAAAAGCTTTAGTCGATAGATCGCCCAGGGTTTATACTTTTTGCATTGCTAGCTAGCAATTGATTTTATTATGCCATTTCACGTGGATAGCTACAAAAATGATTCAAACTCTTTTCACTCAAAATGAATATTCTTCGACGGTTTACAAAAAACAAAAAAACATTTTATGATGGCTTTTCATTGAGAGTAGGGGGACAATGTAGTTTGAAATTTATCAAAATAGAAACAGTCGATAATTGATAAGTCCTCTCGTACAAATATCTGAGTAGACAATTCATATTGATGTCGTTTAGTGTTCTTTATATTGTTTATACTTGCAAATATATATATATATATATATATGTGATAATGTTATACAATAATATAAGTTCGATTTATAACATGTTTCGTCAAAACCCTTTTTTTTAGAGTTACGTTTCTTTTCTTTTCCTCGTTTCGTTTTGTTTTCTTTCCTTTTGTTAATTTTGTGGTCCAGTGCGGCCACTGAGCAGAGCTTATTGTATATTTGTATTAATTATAGTAATCTTTATTCGATTCGCTTCTTCTCTAACTTTTGCAGCAGCACTCAAAACGCTTCACAGCAAATAACGTTTATAGAATTTTTGCATTGATTTTACAAAAATATACAGCTATTTATCTCATCTCTCGTTTACAATCTTCTCTCTCTCGTTCATCATCTCGTTTCGTATCTTTTTATTTTGTTTGTTTTTTTGTTTCTTTCTAATAATTCGTAAGGCAAAGTTCGGGTGTGTCTGTGTGTGTGTGTATTTGTTCTATACTAATTAGGGTATATGTTTATGTTTATGTTTACGTGTTTGTCTGTTTAATCTTTTATAAGTCGCCATGTTCTGCTTCTGCTCTGCTTTTCAACTAAATGCATAAATTTTCGTTATATTAATTCATAAACATAAATGGTAGTGTTTCGAAATCACTAGGCAAGTGGATTATTGGGAAATGTGTTGTGGGATCGATGGATAATACATAAACATAAAGAGAGCGGAACAAAAAATACACAACAAAAAAATGGTTAGTTTACGGATACGGGCATGAAAACAATCGCGAGGTGCGTGTCGTGGTAGGTGGCAATCCTAACGCCTAACAATGCTGGAGGGTCGTGGCAGGCCACTGCGTTTCATTTGCGAGGGCGGCCGCAGACCCGATGGCTTCGGTATGCCCGTGCCGCCCGTTGTCACTTGCGTCAGCTTCGAGGAGAGCACCTGGGTATCGAACAAGTGTGAGGAATTCGGCTGAGGAACATTTCCGCCATTGGAAGCAGCAGCACCCTTGCTGTTGTCCTTATAGCCATAGAGACTGCCGCGCGAGGAGGCCGACGAAAGGCTCTGTAAAAGACCCAAATGAATTTTATTTGGGAATTATCAAAACATATACGTAGATAGAAGAAGGACATGGACTAACCTCTGGAGTTTCTGCCTCTGGAGCAGTCTTAACGCTCAGGCTGTAATATCCCGACGAGGGACGGGCCAGCCCATTGCCCACAGTTCGTTTTGCACCTGCCAGCGGCGGGCCACGCAATCCACTCCCCAACTTGGGCACCTTGAACACGGCCGCTTCATCCTGCAAGATAACAACAAACAAAAAACAATTGAAATATCTGTCATACTGATTATTGCCACATACTGTGCACCCACCTCCTGTGCTTGCACGGGTCCACGGAGTCCGGCCATTAGCTTGCTGGGTTGTTGACCCGGTCGACGTAATCCGCAACCCAAACTAGGTCTGGGAGCACCAATGCCGCTCATGGTGGAGGATAGATTGTGGAACGACTTGGATTTAATGCCCATGGGACTCTTCAGCTCGCCACTCGATGTGGCTGTCGCTGTGACCGTAGTCGGGGCAGCAGCGGCTGGAGTGGCATTCAGTCCGGCCCCGGCGGATGTGGCCTTACTAACCATCGAGAATTTCTGCAGGCCACTGATGTAGCGTGGTCGAGAGAGGGAACGCGGCTGGGGTAGAGTGGAGGCGGTGGAGGATTTCTCTGCTATCTGTGCCTCCTGAGGCACCTGGCGACGACTGAGCAGAGATTTCTCTTTGGGCTTCTTATAGGTCAAATAGTTGCTCGAACTACTTTCCGCTTTGTTGCTGTTGTTGTAGTAAACGGAGGGGTTCTGATCTCGGCGAGACAGACGGCTTGGCGGAGAACCCTGTCTCTGCGTTGGCAGATCTTCCCCTTCCGTCTGTTCCTCCGCCAGCTGCTGCTGTGGATCATCGTCGATACAAGGCACTATTATCTCCTGTTGCGAATCATCGCGCATCCGCATTTCCTTCGTTATCTTGATGGTCTTGAAACGGTCGCGGTCTCGTTCACGGCGCTCGGCCAGTTTATAGCTGGTCTGCTGCTGCTGCTCCTCCTCCTCCGGCTTGGGCACTGTGTCAGGCGCTGCCTGCTCCTCCTGAGGCATCTCCCTGCGCTGCACTATAAACGAAGCGGAGTTGCAGCTGGCAGAGCTCCCGTTGCTGCCATGCATGCCACTGAGATTGACATCGTCATACAGGCGACTGCGACGGCTCAGGAGACGCTCTCCTGCACTGCTGCTGTTGTTGCTCGAGTGGCTCTGATTGAGGGTGGGGGTGGTCTCTGCTTTCTCCACCTGCTGCTGGTGCTGTTGTTCGGGCTGCTCGCCTGCTTCTGCCTCCGGCTCATCCCTGTGAAAACGTCGCTTGATGGTCTCCAGCGATTTCTGCATCTTCAGCTGAGTTTCGTTTAGGGCATTCACCTTTCCCAGCTCGGCCAGCATGTGCTCGAACTGCTCTTCATCGCCCTGCTGGGCCAGCATTTCCACCTCTGCCTCGGCCAGATCCATCACGCACTGCATCTGCCTGTGCTGTTCGGACATTTGCAAGCTGTATGTTCCATCCAGTGGCTGTTCGATCTGCTCCAATATCTCCATTGTGTCCAACACAAACTTTTCCCCATCGAATGGCACCGCTGCCTTGGCCACCGTCTCAAAGGTGTTGTTCAGCCGCCCACCGGCTCCGGCGCCCTTCTGGGGCGTGAGGCCTACAATGGGTGACAAGTTCATGTCTACATCTACCATCCCGCCTCGCCCCTTCAGAGTGGGCGTGTATCCCTGCTTGTTGTTGTTATTGTTATTGTGGTAGTAGTGGGAGCGGATGTTTGTGGTCAGTGGCGTGGATGATTCCATTGCCAGCTTCCTGTCGATATTTTCGGGCGTCTCGCACCGGCCCTCTGGAGTATTGCAGCCATCCGTGAAGGTTGTGTTCATCTGGCGACCAGCCAAAAGCTGCGTCTCATCCGACGAAGCGGTGACTGAAGTAGAAGCTGGTGTCGCCGCCACCCGCTTGAAGGTGGCATTGCCATCGACCGACAGGGATTCAGACTCGGATTGCAGCATGGTAAGATTGAACGTTGTATCGGCGATCATTTCCTCGCCCAGGACCATGGACAGGGCAGGAGCATAGACAGCAGGGACGGCAGGCATCAGGATGGTGCGATCTGTGGCCAAGGGGTTGGACATGCTCTCCGTGCTGTTGTCCATTGTACTGCAGCCGGATGCGGTCTTGCTCAGTGTCAACGAGATCTCGTCGATCTGTCCAATGTGCGAGTCCTTGATCAGAGTGCCATCCTCTTCACACATTGTCAGCGATTCTAGGGCCTTGCGATCTCTGATCATGTCACTGAGCGTATAGCCGGCCCCTCCACCTCCATTAACTAGCCCCCCGTTTATGCCGTTGTCCGTCTGGTTGATCAGAGTGGTAGTGAGGCTCAGCTCCTGCTGCAGACTGATTGTGGATTGGAGAAAGTTGAGATTGCTAAAGTCCGCCGAGGTGATCAGCGAGTTGTTCATCCTCTCCGTGTTCATGGAAGAGCAAATGGAAGACGGCGGCGATGTGTCCTGCAGGAAGGATTTGTGCATGTTCGTGGTGACCAGACCGCCAATTTCCAGCTGCAGCATCGTCGGTGTGCCGCTGACCGCTCCTGTGCCAGGGCCGCTCTCGTTGATCGAAGATGCATTTTGGGCCTGCAGGAATACATATGGGATTAGATGACATTTCATAACTTTGGCATGAAAAATTCAAGAAAAATTGTACTCACGAAATCCAGATTCCGTCGCTTGGGGCGGGTGAAGGTCTTCGAGTTGTGTTTGTAGGCTTTTTAGGGAAATAATACAATAATATATGGAGATTAGCTTCTAGAGGATTCGTTGGGTGAACTGACGACTTCTTTTTTCTTTTATGTGTGTGTGTGTGTTTGTGTGTTTGTGGTGTGTGTTTGTGTATTTAAGAAATTATTAAGTAATTAATTTTGATTCTGAACTATGTTATAGATCACACTCGGCGAAGAGCACATCTTCATTGATGATGAGCTCATCGGAATCATCGGTCAATAAGGTATCATCGATCTCTTTTTCCAACTCAGAAACATCATTTTTATCTGGTATCTGATCATTCGAATGTGAAAGTGCACCACGCACTATCAAACGAGGCATATTCTCGAATTCATTTATTTCTGGAGGCAGGATCAGAAGCATTGGAGACACTTCCTTTATGTCCTTGAGTGTAGTTTCTTCGCGCAAGCTTTTGGGAATAGTTGATATTAGGGGTGGCGTTGCCATATTGATGTTCATTTGCTCCATCTGCGCAGCCATTTCCAGGCCAGAATCCACCTGGGACTCACTCAAAGCCTTAATGTTCCGCTCAGCAGACTTTCCTTCAATGAGTGGAATGATGCAGAGCATATCGTTTTTTATTACCCAGACGGAAGGTGATTCTTGCAGCTCCAATACAAAGCTGCGCTGGAAGTTACGCAGATCATGGCCAGTGGAGCTGTATTCCATAAAGCGGCCAGTTATGGTGAAAATGCGCACATGAGCAGTGTACATCTGTCTATCTACGTTGACACCTTGGAGATATGTTTCCATCTTGGGCAAGCGACCCAGAGCATGGAGCACAGCCTTAGGACCAACCTGCAGCTTTGACGAGCGGGCAAATGCAGATTGTGGGGTCTTGCAATTGCGATTGTAGAGCCTGTAGGCTAAGACGTGCTTCATCGTGTCCGGCACACTCAAAGAGAACGTGGCCAACTCGTGGTAGCGTTGCTCCAGCTGGGAGCGTTGGTCGGGATGATCGAAGAACTGGTAGAAATCCTTGATAAAGGTATTGACGAAGTTTTCGGGTGCTGCACTCTCGAACAGCTTCAATTTTGGCCGACCCATAGAAAAGTTCTCCTTGTTCTGCGATTGGCGACATCCCTGCAGGTTCTGGAGTTGGGGAAGAATGGCTAGAATATCATTTTTCAGATTAGCCACCCCATTGCCCTGTAAGATTAAACTTTTCAATTTCAGATTGGCCAGATACTGTAGATCGCGTAGATCGTCAATTTTGTTGCTGCTTATATCCAGGCAATCCAAGCCGGCTAACAATCCATTAGGAATCACACTAAATGCCTTTAGCGAGCACAAGTAGTTGTCGCTGAGAACGATCTTAGACACCTGGGGCGTTTCTTTGGATATTAAGCGCAGAACACCCACCAAAAACTTGTCCACGTACAAGGGGCAAAAGTGAGCGCTCAGTTCCGGCTTGGTGTGAAAACGCGAGAGGTTGAGAGTGCGAGTGGCGTCCTCGTAGGAGGAATGCAAAGCATCTTTGGCAGCCGCCTCGAATTCTGAAGTAATTACAGCATTCAGAGTATGCTCGGGTATGCCCTCAATCACGCGTATCTGAATTCTCTGGCAGCTAAAAATCACGTTCAATTTTGTCTGCAGCCGCTTCACTCGATTGGCAGTCAAAAGGTTGTCCAATGAAAAGGATCCGCGTGAGCCATTGCGCTTGTAATTGAACGGTTCGAACGTCTCGGGCGTTACCAGGTATTTGAGGGCCAGAAAAATGTACGCGTCATTAACGTTCTCACAGCATGACATTTCCACCGTGTTCCATCTCATGATGGCTTTGTTAGTCGTCCGGTATTGACTGCAAATGCGATCTAGCTTTTCAAGGATGACTGAAGCAGTCACGTGTGAAGAGGCGGCCATCAGAGCTTCTGTGTACGCGTTCAACATTTTCTTGTCTTGTAAGTTGTTCTTTATGTGGCTTATGCCGGTATACAGTTGTGCTTTCATTTGCACCCCAAGGCGATCCGCCGTTATATTTATTTTTTCACTGGTTGGGACCTTCATCGTTTATTTTATTAAACCAAAAAACGATAATTGCGCAGAAAAACTGGCGTCGCAAACAGAAAACACATAAGCAAAGAAATTACGGTTAATGGAAGGGTTGTCAAATGGCAGCAAGATTCTAATGCATGGGCACACTTAATGCTCCTAAATAATACTATAAGGAAGCCCAAAGTATTTTTTGTTTTAAATTCAATCCACTACTTAAGAAATTGAAACCAGATATAAAACGTTTATGGAAAAAGCAGGCATTGTGTTCGAGAGAAATACATATATATTGCAGTTTGGATTTGTATATATCATATATTTAAGACTAGTGAGGTCTTGAAGAGTAGCGGAATAAGACCAGAAGTGCGAATATATGGGGTACCATTCTACCTTCTAATTGCGAGCACACAAAGCCAAGTTATCCATTTGAAGAGTAGATTTTGTACAATTATTGCTCTTGATCATTTCGTATTGTCGCAGAGGAAGTAAATGAGATTCATGGATTATTTACTTATTACACAAGATTCTAGCCATATTTGCGTGGCCAGTTTTTCCCCAGACCACGCACAGCTGTCCAGCTTGTACCGCATATGGATGTGACTCTGTGTGTGTGTGTGTGTCGGTTGATTAATTACCGCAACAATAACATTGGCGCTTGCCAATTATGGCGAAAACCACTTGGACGACCACGGAAAGTACGGAAGCGAGCGGCCCACTTCATATAGTCCAAATATTGTCAACGTAGCCGCCAGTTTAACCCAAATTTGTTTTTAGAAAGCGCAACTGCACATGAATGCATGGACATGTGTACACACTCGTACTTATTTACACACATATGGGCATACGAGTGTGTGTGTGCAATGCACTATGCATAGGTATGTATAAGAGGCTTACCCTGCTCATTGTTGTACTGCGAATGCAGCTGAGGCTGATTATTCGTTTTCCACTGCTGAAGTATATTGGAGACATCGTCGTGGTTCTTATCCGCCAGGAATCTGCCAAGGAGTATCATAAGTATTTATAGCATGATGTCTCCTGCTCTTTCTGTGGCCTGTGCCATTAGCCATTAGCAGAAACAACAACACCACTGCATTACTTACATATATGAATCATCCTTTAATGCCTCATCGATGTCCAGTATATCCATGTCCAGCGATGAGTAAAACTTTAGGCTTAGCTTGAGACACTTTATAACAATTACACTTAAATCATTGCAAGAAACGACAACATAAACACATAAACTCTATCTCTGGTCGTCACAGATTACAGGAAACAGAGGGTGTGGACAACAGGCAACACGGCCCAGAAAATGCAGCGCATGCAAGGGGAAATCAACCCCATTTGCCTAATATACCTTGAATACCTTGGTATGTTGTCTTCGCACGCGAGGTGAGGTTCGTACAAACCTTGCAATTTGCTTGGCTGCTTTTGCCTGTTGTCCATACCCTTTTTTATTGCCCATTCAAAATTACGAATCACTTTTTCGTCGCAGCAGAGATCACTGGTCAAAACATAGAGATGAATGAGAACTGAACCCTGTTACTTGTCACGGATACTTTTAAGTAGTAAGGGCTCGCGCACACTATAGCTGAAAGCGGAGCTGAAATCGGCGCTGAAATTGGAGCTGAAAGCTCACTTGATCTGAGAGCTTTTTCCAGGCAGAATCAGCTTGCAGGTGCGTACATTGTCGGCTGATCTGATTGCTGAAAGCTGAAAGCCATTTCCTCCCTTTGTCTCCTCAAGTGGCATCAAAAGTTATCATTATAATTATTATTATTATATTGTTAATTAATTACTTCACAGCACGTACAGTAGCCAGACGGAAGTTTTCTTCGTTTTTTTTTATTCCGTGTATTTCAACCACATTTCCGTTATGTATTGTATTCGTATTACTTTTATTTTACGAATTATTATTAAATTTCTCAATTATTCATTATGTTGTATAATAATAAACATTGTGATGTTTTCCTAGCGTTTACTGTACTTGGGGACATAGTATATTATATTTATTATTGACATATGAAAATGGTAAATAATACAACTTTTTTGCCCAATTTATCTCCTGCCAGAAATAAAACTATGATTCAAATATTTTTAATAATCCCGCTTATTCCCCAGCTCTGGGTTAACCGTAATTTCGCTTAACAATGTTTTGCAGCCCATTTTCGATCACTTATGAACCAATACACTTGAACAAAATCAGCAATCAGCTTGCTGAAAAAACAAACATGCTTGATCGATCAAACTAAGCTGAGCTGATTTCAGCGAGCTTTTTCAGCTTTCAGCTCAGCTCAGTCTGCAATGTGCGCACTTGCACCGGTGCAGTGTGTTTGTTTTTTCAGAGCTTATAAATCTGCTATCAGCTCCGCTTTCAGCTCCGATTTCAGCTACAGTGTGCGCGAGCCCTTAGGCACGACCATAGTTGCGAGTTACAAATAAATGCTATACAGGCTACAGCTTCGTGTGATGCGTTTTCAACCAAAACAGTCCGTTTTCATTTTTAGGTTTTTTCATCAATATGTTTAATTTTCTAAATGCATCTAAATGTTAAATGCACAGCAAACAAGCCTATGTTATGTGTAACAGAGATTTTATTCTGATTTATCGATAGCCAAATTGATAGCGACAGCTGTTAGCACGAAGAGGTTAAGTGTTGTTCATGTATGGAAAATTATTATGTTAGGATATGAATTTATCTTTTCTTGCTGCTGTGCTGGCAGCAGATTGATTAAAAAAATAAACTTAATCTTTTCCTCGTAAATAAGGTTTTTATATTTGGTCTCAAAGTCTTAATTTAAGTGTAGTGGACAACGACCATTTGTAGTCACGGGTACTTTTACGCTATCGGTGACTACAGATTCTTTCAACTATCGTTATGTATGGCGGGCAGCTGTTAATGCTATTAATTGGTGCAAATACGTCCACACTGACACTGTTACTTACCATAAACATTCCCTTTTTTGACTTTGTTTACAATTGAACTGCTTCAACAGGATGAAACGTGCCATAGAGTCCAGCACTACGCAACAATGTCGTTTCTGCATGAACAACTCGGTAACATCGGAGGATATCTTCTGCAAGGAGACTACGGGTTCGAGCATTTCTGAAATGTTGAATGGTCTTTTGAGCGAGGACTGCCAGGTTAAACGGGATGCACTGCCGCAGTGTGCCTGCCTGGCCTGCATACTGGCCACAAAAAGT
The DNA here is from genome assembly GCF_003369915.1 of Drosophila miranda. Classification (NCBI taxonomy): domain Eukaryota; kingdom Metazoa; phylum Arthropoda; class Insecta; order Diptera; family Drosophilidae; genus Drosophila; species Drosophila miranda. Next base: position 19,391,973 of record NC_046674.1, read on the forward strand.
GCCTTTAGCTTCAAGATGAAGTGTGAGGAGAGCTATCGATTCTTGTCTCAGCTCCTGCTGAACACACGCGTTGCAGAGAACAAGTTTGTAGATGAGGCACACAACAGCGAAGAGAGGCCACCCAGTGAGATACCCTTTGAAGAGGCTGGCTTCGAAGGGCAGCTAGATATAAAGGAAGGCTTGTCAGAGTCGCATGAGGTAGCGGATCGGTTGGAGTTGGCAAAGGAAACCTGTCCCCACGTTGAGGGAAATCAGGGTAGGGCAAAGCAGACGTCATTACATTGTACTATAAAGAATTCTCTTGGTTGCAGAAATACAGAAGGTTATCCAGGAGATGACTGAAATGAAGGAGGAGCCAGACGGATTGCAGTCGATCGTTACTCTTGAGACCGATTCGAGGACAAATCAATCCACCTCTTTGCTTTGTTCCGAGTGTGGTTTGACTCTGAAGTCAAAGTACACGCTGGCCCAGCACATGGCCGCACACAAGAGACAGTTTGAGCGATCCCATCTTTGCGAGACCTGCGGCAAGGGCTACAGAAGCAGAGCCCAATTAATAATACACAAGCGCACGCATACCGGCGAGCGACCCTATCAATGCTCCCACTGCCCGAAGACATATTTCCAGAGCACGGCTCTCAAGGCGCATTTGATTACCCATGGCAAGGAGCGTCCTTATAAGTGCTTACAGTGCCAGAAAGCATTTTACCTGCCGAGGAATTTGAAGGACCACCAAAAGCAGCACAATGGCGAGCGACCCTTTCAGTGTGTCAATTGCCCTTTGGCCTTCACCAAGAAAGCCAATCTGAGGACACATATGCGACAGCACACAGGAGAGCGACCGTTTAATTGCGACATCTGTGGCTTGACATTTGTCCAGAATCAGCATCTAATAACCCATCTTCGTGTCCACAACGAGGATCGTCCCTTCAAGTGCAGCGACTGTGATAAATCATTTTTCGTTAGCGCCAATCTAAAAAAGCATCTGCGCGTCCACACCGGCGAGAAGCCCTTCAAGTGCGCTGTCTGTGGGCAGGACTTCAAGCACAGTCATCATCTCAAATCCCATATTCGCAGTCATACTGGCGAGCGGCCCTACAGGTGCAGCGAGTGCGAAAAGGCCTTCGCCTCCAACCAATCGCTGCAGAAACATATTGTGTGGCATGCAAGCAATAGAGATCGGGCGTACAAGTGCTCCCACTGCCCCAAGGGCTTCGACAGCTTACGCGGCCTTAAATATCATATACGTTTGCACAGATCCTCGTCAAAGGTGATGGAGAAAGTGGAAGCTCTGCACCCGTGTCCGATCTGTAACCTGAGGTTTAGCCTGCAGAAAACCATGGATAGACACATGGCCATCCACAATAAGGACCAAAAAAGTATTGAGAGTAGGAATACCTTCAGAAGCACATGCATTCACAAGGACGGATAGTCATCCCATTTGTCACTCTCTATAGAGAAATACCGTTTTCTGAGAATAATTCTTTAAGTTCAAATAAAAAATGTAAAATATTATTTGTTTCCCAACTTCTTCAGTTGTGTACATATTTGGATTTTGAATCGCTACATTCTCGTCGCCAATTTTCATATGCAGCATGGCCGTCGTCGCGTTGCCGCTTACCGTACTTATGCCACATCCGTATCTGCTACATTCCGTATCTGCGGGGCTGAAGGACAGATAGATGCGAAATAAATGTGAAGAATACAGATTTTGTACTCACGTTATCAGGACTCGTATGGCATTCACTTCTAAAAGATTTGGTATGTGAGGTGGCGACTATTTTCTTTTACATTTTTATGAGTGTGAATTTTTGTGTGTGAAGGGTGTATATGAGAAATAAGTGATTAATGAAGTATCCGAATAAACTATATTGTAGATCGTCATATGGTCCTTGAAGTAATCGAAATCATCAGTCGATATGGTATCATCGATCTCTTGTTCCAACTAATTTAATTTTTATCTGACAGCTGGGTATCTTTTCGTAGGGGCTCGGATATGAATTCCTGATCATTCGAATGTGAAGGCACTATTAAACGAGGCATATTCTCGAATCCATTTAGTTCTGGAGGCCGGAAGTATGGTAGAGTGACAGTGTTGACAAATGACAGCCACGTCAACGAACGAATGACACATTAAACATCAAGGTGCACGGTGACGCCATGTTTGATGAGAGAGAGAAGACCGAAGTTTGTTGTACTGACTTAAAAGTAATCGAAATGCTTATTGCTTGAAATCTAGTTTATTTCAAATTTCATTAAGATTTTTTTGGCTTAACAAAATTTAGCACAAACAAATTTTTGTTTATTGATTGTATTGCAATATTTGTTAATTTTTCGTTGATAAATTTCAGTCACACTACAGTATTAAACATGTTGTCTTATAAACAAAATTTCCACAATTTCTGGTTAAATTTCGATGAATTTAAGGAGTGGCTACGCAACTGACCCCAGAAAAGCGTACTGCTGCTTTTGTAAGGCAACAATTGGGGCCAAGTTGTGCGAATAAAGGCAGCATGCTGTCGCTAAAAAATATATTTTGAACCTTTTTATACCCGATACTCAAAATGAGTATTGGGGTATATTAGATTTGTGGTGAAAATGGACCGACCGACCCCATAAAGTATATATATTCTTGATCAGCATCAATAGCCGAGTCGATTGAGCCCTGTCTGTCCGTCCGTCTGTCCGTCTGTCCGTCCCCTTCAGCGCCTCGTGCTCAAAGACTATAAGAGCTAGAGCAACGATGTTTTGGATCCAGACTTTTGTGATATGTCACTGCTACAAAAATATTTCAAAACTTCGCCCCGCCCACTTCCGCCCCCACAAAGGACGAAAATCTGTGGCATCCACAATTTTAAAGATATGAGAACACCAAAAACGTAGAATTGTAGAGAATGACCATATCTTTAAGACAGCGGAATCTGAATTGGATCGTGTTATTATTATAGCCAGCATCAAGAAAACAATTTCATTTTTTCTCGCCCTGTCTCTCTCTAACACACACGTAGCATAGGCGTCTTCGCTTAGAGTAAAACATTAGCGCCTAGATCTCAGAGACTATAAAAGCTAGAGCAACCAAATTTGGTATCCACACTCCTAATATATCGGACCGAGACGAGTTTGTTTCAAAATTTCGCCACACCCCCTTCCGCCCCCGCAAAGGACGAAAATCTGGGGATATTCAAAAATCTCAGAGACTATTAAGGCTAGAGTAACCAAATTTGGTATCCGCACTCCTGTTAGATCTTACTATAAAACGTGTATCTCAAAATTTCGCCCCACCCCTTTCCGCCCCCACAAAGGACGAAAATCTGTTGCATCCACAATATTGCTGATTCGAGAAAACTAAAAACGCAGAATCATAGATAACGACCATATCTATCAGATTGCTGAATCTGGATCAGATCGGATCATTTTTGTAGCCAAAAGCAAGAAATCAATTTGCAGTGGCCGCGCAGCGCCCGACGTCACGCTCAGACTGATTTTCTGTCTCTCTCGCACGCACTCTTTGTCGTGTCGTTTAATATTAGCAGCGTCTGCCGGAGGGGAGCCATACTGACTTAGTATCGGGTATAACCGTAGAGTTGCTGTGTCCGCAGCAACTCACAACGTTCCCCCTCGTTTTTTTTTTAATTTTTAGATTATTATTGAGTTTTTTTTTCTTCAATCTATCTTATGGTGACTCAAAATCTGGCAACACTGGTACTGAGCTAAATAAGAACAGAAAAAAGAGCCTCTTGCGGTTGCGGACGACTTTATATACATATGTACTTTCATCATGGCGTACACATACACATACGAATAAGTCGGTATGCTATTCAGCTATTCAATACTAAATCCATTTTAGGGATAAGAAATAAAGTGCGTAGAGTGGGAAAAGCAGTGCATCCGTTTAAATATAAAAGGCATGTTCAATTTCTGAATATATCGGTATATATGCATATATGTGTTTATTGGTAAGTTATGTTAATTAAACAATCTAAAATGTTCAACTTTCCGTTTCATTGTCCGTTCATTAAGGCAAGTTTTGTCTGTTGCACAGTTTTAATTATCATCTGCGCCCTTTTCGGTTGCCAGCATGAAAAATATATTCATATATGCTACATATAACATAAATGCTTCACTTACACTTAGGTTTGCTTACGTACAGAGATTTCGATGAATCGCCACAGTTCCTCTAACTCTATTGCTTCAAGGGAAAATGTTGCGACTCATCAAAGGCAAAACGTGTAAACGTAAATGGGCTTTTAAAGCCCCGCGAACAAAAAGGCGCGATATGTTTTCATTTTTGATTATCAGTTAACAATTCAGAAGTAATCTGGCTGAACTAAAATGGAGATATATGTATAGATCAAGAGGGAGAGAGCTAAGCGCTTACACGATTTGTGTCTAAACATAGGTACGAGAGTACGGTTACAATTACAATAATTATCATACATATATAATAATCATATCGAATAGTATGTGGTAAGTTTTTTTAAAATTAATAAAGCGTAATTAGACAGATTTTACTACGAACAGAAGAAGGGCGATGCGACGCTTCAATGTACATACAAATAACAATCAATCAAGTACAATAATACATTAAATACAGATACAGATACGCTCTCTATGTCTATGCCTGCCTGGGCTCTCCATTTGTGTGTGTGGTTGGTTGGTTGGTTGGTGTGTATAAATATTAAAAAAAAATAAAATATAGCTTATTCACTGCTGTCCGTCGCACCACCCTCTACATTAAGAATATGAGAGTGGCATAGACCTTCCAACGCGGCTTCAGGTTTGTCCAATTACCGCTGAAATAAACTCCAGAGCTTGTAGCTAGACACTCTCTTGGCCAGGTTGGCTGCTGCACTGCTGGGCGGTGGCGTCGAGGTCTCTGTGGCCAGCGCACGACGGTTGTTGATCAGCTTGGAGCGCATTTGCTCGTCGATCAGCTCGTGCATATCCATTTGCCACTGCTCCAGCTGCTGCGAGAGCTCAACCTTCTGTTGGATGGACTCCAGCAGCTGGCTGTTGGCCTGCATCAGTTCTACACGTGTCCTGGCCAGCTCCACCTCAGCCTTGGTTCGTCGCCCGTTGGCCGCATCGCGCTCTGTTTGCGCCTTCGAAAGCAGCTCATCCCGATCCGTATCATCCTCCAGATCCCCGCGTGCTTGATCGCGCTCTTCCTTCACATTCTGCAGCTCCACATCGGTGACCGTGACCTTCGCCTCCAGTTGCTGTATCAGCTGATGGCTGCGCTTTATCTCATCCTCCTGCTCGAGTACAAGGTTACGGGTCTGGTCTAGCATCTTCTTGAAGTTGCCTGCATCTAGGTTGAGCAGCAATCGCGTCAGCTCATCAGACATGGCCGAGAGCATACCCTGTCGGAACTCAATGGCCATGTGCCCGCTATCATTGCGCTCTGTGCTCGAGATCGTGTTGTCCATGGACTCCAATTCCAGCGATATATCAGAGTTTAGACCTACGGCCAAACAAATGGTGTTAAGTGATGGGCAGACGATGGAATTGAAGATTCTGGTACGCACCTGAGTCATCGTCATGGCTCACTTTCAGAGAGTCCACCAGGGACTTGAGTTGTATGTAGACGGAACGAGCCTCCACCCACATATGATTGGGCTTCCCTGTTTCCGTATAGCTGCCATCGTCATCGTCACACTCCATTTCAAATTGTAGACTTTTTTTCCCAGGCATGCTGGAGCTAGTGTCCTGCAGGTAGGGGGATGATTTGAAATTAGTATTAGATCAGTATTCTGTACGCTTCTGTGGATCGGAGGCTGGGATGAGAGTTGGTTAATTTTAGCTTGGGTTAGTAACGCTTTATGTTTGGTTAGTTTATGCGACTGTAAAGTGGAAGGCAATAACTTACGGCGCCCAAGCGTTCGCTAAGGACATTGTTCTCTCGCTGGGAGCGTTCCAGCGCCTGCAAGGTGGTCTGCAAATAATAAATATACATTAGTCTGTTTGCAGATCCAAGTTCATAAATATTGATAGAATGGAGTTTAATCTGGACTGCAATAAATAAAGCAAAAAGAAAGTTCCTCCCTTGCTTTGGAGCCGATAAGCTGTGGGAGGCACTTGAGGAACTGCGCAGTGGGTTCTTTTGGCTCATAAATAATCTTCAATCAACTCCACTCCAGTCAACTGATCACGATTTCGTGCCGTCGACGTGATAAAGCCAATTCTGATTTGTTTCCCCTTTCTTTTCTTTACCTTTTTTTTTTGTTTGTTTGGTATTGTTTTGTATTGGCTCACCTCTAATTTTGTTTCCTGCTCGCGCGCGTGTCGCTCCAGCATGTGTATTCTGTCGGAGGCCTCCTCCAGCGATGAGGTGAGGCTCTCCTTCTCCTCCTGGGCGTGCTGCAGGCGACGCTCCAGCTCCTGCCGCTTGCCGGTGGTGAGGTTGAGTTCGGTTTTGATGGACTCCAGGCTGTTGACATGGTCCTGCGAAAAGATTTGCCATAGGTTAAGTGGCTTTAGATTGCCTTATGGCCTTCTGCACTGACCTGCAGGCTGCTGTTCCTGTAGTGATACTGATCCTTTAGCTCCTGTATCTGTGCGCTGAGTTTTAGCTCGGTGGCGTGGGCCTCCTGTATCTGTTCGGTGAGCCGTGTGTTCTGGTGCTGCAGCTCGTCGATCAGTATGGTCTTCTCCTTCTCCGCCTGCCGGATGGCCGCGTCCTGGGTCTGTAGCTTCTCCTTCAGCTCGTTGAGATCGGACTGCAGCTCCAGCACACGCTGGTCGCTTTCGTCCTCGGCAATGGCCAGCTTCTGGCGCAGCACATGCTTCTCCTGTTCAAGTTTCTGCAATGGGCAAAAAAAGGAAAGTTAATTAGAAACGATGTATGTATGTATGTGTGTGTACCGCACGTGTGCCCAAGTATAAGTACGTACTTGAAGACACACACATCTCTATTGTTTGTTCTATGACGTGGTATTTGTCAATTGTACAAGGCAAGAGACAATGAAAGTAAGGCAAACAATGTGCACGTACCGCACAGGCAAACCGCAAGGTTAACGCCGCTCTCAGCGCTCTCGGCGGCTACTAATTGTTTAGCTGCTTAGTTATTTGCATTTTCAATTTGCCGCAGGTTGGCCGAAATGCAAGAGCTGCCACCGACACTCCTCCCTCTCACTTAATTTATTTAATTGCGGCCCGCCGCCCGCTTTGTCTGCGGTTTTGCATCAGTTTGGCCACACTGTGCTGTGCCGCAAGCGAGGCAGCCACAAAACTCTTAAAACTCCCAAACAAACGCCAAACAATGCCAACGACTCTTGACACCAACAACAGGCAATAGGCAACAGGCAACAGCCAACAGCCAACAGCAGGCGAAACGCAGGCATGGCATCCCATCCAAAGCAATAAATTCCCACTCGAATTAAAATGCAATTGAATTTTCACTTCTTCTCTTTTGTTAGGCGCCAGATGCAGAAAGCGGTGCGGTGTGCACAAAAACCATTTGAAAAGCGCATCAGCTGGCCAAGGGGGCCTTCCAGTGGTATTCCAGTGGAAGGGAGGAGCAACAATCGATAGATCTTGCTGGAACGAAAGCCGATCAATTCTAGGCTATCGTTTCGATGTACCGATGAGAAACGGTAGCGGCAGCAAGTATTAAAACTAATTTGCATAATTGACAGGCAGACGTATGTCTCTCGTGTGTCTGTTGGGTCGAGGCGCTTTGCCTTTTTTATATGCCGACCTTTTTGGATCAAGGTTTGCGGAGACATTGAAAATTGCATGCAAAGTTTAATCGATAATTGGACCTTCAATTCTGAAAGCAGTTGCCAGCCCTGCCCCGCTTGAAACACGGTAGGGGCAAACACGGTAGCTGCCAATCCAATTGCAGCTTCTTTATCGCGCTTTACCACACCACCCCACCACCCCACCACCCCAACAGCCCAATATTCGACGGAAGGCGGAAGATCCAAAGCCAACACGTAGGGGGCAATAAATCCGAGAAGTCAACAACGAGTATCAGAAAAAACACTAGCAAAGACAAAATAAACAGAAACCTAATAAAGTGGAGCGACAAAACAGTAAATGAAAAGCTTAAATAAAATGGCGAGCAATTTGCATAAACTGCATGAGCCGAAAAAAACCACAAGAGTCGTTTGCAAGGCAAGCACAAACAAAAGGAAAACTGCAACAGCAGCCGCCCAGACAATGGAAAACTTTAATAAGAAAATACAATTGCAATGCCAGCGACAGAGAGTCAGAGTCAGAGTCAGAGTGAGACAGAGATAGAGTCAGCGCCAGAGTAACAGAAATACAATTATTGTACATACTTTCTCTGTTTCTATTTCACGCTCAATGAAATGTGTTGATGATGGTAGCAGCACCACCACCACCACCACCAGCAGCAGCAGCCCCACCATCAGACAACAACGGAAGTGGCCATCAGCCATCAACCATTTGCCGACACCGCCACCGCCACCGCCACAGCAGCCGCCGGCCGCCACACAGAAAATGAGTTCACATATTCAAAGCAAAATCATGTGGCAGACTTTAATTGTAGGAAAACAAAATACGCAACAAAATCAGCCTCAAATTTCACGATGGACAAGCGAGTTTTGTTTTTGCGTTAATTTTATTACGTATTTGTGTGTTTCGGATCTCGTTTTCTTTCGCAGCTAATTGCATTGCATTGCATGATCACTCGGTATGGTATCCCATCCCCATCGCCATCGGCATCGCCATCGCCATCCCCATCCCAATCTCTGTAAACACTTGAGGCAGTCCCCATTCCATTCCCGGTCTCTGGCTAGTTGCCACTGTTTCTGCTGTGGTGGTTTCTTATTCAAATGCGACGTAACTCGACCCACTTTCCTGCCAACCAAGTACAGAGGTGTTTGAATTGTTTGAATGTTGACTTTCTGCCACTTTTTTTTTTTTTTTGTATGAAAATTATAAATATTTGTGCAGCGAAATTTTTGTGCAGGAAATGTCGAAGCAATTGACACGCTTTGGTGACATTCAAAGCAAAACAAACGACACGACGAGCGACAGGTGCCTGCCCCGAGTGACTCATCAGTGTGCCGCAGTGTCAGCAGGAAGGTACTTGCATTCGTTCGGCTGATGCCTGATGCAAATGCCACGCCCTCTGGCAGTCGGATAAGCAATAGGAAATTTATTTATGCTGATTTCATTCATTGTACACTCAAATAGAATGAAAAAGTTCGGAAACTCCTCCACTCCTATGATTGGATTCAAGTGTACAGTGAGATGACCCGCCATTCTCCGTTGGATGGGGTATAGACGTACTGCCAAAACTATACTCAATCGACATGTATTGTGGTACCATAATTGCTGACTAATTTCCACTCCGAAATCTTTGAAATTGCCAACATTTGTATTGCAGAATATTGCTTGTCTTTTCAAGTGTTTAAAGCCATCAGCCATCAACCATCATCAGCTTGAACGGCTCTCCCCCCCCACTGATAAGTGGGGTGTTGAAAGCGGCATGCCGCCGTAGCTGCAAAATGCATTCGATAATTATTTTGAAAATAATTAGCTACATTGCTGGCACAGTCACGTTGGCCTGGCTAGAATCGTGCCAAAGTTGGGCGGGGGGCTTGGGGCTTGGGGGAGTGGAGTGAAATGACTCACTTGAATGAGCTCTGCGCCCAGAGCCGCCGATGAGTTGACAAGGCTCCAGCTGGGGCTCCGTCTCCGTCTCCGGCTCTCGTCTTGTGGCATTATTACAAAAAAAGACTATAGTTTCGAAGGTCAAATGAATGGGTATTACCTAAGCGACATACTACTATTAATAAACCTTCGGCCTGAAATTTGAATTGCTAAATTCTGTGCAAAAAGAAAAGGCCACTGAACAGGCGGCTGTTGCTGTCATCACTATAGTGTTGGCAAAAACCCGTCCAGTATTTTTATCGAATGCGGCTTTATAAGAAAATTCTACAATGATTTTACTATTATGAAAAATGTTTAACCACATTTAATCACATTTTAATCCGATAAATAAATATATACATTATATTATTCAATAAGTTCTATGGTTTTTTTTATATTTTAGAAAGCCAGAAATGCTATCATCAGTACATTCAAGAGGATAAAGAGCATTTGCATCCGAGGCGTTGCACATCCGCCATGTAGGCCAAGAAGAAAAAACATTTGACAAATCCACAGAAAAAACCAAAACAAATTATTTTGTTAATTTGATAGTTAAGTTTTAATAACTTCAAGCTCCATGGCGCAAAAGTAATCATTCACTGTTTCTTTATATCTAAGATGTGGCCGGCCATTCATATCGAATGGCCGCTGCCCGAATTGTAGTTTCAATTAATTTCTGTGAAAATATTATTTATTGTTCACGCTTCCCGAACCAGTTCATATGCATCGCATAGCCTTGACCATGGTATAGGGAGGGTTTTATATACGTAGGCACATACATATGTACACGCTCGTATATGCTGCAGTTACAACATTCCGAAACGCATTTACCCCAAGTCTGGGCAGCATTTTTGTTCCTCTTTGGTCATAGATCAAACAGCTGCATTTCGTTGCAGCGAAACGGAGGGGAAAAACGTTCAGACTTGAAAGTCTTTTAACAAGAGTTTTCCACAATTACAGTTTTAATTGTTAATGGCATTTTGCATTTTATTGGCATGCACAATACAACGCAACAAAATGTAGCGCACAAATTATGCAAATTGAACGTTTAGCCACACAAATTTTAACTAATTTCAGCTCATTTAAATAGAGAGACCGATTAATGATCGCTGATAGCAGCGGCAGCAGCAGCAGCAGCAGCGGACGGGGCACGGGGTAAGCGTCTTGTGAAAAGTCTCCCCGTTGTTTTAGCTAATTTATTGCAACACTCTTGGCCAAGAAGCGAGAGAGCAGAGCCGAGCAGAGCAGAGCAACCATTTGGAGTGTGAAATGCTGCAATTAGTCTGGGCTGTTTCCCCACACTGCAATCAGATAGCACTCAAACAATAAATCAATTCAATTGTAAGGCACTGCGGGACAATTAGCAATTGAATTGTCACAGGGAAAAGGGGAATGGGGAAAGAAAAGAGGACTGCAATCGAATCCTGCTGGAATCTATACAAAAATCTATAGAAAACGGAGACCGTACTGTCACCCGGAACTCAAATTCTCGGTATTCATTGGCAATGCAGCAGAGAACATCATTGACCCCCTCTCCACATGCATTTTATGGCCCACAATTTCAACTTTGAAGTCATAAAAAAATTATAGACCAAGTCCAACAATCGAGTTGTGTGTGTGTGTGTGTGTTGTGGCCCAAAAGTTTGTTTATGCGCCTAAGGTCATGTCGCAGTCAACAATGGGCGTGGCACCCCCTTGAGCCTCTGCCACAGTTGACTGACAGTCAGAGGCTCTGGCTCTGGCTCTGGCTCTGGCTCCTCCCCTCCCCCAATGGCAAAGAGCCGCCAAAAGAAGTAGCAAATAGTACGAGTAACTATAATAATAAACAAAATAATGCCACAATAAGGCAAAAAGGCTGATCTTTGCCATTGTTCAGTTCGGTACGGTTTGGTTTTGGGTTGCTCGGCAGATAGGCAATGCAATTGCGAATGCCCTTGGATTTGGATGGGTAGTACGGGTAGTACGTGTAGTACGAACAAACGAAGACCTCTGTAAGTTGGTCATGGTGAGTGGCAAAGGGATGACAACAATTGCAGGGCTTAGTGGGGGACTATTTCTTCATACTCGTACTCGTACTCGCACTGTTGGCATTTGATCCGCTCGAATGCAGATTCGCCATGCAGTCCATCAAAGATTGGGAGGACTGGTCAAGTCTGGATCGAAATACATATATTTCATGAGAGGAGAAAGAGTTCAGCAGGTTTTAAATCGTAAGAATCTTACCGGAGCACGCACTTTTGCGATTTGAAAGCCAATTGGCAACTTTTTGCGATTTGCGATACCCGATATTATTTCGAGTTCGATGAACTTTCAGCGACCATGTAGATGCAATAATTTTTAGCCAAGCTTGAGTACAACCTTTCTTACCGCTTACCCGAACTTTTAGATATATGTATAAACATATAATTAAATCTACATCGCAAAGAAATAGCCAGCAATAGTCCCATTTCATGCTATTTTAATGGAGTCTTTTATTTATTAGAGCCACAAAACCTACTAGGCCAATACTATTTTAGGTCCCGATAAGCCCTCCAATATTTTGCCAGACATTTTCTGCTCCAGTTTTGTTTCGTACAAACATATTTTTGCAACATCATGCCCCAAGTCTCCAGACCCCAACCCAAACCACAAATTACAAAGTAAAATGCAAAGAAATCGACATTCACCGTCTGTAATTTCAAGTGTTTGGCATTGACAATTTTCGTTCAGATTTTCAGGCATATCCATGCCCGTCCCATTGTTGAGGAAATTGTGAAAACGCCAGGGAATTGGGCAAGCAAATTTCGTTTGTATTTACCTCGCCCAAGGCGAAGGTGGAAGATGGAAGAAGATGGAAAAGATTTCGAGAGACAGTTAATTAAACCGAAGTCAAGATGGAAAGGGGAGGGGGGGACCCCGGCCTCAGGTGATTGCCATTTTTGTGGGATGGTTTTGATTGGCGAGACAAACAAGCGGCGACAGTGAAAGACAGAAACAAACTTCAAATGTCGCAATTTTGGCGGCGCCTTAAATGTGACACGAAAAAGCGACTAAACTCGGATGCGGTAATTATGATTAATTAACAGGTCTTTAAGTATTGTTTGCCAAATATTTGGATATTTGTATGCCTGCCAGTACGCGTTGGAATCACTCGAATGACTCACTGACCAACTGGGGAATATCGAAATCGCTGCACTTGTCTCTCGCTTGGCTCTTATCTTATCGCCGACACAAGCGAAACATGGCCAAAATGAAGTGGAAAACTTATCGCCCTTCCTCTGATAAGACCCAACAGATAGCTGATGGAATGACAGACCGTATGTACCATATGTACCATACGCATGTATGTAGCTGTGCAACGGGAATGAGGTAAGCAGTTGAAGAAATGCACCGAAATTCACTCACTTCCACGAGGTAGATCCCAGATTGTGTGGAGTCAAAATTATTAGGCCATAAATACTTGCGGCAAAATGTGACGCCCACTGCGCATGCGCACACATCTGAGACGATGAAATGGGGCAGACAGGGTATGCCTGTATATACGGCTGCTAGAGATACATTATCTTTCTCTGGGTACGACACTGAGTGGGCTTTTGACTTTCTGTTTGGCCGATCTCTTGTCGAGTCAACAAAGCTTACACACAGAAAAGAGAAAAGGCTAAGGAAGCGACATCGAATGTGGCAGCGGAGAAGAATGCTGGTGCTGCGGACTGCGGACTGGGGAGAAGGTGCCATCACAAGAAGGCTTTAACAATTAGTCACCGTTGCGCATTGAGCGCTTACAGAGCTCACTGAAAGAAGATGGAGAATACAACAAGGTACTTGTACATATACAAAAAATGTCTAAGTAAACACAGCTTCCTCAATGTTTTTCAGGTGAAGGATTAGCACTCCAGTCCGCCAGTGGAGCTCTAAATATCTACCTGTCCATACCTCTCGGACAAATCCACCAACGATTCTGCAATTTTTCACATTCTAATTGCTCGTCATCTCATTAAGTATTTCGAAATAAGATACTCAGCATGTTTCTCTTAGCTGTTTACACAATTTGCCGTCTCTTGTTTTTCAGCCACAATTCTTTTGTCTCCCCAGCCCACACCTCTAAACCCTCCCTCCCTCCTCTCCCTTGACCGAAAAGCTGCCGGCTAAGAGGTTTTTAATTATGCTGCCTCCGCTAATGACGCGCGCGGCCAAAAGAAAAAATAAAAACATTGCAAAAATTATTATTAACCAAAATACGAATATATACGTATATAAAAAAATGCTTGGCTATATATAAAAACAATTATCACTGTACGCAAGTAAATGAACTCCGCACCAGACAAAGGGAGAATTTTTTGTTTAAACCAGATGCTATAAATGCCCTCAAAAAAGGTTTTCGTTTTTGCGCTGGAAAATCTGTTCAAGTTGATGGATTTCATTGAAAATATGCTCAAAACTGATTAATCTAAAAATAATGGAAAAACGTAGACCCGAAGGGGATGGCAGAGGAAACTGATAATAAAAATGATACTCTTTTAAAGAGATATAAAAGATTCACATCTCCATTTTTCACTTCCTATTCAAATGCTAATTACTCCAAAAATTAGCCACTTTTTAAATCTGGAAACAATTTCACTGTCTCATTCGCCACAAAGTGTAAGTGTTCATCAATTCTGAAAATTAAATATTTAAAAATATATACATAAAGTTTATTTTTACACTACGAAGACTTCCTAGTTGTATGACAGATGTTTTTCAATGGTGTCATTAATCTTTTGGCTATACTCGGTATGATTAGCCACAATAAATAGCTATATAACAAATAAAAGCTATGACTATGCCACAAAACAGAAAAAAAAACAGAAAAACATTTCGAAACAGACCATCAAGCCGCCAAGTCAGAGCCAGCCAAGCGGTCATCTCAGGGTCTTCAAAAGAGAATAAATGTAGTGCCCCCGCTCCATTCCGTAATGATTGCTGCTCCGAGGTAACTGGTTGGAGATTTAAGATTATGACTCCCCGGCTACTGTTGATGATGAGCTCAGGCCAAGAGCAACCCGTCAGCCCAAGAACAATGGCTCAAACATTTACTACAAGATTATTTCCATATAATTCCTTTGCTCTGGCTCTGGCTCTGGCTGTGGCTCTGCTGTGGAAAAATCTTTATATTTATGGCCTAATTATGGGGAAGTATGGGGAAGACATGTTTTATGGCTCTTCTCGTGTCTTTGGCTTTGCTTATGTTTTCCCTATTGTAAATACGAGTAGACATTAATATCTTTTTCTTGTTGTGGTAGCTATGGTTGAGTTTAGATCCAAAGTCAATATTTATTAATTGGGGGTAAAGCTACAGCAGATGTTTCATTGTAAAACGCAAGTATTCACAGATAAGCATCTGAATTATACTAGATACATTTAAGGAACAACAAAAACTGTCTTATATTTATTTTACAGTTTTTCTTTTTATTTTATAGGGGGATTTTACTTGGTGAAATCCTGAATGAAACCAACCTTAGCTTCAGAGAAGTATAAACGCAAATAGGAACTCTCGGGTGAAAGATCTTTACATACGAACTATCACAAAGACCAGTCCAAGCCCTGCTTGTACATAAGCTACAGACTTTACTGGGGATATAAACAGACACTTTTAACTCTGATTTTCATAAGGATAAGATACTTTGAAACATTTCCTAGTCAAAGAAAAATACACCGCGAATGCCGTTCCCATTAATTTGTAAGTGTTTTGTTGTTGTCCAACACTTGACAGCACCAGCGAAGAAAAGAGGGAGCCCGAGCGCGAGCTACACCAACAGCTAAGGAAATATAGTATGGTATAGTAGTATGAGGCAATCTGTCCATAACTCAAACAGCCTGCGCTTGCATGATACTCGTATTCGTAGTCAGTGCGACTGCAATAGCAACAGCACACTACTGCTGGTACCTTTTATCCAGTTAAAAACAAATTGGAGTGCCAGTGCCCCAAGACAAAGTGACAAGCGACTTAGTTCTCAGGCTGCAATGCTAAATGGTTTCCTGGGACCGACCATCTACTTGTGCAAATGTATGTACACTGTACATCCAGTGACGGGGAGAGAGAGAGAGCTCCATACGAAATGTGGGTGAAACATTTACGCAAACAATGGAGCAGAGGAGCGAGCCGCTAATTGCAACGGCAATGTACGAGTACACTAGGTGCGAGGAAAAAATAGACACAGCAATGGAAATGCATGGAAATGTGAGGGGTATTCCAGTATACGATATAGTAAGATAAGACCTTAATCAAAAGAATGAAAAATTCTTTAACATTGGTTGGTTGAAAAGCATTAATTTTTTCAAAGGACAGAATCACGTTCGTTGTTGTTTTCGATTCTCTCTGCCGAAATAAGAAATATGTATAATAAATATTTAAGCAATTCGAATTGGTTTTATTTTTGTTGCTATTAATTTCAAATCAAAACAAAATAAGTCGCCTGAATACCCCTAGTGTGAATCACCGAAAAAGCTACAAATGCGAATAAAAGCACTGTTAAGCCGAAAGAGCCGTTACATAACAATAGCACTTGCAAACACACACACACACACACACACACAGACACACAGAAAATCACACTTGTAGAAAATCAAAGACAAAAACCGTTTCGATTGCAGCTTAAAGTGTTTCTATTTCAACTGCTATCTCTCCCTCCCTCTCCCTCTCCCTCTCTCTCTTTCTCGGTCTGTGCTCGGCGTTGCGCATGCACAGTAGAGCGATCGTTTAGCTGTCTCTGTCTGTCCTCTGAGTCACCCGACACATTGGTAAAATTCGATCTTTGCTGATGTTCAACATTGTTTAAAGCGGCTTATGTACAAGACGAGTGTTCGTTCGTTCGTTCGTTCGTTGATGCGATTGTGCAAGATATGTATGTGTGTATCTATCTGCAAGGTTCATCTCTACCAATGTATTTTGGATGTGTTGATCTGTTGATGATCTGTTAATTGGCCATTAAATTGCCTTTTAATCGGTGCTGCTATTGGTGACCTTGTGAATGTACATGGTATATGGCTTGTAACCATCTTATCGTGGCTACTGTTTATTGGTGGGCACTCCGCCCAGAGCCAGCTTCGATCTCTCAGGCACTCAGGCGGGTATCTCTCTTGGACCGTCCCAAGAGACTATTCCGATACCGCCCCCAATAACAAAACATTTATCAAAATATGCCCCACATATCTGACACATTTGCGGTCTATCCCTAGAACGTATCTCTCTCCCTCCCTCTTTCCCTCCCACTGGCCTTCATATCTTTTGGCGATAGATAAAATTGTACATATCAGACAGTTTCGCAATTAACAATATACCCCAGCCCTAGTTATGGTTTAGTCATTTGAATCGAACGTTTGTTTCGCTGGGTGCATAAATTACTGTCATTGGCACGAGTCCCCCCTTCGTTACCACCCACCCATCCGCTGGGGCAGAGGACCGTGCGGGTCACATTGTTTATGCCACTTTGGCCGACACTCGAATTCGTTATCTGATTTGCGTGAGTCTTTGGAAAAGTTTTTGCCCCTTCAGCGGCTCAGCCTTTGGATTCGATAGGGGGGTTCAGCCTCTGGGTATTACGAGTATCGTATTTTGTGAAATCGTCTATTATTGTCATCATGCTAACGTTCGATGGCCATATAGACATGAATATTTTTGTATTTTATGTATACAATATTTATTTACATTTGTATTGGCCTTTGAAATTCGCCAATTGGCCGATTCGTTTGCTGGCCTCTTAGTCACAACAAAA
Organism: Drosophila miranda; assembly: GCF_003369915.1. NCBI lineage: Eukaryota > Metazoa > Arthropoda > Insecta > Diptera > Drosophilidae > Drosophila > Drosophila miranda. The sequence continues at coordinate 19,409,327 of NC_046674.1, forward strand.
AATTTTGTATATATGTACATATGCATATATGTATATATTTTTATTATTGCAATGAAAGCTGGCCAATTAGCAATGTATACACACACGCACAGACACATGTGCATATGTATATGTGAGATATGACAGGGCAGGGACTGGGTACTCTCATATACGGAGAGATATTGTTAATTAATTGTCAATGAGTCAGCTGCCAAGGAAAAGGGCAAGTATTGGCTTTGCTTCAAGGCAAAACACAACTCACTCGCCCATCGAGTAGTCAGCGCCTGGTTACAGATTCCTTATTCTCTTTAAACAATTCACTTTCGTCAATCTATGCTTGAGGAATCCGTACACATATACCACACATATGTATCATCATTCGCCAAACTAAACTTCAGCTAAATCATATTCAAGGCAGGGCTAGCCATTTGGTTTGATTTTATTTACGATTCCATTCAGACTGGGAGGGGAGACTTTTGGCGACATTATCAAGTCGGTTTCTATTGTTCCCAAGCATCGCTTTGACACCGAAAATTGCTTTTGGAAAGTGAAAATGCTTTCACCTTCAGCGATTCATTAAAACATATTCCTCTCTCTGTGTGTGTGTGTGTGTGTATGGTGTCTCTGTGTGGGTTTGTAGGGACAGAGGGGCACGAAAATATAAAAAAAATGAATTTTATAAAATTACATACATGCAACATCGGCAGCACATACGAGTACTTGTCTGTAGGATTGTGTGATTGTCTTACAACAACAATGGTCTGTTGGAAGATGCCACAAACAGTTGTGGCAGTCGCAAGAGCTGGGACCTGAGAATCCGCTCTCTTTCTGGGGCCCTAGCCAAAGTCAAAGTCATGCGATCGTTTGGTGGGTAATAATTTACTTGTCAGACCCCGGCTCGAATCGAATTATTTCCTTGCAGTTACCCGTATTAATTTTTTCACTTATTAAGCATAATTTTCACATCAATGGTCTCTGACAGTGACGGCCGATGGATGGATGCCGTTGGTTCACGGACTCCTTGACGTTGTGCGATTAAGATGATGGGCAAGTGGATCGCCAAATCGATTATGTAAAACTCAGACCAATATTAAATATAATTTGCGCTCGATCCGCTTCCTGCAAAGCCCCTCCACCCCCTCCCCCATTTACAGTTAGCCGATCGTGAATCAAGCCTGAAGGCCACCGCCTCCCATCTTGGCCCAAGACAGGCAATTTGATGAGCCAGAGACTGTGACAATTAAATTGGAGTTAATAACTGACCATTCCCCCATACACTCCACATGCCCCATGGCCATAGCCATAGCCACACAATAGAGAAGCCTGAACAAATAAAATTAAGTATACGAGGGGTATTATCAGATGAGACCTCTGCAAATATTTATTTTTTTTCCATAGAAAGCGATAGATACCGAAAGGCGGGGAAAGGCTCATCGCTCCTCTCTAACAAGTGCTGTTTTCCGCCTCCTCTCCTTACCAATGACAGGTCAATTGGTTCGAAGAGGGGGACGGCTGATTGTTTGGAAACTGCTCAACACTTTTAAGATCCATATACCATATATATGATTATTATTATAGGATATTTCTGATTATTTGTGAAAATAGAAAACAAAAATCCTATCAACAATACGATTTTAATTATATTTTTAATTACAAGCGAAGTTTTTGCCCATCCCTATGATGTTTACCAGCACCACAGAAATGACACGCCACGCCACAGCTGATAGGCAGAGTTAAGCAACACTGGCCGAGAGATCAAATTGCAAGTGATGGAAAAATTTCGCGAAAAAGAACTCTCCGGCGAAAGATCTATACGGACCATAACAGAGACCAGTTCAAGCCCTGCTTGAAACACTTTTCTGTAATGACTTACCAATACCTTGCGCATAAAGCTCATTACCAGCCGTATGGAAAGCAAAAGGGTACGTATGTTCGTACCGTCCCCACCCGGAAAATCCGCATTAAAAACTCAATTTCCCCCCCATGACAGCAGCAAAAAAAAAAAAAAAGAAAAAGCGTGGAACGAGCAGGAGCAGAAAAGAAGCGAGAAATGAGGCGGACTGACCAATAAGGAAAGTAATTTGTCGCGGCATAGCACATGGGAGAAGGTACCAGAAGGTACGAGCGAGCAGGCAAGCGAGCAAGAAGGAGAAAAAATCCATTCCATCCATAAATCGAAGAAGAAATGCTATTACTGGCCAAAAGCAAATGCGAATACGAATGGGGTGACGTTGCTGGCTAATGTCCAATAATAATCACGGCAAAACTATGTCGAACGACCTCAATTTCCTACCTCGAAGGGGCATACGCATACCCCAGATCATGCGCCAGCCAAAAACCTAACCTCACAACAATCCCAAATAGTTCTCTGCCGCGAAGTGAACGAATTTGCATATGCGTACCCCGAATCGGGCCAAAAAGGTTGTGGAGAAAAAGCAGCAGAGGCCGCCGGGTACTTGAAGAAATGCTCACACCCATCCCCAATGTGCTCCACTCAGTCTCGGGTCTCGGGTCTCGCTCTCAGGCCTTTTGGTCTCTGACTCATCCATGGCTAAAGAAGATTTCAAGCACTGTGCTGTGAGGATTGATCAAACTGGTTTTTGCACCAAATGAGATGGACACGATATATGTATGTAGGAATATGTGTGTATATAGCCCGTATTATTCGCATGCAAATTAGTTGATTTTGAAATTTGTTTTGCAGTCGATAAATCGCTGGAACAGCAACCACAATGTGTTGATGACTTCACCTAAAATCAAAAAAAAAAACCTGGCCCGCGGACGTGAGGAGAGTTTAATACGTACATATGTATGTGTATTTATTCGTATATAAAATTTACTTTTGGTAAGCACTTGAGACACCCCCCCTACACCAGACACTACCTCCTCGGCATTTGTATGTAGAACGCGTTTCGGTTATCTAACCTTTGGAGGCAGTAGGTGGCCAGTAGGTGGATTCGATTGAGAGGTAGCACCATAAGCATAATGTGCTCTGTTCTTTGGCGCTTCGAGAGATCCGCCCCCACTGGCTCCGGCATGGTCAGTCGAGTGAGTTGTTGGGCGGGCGTGTGGGCGTGTGACTCGATCGAAAGGCGGAAGAAACGCTCCGATATACGTGATTCGTTCAGATTGGTTGGGAAGCTACAATGGATTTACATTTGTAGCTGAAGATACGAGGAGTAGATCACAGGAAATGCCTACTAATATGCTGGTAGTACGATTTCCGATACCATCACCTGAGCATCTAACAGAAAACTTAAGACACACTAGTCAATCGTTTCGCAGAGAATCATTATATGGTGGAACTTCCTCTGATTAAACATAAATTATAGCTCTTCACTTCCATTTTCTATAAATAATTCTCAACCATATCCTGTTCGAAGAAAGACTTGAGCAAACAACCGCCCATCAAGGCCAATCAGAGAACGTTTAAATGGAATTACCTTTTCATTAGCTTTCCATTCTTTGTGCAGGGGAAACGGGTGGTTGGGAACACGGCTGAAAGTTTTCAGTTCAATATCGTAATGGATCCAAAGAACAAATTGCAATCAATTGTCTCTTGCCGTTCTACCAAGAGTAGTTAAATAAATTACACAAAAACCAGTCCAACCAATGCCAGCCAGAGATTCATATATAAATATAAATCAAACTGAAACCAGTAAGGAAATTATCTTTGGCCTTACAGCGACGTTTAAATACCCTACGGTGATCAATAAACCGATATCATGTGTCGTTTACCGATGGTTCAATTCATAAATGATGAATAAAAAATACAATTGAGAGATTGTAATTTTAAAAACTTTAAACAACCTTCTTCTAGAGTATAAAGATTATGGAAAACAATTAAAGTCTGAGTGAGAGGGGGGCCGAGTGCAGGAGGTGTAGACTTTCGAAAATGCCACAAGCGATTTGAATTATTTAAATACCCCGTAACCTATCGCAGCCCGGACGCCCACACGGCAAATTATATATTTTATTTTGGGCTGCCATTTGCAACACTTTTAAGTCGGATCGGAGTTTGGGTATAAATTTCTCAAGCAGTAATGGCAACAATTGGTAGATCGTGATAAACGAGCGATTTAAAACAAACTACAATGGGATGCCTGGTTCCAATAGATTTCATTTACCCCCCAGCCCCCCGTCCAATTGTTTCCCCGCGGACGGTTTTTGAGGCGAGTTTAGAGTCGGACTTGGGCGTAGCAAACACGTTTTGGTAGCCAGACAATGGTCAACAGTTGGTGCTATTCGGGTGATTGTCTGTGAACTAGATACTGCCCATAGTACTCTGGTGGTAGGCTTGGAAAAGCGACATAAATGGCTTACAATATTGTTGGAGAATGTTGGAGCAAAGACAAAAGAATGATTCAGAGCGAGCTTCATGTTCTGCTATATATAGATCTGAAGCTGTTCCAACTGATGTTCAGTGAATGAATTGTGTGGGATACTGTTTATAGGTCTTTATGGAAATGGCTTATGAAGCATCAGCGAGTCTCTAAGCCCTGAGCCAACCTCAGGCCCCGATTTGGCGAGGCCCAAGAGCCCTTCAAATGGCCAAATCTATGCTCTATATGCCCAAGGCCTCTCCGGGCTCATTAGCCTTTGAGAATCGGGCACAGAACAATGCTATAGTATGGTGTATGGTGGCATATAAAAGTTAATGCAAAAACAAATCCCAAATCGCAGCTAAAAATAAAAGCCAATGCTCGTAAATTGGCACACACGCTTCAACAGACCGCAAAAAGCAACACACAAAAATGGGCGAGCTTCGGACCACATCGACAACAACTAAAACTACAACTAAAGTTATAGCCAAAGCCAAAGCCACAAAAACACCTACAACAGACCGGCGGACTACCGCACCACCGAACCACCGAACCGCCGAGCCACCAGTCTAATTACGTCAGTCAGCCATATAGACTGGGCCTTCTACTAATCGTGTGTGTGTGTAGATGGGCCTGGCTGACCACAGAGCTGGCTGGGGACACTGGAGTGACATTGTGGGCTCCAAAATGTTGAGGAAATTAATTAGATAGACCAGCACAATTTTGCATATTGCCAAAAGCACGCAAATAAAAGTGAGTCAAGCCGAAAAACGTAAATGTTGTGGCCACCCGTCACTTGGCCATAAGCTAAAGTCAAGGTGACAAATTCCAAGGGATTTATGCGCCAGCCACACGATAGAATTCATCGAGAGAGAGAGAGATCATAATGAAATGGACAACGAAATAATTTAAATGACAATTGACTGACCTTTGGGGCCTGGCTCTTTTCATTAGGCCAAAGCGAAGAGTCTGTCGTTAATGGAAAATGGAACATGGGAATTGTACAGGTATTTGGGGAATTTTCAATGAAAAGGTTAGCAATCAAGTTAATAGTTTTGGTTGCGGGAATGCTTCAACGAAAAGTGCTCTGATCTAGAAGGACTATAAATATTTCCAAGTACGAAACATCACTTTAAGTCCCCCACTGACATCATGGCCAAGTGCTGGCAGGATATTACGCGGCCAGCCCCAGCAATTGGCCTTCGCACTTTCATTTCGAAATGAAGATGAAGTCACGCAGGAAAATACGAAACTCTGTTTGAGTGACTAAGCCATCAGCCACAACTACGTGAACGCTCGCCCCGAATGTATGCCCCAAAGCCACTAAAGATGTGTGTGTGTGTACGCTGTACTGGAAGTGGATTCAAGTTCAACGCATTGCCGTGTCCTCTGTTTGGGTTACTGACACCATCTGGTGGCGTCCCAACACACCATTCCAGGCATTTCCTGGTAGTCCGTTTACCTTTCGGTTCCCTCCATTGAATTGCCATTAACTGTCGTAGGAAAGCAGCCAATGAATGTAATTGATAAGAAAACATTGTGGGTTCGGTCAACAAAAGTACATTAGCCCGACTATCTGCTGCGAGCGTTAGCCGGGGAAAATTGGTGGTAGTAATATGCTAATGAACGGCCCCGAACTTGAGCCCTGGGTTGAACTTCACTTCGAGTGATAGCTGCTGGAGCACGGGTGTTTGTGTTTGCCTATCGGAACATTTCTATTTCTTTCTATTAGCATTCTACGAGTATTTCAGGGTGTGTGGACAGGTGCGAAGCAACCAACCGCAGCCCCACCCACTCCCGGTTCAAGGTCGAGCGGCAGACAGAAGAAACTTTGGAATTTTTAGGTGTTGGGAACAGACTTTGCTTTGGGTTCCGCTATCAGCCAAGTGCCTGATAAAACTCAAAAAAATATAAATAAAACCTGCGACAATTTTCAACATTAATTTTACTGTTTCAGAGAGTGCTGTTGCTGTTCAAAACAAAAAAAAAACAAAAAAATAAATCGATAGCCTTACGTGATATACTATATAGTTCAGTAGTTTACTGCGCACATTTGTCATCGTCCAGAGACCCGTTTGGGAGCCATGACATGACATGGCTGGGACAGTCCCCAGCCGTTTTTGTTTGTCTAAATATTTAATGGGGCGCCTCCCCGCTCAATTGCAGTGGCCTGAAGTTGGGCTTACAGTGGAGCTGCATTGGCGGACAGGTGTGTGGCATTCAACAGCAAAAAATCAATACCAAAAATGAATAATTTAATTCCCGTTCTGGGAATATGAGCAATACGTTGTGGAGAGGTCATGCATGTATAATATAGCTATGGACTGGTGAAGCCATATATCTGTAATCATCAATGCAAATCGCCCGGTGAGTCAATCAAAAGGGTACTTTTCAATGACAGGGCCACAGATTCGATAAGTGCCCCAAAAGAACGAGACATCAAATTAATTCATTTAGACAATAGCTCACCTCAATTTTGGCTGAATAGTCCTCAATGAGTTTCTCCTGCTGCTTGACAAGCTCCTCGTTCTTCTCGAGGAGAGCCTTGCCCAGCTCGGCGGCGAGCAGGATATCCGACTCCTTCTGCTGGAGTTGGGCCCAGACATCCGGCTCGTTGTCGTGTCGTCGGGCCTCCATGGCGCTGATGTAATGTTCTAAATCAATTGAGTCTCCAATTAGTGATGAATGATGGTCGTAGACGGATTCGCTAGCTAGATTCGCCGCTCCTCCCCCGCCAATCGATGATGATGGCTTGCTGAATTGACGTGCCCGTTTCGATTTGTTGCTGCTGCTGCTGCTGCTACTGTTGTTGTTGGTCGATATAGATGAGGCAATGGCGGCAGCAGTTATAGCATTACCTAGCTTTGGTTTATGCATGATCGTTAGCGGGCAGGTTTTGTATTAGGGTGGTATATTACGAGCAACAAAAGACCAAGCAAACAGACATAACAGACGTACACGTACACAAACACAGGCTGAGTTCGAGTTTTGTTTTGTTTTTGGTTTCGGTTTAGGTTTGATGTAGATTTCCTGGGGTGTTATTTTGATCGCTTTTTCTTTGCAGGTTAGGTATTCAGATGACTTTGTTGCTGTTGTAGTAGTAGTTGCAGATGTTGTTGTTCGTGGTGGTGGCGGTGGTGGTGGTAGTGTGGCAAGACGATGATGGACTCAGTACCAAACATATTTCCATGGGCAGCAGCTGCCCCCAAATGCAGCCCCGTAGCATAGGTCGAGATACAGCTACCGATTTGAGTGATTCCAAAACCCACGCACGACGATCTCAACTGCAGTCTGTTTACGGGTTAGATATACAAGTCAGTACATAGCCTTAATGAGAATTAGCATTCGTATGTTATGGGTGGCGGGGCGGGTATATTCTTATAGCTAGTTTGTACAAGAGAGGGAGAGACCTAAGGGGGGGCAACAATCGCTTTGTGCCAAAAAGGAGCGCTGGTCACGTTGAGCTCGAGCATTGGCAAGCACGTTTTCAGTTACTTGATTTTCGGTAGGGTTAGCTGTGGGCCAGCGGGTGGCGGGGTGCAATGGTGATGACATATAAGTAGCATTCAGTACAGTGTTAGGCAAGAGGGTTAATATAAAATGGAATTTCTGTTTAGCCCCTCTTTAGTTAAGCTCCATGCGTTTCGGGTATCCCTGGGGGGTTGGCCTCCACAACCAGGCAAGGGGCTTGTTATAGTTTAAGGTGCTGGCGTTTTTAAGGAATGCTGGGTTACCACTTAAGGGTTGGGATTGGCTAGCTCTGAGGATGGTAATGGATAGTTATGGTTAAGGAAATTATCTACAGAAATAATGGTAGTGTTTGGTAGTACTGCCTTGTGTTAAGCCTAGCCACCTGGGATCAGTGTTCTATATACAGATTCATGGGGGTAATGGGGCTGCAGCACACTCGTCACGTCAATAGAGCAATTCGGGGGGCTTAAGTCCTCGGTGAGTACTGTCTCAACAGTTTGAGTTTCGTACAAATTTCTAAACGATTTATATTTATTTCGCAGTTTCGGTTTCTTTTAAATAGAAAATTCATTTGGCAAGCACTTCACGCTCTGCTGCAGTTGGCAGCAACACAGCAACGGCCACTGCTGTCTTAGCCAATATATAATACGCCTGAAGCTACGTTTTTGGCCAACATTTATATACACATACTATATATATTTATTGTTGTAGTTTTTGGTTAGCAACACAAGCACAGTTCGAAACAACAACAAAAAAAGTACACAGACACAACAGCCGCTTTTTTGTGTGCATTTCCGTAATATATGTCAGATTTGGCTGCGACTTTGGCATATTATTGACAAAACAAAACAAAACAGAGTAAAAAAAAAAATAAACGCGCGCTTTGCATGGGGTTTAGTCTAATTAATTCTCCAAAAACGGAAAGTATCCGACGGATACGGATACTTTCCACTTTCGCAAATGAACTTCAGTTTGGGTTTATTTTTCTACTATAAGTATATGTACATACATATGCAGATAGGTAAATATGTTGGTTGGTTGGTTGTATAGGGGGCAGAAACCTCGGTCACGACGAACGCTCTACTCCAAAACAGAACAACTTCCGATTCTCCGATTCTGCGATTCTCCGATGCCCGATACCGTGTAACGCGCGCTTCGTGAGGCCCAGCTCAGCTCTCGTTTCGGCTCGCTCCGCTCCGCTTCGGTTCGGTTCTCTGGTTACGATTTCTGTGGCTTTCTTTCCCCAAGCACAGCGCTGTGTGTCGGTTTCGTGGGATGAACGACGCGGGTAACGACTGACTGGCGCGAAAGTTCGGTTTTAACTGAATCGCGCGGTGCTCCGCTGCCTTCTGTTGGCCAGAATGCTACGAAAATTGGCAAAACAAATGAGTAACCAAGCGACGAGCGTCAGCGAAGCGCCTTCGTTGGGGTAAACTTCGTAGCTTGGCAACAACAACCAACGACGCATGGCATAGCCCATAGCAGGTAGGTTTATCTCGCTCTTCGCTTGCCTAAGTTACCCTCTCTTCCGCTCCCGCTCTCTCTTTTTCGCTCATTGCGTTATTGAACTAATCGGCGCTCAGCATATCATATCGATCGAATCACTAGTATGAAATCCATCAGTGGGCATACAAAATATAAATCACCTAAAAAAAAAGTTGAAGATTGATTGGTTAACTCTCAAAAAGGCCGCTACCGGAGTTGTCCCGTACCCAAAATAGTTCTACCATGTAACACAGCCGGAGACTCTGTTAGGCTTGCAGAGAGAGCCGGCAGTTAGTTCCGGCCTAGAGCTGTCGAGTGCTTGGCAGATATTAGATGCATCCAATGAAGTAACCACGAGTATGTTATCGGTTACAAGGTAACTGAGATAAGCGGTCGTAAAAGTGCTATCTGGGGGAGTTTTAGAGATAACAGATAATTTATTTGTTATCTGTGAAGATTACTTTTATATGGTTAGGGTTGAAATTCTGTTAGGAACACGATTCTTATTTATTTTAGTAATATTTCTATATTTTGCTCATACATATTGTATTTTATCCAAAAGATTGAATATAATACATCATTTTAGAAACATTTCTATATGTAATTTACAAAGAATAATGTACCATTTTAACAAAATATGTACTTATATACTCACATATATCTCTTTTACTGGCATATTTGAGGCACCCGACAGCTCTGCACAGTTACCTGTTCTCCCTTTCCTCTCTTCGGGCTGTTTGAACTCTTTAAAGTTACAATTTCAACTCTCTTTCAATTCCTTCTCAGCAGAAATATGCTTTTTTTATACTCTCACGCTCTTCGACATTGCATTTTCATTGAGACTGACTTACGAAAGCGCCCAAGTGAGCAACAATGAAGCCGAGCCGAACCGAGCCGAGCCGAGTCGAGCGTAGCTTCGCATGGAAGGCCCTATGCATGGGTGTAGGGGGGTAGAGACCTGGACCTCCAAAATCCACGATGTGCATGCGAGTATGTACATATGCACATATCCCTCTACATATAAACGTACATATTTCAATGAAAAATTTACATACAACGGCTACAAGCAACAAGAACTCAAACAAACAACCACAAAAAGGAAGTCTAGCTTTAAGGGCCGCAGCCTTTGATACTCTTGCACGATCACTTCCACTATATAGTCTAGAGTTTATTAAGGAATTTGCTTAAGTATTAAAAAGCTTTGATGTGGGGGTTGATTACACGTGCTTTTCGATCGATCATTAAAGATAAGGTACTCTGATCTGGGTGGATCCGCCTTATGCATTCTGCAGCAAAGCTCAGAAAGTCTATTTTTGAGGTCTTAGATGCCAACTTCTCAGTTCTCATCAAAATCATAGTTCCCTATGGAAGGGCATACAAATGGGCACCTAAGAACCGCAATAACAATGAAAAGAAGATGACTGCGAGGGACAGGCATGAAAGGAAGGGAAAAAGACCGACATAGACATAGCCATAGACGGACGGGTCTAGTGCGTGATACTAAGCCAAAACATAGCCATACGGCTACCTCTTGCACTCGCCCACCCCACTCTCCCCCCACAGCACAACATGCACAATGAGCGCCTCAAGTGGCCCGACCGACCGACCGACCGGGCAAAAGTGAAGATGAGCGAGCACCCCTTTCGGCCCATTGTTCTTAGTGGCCATCTCAAGCTTCAGCTTCAGCTCCATCCCAAGAGCTCCATTGAAGGTGCACACCCACCTCCTCGTAATGCCGATGTTGCGTGGTCGGTCTCTAGTTTATGTACGTCGCTGTCTAGTGGCTACTGTTTGGCCATTTACCAAATTGAGCTTTCAGATGGTGGCCTAACCAGGCGTAACTAACTTTTTTCTGGCTTGTGTGTTTCTGGGTGTTTCCTTCGCCGAAGAGTGAAACTTCCGTGCTTCCGCTGAAGATCAATCTTTGGTTTCTTCGTTTCTTAATGGTCACTAATGAGGAAGGAAGGGTTCCGCGGGGTCGGTCTTACTTGATCATTTGTGGGGCATCCGCATGGAATTCTTCCATCTCCGTCTCCAGTTTCCAGTTTCCACTCTTTGCAATACACTTGCAATCGAGTGTTCTTGAGCTGCTTTAAAGTCTTACACTCTCGCTCTTGTTGGGGGCCCCCTATCCATCTTGGGGGGGAAACATACATACTCCACCTAAACTGGTTTCGGTCTTGCTCCGCATTGTATCGCAGTTTTTTCTTTAATTATTTCTGTTTTATTTTTATTTTTTTTGCTCCAACTCTTGTGGAAGTTTATTGACTATGGTAGGATGTTGGTGTTCTTTTTTTTGTGAGTTACTTTAAAGAACCGACAATCTGAACCTCTGAGAATACTTTGGAACTTCCAATAAATGTACATTTTTGAGGGCTCAACGTATTTCTTTCCAGTATAAAAAGCAACAACTGGTGGATAATCCACATCAAAGAAAGTATTCCTGCTTGCAAAACATTTGAACGAACCCAAGAACCAATTTTATTTTCGAATACATCGTATTTCAGACCAATTTGGTTAGGAGAATAACAAAGAGCTTAGGGTATTACAGTCTCAGTGTGAAGTCCCCATATCTGGCACTCATATCTGGCTTATAATATGTACCATAATTATGTTGTTTGTAGCGCTCTACATGAGTCAACAGCAGCACAGTCAAGTCGCAGCAGCAGCAACGACTTGGTGGGGCCTTACATAGCATTTTCTGGGCCGAGTCTTTTCTGACAATTGTTGTCGAAACGAGTACGAGTGCAGGAACTGGAGAACCCTATGGTCAGTGGTCTTTGGTTATTGGATATGTGTGTCAGGATCTGATCTGTCACTTTGGCGGTCGCCGCAAGCAGAGCGGGAAGTCAATGAATGCCTCTCTCTCTCTCTCTGGCTTTTAACCCAAAACTGAAATTAAAAATGAACTGTAACCGTATTACAAAACCCACTGCGGTATCATAAACGAAAAAACACCAAAAAACGAACAAAACAACCGTAAAAAGGTCAGCCACTGGGCCCAGAGCTGGGCGTGAGAAGAATGGCTGTAAACGGGGTCTGGATTCCGGAACCAAGGCGACACACATCAAAAGCCGCTCTATAAAGTGGAGTTCGAGAACCCTGAAGCAATCGTATGGGATCTAAACTCCATTTTTCCAGATCGTTCCAGAGGAAGTGCTGCACCAGAGCCCTCTGAATCGGGTCAGATGAAGCCTCAGTGTTGGGTCTCTACGGTCTAGACTTTGGTCAGTCAGAAGGGCAACGGAAAACTATTTTCAATTGAAAATTTCCACCACAAGGGTTTGCTTGATGGAAGGGGAGAGAGTCTCTGGAAGGGGGCCGTTTTGGCCATCACGGTTTATGGTCGGTCTAATGTAATAGTTTCATGCCATTGCAGCAGTTGTTGCTGCAGCCAAATGGCATTGAAAAAATCGCTGTTGCTTTTGCTGGTGCTGGGGCCCACCACAGCGCAGCCAGTGGCTTCAGTGACTTCTTGATGGATCTAGAAAGTTAAACTCAGCTTGACAAAACTGTGATTAAATTAAATGGGGGAAATTTACTTGAATGTGCTGGAATGAGAAGATCATTTTGGATGGGTTAAGGAAGGGCAACATTAGGGCTCTAGCAGCGGTGGGCACGATTTTTTGGAGCAGTCCAACAACAACAAAAACAGCTCTGTATGTACTCTGTTTTTGCATTCTCGGTTTAAAGCCACATCCAAATCTCGGTACTCCTAGATCACCGCATAAAACTTTTCCTTTAACAGAAGGTTTTCTCTTCAACGTGCCTTCGTTTCTTAAAAGCTAAGATAGCGCAAAGAATCTCGATTGTTCCAAGTTTATGTGATCAGGATATATAAAAATGTAGGTTGAAGCGGAGCGGTGCGAAATTTCGAAATAAACCTGTAACAGTGTGATATCACAGGAATCTGGATTTGATTGATCTTTCTCTAATAGTCTCTGAGAACGAATAGGTCCCTAAACTCATCAATTAGCGGGTAAAATGCGATAGTTCGACTCAGAAGCACCGGAGGTGGAGGGCAGTGTAGCGAACTTACTAAAATCAGTTAGTCTTGGCTCAGATTTGTTCGGAATAGCACCCAAAATTGCTCCTTATTAAAGTCTCAAAGGCTCTCCATTTTCTATTCCTCAATCCGGAAGTAAAAATGAACAATAGTCTTGTTCTTGTTGATTGGTTTATTAGTTCTTAATATTCCCCAACAAAACACGTCCATAATTCATTTTTGTTCATACAACAATCAGCAAAATATATTTATACTTGAAATATATATATGCAGAAGTATTTATTGATCACTTCCATGCGAATAATCTCTGTTTTAGTTGTCTCTTTCACATTCATATGTACTCGTGGCTCCCTTCGTAGCGGAACCCCTAGATAATACAGGTATTAGTTCGACTGAGGTTAGTTTTCAGAAACAGATGGTTTGTTAAGAGATAAACACGATAGGTTTACAGACTTGGGTATTACTCTTTAAGTATATATATAATCTTTATAGCTTGTTTTATCTTTATACAAAAAACATAAATTAGTAAAAGTAGAGTTACAATTTTCAGTTTCAGTTGCTCTTAAACCATTCTGTTTGGGAGGCCATCACATGTGCAGAGGTGCGGGGGAGAAGGGGTAGTCTTGAGGCAATCGCTGGGATGGGAATTCAAAGGGTGAATGAAGCTTGAGTTTCAGTTAGGATCCCCCAACCAAATTTGTGCTAGCAATACAAATACAATTCTATTCTATTCCGATTTCCCCTGGCCTCATTATCGTTCCCGTTCACGTGTCCGTCGCTCGTTCTTTTGGCGTCTCAAATCTGCAGGACGCGCTTCACATCGACGGTAGGAAAGGACGCAAACTGGCCACGGGCTGCCCGATGGGGCTTCCTCTGGAGGTACTCTGTGAGGATGTCGGAGGCCAGCTGGGAAGCTTTCGAGCTGATTTCGCCCTTGAGCGGCACCGGCTGGTGGCGTCGCTGAAGGGCCACCGTGTTGAGGCTGCCCGAGGAGACGGCATCCTTGGAGCGCACCTGTAGCAGTGACAGCACCCATGCGTGCTTCATCCTGGTCAGCTCCGACTCCAGGGCGTTGATGCGCTGATCCTGTGGCTGGGGTACATGGATGGGCTCGAACTGTGCGAGCTTCACACGCATGTCCTGGGCCTGCAGGCGCAGCCGTTCGTTCCGCTCGTGATTGAAGGCGCATTTGAGCAGCTGCACCTCCTCGGCCACCGCTGGAGCGGTGCCGGCCGGCGTGGAGTAGCTGACATTGGTGCTGCCGGGTCCGGCGGAGGCGGCTGTGGATAAACTGTGCTGGGAATGCGAGTCGGAGGATTGATTCTTGCCGGTGCTGGTGTTCAGCTTCAGCTTGTCCCGCAGGTCGCTCTTCTCGCTCTCCAGGGCATCGATGTCGCTCTGCAGATGATCCATGGTCTCCTCGAACTCCTTCTCCTTCAGCGACAGCTGCTGGCGCGTCTCCTCGTACTGATGCTTCCACTTGTCCACCGCGTGCTCGTACTCGTTCTGCAGCACGCTCAACTTCTTCTCGGCGAGATCCTTGCGGATCTGCATCTCGCTGAGCTCGTTCTGCTTCATCTTGGCGGCCAGCTTCAGCTGCTTGATGTCCGCCTCGCGGTTCTCCAAAGTGGCGGACAGAACGTTCTTCTGCTCTAGCTGCTTCTTGATAAGCTGCGCTCGCTGGATGATGGGCGTGCTCTGGGCTGCAGTGGGACGCTGTGGTCCGCTGCCGCTACCACTGATGCTGGTGTTGGCTGCCGTTATGATCTCGTACTCCTTGTCCAGCAGGTGCTGGGCAATGTGCTGCAGATCCGTGTTGGCCTGGGCCAGCAGCGTCTTGAAGTTGTGCGTGGGTCCGCGATCGTCCTGCTCGTAGATGCGCTCGCAGGCGGCGGACAGGAGGGACCAGTACTTGTCCTGGGGCAGCGTATGTTCCGCGGCATTGTCGCTCTCAATGTTGGCCACGATGGCGGCCAGGGACTGGCGGGTGGCCTGGTGCATGGCGGACATGATGCGACTGATGTTCTGGGCCAGGGCGCGCATCGCGTCCACCTTGTGCTGGGAGAGGCCGCACTTGATCACGTGCTGGTCGCTGGGCAGGCGTCGCTTGATCAGCTTCACCTGCTGCCTGATGCTCTCCATCTGCTCGTTGAGGTACTGAATCAACAGCATGGAGTCGCTGGTGGCGCCCGCCTCCTGAATGATCACCTTGGCAATGGCCGTGTCATTGAGTATGCTCTCGCAGGCGGCCCCCAACGAGGCCACGCAGTCGCGGATCATCTGGATCTCGTTGAGGAGCTGCTCGCCGGCCAACAGCACCGAGTTCATCGCATTAAAGAAGGCCACACACTTCTCGATGTTGTCCGTGGTGCTGTTCTCGTCCAGCTGGTTGGACTTGAGCAGCTCGATGATGCCGTCGACGATCTTCTCCTGGGCCACCATCTCCGGCAGCGAGCTGCCCGCCCGCAGCAGCGTATCCGGCTGGCAGCTGTTCAGGCCGTACAGGATCTGGTGCAGGGCGCACTGCAGATTGTGGATGTAGTGCATCAGGCGGCACTTGAAGGTGTACTGCTGGACAGCATGGCCCTGGGTGACTGCCTCCCGGGTGACGGCCTCCACGGCGGGGAAGCGCTCACGGGTCTGCGACACCACAATGCCGCACTTGAACACGATACGAGAGATGAGCAGGATGACCAGAATGGAGTCGTGGTCGCCGCCGCGATTCATGAACGACTCGGGCATGAAGGCCGTCAGCATGTGCACGTGCTCGTTGGCCTGACTCAGCTCGATCTGGCGCAGCTGGACATCGATGGCGCGCGTGTAGGCCTTGGACTCGGCGAACATCTGCTTGTAGTCGATGGTCTCGGTGGCCAGCTTGAGGCTAGGGTCCTGCAGGGACTTGTCCTCATTGCTGGACGTCCGCTCGCGCAGCTCCGTCAGCTGTTCGTTCAGCTTCTGGACCAGCTCCCGGAACTTGGTGATGGTCTGATCGCGATCGTAGATGGTCTCTATGGCCGCATCACGCTCCCTCAGCACATCCTTCTTGGCCCCATGGGCCAGGTCCAGCTCCTCGCGCAGATCCAGCTCCAGCTCATGGTTGCTCTCCACCAGCTGCTCGTGCACCTCCTCCAGGGCCTCCAGCTGGCTGATCTCCTCCTCCAGCAGCTTCAACTTGTCCTCCAGCTCCATTTTCCTCTCGGCCAGCTGCTCGACCATCTCCTCGGCACCAAGTGCGGCATCGACTTGTTCCTAGAGGAATACACGAAATGGTATTTAATACACATATCCTTTATAATGATGGTTCATTCGGGGGACCATTACGGGGAAATGTGAATAATTTTGCCTGAACGGGAGGAGGGGGGATCGTTTAAGAGATATACAACAAAATTTACCTCCTTGAATTATTGCAAATATGTATTATTATGCGGGCCAGCGAAAAGAAAGGTAAACGTAATGGAAAAAGTTGTTTTAGATTTTCCACGAAAATTCTTAATCAACCAAAAGCAAAGGGAAAATTACATAGCAACGAAAGCAGCGAACAGAGCCAAAGGCAAGCCAATAAGGTGCAGGAAAAGCCATGAATATTCTTGGGAGTGCCAGGATCACACAGAGGAAGAGAGAGCTTAGGTGTAAGTTTAAGGATCACCTGCAAGTCGGCGACTGTGGCCTCCAGTTCATCGATCTTTGCGCTCAGCTTCTCCTTGGTGCGCTCCAGCTCGGCCACCTCCGAGCGCTTCATCTCCAGCTCCTTGCTGAGTTTCTGTATGTCGTGCTTGTCGTGGGCCGAGAGGTCCCTTAGGCGGACCAGCGTGTCCTTGAGGCGTATATTCTGCTGCTCCAGCTGCTTGAACTCGTAGGTGGAGAGGCCGCCGGTGGTGGTGCCATCGGCGGCGATGTTGCCGATGGTGCTCTCCGCCTTGTTCTGCATCTCGGAGCGGAGCAGCTCGAGGTCCACCTGCAGCTCCTCGATGCGCTCTTTCGAGGACTCCAGCTCGAGCTGGAGGGTGTCTGCCTTCTCCTCGGCCATTTCCTTGTCCAGTGTGATCATCTCGACGCTGTCGGAGAGCTCGGCCATTTCCTGGGCATGCCGCTCCTTGGCCTCAATGGCGTCTTTGGTCTCCTGCTTGGCCCTCTGCAGCTCCTTCTGCAGGGAGGCCTGGGCGGCCATGATCTTAGTGCGGAACTCCTGCAGCTGCTCGAACTGGATCTTCATCTTGTCGAACTCGCGCATTCGCTCCTTATCCTCGTTGCGGCGCTGCTTGAGCGTCTCCAGCTTCTCCGTGAGATCGGCTAGCTGCGTCTGCAGTTCCGCACTCGTTTTCTGCGACTCCAGCAGCGCGGCTTTGTCCTCCGACGACGACGTTCCGCTAGGCTGGGGCAGGGTCGTGAACGAGGGCGAGCGCATCGGCTGGGAGGGCGTGAACTGCGGCTTCAGGATCTCCAGGAAGCCCGTTTCTACGAACGAGGCCCGCTTGGAGGAGGCATGCGAGCCGTTTCCACCCACCACTGCCGCTGTCTCCGCCAGGGAAGTGCTGGAGGCCTCCCTGTCTTTACTGCTCTGCGGGGCCAGGGACTTGCGTGGGCCAATGCTGCTGCTCGAGCCGGTCCGCTCGCTCAGGGACGCGGTGAGTTGGGTTCGTGAGCCTACCAATGACTGCCGACTGGACGAGAGTGAGGTGCGTGAGCTGCTCAGCCGTGCCTTTGTGGGTTGGGCCGTGGGCGGGGTGAAATCGGGAGTGCCGGGCGCTGGGGCCACCACACGCAACTGCGTGGGCCGCACAAACATGCCGAAGTTCTGTTCGCACTGAAAGTACTGCTGGCCCCTGACGCAGCCGTCGTTCTTGCCCTTCGGCTCTTCCAGCACGACACCAACCCACTTGCCGACGGCAAAGCTGGTCATGCCAACGTAGGCCACCGTGCCGGACAGATCCTTGCCGGTCAGTTCGACCCGGGCGCCTACCTTGAGGTTCTTCTCCGACATATTGTCTGACGACTCTCTGCCTGTGCCCGTGTCTGCGTGTCAGGTGGCCAGGATTGGGTGCGAGCGTGTGTGGGTGTGTGTGAGAGCGTTATGAATGCTGTTTGATGATTTTGCAACAGGTTTTCACATTAGTTTTTTCTGCCCTGCACTGATAGTGCTCTACAGGTGGCTACTTACTTGGGAGCAGTTGAATGCCTTTGCCGCTGTTCAAGTCAAACGTCTAAGCTAGCAAAAAATGGCCGTCGACTTTGAAGAGAAAACAGAACAGAAAATGTTGACATCATTAGTCACCCATACAGACGGGGGCCCAGGCAGACAGTGTACTGCCTTGGCCTTACAGAGTGGTCTCCGGCTGGGTGGATCTTGCTCCACCGGCCCCCTTATGTTTTTCCAAGCGCTGGTCGTCACCTGCTTACCATTTGCAATGTAATTTTGTTGCAGGCAGCCTAAAATTGCAATAAAATCGTGTTTGTAAAATATTTGCAGTGTTTTAGTGTGACCGTTTTTGAAAACTAAAGATGAGCGTTGTTTACGTGCAGTGACTATTTTCACGTCACGAGTTCATGTCGTGACTCTACATGTAATTACATGTGCTGCAGTTGTGTTGGATTTTTGTAAGCTATGTATAAGAAATAAGCAATTAATCTTGTGTGAAATACATGTTTTATCTAATTTTAATTCTTCATATTCGAATAATCTTAATCATTTAGTTCTGTAGAATATTGTTAAGCTGGTGTACCATTGCATAGGAATGTATAATACAAAAAAAATATAATAAATGTAGAACGTAGAATATAAATATTATCTCACTATAATTCCTCATTTTTTATATTATATATATTATTTAGTGAATTGTTTAAATAATACGTTAGGAATGTTGCGAAGCAGTCGCAGCTCTTCGTGAAGAGTGAACAGGTTGGCAGTCCACTCAGCTGTTTATTATCTGTGCTGTGTGGACACACTGTTTTCTGACCCAAACAAATTTTAACGAAAATAAATGTAATTTTTGTTTTGCTTAAAATGGATGATGAAGAATCCCTGCACCGCTTCGGCACACCGCTTCCACCGCTGGAGAAGGGTAAGTTTTTTCGCCAAGCCATAGGATAGAAAATAACACTTTAAATACACATCTTCTTGCAGACGTAGTGCCGGCCAAGAAGCCGCTGGCGATTGAGGACCAAATCGTAAAAGATGAGAACGGAAAGAGGCGCTTCCATGGCGCCTTCACGGGCGGATTCAGTGCCGGCTTTTGGAACACGGTGGGCTCCCTGGAGGGCTGGACACCGAAGACTTTCAAGAGTTCGCGCGCAGAGAAGGCCACTCCGAGAGCCCAACAGCGGCCCGAGGACTTCATGGACAAGGAGGACCTGGGAGAGTTCGGCATCGCGCCGCAGGGCATACGCACTCGCGAGGAGTTCGCCAAGGAGAGCGAGGAGGAGCAGCGCACGGGCCAGCGCAAGAGGAAACTAATGCAGCCAGAGCAGGTCGGTCCCATTCCAGGGGTGCCAGTGCTGGAGCACCTGCTCCGCCCAGTCCGCGACAAGGTGGCCATGAGGATACTCAAGAGCATGGGTTGGAAGCCGGGCCAGGGCGTGGGTCCCCGCCAGACCAGGAAGGAGAAGCGTCTGGCCAGCGCCAGAAACAAGCGGGAGCAGTATCTCCTTGAGCACTACGGAGCCGAGGGACTGCCCAGCCTGGATCAGCTTCAAAACGCAGATGTAGAAGAAGGAAACGATGATGATGATGATGATGAGGATGATGAGGAGATCACCTTTGCCCCCAATGACTACGAGCCCATCTTCTACACGCCCAAGGAGAATCGCTTCGGCATGAGTTACTCCGGCCTCAGCCGAGACCCCATTCTGTCCAAGTCGTCCTCTTCCCATCCAGCAGCTCCCATGCAGCACATCAATCTGTTCGGCCAGCTGGAGACGCAGCCCAAGCAGAAACAGCTCTCCATACGAGGCCAGGCCTTTGGAGTTGGTGCCTTTGAAGAGGAGGACGACGACATCTATGCCCGCGATGACTTGACACGCTACGATTTCTCCCTGGCCGACAAGAAGCCCAAGCAAAAGAAGCTCCAGCACGTCCAGCAGCGCCACGTCATCGATGGCTTCAGCGAGGACAAGTCGGGAGCAGCCCTGCAAAAGTCCTACGCCATAGATCTCCCACGGGACTTTAAGCCCAGGAACTGGCTGCAGCGGCGCAGTCGCTTTGAGCCCATGGACAGCGAGCGGACCAAGAAGCTGGAGGCGAGGAATGAATACAAAAAGACAGGCCTCGGCAGGCACGACCTCAATCCGGACCAGCGGGCCCAGCTGCTGGGGGAACAGAAGAGCCAGAAAGAAGAGCAGCAGCAGCAGCCGCAGCCGCCCAGCCGCAATCCCTTCAAGGATCGTGGCAAATTGCTGGAGCTCATAAACGCCAAGTCTGAAGGCTTCACCAAGGGTGGTCTGATAACCGAGGAGGAGCTTCCCAAAGCAGAGACGGCTGCAACAGCGATGGCCAAGCAGGTGAAAGAAAACAATGCAACGATCCAGGAGAAGGCCGTCCTCAAGACCAAGGATTTGGGTAAGTAAGAACGTATTCGCACTATGTACCTCTTCTAAATCGCTGTATACCTACCCTCCCTATTGCAGCCTCTGCGACTCCCTTAGGTGGCTTCAAGCCCTTCCTGGCGGACGAGGCCAAGCAGGAACGCTACGATAAATTTTTGGACGCACAGCTCAAGACAGATGCGGAGATAACAGAGTTCCTGGCCAACATGCAGCCGGTGACGCTTTCCCTGTGGGATCGAGAGATGGAGAAGAAGGAATTCATTCAGGCAGCCAAGATCTATCGACCCCTGAATGGGCTCATGTACGACAGGTTCGTGTCGGAGGCCACCGTCCAGGCGGAACAGGCCAAGGAGCAGCAGAAGCCGCCCGAGGAGCGGAAGGTGGTCATGGAGCGGACCAAGACCATGTGGAAGCCCGCCTCGCTGCTCTGCAAGCGTTACAACATAGCCGAACCATTCGGTGGGTCCATGCTGGAGCCGCCAAAGGAGCTCAAAGGAAAGCCCAAGATATCAATATTCGATTACCTGGAGACTTCCATCAATAGCAAGGCCGATTTTCAGACTCCAACGATCAGACCCAAGCACATGGAGAAGCCCAAGCCAGCTGTAGCTTCTTCGTTTGCTTTAGCTCCCTTAGCCCCTCCAGCTGCTGTGGCGCCTGAGCCAGAAAAAGAGAAACCTGCTCAGAAGAAGGAAGAGGAGCCTATAGTCAAGGCAAGTTTTGTGCCGAGGACTCCCTTGGAGCATGCTGTCGATGAGTCCCGGGAGAAACCCATTTCGGAGAAGAAGGATCTGTTTAGGAGCATCTTCGAGGATAGCGACGATGAGGAGAAGGTGGCTGTGCCACCTCCTCAGATAGCAACATTGTCCACTCCGCAGGAAAAACTGGCTGCAATTAATGAAGCTTTGGGTCTGCCCTCGACCTCGGCTGCCTCGGCGGCAACCTTGAATGTTCTGAGAAATAATTCACCGCCGCGCGGGATCTTTGCGGCACTCTTCAAGCCGATAGAGGAGGCCGCAGCGCCTGCAAAGTTCGCGCCCATCGAGGGGAACAAGCTGAAGATTGCCTACAAGTCGCGCGAGGAGCGACTGAGGAACGACAAGGAGCTGGCCATGGCTCAAGTGCCAGCCGAGGATATCTATGGACCCAAGCTGCCTGGAAAAGGGCCGCCTCCAAGGACCCAGGAGACCGACCATGCCGAAGTTGACCTCGAGGCGAAGCTTCAGCATCTATGGCAGAAGCACGCTCCTAAGAAGCGCTCTGCCGACAAGTGGGTGGAGAAGAAGACTCTCTCGTCTGACGATAGTGATAGCGATAGTTCTAGTGACACATCTAGTTCCTGCTCTGCCTCGTCCCCTCGCAAGGCCAAGAGATCAAGAGTCAGCAAATCTAAAAAGAGCTCCCACCGAAGCTCTAGCTCGAAAAAGTCTAAGAAATCCAAACAGAAATCAAAGAAAAAGTCAAAGAAGAGCAGCGACAGATCAAAGCCTAAAGCGAAAAAGAAAAAGAGCAAGCATTGAATGTCAATATTAAATAAAAGAAGTCTCTTCTTAATCAATTATGCCACTTAATGGTTGGACAAACACTTCCCGAGCACTAGAAGGTTTAATCCATATTTGTATTGGGCGGTTTCACCATTTAATGTTCTTTGCGGAAAGTTTGACTATATCATATATGTACAGTGTTTTTTATAGCGTTTCATATTTTTTTGAAAATGAATACCTATTATTTTTTTTGTAATATTCGCATTATTTATTTTATACCCACGAATCAACTTGAGTAATGGACAGTTCCCAGAAGGTTTATATACTTTTGATAAGTATTTCAGCCCTGTCGATCTAGCCATCTCTATCTGTCCTAGTCCTAGTCTCTCAGTCCATCTCAGTCTGTTTCATGAATGCACAGATTAGAGCCCTGCATGAACGGACAACTTAATGCAAACAGATTCGTTAGATGCGAACGAAACTGGCTGATATCAAGCCTCTGTGCTGGGTCTCGGTATCGGTTTTTAGTAATTCTGGGTGATTCGAATATAACTGAAGCCAGGATTCGTTATGTAGGAACGCATTAAAGGGGCATGAATATAGCTGTGATTTTACAGGTCATTCGTCGAACTCCGCTAGATCCGCTATGTCTAACAAAAAAAACGATCGGTCAACAACCAAAAAATAGTTGTATTTTCGTTAAATTCCGAACTTTATACCATAAACATACAGATCTGTCATCAAAGAATGGCCAGACAACATAGTATAGTAAGAAAAACTGTTCTTGTTTCAACAGATAAACCAGTAAACTTTCACATTTGTTTTGAAGAGTGATTTTGGATACTTTAGTAAGATTTAAGTTCACTATTTAATTTCCCTAATGATTTTCTGTGCAGCTTTGAGGTATGCCTTAGCGGAAAACCTAATCTACGATATTATACGACACCTTGCGATATTCCCTACGTAATGTGGCCGCTACCCCTACGATAGCATGCATCTCATTATGAAAATCCCATTACTTACGATGTAGCCGTTTGATCGCACCTCTGCCGGCTGTGAACACAGGTATACCGTAAAAAGGTGTAATCAGGAAAGGTAAGGCACTCGCAAAGGAATGCACTCTTTTGTCATATCGTGGGAGTGCTCTCAGCGAATGCCTCACCTTGAATTGAAACACCTTGCGCTCAGGTAGATCGTATGGTTAAATCTGAGCCCAGACAACGATCACTCTCTCTCTCTCTCTTGATTTCGCTCTCTCTTTCTCGCTCTCCCTTTGTTGGCCGTGCTCTGCGCTGTGCCGTGGAGCCAGCTTCTCGGGCCTGAAGCTGAGTTTTGGCCGCTTTGTCGCAGATACGACAAACGCGTTGCCAAAGATAGACGAGTTCGCTCTCCGCTTACGGTTACGGGCAGCAACAGCAGCAGCAGCAACAGCAACAGCAACAATAGAGCTATCATCTTGTCGGGGGATTGCTGGTGGTAGGGTGCCGAGTGGGGGACGACGCGGATGCGGAGCGTGGCTCGTAATGTCTGCCAAAGCGTAACGAACGGTTTTTCAGTGCTCAAGACAACAGCAACATCATATCGTTAATGGTATTTTCTGTTTCGTGTTTCTGTGTGTGAAAAAAGTGCACAAAAGTGGCCCCTAAAAAGAAAAGCGAAAAATATAAAAAACAACAACAACAGAATGAGTATCTAAAAGGTATACAGCGAATATTGAAAATACTCCATAATATAATGGAAATGATTCGAAAATCGAAACCGTATGCATTCCATGGTAATATATTTCTAAAGAAATAAAGTAAAGGCCATAATAAAATTGGCATTTACTCACCTGCAGCGTCCCTTTGCCCATGTGTTAGTGTCTAGCTAGGGCTGTGCATATGTGTGTGTGTGTGTCTGTGAGTGTTCTCCTCTCCTTCTGCGTGTGTGTGCGAGTGTGTTTGCCGTTGCATAGCTGTAAACCAGTTGCCAATTGCAACGTGTTTTGGCCCAAAAGAGAGACAGACAGCCAGCAACAACAGAAAAACATCAGAAAAACCCAACTAAAATTTATAACTAGAAAACTGTCAAGTTTTTAGGGGAATCCAACACGGAAAATGATCTTAGGAAATACAAATGCAGGGATTGTAAACCAAAAAAAGGAGTGCAAATATCAGTTGCCTTTGTTGTAAATTCCAAGTTTTTTTTTAAGTTTTATAGTGATTGATTGAGATCATTCGGTTAAGTGTAATATAATTATATAAAGCCAAGCTTAACAAGCTTTTTGGGACTCCAAATAAATCAAGTAGCTCTTTTTCAATCCCATCCTGCACTCTTTGATCAGATTGATAATACAAGCTTGTTCCTAGATAGATAACTACTGAATGAACATACTTTTAGGACCCGAAACTGATTGATTCTCTGCGTGGCAATGAAAGTTAAAGGAAAAAAAACTTTGGCAACAACTGGAACTCATCAAAAAGGCAGATAAATGTGTATCAACAATTTTCTATAAAATATAGAACTGCTTGCGTGTTCCTCCCAGAAACACGTCCGAAACGAGTGCCAAAGTGACAGAGAAGAAATCGCACAGACACAATCGACAAAAAATAGTGGAAAAAACAAAAAACAATAAGAACAAAGCTTAAGAATATAAAAAGATTTAACATGGCCATGTTTTTGCCTTATTTTTTTGTTTTTTGGCTAATAAAGCAATTTGATATCGTAAGGCAAAAACCTGAGAGTGAGATCATGTCTGAGAGCGGCAGCCAGAGAGAGAGATATTGAGAGCGAGATAGAGAGGTGAGGGCCAGGTAAAGAGAGAGCGTGCGCTCTCACTCAGCTGTGCTCTGCTGGAGCGTTACCAAAATTGAGTCTTACCGATTTGTAAATATTGACCAGCAACAAAAACAAGTAGACCCATATATCACTCGTACGTACATTTACGTATAAACATGCTTATACCGCTTATGGATACCCAGATCTCCACAGAAAATCTGTGTGGAGGTGTAAAATTTCGCAAAAAGCTCATCCAAGCTGACAGAACAGCAAAAGCACCACCTGAAGAAAAATATCACCTGAGAGAGAGAGAGAGAGAGCAGCGTTGACTGAGACTGCGACTGCAACAGCGACGCGACGCGACTTAGCGCTGGCAGCGCAGCTACGCCCCTCAGCATACCCTTGCAGAGACAGGGTATACGGGTTTTAAACAGAAGTAAGCAGCGACCAAATAAAGATCCCAGTCTAGAATCTAAATATTATAAGCAAAATACGTTCGACATTTCGAAAGCTCCCCTTCCCATCCGAATAATTCATAACCACCTATTATCTTTTTTTAATTTGCTAAAATTCTCGTGACTTATTTTTCCAATCAAATTAGGGCCGCAAGGGTATCAAGGAGTCGTATCACCTCAAGCTGCTCGTCATTCATGTTCTAAGTTTTGTTTGAATCTAAAATGCTAATGAATTGATGGGGTCTTTTATAGTTCTAAGAATTTATAAACAGAGGTTGATAGATACTGTAGACAGAGACAGCGAAAGAGGGAGGAGTTGGCAAGCCAGAATTGAGACCTCAGTTTGCTGTTCTTCCTCTTCGTCTTCGTCTGCCTCTTGTTATGGCGCTTGGAAAAGGGCCAGTCCAGCGCTCAAGGTAATCAAGGTTGATGATCGTACAAGTTTTGGCCAGCCGGAGTGCCCTTAATGAGATGAGAAGGGGAAGTTTAATGCATATTTATGCATATTTATAGGATTTATTATGGCTATTTCAGAGAATGTATCTAAGAGGATATTAGGCACCACTAACAACACTCTTTTGCCGCTCTCTAATGTCTCTGGTCTGGTACCGCAAAAACACCTGATCTTCTTCATATGTATGTGCTCTCTCTCTCGATGTCTCTCTTTCTTCGGCTCTATCTAGGCGCTTGACCAGCCTCTACCTATTCTTTGATTTGTTTTGTCGTTGCACAAACATTTTCAGCATTTTTTCTATTTGCTTGAGACCTCTACCCCCTGCCCAAAGAAGCCGTTCAGAACACGCACATTCCACAGAACCAAACAGAACAGGTAGAGGCAGAGGCTAAAGCAGAAGCAAAAACTAGCAAAAAAAAAGAATAGAATGAACGGAAAAAACTTTCATTAATGTTTTTTTCCTTTGCTAAATATTTCGACACGATCCGCTATCTTTTGTCTCCTTTTGTCTCACCCCCCGTGCGGGCCGCCTGGACAGGGGGTAACTGCGATTACGAGTCGTAAAAAAGAAATTCATCATTTGAGAGTGAGCGAGTGACAAGCGGCGCTGTCAGCGTCGCAGTTCGTCGCGCAGTCGCTGTCGCTGGTCGTAGATCCGCGGCACAGTGGGTTGGGTCGATCTTTAATATTAGAACTGCAAATGGCTCAGACCTAATAGAAGGGCTAACTTTAGGACAAAGCTTCACAGTTTCTTGTAAATAAATTGTACCTAGGGTAGCTGCACGTTGTATGGTACTAGTCGGGTATACAGCATTTAAAATATGTTTTACAAAACTGGACTATTTTTCACCACCTGATTAGCCTAGGACCACTGTGGCGTGGCTCAACTATCGGTCCGAATATCGTAAATCAGTTGCGCGCGACGTTCAAGCGGCTCTGCTCTGCTTTGGTTTTGTTGTTTCTCGGCGCGTCGGTCGCTAGGTCTACGGTCTACGGTCTACGGGCTACGGTCTTCTTCTCCTCTTGGGGGTCTGGAGGAATGCCAGCAATGTGTGGCGTTTGGCTCTTAACTTTTATTGACCGTTTCAGTTACGCGCTCCACTGCGGCGGCTGTCTGTCGCACTTTCCATTGCTATGCGCGCTGAAACGATTTTCACTCGAGTGTTTTTTTTTTTATTTTGTCGCTTTCTTACAGTTTGGTAACGCCGGGGAGCAGAAGAAAAGAAAACTTGAAATTTGTGGCGATACGATTGCAAGTTTGGTCGCGTATCTGCCAGATACATCCGCTTGTCCGGCCCAATTGCACAACCCAAAGAGAAATACATAAATACGATTAAATATAAAACGCGTTGCACGCGTGTGTGTATTCGAGTCTTTGTTCGTCGTTAGCCTGGCCAAAATGCGCGTATCCAACAGACACAAGTCATCATCATCAGCTTCAGCCTCAGATACAGCTCCGGCAACTGCAACGCACTCGAGTCCCCGCAGCACGCACCATCAAGTAATTGCAGCATCTGGAATATAATGAGTCAAAATGTGGCCGATAGTCTGGTGAGTAGCCAACCCATTATCTACCATGTATACATATACCTATGTACACATCTTGTACGAACTAGTATATATGTACCATAACTACTCTGTAGAAAGTAACGGGCCAACTGCATAGAAAGTCATTTTGAAAGCATGTATCTCGCAGGGCCCCAGGCAAGAGGTTTGTTTGGAGTCTTTTGCCCACCAAGACTGCTAATTGGTAGCTGAAACATTTTCGCAACTCATTAGCCTTAAATTGTGGCTGGCCGGCTAGGGGTGCTATAAATGTGCCATAAATATTTAGTGGTGTTAGTTTCCGCACTGAAAATGGAACTAAATATTTGTTTTTCAAATTAATATTTGTGATGTTATTTATAACTTATAAGCTACTATTATTTGCTATTGTATTAGCACTCGTGAATATCCCCGCCATGGTACCTGGATATCACTTTCTCCGTTTCTTCACTTTTCACTCATATCAATCCTCTATTATTTTCATTCCCCTAATGAACGATCTCCATCATCTCCAATTAAACCGAATATCTCACCATATTTCGCAAAGATATTAGAGATCCCAGTGAGAGGAGATCCTGAATTTATTCCAGCTAACGTTTGAGAAGAGTTCTAATAACCCTAGTATTAGACTTTCAAGTAGCCCAATATCCTTTACCCCAATCTATTCCTCTCTTATGTGCCTCATCACCTCTAACATATGATAGAATAAAGGGGAAAATATATGGAAAGATGGAATTTGATTAGTGCCAATGAGATTGCTGACTTTATTCCATCTAATGTTTGAGAATGTTTAGATAGTTCTAGTTACCCCGGCAGTCTTATCATTCAACTTCCGAGTATTAAAATATCCTCCGCCCACCAATCTATTTCCCTCTTATATAGTACCTTATCAACTCGTTTTGTCTGCTCTTTTGTCCAGTGCATTTCCTAATTGATCGATCAATTGCCTTGCATTGGGGTCCAATATTTACACAGAAAACAAAACATTTGATGGGGCTCTTACGCAAATGGACGTTTTATTAATAATTTAGCCAATAGGCTACAAGAAACTTCCCTCCCAGCTCTCTCTAACGCTCTCACTAATTCGTTACCGAATACCAGGTAACTCCCATTTGCATAATTATGTCACTGGAGGTGGTCAATGGCACACAAAAATACAGACAATGAAAGAAATTTATTTAAATTTTGACCGCGGCATAAATCAAAAATCAAAATCTGGAAAAAATGCCTAAAGTGTCTTCAGGTTTTGGGGGGCTCATAAATTTCGTTAATAAATGTGAAAAGATAATGAAACACACAACAATATACAAAAAATACTAAACCAGAGAAATACCAGCCAGAGAGCGCTAGATCAGTATCTATTCTCATGTGAACCAAACAAATGAAGAAATTGCTCATCAGAGAAAAAACATAAACAGAGCGAACGGATGGAAAAACATAGTGGGTGCTAAAATTCCCACGATCCCACGGCTGGAATAGCTGTAATAGAGAGTGAGAGCTAGAGAGAGAGAGAAAGAGTACCAGAGCGTAAGCAAGCTTATGTCTATGCACTGCCTAAACGAGGTGCGGCCATTCCACTCGTCAAGGAGCCTAATTTGTTCTACACCCTCTCTCTTCCGGTAACAATGGATGTACTTATGATGTAAAAACGTATAAATACACATTATTAAATGCAGACACACGAAAAAATGCAACAAACACAAAGCATACGAGAATTATTGGTTTGGTAACTCAAACAAGAGGCCGCTCGCTGAGTGCTTATACCTTATATTTCGTATAACTTGGCGCGAATATTCTGTTCTGAGCAGCGCTGGGCGTGCGAGAGCAAGAATGGGGTTGGCTCTGCCCAAGTGCGTTTTTAACTGTTGTTGGCGGCGGTTGTGTCGCTCTGCCAAAGAACTTTTTTTGTGTGTGGTGTGTCTCGCGCGCGCGTTTTTCCTCCTGCGTGGAGCAAGCGTTTAGGGAAAACCCCCCCATGTGAAATTTGTATAATGTTTTGATAATTACATACATATATTTTTCATGCTGAGATGTTCAACGAAACACGGGAAAATGCATACGAAATCTCGCAATGCTAAGCTTGTGTATGCAAGAGTGCAGCCGCAGTAAAAGTGAAACTAAATAGTATACAGGAGTGAAAGAAAGAAATACACAAGTAAATAAAGAAGAAAGCAAACGGAACGGCGTGATAGAGTTTAATCAGCCGTGAAAGGAGTAAGATACAGACGGTCAGACGCCAGACAGAGACGACTGTCTGCCAATTGAACGTAGTGCAACGAACCCAAGGATTGACTCCCAGTAACCACCAACCACCACCACAACCTGCTCCTTTTGCTGGGTGTGTGTGTGTGTGTGTGTGCGCGCGCGAGTGTGTGTGTGTGTTGACTCATCGCCATTCCCAGGAAGCTGGCGCTTGCTGGACTTACCCAGAACCCACAGAAGCTCGGAGAAAGAGCAGACAGAATATCGATTTTACTTGTTTCCACTCATCCGTTGAAGGAGAGGTGAGAGGTTTCACAATTAAAGCGACGAGTAGGAAGAAAGCCGATAAGAAAAACCGAAGGACAACAGGAACGCAAATCTCAGCAACATTTCTCAACGAAACAAAAGCCAATCCTCAAATGGTAAACCCCAAAAGAACGAACGAGAATGGTGTATGCTGCTGATCGATTGGAGACTGGCAATGCCCTATCAGTTACATTTGGACCCATGAGAGAGAGAGTACTAGAACAGTGCACTGTGAAACCGCAAAAGAAACAGACAGAGAGAGAAAAGCGCATATGGTCTAACGGAGCTGCAAATACTCTAAAGGTCTCTCTCTCAGGCAGCCAAATACTCACTGAAAGGAGCAGACAGTCGTACCCCAAAGACAGCTCAACCCTGAATGTAAACTGAATGTTTTGTACTTGATCTGGTTATTTATGGGCATTGACTACTTTAGTCGAATTATGGATTTCAAATGGTATGGCTAAAAAGAAGGAAACCAGGATAAGTCGATAAAAGTATTCCTATATGTGGGTCCATCCACAAAACGGATCATTTGGGGAGAAAAGGTGCTATAAATCATATCCACTGAGAGTTCTGGTTCTCTTCCATTCAGTGATTTTTTGTGACAGGCAGCATTTACTCGTTCGCATTGTATGCTAAGCAAAAGCTCTCCGCCTCCGCTTCCCCCTCTACCCAACCGGCTACTCTCCAAAGTCTCCACTCCACTCCAGCATGCACCGGAGGAGAATGGAGGAGAATGCATGCGTAAACATAATTTACGGTGCTAGTTATGCTCAGTGGCTCAAGCTTTAGTTCAAATTGATATATTTCTGTATTGTTTGAACATCATCTGTGCTGCACAGCGGATGTGGTTTGATAATAGCCCCGAAGAGAGGGACGGCAGACGAGAGAGAGAGAGACAAATATGGTGAGATTGAGAGAGAGCCGGAGGAGAGAGGAGAGAGGAGGAACAACTGTTGTCAAGCTGAGTGCGTCGGATGCAAATGCAGTCACATGTAACTGACAGTCGTCAAAGTCATTTAGTCAGTCAGTCAGTCGGAGCAGAAAAGGTATGGGCGGATGGGGGGCTAGGGGCAAAGCGGTGGAGCGGTAGATCGGTAGAGCGGTAGAGGGACGCCAGTTTTTAGTTTCAGTTTCTGTTTTACTTTTACGTTTTCAATTTTGTCAGGCATTGTTTTTATACCCAAGCAGAGGGTATGCTCGATCTCACCAATTTACACAAACAACATGATACTATGAGGCATATGAAGCCTCATGGGGTCTCATTTAGTTTGTCCAAACATTTGCATATGTATGTCTAAATGGATATATGGAACTGATCCCCAAGGGGTATCCTACAGTCGTGATTCACCCTTCTCGCTTATTTCATTTGCTCTTGTTGCAATTCACTAACTCGTGCCAGGGGTCGTCGATTTATAAATAGATATGTATTGTTGTGTACTCATATACACATATTTATTGTACATACATACCTACATAGATGTACACAGAACCAACCCCCCAAATGACCATCCTCTTTGATGATGCTTCTCCCATTTTGGGTGGGTGGGTGTCTGGTTTGGTTTGGTTCGTTCGATTTTCCCTTTGTTTTGACCGGCCCAGGGGCTATTTTTGCAAAGATCTGTAATTGAGAAAACAAGCCCCCACCCCAGAGAGCCACCGCGAGCACCCACGCGCACTTTTGGCGCTGGAAAGAGCCAAAGAGGAAAGGTCACCTGCTCTATATATAGACAAATGATGTGGGCTGCGGCACCACTCATCATCCCCCACCAATCATCCCACTTGGCCGTAATTCAGTGCTGTTATGTCTTTATAATTGAGGCGCTTCCATATACAAACACGAAAATGTTTGACAATTGCCCGTCTGGATAGGTATATACCACTCGTATATACCCGTAATACTATAATATTTCATCATTTATAATGAGCTTTGTTTCTGTTTCTGTTTATGTTTTGGGCCCCCCCTCCTTCCCACCCATTTTGTGGGTTGGGTTTGGGTATTTTCTGATGAATCACGGCGAATCAAAAAATGAAGCTTACTACTTTTTTTGTTGTATGCAAATGCAAATTCGATACCTCCTCCCAGACTCTCGTGTTCTCATATTCTCTTGTTCTCCCGTACTTGTTTAGCATTCGCTGCAATAATAAACGTGTATGAAATGAGTGTACTCGCTCCTCGGTGCTCTGAGTCTCCGAGTATCTGAGTGCAATGTATGTGCATATTGATTAGAGGGAGGGCATATCATATCAAATGGAACAAATATGTACATACATGCATATTATAATTCTACATAGACTATGTTCATAGGCATCATGTATCCCCCCCTCTCCAAGTAGGTCTAGGCCGGTCTGGGTCCAAGGCTTCGAAGGATTCATAATCAGCTGTCGCTTCAATGTCTGAGTTATAGAAATTGTCTGATTTCTTATCGATTCAGCAGCTCAATGAAACTTAAGTGTTTCATCATAAACAGCACATACTCTTTAGGGTATACTTTTTCTTATAAATAGGATGGAAAACATATAAATAAAACTATAGAAAATGCATATATATTTATTTGAATTTGTTCAAGTGTGAAACTATTTGGATTGAATGATTGTTTTGGTAGTTTTATTGATTTAATAATCTCAAGGATTTCTATATATTTTGATGGGAGTATATAAACATTCGAGGGGTCATTTTCCAATTGAAAAATTTCGTTAATCGAATTTAGGAATGGAATAATAATTTTCTTTTTGGAATTGAAAGCTTTTCCGAGGCAATCCTAGACCTCCCTCAATGCCGAATGCTTGGAGCAGGGACGTGCCCAAATTAAAGGGAACTTTTTTGTTTGTTTGTATTTTTCTAATATTTCATTGCGCCGGAATGAAGTGTTCGTGATGCGTATTTGATTGTTCGGGTCTTTCATGCATTTCTTGGTAATTTAATTTCAAGGCCCCAAATCTCATTTGATACACTTTGCCACGCGGGGCACGTCCCACATTCGAGAGCGAGAGAGAGAGAGAGAGAGAGAGAGCGACCCGCAACCTTTTCCTCGCCGATGCCGTGTCGGATGCTGACCTCTCCGACGAGATTTACTGGCTCAAAGAGCCACCGAAATGACATTTCTGTACACATGAATCTCTGCCGGCCCCATCGGCATTCAGGCTGAAACAAGTTATGTAATTGTATGTAACGGAGCCAGGTCGGTCTTTGGTCTGTCAAATTGCTAGAGTTGGCCCCGATTCATGGTTTAACTCATGATGGAATGGGCACTGGCACTGGCACTGGCACGCGAAACGCAGTTTTCCAAAACCAAAAGAAAACATTTATTAAGGCAAATTTTTGTAGAAATTTCTGGCTTCCGAGCGAACGACGAAAGCAAGATGCTCTTGTGGGGGTTCCACACTTGATTGGAGTTCTAAAAGATATCACAATAAAAGTATGAACCCAACTGCTCCCATAACTCTGAGGGGGCAAAATAGTATCCCCAAGAAACAGCTTTAAAAGAAGGGAATGATAGGATTTACTTTATCATAGAATGAATTGGAAAACTTCTGTTTTCTGGAATGCAAAAACATATTGTTATTAGTGTATGCTCTCCTGGGATCCTTTCCTTGGTGAGGGTATCGGCGGCAGGCATTCAATCAGCATTTCTATGGCCAAACGTGTGCGCAGCTGTCAAAAGGCGTGAAACACTAAACACCGGCCGAAACAACAAACAGGCCACAGCCACAACTGCACGTACACATATAATAACTTCCTGGTAAAAGTTGTACACATCTCGGATGGATAGTTGTAGATGGGAGGGATCTGGGGGGGATGGGACGATGCCTGATCATCATACTCGTACTTGGGGATGTTGTTTATGGGTATAGGCCGCCCGGGAGCCACATCGTGCCTAACACAATGGGAAATGGCTGAACAAAGATTGCCCGTAAATTTCGCCTCAAGTGAGATGAAGGGGGGAGGGGGACTGGGGTGGGGTGAGGCGTAAACGCTTCCCATTTAACCAAACACGGATGGAATCGGCTGGGATGGGATGCGATGAGTGGAGGAGCGCCTCAAGTGAGTGGAGCGCCACTTGAAGTACAAAAGTCGCTTGTCAAACAAAAATTCACTCGCTTTTTGTCTGGGTTTTCGTTCATTCGTTCGATGTGTTGTCTATTTTCGGCTGTTTTTTGGAGCTCATAAACACATAGATACCATACCCACAGCTGAACAATACGAGTGGCTTGTGGATTGTCGATTGTGGTGTGTGTGTGTGTTTTCGGAGTCAAATTGTAGCCAAGGTCAGGGGCTCTGTGAATGAACTGAAGCGATGACAGCTACAGCCACAGCCACAGCTGAAGCTGAATCTGAAGTGGGTTGAGGGACAGAGTCAATCAATGAACCGCAGCCAAATACCAAGATCAAGTACAAAACAGCCCAGACAAACAGCCGTCTCCTTGTTTCTAAGTAGCATCTGAATCTCTGCAGAATTTCACAAGCCAAGCCAGCTGTAAATGCCCGCATAGCCAACATCCGCACCAGCACCAGCACCAGCACCAGTCGAAGCCCACGCTTATCAAGAGCCACACTTGTGCTTATCAGCTGCAAGACTTGGCCGGCTACAATCGTGCCCTGATGCCGCCGCTGGACAACACCGACTTCAGCAGCGCCTGGCGACATGTCAACAACAATTCGACCAGCAAGACCTGCGCCTACCACCAGAAGGCCTCGCACCATCCGCAGCAGCCCCAGGTCCATCCCCAGTTGTACCACCACAACACATGTCCGCGCCAGAAGAAGGCCTCGGCGATGACAGGGCCGGCCATAGGGATGTGCCAGCAGCAGCAGCACCAGCAGCAGCACCAGAGGCGATCCCGCTCAGCGTCCGCCAAGCCGCGGCGCAATAGCTCGTATCACTCGTACGACGATCTGGACGCCTCCTCGGCGGTGGCCAGTGCGGAGCGCAAGGTGGTGGCCAGCCTGAAGTACCTGTGCGCCTGCACGGGGGCCACGCTGCGCAATTTGTCGAAGAAGACGAAAGATTTACACGCCAAAAACTATACCTACACCAAGGTAAATAACCGTAATAGTACTCAAGAAAAACAGCGGGGCGATACAATACAATAAAATACACAACAATATTTTCCATATTTCGCTTTGATGTTAACCCTTCGTTTCCGATGAGTGTGTGTCAGTCGCTGACTGGCGGCGATCTCGCTCAGCTCCGGCTATGTTTATACAATTGTTTGCTTAATTGTTTCGACAAACTAATTGTTTCGAATTGCATGCAAGAGTTTGAAGCGCAGACATCGATGCGGAATCGTTCTTTGAAATGCTGCGAATGTCTTGGGGGCAAAGCAATCGATGAGGCGATAAAATACAAGCTAAAATCGATAAAAAGACGTTCTTAGAGATAAATTAGACTTCAAGCAAGGATTCTTTCCACCTTAATAAATAAATTCACTCCATATATAAGTTACAGTCGGTAAAACTACCTTTTTTTGAAGACTTCCAGCAAGGATTCTATCCATTTTGAGGCCTAATCTAATACAAAAATTCACTCCGATAAGCGATAAGCATTGATAAGGCGATGAAACACAAGTTACAATCGATAAAAATACGTTCTTAGAGATAAATTAGACTTCAAGCAGGGATTCTTTCCACTTTGAAGCCTGACATAATAAATAAATTCACTCCGATAGGCGATAAGCAATCGATGAGGCGATAACATATAAGTTACAATCGATAAAACGACCTTTTTTTAAGATGATTTGACTTCCAGAAAGGATTCTGTCCACTTTGAAGCCTAATCTAATAAATAAATTCACTCCGATAAGCGATAAGCAATCGATAAGGCGATGAAACACAAGTTACAATCGATAAAAATACTTCGAGCAAGGATCCTTCCCACTTGAAGCTTAATTTCTCTCAGATCGATTTTTAAGCGATATTGCATGAAATCTATCGATAAGTGCAGGCTGAGTGTTTGCATAAATAAATCAAAGAGCCTCTTCCAAGATGATTTACCACCAAAAAGCACTCGAATAAATCATACTTAAGTGGCAGAACACCCAGTGTTGCCTTCACTTTTGACGTAAATGTGGATTGAACAGTTGCTGCTGCCGCTGCCATAATGCGTCATTAATTAAACAACCAAAAAAAGAGAACAATTTAAACAGCACACAAAAAATACCAAATAAATAACAAATAAATTAAATAAATACAGGCGTACATACGTCTATGTATGGCATATATGTACAATGTACAATACAATGCGAGAATAGCAACAAAAATATTTTTTGGCAGATGCCACTAAGAAAAAGTCGTTGCCGCTGCCGCTGCCGCTGCCGCTGCCGACTGCCGGCTGAACGGATGATCGTGAATCGAAATTGATTAAATGTTGCCTTCACATTGTATATGTACAGGCGTGCACATATGTACATATGCACATACATATATATAAATGGATAGATTGGGGAAGGGGAAGTCGAAATCAACCAGCCGAAAAAATAAACCAGAAAGCAGCAAGATCACCAGAGGCAGCGGCAGCGGCAGAGGCAGAGGCAGCGGCAGTGGCAGCGGCAATTAACCTGAAGCATGCTACAATTAAATAGAAACAATTGCAATTTTTGTTATGTATTTCGTATGTTTTCGTTTTTGTGCAGAGGACAAGGGTATATTGTGTTTGTATCTACTTCTGAAGGAGGGCAGATTCCCTGAAATTTCCTGATTGTTCCGCCTTTTGTGGCCTCTTTCTCTTTCCCAGTGTGGCTTAACTACAGTCCCAATTGAGAGCTTTCTCAAGACCAGGTATTCCATAGTCCGAACGCTTACCATTCGTGTACTTTCTTTTTATTTAGATTTCTGGATTTTTAGCAGGAAGCTGCCAGCAAAAAAAAGCCACAAGAAAGACAATGTTTTGCCAGCTGTTGTTATTATAAATTCTGTATTTTCTTTAATGAATTAAAGAGATTCTTGAATCGCAAAACATTGGCATTGCTAAATGGCTGAAAGCGTAAAACGGGGGTCGCACCATTTTCCCATTCGCTTTGGCTTTGGCTCTGCATCCCTCCCCGCCACCCCCCCCCACAGCCACCCCCTAACATGTTTCTTTCGGTTTTGTTCGTTTTGCAATTTGCAAGGCCATTTGGAAAAATTTCAGCTGTTTCCAGACCAAAAATCTCCTCCAAAACGAACGCAATTTATGCACAATTACACAAAGCAACAACAAATTACGATACGGTGGGGCATGCGGCATGGCGGCATGGCGGCCTGCGGACCGCCACTTAACGCCCCGAGAAAAAGAGATTTTTTTTGTTTTTTTTTTCTGTTTGAGTTTTGTTGTTGTTTCATGTCTCGCTGAGAAGTATGTACATAATTTGCTCTTTACGAAATATTAAAGTACTTCAATAAAAATTTACGAAACGCGGCCAAAGTGAACTAAACATTTGAGCAATTTCTGTGCTCCCTTTTGTTTGTTGTAATTAAAGCGCATGCGGGCAATTAATTGGTTCAACATGAAATCCGTGCCTGTCCGTCCGGCTGTCCGGCTGTCTGTCTTGTGTGGCAGTGTACGGCCGTGTGACCCCACGTATCGGTGCCTTTCGAGTCGTGTTTATGTTTAGGTTAGACATTCTTTCGAGTGTAGCGAATATTCCAATGAAACTCCACGAAACAGGAGTTGAATCAAATCCCAACCCAGGCTGGGTATTTCCATCTTCGATTCATATTTTTGTATGGTCTCTGACATCTTTTGGGTTCCCTTTGTATTGTAAGTGTGGTTGTCAGTCAAATGTCTTTTTATAGCTTGCAGCCTCTTGTAAATACCCTGCTTTTCTGTGGGGCGCCACCAAACTACGCCCCACGCTTACACGAACCTTGCGTGCCCTTCCCTCTGGGGCGGCTGTTCGTTTATGTATTCAATTCCCTCTGCTCGAGTGCTCTGCTTATTCATTCACAACTCGTTTAATGCTTTCCTCACGCCGCCTTCTGTGAGTGTTGCGTTGTGTTTGGTATTTGTTATTTGGTATTTGCATAGTTTTTACATAAACACAAAAGGTATTTTGTAAAATTCTGCCTCCTTCTTTTGTTGTATGGTTGCCGCTTGTTGCATGATTTTCTAATTGGAATTTTAATGCTCGGGCGTTGATTAAAAGCGCAAATATGTGAGGAATTTTAAGGGCCCAAACGCTACAAGTGGGGGTACCCCCACTCAAAGGTGTGTGCAATACGGCATTGGGCCACAAATTGGCTACAAATACAATTAGTGGATGTCGGGAGCGTCCAAAACTTACGAATTTATTTTTCAAACTCGAAATAAGTATTCTCAAATTATAGAACATTTTTACGAAATATTTTCAAGTTCCCAACTTAATTTAAACAAAACGCAAATCGGAATCTGTGTAGATGTAACCATTAAAATATTTTCAAACGATTTTTAAAACGTTTAGGGATGGCAGCCCAACGATAGTTACCGATAGAAATCAAAAGAGTGTTCGAAAATACATTTTTTGAGTTTTCAGGCTCTTATAAGAAAAAAACAGTTTAAAAAAACCAATATTAACAATTTCACAATATTTTCCATCAGTTTCAGCGAGTATTTAAATCATGAATAGCCATATCGAGACGCCAAGAGCTCCTAAACATTTTTCTTAAACTGTTTATTCTCTTAAGACTTGAAAAAATATATTTTTTAATTGTTTTTATTATCTTAGAGCTTGGGAATATATTTTTTTGACCTGCTTGTATTCTCTAAAAACTTGGTGGCTCTTAAAACTTAAGAATATATTTTGTAAATATGTTTTTATTCTCCTTAAGCTTGGGAATATACGGAACATGTCGTTTTCGAAGCACATTTAATTTAGCAAGAGGCCAAGAAATTAGTAAGGAATTTATGTGTGTACCAATTAAAATACCAAAGACCACAAAGGCAACTAAAATCGGACAAGACACGAACAAATGCCACACGAAACGGAAATGGAAATGGAAATGCCAGACAGCCGAATTTCCACAAAAACAAACAGTTTTCCGCTCTTTCCAATATACACAAAAAACAATTTTGCACAAATTGAACAGTGGGAAGAACGACATCATGTTTATATTGAAAATATTTAAAAATTCCTTTTGGACTCGTATTAAGGGGAAATAAATTAAATATATACGCACGTCGGAAATCGTTGGCTAAATTTAGACGAATGATAAACGACTGGACCCAGGAATTGGCAGAGATTTTTGACTTTGACTTTGGCATTGGTTAATATTCCAGAGATACGTATGTATATTTATGGGGGGATTTTATTGGGCTAAGATTTGAGGGTATGGAGAAGGGTATGGAAGGGTATTTACAGCCAAGAGAGCTCCCTCCTTCAGGAGATATTCGATTTAAGATAATACTATACCATATGACCATCCATTTAATCCCATTTCCGTTCTCTCTTCGTTTTTTGCAGCCCACGTGGCGCCTGTGGGGCGAGGAGCACGAGAAAAATGCTATTTTCACCGTCTACCTGAAGAAGGTCCGCTACCATCGACCCACGCCGACGGCCAGCAATGTGAGTAGCAGCTCCCAAGTCCTAAATCACCTCCTAAATCAATTACCTAAGTGGCTAACAACGTTTCCTTCCGCACTTTGAACTTGCAGCAGGACTCGGATGATGAGATTTCCCATCTGGAGTGGGAGACAGTGCGAGTGCGCTTTGTGAAGGCGGCAACGCTGGCCCGCCTCGTGGAGGCCTTGGCCACAGACGACGGGGAGCTGGAGTCGACGTTCATCAATGTGTTCCTCTCGACGTATCGCACCTTCTCGACGCCCAAGCAGGTGCTCAGTCTGCTGACCCAGCGGTACGATGCGCTGCACGACAAGCACTTGGAGGAGCTGGAGCAGGCGCAGCAGAGCGGCCAGGTGGAGGATCCGGCCTACGATCCGCACGCGTCCATCCATGAGCAGCACAAGAAAACTCTAGTCTCGGCGCTGCACGTGTGGCTCGATGGATTTCCAGAGGACTGGCACGAGGACAATCTGCAGCAAATCCTGGCGTTCGCCACCAAGCGGCTAAAGCGTTCCGATCTGCACATCAAGGTGCTCAATCGTCTGGAGCGTCTCATCCGGCAGTCTGTCTACGGCAACGGAGGCGGAGGCGGTGGCGGTGGCGGAGGAGGAGGCGGCATGGAGAACAATGGCCTGCCCTGGCTATCGCAGGCCCAGCAGGCTCAGTTCATGATTCCCACGCACTACGGCTCCTCGTACGACCTGAGCGAGCAGTTCAATGGACTGTATCTGACGCCCATGGGCCATGGTCCCATCTACCGTGGGCCCACACACTTCCTGCAGGCCTACCGCTTCCCCCATGTGCCCGTGCGACACTTCGCCGAGCAGCTGACGCGCATGGACACGGAGCTGTTCAAGCGTCTGATACCCCACCAATGCCTGGGCCACACCTGGGCCCGTCGCGACAGCGGTGGGTCGGAGACGGTGGTGGCCACCATCAATCAGTTCAATGCGGTTCTCTTCCGAGTGGTCTCCAGCATCCTGATTGATCGCCTGAAGCCACAGGTGGGTTTGAGGCGAGCTCGGATTTTCTGTACAATACTAATCCAATAATTCCAGGAGCGCGCTTTGAACATTTCCCGCTGGATTGACATTGCCCAGGAGCTGCGCATGCTCAAGAACTTTAGTTCCCTCAAGGCCATCATTTCGGCATTGAATTCCAACTCGATCTATCGCCTCTCCAAGATCTGGGAGTTCCTGCCCAAAGAGAGAGTAAGTCCCGTACCCTTTTTCGGGGGATCACAACGTGTGCTAATGGATTTCTTTCCTCCCCCCTCCCAGATGGAAGTCTTTACGGAGCTGGCTCGCATCTGTTCGGAGGACAACAATGCCTGGACCCTGCGCGAGGTACTGAAGCGCGAGGGAACGGCCAAGAACCCCGATCCGGGCAGCGATCAAAGCGATCGGCATCTGCAGAAGCTCATCCTGAATCTGGGCACACAAACATCCCACGGAACAATACCCTACTTGGGGACATTTCTCACCGACCTGACCATGATCCACACGGCCAATCCCGATTATCTCACCGAGGACAAGCTGATCAACTTTGACAAGAAGCGCAAGGAGTTCGAGGTCCTCGCACAGATCAAGCTGCTGCAGGGGGCGGCCAACACGTACAACCTGCAGGGGGATGCTCTCTTCGATCACTGGTTCGCCTCGATGCCGCTCTTCGACGAGCGGGAGTCATTCGAGCTGAGCTGCCGGCTGGAGGCACAGCCGCCGGCGCCGCGCAAATCGGTGGTGAGCACAAACACCTCGCTGACCAACACGACGGCCTCGTCGACGGCCTCCATCATAGGCCACCGCAAGACTGACTCCATTCACTCCAATTCGAGCAGCGGGGCCGGCTCGCAGTTCTACTGTGAGCTGAACAGCAGCACCAGCTCCCGGCACAACTCCCTCGACAGGGACGCCCACCATGCCTCCCTCATGTCCGCCTCGAGTAGCGTGTCCAACCTGTCGCTGGACTCGAGTAACTCGGGCGGCCGCCAGTCCGGCAAGCTGACGCACTCCCAGTCCGTGGGCAATGGCCTCAAGTCGAATGGGAACGGGACCACCAATGGCGGGGGATCGCCGCACATCAATGCCCAGCTGGTGCAGCCGACGGGGGTCACCCCGCAGTCCGCACCGGACTTTTACATCATCCGTGTCACCTACGAGACGGACAACATCGAGCTGGATGGGATCGTGCTCTACAAGAGCATCATGCTCGGCAACAATGAGCGCACTCCGCAGGTGATCCGCAACGCGATGCTCAAGCTGGGACTGGAGGACGATCCGGATCGGTTCACGCTCGCCCAGGTGCTGCCCGACAAGGAGCTGGTGATGCCGAAGAACGCCAATGTCTACTATGCGGTCAACACGAACTACAATCTCAACTTTATACTGAGGCCG
This sequence comes from Drosophila miranda, assembly GCF_003369915.1. Taxonomy (NCBI): domain Eukaryota; kingdom Metazoa; phylum Arthropoda; class Insecta; order Diptera; family Drosophilidae; genus Drosophila; species Drosophila miranda. Next base: position 19,451,241 of record NC_046674.1, read on the forward strand.
CGCAAGGACGAGGGCGTGGCTGGCAGCTAGTCCACAGCGGTGCCTCTGTCCCAGTTATGGTGCTTGGGATACGAGGGCCAGGATTGAGGAGCAGCAGCAGCAGCACGGGAGGAGTGTAAATAGTTTAGAGCTCGATTCGCACATGACAAGAAACTGGAGAACGAAAACCAATTCATATTTAAGTTATTTATTGAGCAGAGAACGAGAAGGAGGAGCCAGTCCCTTTGATTACGCGTAGTTGTTTCGACTTGACCCCTCCCCCCAGCCCCAACCCCGTCAATTAGTTCGTAGGAAACTTTTGTAATCTCTTATTTTTCGCTGCCCCCCGCGGGAGTTTGTTCATAGAAAGCCGAACACCCAAAAAACCGAAAACACACGCACCCACACATATTATATAGAGACTCTACTGGAATATTTGCTGATATTTACATACATATGTACATGTGCATATACATATATTTATGTATATACATACAAGATAGAGGAGAGATATGCCTATACAAAAAGTTGATATTCTAAATGTGGTACAATAATTTTTGGATTTTGAAAGTCGGTCTTTAGTTTAGCCAGGACTCGTACTCCTTGTCTGTACTTTATTTTGAGAATCTTCAAAAACACACACACACAACCAAACACACAACAGAGCGTACTCGTATTTGTATAGATGTTTTTTTTAACCACTGTACGTGTATTATAAATACAAAAAATACAAAATACTATATACACTATATATATATTAAGATATCCGAGCGATAGGTACGATTTGTACGATTCGATCGCCGAATGGAGTGGAGTGCACAATTATACGGCTAAGACATTTTTTTTGAGTTTATTTCTACACTTAAGGCCGTCAAATGAGAGGAACGGCGACAATTAGTATACATATGCGATATACACACTAAGGATCTACATAAAATATATATGTATATATACATATATATTAACTATGAGAGCTATTTCGAAGTAAATTGCAAACAGAAACAGAAGCAAGCCCCGAAGAAAACCGATTAATTTTGTAAATATATAATATATAAATGAAATGCGTAAACTTGTGTTCTTCTTCGAAATAAATTGTACCAAAAGAAAACCAAACTCATATTTTAATGGTACATATAGTATGTTCTTGGAAATCGCTAGAATCTGATGGAAACTTGATTGATTTTTATAATAGAAGTTTGTGTCTCCGTAAGTGATTTATTGACTTAAAAGCCGAATAATACTAGTAATAGGAAATTGCATTAGGATGTTTGAATGAGAAATCCGTCGCAGCAAATCTGGTGCTAAGAAAGTCGTCATTCCATTCAAAGTTTTTGTGAAACGAACAGAACTGATTTCCAACTTTGATTAGCCCTTAAGCCCACCGACAAGTCAACAGAAGAGCTTAACCCATTTCTACACATGCAAAAGGCACCAGACAGACATTCGACAGAGAGAGGGAGAGTGGAAGAATAGAAAAATCCGATTATCAAGCAGCTGATGGCAACAGAACTTGGCCAAGGCTTCAAACCAAATCAGCATCTGCAAGGCTAGAGCGAAGGCTGAAGCTGTTGTGGGAGGGGGGAGGGGGCTGGAGAGGGGAGCTCAGGAGGGGCTAGAAGAACAGAGACCAAGTTAGCGGGTCAAAAAATCTCATTACATTTGCCAGGGATAGAACCCAAACTCAACCCAAACACCCAAAATGGAGGCAGTAAAACTGAAATAAATTACTTTTTTGGCTTTTTAACAACTTTGGGACGGAAACGAAAACAAGTTGCACCTCCACAGCACAAGCGTGACCGTGCGACTGCTCCACCCCCCTCCTACAGCCGAACAGCCCCTTGCTCAACCACTTTCTCGGGAAAACAAATTTCTATCCCATCCGCCTTTTATAATTTTGGTCCACACAAACTTTAATTAGATCACTTCAATGACAAAAAATAAATCTTTTGCCGCAATAATAAAATCCAAAGGGAAACAAATTGAGATGGAACCGAGGGAGAAGTACGGATTGGGACTGGGAGTGGGGACTGTGAAAGGGAGAAAAGCTCTCGAAAAACAAACTTTCACGAAACTAGTCACTGAAAATCCGCATCAGGCATCAAATGGAAATGGAAATGAGTTGACTTGACTTGACAGGGGGAGGCAGTGGTTTGCTAAAGAGGTGGAGGTCCAAGCGGGAGGGACCCCGTTAGGGTCTGGTCTGGTCGGGTCGGGTCTGGTCGGGACGGGGGGACGGCGGCGAGAGTGAGGGTGCGACAAGTTGACATCAAAGTCGAGTTGAGTGGGTGAGTGTGATAGGGGGCGTTGTGTGCGCGCGCTAGTGAAAGCTCCGGGGTTAACAATGACGTCATAGTTGTGCAAGTCAAGAGCGAAGAGCAGAGGCAGAAGCAGCAACATCAGCAGCAACAGCAGCAGCAGCAGAAAAGGAACAGAAGAAGAGCAGAAGTAGATGTAGATGTAGAAGCTGATGCTGAAGCTGAACAAAGGTGAAAGCAATTTGAAACGTACTACAATGGCATTTCGTCATAAACGACGAAGAAATAATCAATAGAATATACCACAGGGACAGGCAGACACAATGACGCAGCCAGAATGACATAATTTCAGACAGACAGACACACACGCACACACCCACACACCCACACACACTTGCACACGTACTCATGTATTAGTAGATATACCACACTGATAAGACAGGCCAGGGTTGACCCTGTAGGTCAAAACAAGAAATTCAATTAGAAAAGTTCTCAACGAGAGAGCGAGGTGGAAGCTGCAAGGAGAGGGACATGACGACAGTTAGGTTAGCCTTCACCGCCTCCCCCACCACCCCCACCCATCATTCCATTCCATTCCATTCCATTCCATTTCCCCCTTTTACTCATCAATAACATTTACCCCAGCGTCTGCCACCTAGTGCCCCAGAGCACGTGTACATTCCCTTTAACGCCAGGGAGAAGAGCAGGAGAAGCCTTCAAACAAGAAGCAACAAAGAACAAAAGAGAAACGAACGAAACGAAACCGTTATTTTCCCGTTGCCTTCTTTTGTGCGTTCGCAAATGCAACAACGTGTCGTGCTCACACTCGCACCTCCAGGTCTCTCTCACACAAACACACACACGCACACAGCTTCCTCTTGTGGAAAGAGGTCCTCTGCTACCTGACAAGACTCTTTTGGTTTTGCTGGTTTTTCTTATATGTACTTTCCTTTCGTGATATTCCTTTCGTTCTGCTCTGCTCTGCTCTGCTCCACGCCGCTCCTGTCACACATACAGTTTGACGTTTTCTCTGCCAGCTGTGTTGAGCTCTTGCGTGGGAGACAGAGCAGAACAAGCGAGCGACAGAGGGAGAGAGAGAGCGAGAGAGCTTTTCGCGAAGCTTTTAAATAGTTTGCCAGGCAGAGGCTCGTTACCTGCTGCTGCCGCTGCAGAACCATGGCGTGCTGGGTGTGTGGGCGCCGTCTGGGGAGGCTTTTATGATGGTTGCTTGGCTTACTTGCTGTTTGTCGGATGGTTTTTTATGACTACACTGAGAGATAGTAGCGGTAGGAAGGTTGAAATAGGTTGTACATAGAAGGCAGAAGAGCACACGACAAAACGACTAAAGAAATTTCATGGAACCTAAACATTTAGTATACGATATGATACGATAATTATGATTGTGATGATGAATATTTGTTGATTAATTCAACCTCCTTCCACATCGAATGTCATATCCCATTCACAGCTAATTTCTCTCAGCGCACAATTACGTCTCCATTTGAGGCACATGGCTCGCGCAGTGGCTCTGGTGCCCATAACAAACGTAACAAACGTAACGAAAACAATTACACGAAAGAAATCCTCAAAAAGCACACGGGATACGAGAGTTTGTCCCTGTCCCTGTCGCAGTCCCACCCACACGACAGTCCCCTGGCCACCAGCTCACCGAGAATTAAAACAACAAAATCCAAACAACGCAAACTTTGAGTGCAAAGAGAGTGCAAAGCTCGCCTGCCCGTCGCCAGACAGTCTCGGCGGGGGCTCTCTCCGCTCTCTCTCTCTCAGTGGCTCTCTCTCCTTGCGGAAGCCTACCAACTGAAGGAAAAGCTTTCAGCCGAACCAGAGGCGAATCCGAAAGCAAAGCCTCCCAAGTAGTCAAACGGTCAAGACGCGGAGCTCCGCCAAAAATCCAGGGAGCGAGCGAGCGATAGAGAGAGAGACTACAAGTCGCGCTTTGTGGAAAAAATATTACCCTAAAATTAATTGCAAAAGAAAATCCGAAGAATCCGAAAAAAAAACCCGAAAAAAAGCAAGTGCAGGCCCAGCGGAATTGCCAATTATGGGCTATCAGAGGCAGCCCTGGGAACTCTTCCATTTTTTTTGAGTGTAATGTGTGCAACGGTATTCCTGCTTGAACCGTGTTTTTTTTTTTTTTTCGTTACGGGAGCATGCCCATAGCATGTAGATACTGCGTAGACCAGGCCAGCGGATGAGGGCCCCTACGGACTTCAATCTGAATAGAAATTTGGAGCCACCAGGCAAATAAGAATAACCTTGAAGGCTTCTTCTGGCCAAGGCTCCTCCTGTGCCTGTGCCTGTGTACTACAGGGGCTCTTTTGGAGGGCTCTCGCGTACAACATGGCGTATGGTCGATGTGGTGAAAAGTATAAAAATAATTAAACATCTGTGCATGTGCATGTGCGTGTGCGGTGCGTGCGTGCGTGTGTGTAAGTGCCAAATAAAATATTAAGCAAATAAATACGGGAATCAGCAACTCGAATCGACTCCCGACTTCCGACTCCCGAGTCCCGAGTCCCGGACTCCCGATACCCGATTCCCGATTCCCGATGACGCATTCCAGAGAGTAGGGCAGAAGGTTAAATTACACAGAACGTCAGATTCGCCACCACACTTTCGGAGTGGTTAAGTCCGAATTCGGTTACGTTATTCGGACTCGGCGGAATACGGAGTACGCAAGTTTGCCAGATTATAGGCGCAGCCGAGAGGCAGGCGTAGGAGAGCGGAGCGGAAACTAGAAAACAGCTAAATCAGCCAACGGTACCTAGTCCCACAACCACCCCCACCACCACTCCCCCGCCCCCTCCCCCGACGACTACCATAAAAGCACCATAACAAAGTTGTTGTTGCCTCTGGAATGCTGCGAAAATGCGCATAAATACCGAGTGAAAAAATACTATACCACAAGCGAAAATTGCCCTAAAAATAAACCGAAATCCTCTGGAAAGGATTTGCCCAAAAAAATCGAAGGAAACAAAAATATTTCAAAAAATTAACTCAACCAGAAAATGTTTCTAGCTCTTTGAGAAGGAGAGAGCGCGGGAGAGTGCCAGTCGAACGAGAGCGAGAGCGAGCTTCGGGAGAGGAGAGAGAGAGCTGCTCCGAGCAGCGTGGCGAAATTCACCACGATAAAATACAACAAAAAAAGAGACAACAAAAAATACTTTCACTCTCGCCAGAACGCGGCGGCGGGCGGCAGGCAAAGGCAGGAAGCGCATAAACTGACAGACAGCGAAGAGAAAGAAGAAAAGGAAGAGGAAGAGGAATAGGAAGGGAGAGACTAAGAAGCAGAAACAGAAGAAGAAGAAGATTCAGCAGAAACAGTGCTGGAGAGAGTGAGAGAGGAACAGTGAGTGAAAACAAGGAACACATCCGCAGTGCAAAGGGAAAACTTTTTGCATGCCACAAGCAGCAGCAGGAACGGCAGCGGCAGCAGCAGCAGCAGTAGCAGCAGCTGACTGTTGCAGAAAGCCTGACAGCGGGACGGCTGCAGCAGGACCCGGACAACACTGTTGCGGACAGGACACGCGTCCGGTCCTGTCATAATCAGTTCAATAGAAGCCTCTAGCAAACAGCGGCTCAGCGGATACGTCGGACACACCCGAACACGCGCAGCAAGAGGCAACTTTAATGTATCCTTAGAATTCCAGACAGGTGAGCACATCCCAAAAAAAAACTCAAACAGGGGAAACTCAGATAAGAGCCGCTGTGAAAGCGCCTGAATGGAGTTGATTTATGCCACATTCATTGTGCAACATACTCGTAGAAATACGAGTAGCCGTAGCACCAGTGCGAGGGCTCTCAAAAATCAAAACTTACTTCTTTTGGGGATTGTATGTGATAGCTCTTTAGAGTAAGAGTGACTTTAATTATATTTTCAAGGATCTATCTGTGTAGATGGAAGTACCTCCAATTAATTATTCTATTCAGAGAGAGGGAGACATCCTTCTAGAAACTCTCAGAGGCGAATAAAGCCTAGAACTCTCTGGAATCTCTGACATCTCTGAATCTGGGACATTCCTGTGGTTCATAAGATATTTCTCTTGTCTTCAAAATGCGCTTGGATCTAAATCGTTTTAATTAATCGAATCACAGCTGGCATGGGATTGAGTTCAAAAACACTGGCCCCTCCATTCTTATAGAAGCTGCACTTCGGTCTTTGGGAATCTACACTATGTATATTTGCATCTGATTTTATTGCCCAAGCGTGCCCGAAAAATCAATCTCTCAAAAACATTCTACACCTTCAAGGACACTTGTACTTGCACCCGCTCCTTGTGATATCTCAAGTGGTGTTCCAGCACTTGCTCCCGCCCCTTCAAACGCACTTCAATTAGAGCGCTTTCATTCTCTTTCTTTCCGTTTTTTTTTCGCTTTTTTCGTTTTTCTCTCGCTGCGATTTCCCTTTAATTGTGGACCGCCCTCGGTGCAGTCTTAATTTGCATACATTTTGCGCCCCATCCATCTGCCTGCCTCTCGCGCCACTTACATCCGTAATAACCGCAACTCAGCTTCAATTAAAAGCTCAGCCATCAATTATGCAGAGAAAAAATGCTGCCAGCGGACCGAAAAGAGGCAACAAAAAAAAAAGAGCGCTGCATTTTTTTGGGGGGCTGCCCCGAATAATAGCCGGAATAATAACTGCGAAATCATTTTAGCCGTGGAATCAATCATGCAAATATTGGCGATAATAAAATGCCCGACGACCACAGGAATAAATGCCAAAAATCAGAAATCACAAATCTGAAATCGGAAATCAGAAATCAGAGATCAGAATTTCATTTTCAATTAGCGAAAAGCTGCTCCAAATTCAAACATCACTCATACGCCTAGTAATGTCCTGTCATGTCGGACTGTGCGCTCCCGTTTTTGGGCAATTAATTAGGCGCCAATTTTAATTAAATGTCAGCCGTTCGGCCAGCACCTGCCGCCGCCTCATTTTGGCGGGGACCGGGGACTGGGGACTGGGGGAGGCAGTGAAATAACCCATTAAATAGTTATTACGTAGTTGGCCCAGGTAGGTCGCAGCCACGAATGTGTTTTTGAGTCAATTAATTTCTCGCCCGAATATTCCGCTGGCACTAGGCACTATCATTAATAATGGTTTCTGCTATTTTTGTAGGTCAAGTACGGCGGGTGTATCCTTGAGGCTGTGATGGGCAGGTGGAATCAAGCTAAATCAAGCCGCTCGTGGGGATAGGCTCTGACTTACACTCTGATATCCGCAGGAGTCTGGCAGAAAAATCCCAGTGCCAATCGGAGCCACATCCAATTGGAAATTTGTAGACTCCTGTGCCAGTTCCTTTCACCTGTCTAACCTTCACTCTCGGCTCTGGGTTCTCCTTCTCGAATATCGATTTGATGGGCACCCAGCGGCCATCCACTGCCATTCCCCACAACTTTAATTACGAGCAACATAAACTAAGCCCCCAGCCCCAGCCCCAGCCCCAGCCCCAGCCCCAGCCCCAGCCCCAGCCCCAGCCCCAGCCCCAGCCCATGACCAAGCCCAACCCAAAAAAGAAAGGAAAGTGGAAGAAGGAAATTCCGATAATTGTTTTATGCTACATTAAGGTGTGGGTGACGCCCCCAGTCTCAGTCGGAGCCCCATTCCGACCTGACACCATCCACAATTCTTTCCTGGTTTTTCTTTTTTGGCTGGCAATCATTAAGTGGCCAAAGCCGAGCCTTTTCTCTATAACAATCAATCTTTGCGGGGGGACCAGGCACTGGCACAGGTGTCCAGTCAAAAGGAATGATCATTAAAGGGCGGGCGGGAGGTAGGCAGGCACGGGGCCGGGCTGTCATATAGAATAATCCTTTTTTTTTGGTGTTCATCTATATATTTACGGAGCTCAAACTTGTACACTTCAAGAGCTCATTAGGTGGAGAACCTTGAAGTGGTTGGACGGGGCAGGGGCGCAGTCAGTGGCAGGACTTGTCTTGGGAATGTTGCAAGTTTCCCCTCCTAATTCACTTAAGACTTTCAGTTTGAGTTGGGCAGAACTCACATAGATACACGCACACACACACACAGGGATGGAAAATCCTTCAGGCAAAAGGTGGCAATTGAATGTCGGACTGTGCTTCTCTGTCTCTCCCGCTCCCTCTCTCGCTCTTTGTGTGCGGCTGTGTCCTTTAAGTATCTTGTATTAAGAAAGTTTTCTCCTTACTACGGCCATTGAAACGATTGCGGACCCACTGAGCGGGAGGGTGGGGGAGCGGGGGGTGGCCATCCATTCAGTAGTTTTCCATAGGCAAATAGAAAAATATTAATAAAACTGGAATTGCGATTTGTCCTCGCCACTTTTTCCATTCACTTCACTCCCTTTTTTTCCCTTTTTCAATTTGAGCCAGCAGCTAAAGAGGATATACTCGCAGGATAATAGATGTGTGTGTGTGAGCGAGAGAGTGCGACTCGTTTAACCTTTTTTCCTGGGCCCATCCTCAGCTAAATTGCTTTAAATGGCGGGGCCTCGGCTTTGGGCTGTGTGTCTGTTTGGGGCCTCAGCAGGTCCATCGGTGACACTAATTGCTGGCTTATTATCCTCGCCTTGGCAGCGGCAGTGGGTATCCACGCAATCCAACGATTATGATGAGTCTGATAAATTATATTGGGGATACCCTGCCCTGCAGATGATGGGGGAAGTGCCCAAACTTAAACGATTACGGAGCAATACTTTGAGGCAAGTTCTACTCCAGAGTGCAAACGAGTATTTTTACCATCTTATTTGTCAGTTTGATCTCAGTTTGATGTGAGTTTTTCAAAGGATATTCCTTTTTAAGTAACGGTGAGAAGGAGAATACGGTGCTACCATGAATCGATTTCATCGGATTTCGGTCCAAGTTCTCCTCTCAACTAGAAGGAATCATATTTTGTGGCCTGCAAGAGAATTTTTAGTCGTAAATTCTAGTCTCGCAAATGGAATTTTAATTGAAAATATATTCCACGATTTTTGGGCCATGTACCCCTGTGGAAGGGTATTTCGTGCCCCAGGCTGCATGGCCTCTTCTTGTCTGAATCATTTGTTTGCGGGCCCGTTTATGTATTTATTATTGATTTGGCCATATGCCCCCTTTTTGGTTCATTTCGTTTATTTTTGGCTTTTATTTTCATGACAATGAGTGGTTTATTAACTTTCAGTTAGCTGACATAATAATTAAGGGCCTTACGAGCTGAATGGAAGCCTCCATTTGCCAGTCAGGCAGGCAGGCAGGCAAAAATGTGCTCTGCTCTGTTCCCATTTTCTGCCCTGAATTTATGGCAAACATAAATGGAATTTCGCATCACTTTAATAAGCGAAAATGGGCAAAAGGCAAATGAAAAATGTGGGTTCCTTTTCAATTACTGCATGCCAGAGCCAAAGACGGAGACAGAGACGGACACAACAGGGAAATGAATGTGTTGCATTTGAACTATTCGAATGATATTCATCATTCATTTCCCATCAACACATTGCCAGTGTCTCGGCTGGCCGTCCATAAATTTCCATTTTCAAATGCACAAATTCGTTGTCATCGTAAAACGTTGCAAATGGCATCAAGGAAAACAACGAGAAATTCCTTCCCTGGGCCCAGCATATTTCTAGGACTCCACTCTTGGCCCTACCGTTCTCCCTCCCCCTCCCCCTGTACTCGTACTCGTACATGGGTTGCGTTGCGTGAGTTCTTCATTCAACTTGAGACTTTGTCGACTCGAGTGGTTCTTGCTAACCTGAACCCGCCTCCGCTCCCCCAGATACAGATACAGATGTGTGTGTGTACCCGCACTCGCACTCGCACTCGCTCAAGGGTATACTGCCCTCGAAGGGGGCTATGTAACAGGCAGTCCCTCGGACCCAGAGAAAGCAGCATAAATACATTGAATACCCATTTACGGATGTGTTTCTTGTTTCTATGCCGTTTTTCTCTCAGTGTAATCCAATCAAAGACTTCATTGCCATATCATTGTGACTACATCTACTATGTGCTGGGTATCATTCAGTCGGAACACTTGAGTTTCCGTCTCTTTTTCTATTTTTTTTTTTTGTGTAGACCAAACTTTTCGTGACTGGACAAAATGCTGCTCGGCGTTTTGTAGGAAATGCCAGCCTGTCCCGGCTGTCCTGTCTCTCGTTGGCACACACACACACACACTTCTTTTCCTCTTCCCCTTCCCCTTCCCCTTCCCCTTCCTTTTCCTCTCCCTTCATCTACACTTCCTCAGTTAGTTTCATTTGCCTTTAACATTTCCACACATTTCCTCCAATTTTTTGTTGTTGTTGCTTGCTGCCGCTTCTGGTTGCGTGTCTGTGCATAGACGACCTACTCAAAGACAGGGCCCTAGGAGGACAAGGCAGGATCGGAAGAGGGGCAGGGCGAGGGGCATAGAGAGAGCTCCCAGCGAGACGACGCTTTGCATATTTATTTTATTTGATTTCTGTTCGCTTCTTTTTGTCGGTTCGGCAGGGAGCTGATACCACTAGTATTCCTGCTTATATAACGAGCGCGACGTGTGATTAAAAATTCGTAATTTGCTCGTGTATTTACCTGCCCCCCTGCCCCCCTGTCCGGTCACCTGGCTAACCTCCTAACCGTCGAAGAACCGTCTCCTTCCGACCGTTCTTTGTGTGTCATGTTTTTTGTAGCATACCTCGAGGCGTTCCACTTCCCGTCTTCGTCTTCGCCTTCTTGTTGTTGTTTTTTTTTTGTATTTTTTTGTGTGTTTTTTTGAGCGTGTTGTGTGCCATTTTTGTTGCTGCTGCCGCTCTTCGTGCTTCATTAATATTTAATTAAAAAATCAATAGTTGACGTGTAAGTCAACTTGGTCCGTTCTTCTTTTTGTGTTCTTTCGGGGGCTTCTTTCTGCGACGTTCTTTAGGCCCGTTCTGGCCCTGCTCCGTGTCTAACTTATGCATGTGCATTTGTGCATATCTTATTATAACAGATTTTCGCTTCGTTTCGTTTCGTGGCCTACGTGACGCTTCTTTGAGGGGCCACCACGCCCTCCTCCAGAAACAACAGAGCCAGCAAATTGAAAAGGTGCAAAAACACCGGCAAGAGGAGGTGAACAGAGATCCCCATGTGCAGCATGTACTACACATATAGGAAGTACTGCCAGATGGCTTAAGTAAACAGAATTCTTTATTCTTTTTGCAGTTTCCTTCGCAGTTGTTCGGTCTTTTTGCTGTAAAGTTATAGGGAAACGATGGAGATACACCTGGGGTCACAGTTGATGGAACTTTGGCCCTTTGGTTCCTAAAGAGAGACGGTAAATTGAACAGTAGCTTGCTTGAAGCTGAACTCTCTTCACATCAAGTTTTGATCCGTTTTATTTGAATTATTGCACACAGATATGTTTCCACACATCCTTGAGCACTCTTGGCGCTCGAACAGCCAAAATACCACATGCTCAAAGCTGATTAGTACATTAATACGACTATACATGTGTGCTTTGAGTGTATAGGTGAAGCCATGCTGTTCTGTTCATATACAGATTTGGGGATGAAGAGCCATGCGCCAAGCTCGGGCTTTGTGCAGAGTCCTTCGATGGTGGATGGTGGATGGTTGCCCTTGGCGTATCCATATCTCTCCTCGATGGGCGGCTCCAGAATGGAATTTGCTGTTTGATTATGCAATTGCTGCTGCCACACAAGTCGCACAATCCTTTGAATCCAATAAATACTTAACTCTGAAATGCCTGCAGAAGTATGCATGTATTTCTATTGTATGTTTGTTAAAATATTCGCATTCATTCGGAAAACCTTCACACGATTACTCATCTTCGAGCACGTTTGCTTTTTCTGGCTTATAAGCAGTTTAAGAACAGCGGAAATATGCCAGAAGAACGAAAGAAAAGAAAACAAGTCACGTAACTGCAGAACTGCTTTGCTTATCGGAATGGAATGGAATGGTCTGAGAGATCTTCTTCAAGATTTATTGACGGGAAGCGGGAAGTGGGAAGTGGGCGAGGCACCACACCATCCCCTGTCCCCCCCATCTGTCTCAGTCTCTCCTACCTTTACTTTTATTCACGCGCAATTAACCCAGTTACAAGTTCGACATGCCGCACACGGGGGCACACAAAGGCCTCCTCTCTCCGATCCTGATCCATCCCACACACTCGTGTACATCCTGCATTTATCATAATTACTTCCCCAGAAATTTACCAAAAAAAAAAAGAGAGAAGAAAAAACAGAACACGGGAAAGGTAGAGGCAGCAAAAAAAGGAAAGCCCTGATGATGATGATGATGAACGCTGATGAATGCTCGGGGGCGAAATGCTTGGCGAAATGCTCGGCGAAATCCTGCGGCTCCCGGGTTAATGTTTTAATATGCCTCGGGCACTATTAGGCGCACTTGAAAAGCTGAACATTAAATGCCAGTCGCGTATTAAACATCCATTATTAATGCCAGGCTATAAAGGGTTTCCGCCCTCTGGCTTGCCTCGTGTGGCACACATTTGGGGGGCAGTCCTGTCTCTCGAAGCTCAAACATCGAAATGTGCTTTCCAATTATTTGAAAAATGCAAACAACTACGAGAATTGCAGTGCAGCATTGGACCAAACGGAAAGATGCACACACACACACACGGACAGGGGCAGGGGCAGGGGCAGGGGCAGGGGCAGGCATGTAGAACATGCAACATGCAAAATGCAAAATGCCTAGGCTCGAGTGCCATAAAAACTGGAGTGAACAATATACAAAACTTATTTTCAAATCAAACAACAGCCACAAAAAGCCAGGACAAAAAACAAAAAAAGGCGACCCCGGCCAGTGGAGAGTGGAGCGGAGGAGTGCAGGAGGGAGCTCTGTGAGCGTGAGTGTGAGTTAGAGGGGCCAAAGACAACAGCGAAACAGTTAGAAGCAAGTGCCATCTGCTGGCAGTAGACTGAAATACAAAAAAAAAAACCGAAACAAAATGGAGAGCAGAGACCTGGCGGCAGTGGCATCAAACCAGAGGAACATCCCAAAAAAGGTGTCTATAAGATAGACAGCCTATACGGCATCCCCAGCAATAAATGTACGGCCATTCTAGGAAAATACCGAAGATACGGCCACGAAAAAAGTATATAGATCGACGCTCGATCATTCTTAATGTCCCATCAGGCAGATAAAGCCGTGTCTGGGGAAGTAAAATATCTAAAAAATATATCTATTCCACTCTCGAAAATTGTAAGGAAATTAGGACAGAAAAACAGCTGTTTCGTTGTTTTACTCCATTTCCATGCCGGTTTTATTCTTTTTCAAAACTTTCAAAATATCAAGCCATCTCTGAACAGTTCCTGTATCTGAAACCCATCGGAAAGTGCTCCTTTATGATACATTTTTTAGTTGCCAATTCCCACAGAAGCCAGTCCCAATTATATGTCGCTTTTGGGACACTGTGCGTCCCATGGACTGCCTGGCTGGCTGGCTGGCTGGCTGGCACAGAACAAACCAGAGTCGGAGAGTAACAAATTCCAAAAAAAATGTCACATTGCGCACATGAAAAATGTCCTTGTGACAAGCGCCAACGCCAGGCGACGTTGTGGTTGTATTTCAGTGTCTACGAGTGTGTAGGTACATATGTACTATACGAGTATGTAAGTGTGTGTGTGTGTGTGTGTTTGTGTGTGTGTGTGCTGGCTTTGCCTCGGCAAGGTCATGAGTAAATACGTTTGGAGCATGCTGTTTTTGCCGTTTATTTTATAACAAAGCCAAGGCAGCAACAAAAGCAACAAGATAGAATAAATAAAATACAAAAAAAAACTGATAGATAAAAGTGGGAGGGTTGGAAGTGGGGGCGGGGGTTTGGGGGCTGGGAGGAAAATAGCCACAGAGAAATTTATTGTCATATATGTATATAATATGGGAAAAAGCTGTCTCTGATGCTTCTTATTGATATTTATACAAAATTCATTTCCCCCAACATTTCCTTTGTTTCTGCGTGTGTGTGTGTTTGTGTGTATGTATTGGTGTGTGCCTCATTTGTAATGGCGTCTGCTTGCCAATTTATTGTGGGTTAGAGAGCGCGAGAGGGAGAGAGGGCAAAAGAAATGCAAATGTGTATCGGTAAATCAAAAAGGACATTATTGGCTGCTTGTTAGACCGTAAGCACAATTGCCCGCCATTACGTAGGTGCTTCTGCACTTGCTCTGTCTCTGTCTCTGTCTCTGTCTGTGTCCTGCTTGTGTGTGTGTGTCCTGTTTGTGTTTGTGTTTGTGTTTGTGTGCCTGTGCTTGCCAATGGCCGACCGCTAAGTGCGCTTAGGCGTCAAACCAAATTGCCCGGCGCTTTTGTTCCTTCCTCGTCGGTTAGCTGAAAGTGCACTTTCTCTGCAGAGAACGCACACGAATACACCCACATTCACGCCATTCATGAGTATTTGAGTACTCGAAACTTATTGGCAATTCACACTCGATTAATTGAGTGGATTTTGGTTTTCTGCAACTGCAACTGCAACTGCAACTTTTTCTGACTGATTGCCCGCCAAGTGGCACATCAAAATTTTGCAAAAGCTTTTAGTTTGTTAATTTGTTGGTTCATTGGATGGGCAGGACTGTAGCCAGGGCTGTCCTTGTTCATAGAATTATTAAAAGTATTCACTCATCCATTGAGCAGATCATTTATGTGGCAGGCAGTGGAGTCTTGGTTAAGTTATCTGTTAAGAATCGAATTCAACTACGAGTATCATTACCTACAATAATGTATAATGTTTGCCCCAAGAAGGGTATTTTCTATGAAGGGTATTTTCATGGTCGACTTAACCCCTGGCAACTCATCGATTTACTCTAATTGTCCGCTGGTCTCTGAGGCAAGTACTCAAATGAAACGAAAAGGTAAATCTCTCTCGTTTATCACTGTTCACTGATAGCTGCACATGCAGTGCTCTTAGACGATAGTACTCGTTTATTTCACTTGGCATATCGCCTAGCAAATTTCCCATGTTATCCGCTAAATCCGCAAGTTTTCCCGGCCAGGGTCCGTGCGTGGCCGATGCCAGGCCATGGCTGCCAAAGTGTGAGCACGGCAATTTTCAACTATTTATGAGAGGGGGGCCTGTCCCCCTGTCCCTGGGGCAGAGGCAGAAACAGTAGGGGGTGGCAACGAGGGGTGGGGGGTGGACCAACCTGTTTTTGTTTTGCCAACCAAAGTTGGCCCATAAATAATGAAGCACGGGGCATAAGTTCCCATTGATTTCGCAGAGTGTGTGAATGCGAGTGTTTGTCAGTCAGGAAAGGGAAAGCTGTATGTGTGTGTGCGTGTGTGGGGGCCTGTGTGGCACATATGACTCTGGAGATTAAGCTTTTGTTTGCGCTGAATGGAAAACGGCTCAGTCTGCGGCTGCGGCTTAGCGGGCGAGCGCTGCGTAGGCAAACAAAAGTTATGCGATGCGAGGCGAGGCGAGGGCGTTGGATCTCGTTGGGTTGCTGCTTGAAGGAGCGCCAACGGGGGAGGGGGGGGGGACAGAGTGGGAGGAGTGTTTAACCCAATTCTGGTTGAGTACCCCTTGCCCCAGGCTGTGGTCTGAGTTATCTCGGGGCTCGAAGTCTTAGTTGTAGATCATCCATCATTCGATTACTACTTGATATACTCAAATGTGCCCCCGTGTTGTCTCCTTGCAGCTCCAGCAGTGTAATGCGCCTTGGGGGAAGTGGCATACCATACGACGGCGACCCCCTGACAATGAGCGCAGCTGGCAACGATTATGCCGAACTATGCGATCTTGGACCCTCACGTTGGAGTGCACGAGCCTACGGATACCATGGCGGAGCAGCGTCGGGACTTGGCCTTGGCGGCCCCAGTGGCGGGGGCGGCGGTGGCATCGGCGGACTGGCCGGGCTCATTTCGGGCGCCACCCAATCATCATCCAGCGTGCCGACTGGCGGCTCGCAAGGACTCAGTGCCCACCATATGCGGAGCAGTGCGGGTGCTCCTAGCAGCTACGAGGCCGAGGACATCGGCTTGGCCTTCGGCATGATCAGTCCACCGCCCGGCAGCGGCGGCCCCTACGGGGGCTCGGGGGCAACGGGCATGGGCGGCGGGTCGCGTGTGGGGAATAGCACGAGCTCGCTGCGCGCCGGTGGCGGAGCTGTGGGCGGAGGCCGCTCGGGGCTCTACTACTCCCCGCCCGGCACCTCGTACACAATCGTGGAGCGACCCCACTCGCCCCACTACTACTTCAACTCGGCGGGGGTGCCCACCAAGGGGGGCTCGCTGCCGGGACGCGGCTCCGCGTACCTCAGCTCCTCACCCGCCAGCCACATGGCCGCCGGCACGGCGGGCACCCTGCCCACCTCGACGGCGGCCAGCGGGCGGTCGGCCATGGGCAACGGCAACAAGAAGCGCCCCATATCGCCGGAGCAGGTGCTCCGCATGTTCGGCGCCACCCAGTCGTCTTCAGTTCCTACGAGTAGCTATCACTACAGCAATGGCGGCACACGCGATCGCACCGGACGACGCAGTCCGGCCAGCAGTCCGCCCTCGACGACGCATCAGGTGGGTGGCACCATCCGGCACCAGCTTCCTGCAAGGACTATACTTATTCCCTTTGCCCCCTCCTTATTTGCAGATCTATCGGGATCGTGAGCGGGAAAGAGATCGCAGTGTTCCGAACATCCACGAACTAACGACGCGAACCGTTTCCATGTCTCGGGATCAGCAGATCGATCATGGCTTCGGTATCTGTGTCAAAGGAGGCAAAGACTCAGGTATGTCCCCCCCCCCCCCCCCCCCCCCCCCCCCCCCCCCCGCCCTGTTTAAGATAGATGGCATTGCTCTGCACTCTATCGCCCGTTCAATGACAGATGGAGAGCCACGCCCAGTTCAGGCCTCTTGCTGTTTGATTTGATGTCACGCCCAGTGGGTTTAGGCCCTACCCCTCCTCCCCTAAGTCTCTCTGTCTCTATTTTAGCTTGAGGAACCACTTTCGTGCAATTTAGTTTTCAATTTCGTTTTATATTGTCGGTTATTCGGTTCTCCGTTCCTCCGTTCCTCCAGCTATCCATCCGCCGTGTGGGTTTTGTTTGTGTTCGACAAACCGCCAGAAGCTTTGACATTTTCCAAGTGCATTTTTGCACCTGACTACCTTTTCGGCTAACCAGCTCTTCCTGCCTCCACGTCAGGCACATCAGCCACACATCCGCAGTACCCCTGACCCTTGCCCCTGTCCCTGTCCCTGTCCCTGCCCCCCTACCTGTCCCCTTGGACAGCCCTCCTTCACCGCCAAAGACTGCGCCTCTTTCATTCCCATTTCCTGCTGTGGGTAGAATTTATTTTTAGCTTGCAATATGCGGACGGGGCTTTAAAATCGATAAAAATCTATTTAAGTTGCCCCCGTATGCAGGCAGGCTCCTCCTCGTCCATTGCTTCTGTTTCCCTATCTCTTTCTGGCATTGTGGCACACACACACACACAGCCACATGCACATGTGCTTTATAAATTAAACATAAAATGGCTGCCGCACTCCATCCTCAAACCACTTCCAGGCAACTTGGCAGAGCTTAATGAAAAACCAAGGAAGGAATGAGGGGATGGTGGATTTTTGTTACAAATTCAATGTCTGAGCTAATTGATTCCCTTCTTTTTGTTTTTTCTGTTGTTTTTGTGGGCCTCCAGGCTTGGGCGTCTACATCTCACGCATCGAGGAGAATTCGGTGGCCGAGCGCGCCGGACTGCGACCCGGTGATACAATCCTAGAGGTGAACGGCACCCCATTCACCTCAATCAATCACGAGGAGGCGCTGAAGGTGAGCATCCATCAAAATAGCCCACAAACAAGCCTATATATTTACATCTCTTTTTCTATATTTATAAAAAAAAAACGTACCCATATATTTTGTAGTAGCTAATGTTCTCTATTCTTAGACAAAAATCGATTAGAGCATGCAGAAAATTACTAAGTAGTCGAAGAACTCTCCACCTCTCAAAGTAGAAACATTATGGACACTGTATGGAATGATGTCCTCATTGCTCACTGCTCCCTGCTCCCTGCTCACTGCTCACTGCTCACTGCTCACTGCTATGCTCCATGCCCATCCTGCGCCACTGACAGCATTGTCAAACTCATCTCCTTTCAAAAATATCAAATTTTATTGTACACTTTATTGATTTTTAATGCGATTTTCTTGAATAGAGTCTGGCCTACCCCCCTACAGCCTCTAGACCGGGCCGCTTCGGCTCTCTCAATCGTTGTCCCCCCTAATAGTTGCCCCTAATAGGGTCCCATCCATCAGGCTTTTATATGCATATATGTATATATAGAAAACAAGTAGACTGTATTCAGTAGGCCAACATCTTTGTCTTTTATGGCCAACACTCGGCAGAACTTGGCAACGAAAAGCAGAAGGGCTGCCTTTGCCTTTGCCTCTGCCTTCCCCTTCGCAGCTGTCCAACAACGAAAGTCAATTTATTGTGGGATATTTTATGTGACACGTTCTGATAGTCAATATAATTCCTCATATAGGGATACGACAAACTAGATTGCTGAAAAGAGGGAGAGCCACTGCCACTGCCACTGGCACTGGCACTGGCCCAGACACATGTTGTGCCATTTCTCACGCTCTTCTACCAATTTAAACTTTAACCATTTTCGATAAAACTTGCTTTTGAAACATATATGTATATACACCTACACATATGTGTCTGTGTATGGGATATGGATATGGATATGGTGTGGGTGGCCCACCCCCTTTGCGGCCCGTTCTATCATTTGGATCAATTTCTGTCTGCTCTAAACGATTTTTACCGTAGTTTTTCTTATGCAAATACATAAAATAAATATACATATATACGTATACTACCCTTGTGCACTTGATACTTTTTGTATGAATAATTACTAAAACATTTGAGAAACGAAAAAGTATTAAAACCAATAACACACTAATACAAATATACACTGAGAAAAAATTGGCAATAGATTAGTCGCATTTTGTATCTGAATCGTTTGTGTATATATCATTGCTTTTGGATTTACTTTATTTCATTCGAAATATATCATTTCTGTTCATCTTCTGTTGACCGGAAACGACCACGGAATGACTCTGAGTAGATGATAGCTGGGTATCGATAGACCATTATTATTCAGCAGCTAGGAAATGTTCCTGTGAAAAGTCCGAGAAATAAACCGCAAGAGCCGCAAGCTGCTGGAAGGGGGACCAGGGGGGTCCCTGGGGGCGACACCTGGGAGGATTCACTGGACGACGACGACGACCCGTTTGCACGCAGCACAGAGCAGCACCCTTGGACCCACACAATTTTGCACACTCTCACATTAGTTTCGTTTTTATTTTTGGTCAGAAACAATTAAAATAATGACAGCAGCAGCAGCCATGAAACCACAAAAACCAACAGCCAACAGGCAACAGCAAAGCGGGCGGGGGACTAGGGCCATGCTACGTGACACGCCCACAATTTAAGTTAATTAATAATTTCGGAATTTGTTCGTTAGGAATTTTAGTTTTCAAATTTTTGCAAAGTAATTTTTGTAATCAAATTATTTTTGTTTGGGTTTTTGGTTCGTTGTTTGATTTAATTTTGTACTTTTTGCTCCCGTTTCTCTTTTTGCTCCTTTGCTCCTTTACTCCTTTACTCTTTTACTCTGTCTCTCTTCTTGTTGGTTCGTTCGTTTTCTGCTCGCATCTGTCCTCTCTTTTGTGTCTCTTCTATTGCCACATTTTTTCTTAACGCAGAGATGTGTGCAGATATTGAAATCGTCACGTCAAATCAGTATGACGGTGAGAGCCCCGCCCACGCTGAACTCGACGGCGCCGCTCCATGGATTCGGACCACCCTCCCGCGACCCCATGTACGCGTCGATGGCACCACCCCTGCATCCACAGAATCAAGCGGCGGCGGCCTCGGGACAGGGCCTGCCCTTCCGGCAGACCTGCTCCTGGATGGATCGGCACGGCAGGCCCGCCTCGCCGCCCATGGAGTACGGGGGCCGACGGAGCGACCGGCGCGATCGGTAGGTCCCGAGTGCTGGGCAGGGCCCGAGAAGAAGAACCACCTGTAACCGTCTTTCACCCCCTCAGGATACGTCGCGTGGAGCTGCTCATAGAGCCGGGACAGTCCCTGGGCCTGATGATACGCGGCGGCGTGGAGTACGGCCTGGGGATCTTTGTCACCGGCGTCGACAAGGACAGTGTGGCCGATCGGTGTGGTCTGATGATCGGCGACGAGATCCTCGAGGTCAACGGCCAATCGTTTCTCGATGTGACGCACGACGAGGCCGTTGGTCAGTTGAAATACCACAAGCGCATGTCGCTGGTGATACGTGATGTGGGCAAAGTGCCGCATTCCTGTACCTCCATCGAGATGGAGCCCTGGGATGCCTACAGTCCAACAGGCACAAGGTGAGGATGCCCGCTCGCCTCTCATGGGACGCTCCTAATTCTGATATATCCGAAATACTTAGGGCACGCCGAAAAGGTCAGATTGCGACCATGGTGGAGGAGAAGGCCCGCTCTCTGCTGCCCCGTCATCACTTTGCAAGCCTCTCCTACTATATTGCAGAGTATAGTGGGAAAGCAATGACCATAGATGCCTTTGTTGCCGTCTTACTAGAGATGTTAGATACGTACGAAAAGGTATGCTCTGGAAGGCTCTTCCATTTATTGCATTTATCTGATTGTTATACTCCTACCAGCACACGCTAGTGACGGAGATCCGAGAACTTGTGTTCCCCGAGGATCGCACGCGATACGATGAGCTCGTCTATCGCCGGGAACGCGATCCTTATAGCGTGGACAGGCATCGGGTGAGTGACCGTCACCATAGACCGTAGACCGTAGACCTACCTCTAACTTTGTAACTAAGCGCATGTGTTTAACGCCTCTTCCGTTTAATCTTTTATAGCGTAAGGGAGACCCCGCCCGTGATTTGCCGGTAAGCTTTTTAGAAGATTTATTCTACGACACAGACACAATATATACTTAGATCAGAGAGACCCCGTCCCGTCTCTCGCCCCACACCCACACGCCACACGCCACACGCCCCACACCACACACACACACACACTGAGCATGTTCAGGCAAAAGTGTGCAGATCTAACAGATCTAACAGCCGTCTACTGTGTACTGTCTACCACTATATACATATATATAGTAGACATATGTCTACTCTCTTCAATGAGATGTTGTTATTATTTAGTAAATCTTTCTCTTGTTGTTGTCGTTGTTGATTGTTGATTGTTGTATGTTTGTAACTTTTACTTTAACTTTAAAAGATTTATCTGTAGACTAAATACATAAATAACACTGGACAAAACCAAAACCAAAACGAAACTTGTAGTTTAATTAATGAACGAGATCCGTATCCACTTAATAGCTGTGTTTAGCCCGAAACTAAACTAGCCCTTGAAACTCGAAACAAAAACCCGTTAATGCTTAATTTCATTTAATTTCCACAAAAAGCTGCATGTTATTCTCTTACTCGTACTTGTACTCCTCTTTCTTTCCGGTTCAGTTGTGACAGTTTTCTTTCAAAAACTTCTTATTCGCTTACCTCTCTGATTCGGCCCCTTGCTAAATCCACACGAAAACAATCAGAACAGAAATGAAACGAAAACGAATGTCAATTTTTACAAGAAAACCACGCCTCTAGGTATAAGTACAAGTACAGTTGCCACCAAAACAGGGTATGAATCCTTAGATGTAAATAGCAACAAAAAATTGGATCGAGGCAAAGCAATTTCCACAACAAAACAAATTGCCTTTGGGGGTATGTGGATGTGCTCCACTCGTTATCTATAGTTCTATAAGCATTAAAAATAATACTGTAAAATAACAAACAACAAAATATTCTATGTAATCCCACAAGCAAAATGCACCTGACAGAACACCTAAACAGTCGAACAGATGAGCACCCCACATATCAATATAAATATAAATATAAATATAAATATAAATATAAATATACTATATGTTCTATATGGCTAAATATCAAGAGAAGCACTCCCACTCTCTCTTCCTCTCTCTCTCTCTCTCTCTCTGTCGCTCTAAGACACTCTCTCGATCTGTCTCTATCTCTGACTATCCTCAGTAGAACAGAACTCAACAAAAGCTTTGTACTAGAACCTTGCTTCACTCCACCACTCCTCACTCTCCACTCACTCACTCAATCTATCAAATCTGTCAAATCTATCAAATCTGTCAAATCTGTCACTCTCTCTGTCACTGCCTCTCCTCACTGTGTCACTCGCTCTCTGAAATCGTATGCAAAACACCAAATCGTTCGTTTCGTTCCATTCCGTTCCATTACGTTCGTTCCGTTCCGTTCCCCCAACAGGTAACAGCTGACGATTTGGAGATTATAGCCGCCACCGGACGTAGTCCCTCATCGGACTCGGGACTGGGCATGACCGTAACGGATATACACAAACGGTACCTTGAAAATAACTCCAGTCTGACCATTCCACTTGTCCTCCGCCTTCCCCCTTCCCCCTCCACCATCGCCACCTCGCCACCTCCCCACTCCCTACCCACTCCACCCACCCACTACCCCACACTACAGCCCCATCAGTAACTGTTAACTGACATATCGTATATTATATATGATGTATATATGTATATGTATATGTGTATATGAATTAGACCCGCAATCCAGTTGCCATATCGGCCCATGTCGGCGGGACCAATACTGCATCGCGCACAGCCAGCATCACATTATCAGACAGCAAGTAACCAATCTTCATCATCATTATCGCCACCACCACCACCCCAACAACAACAACAACAACAACAACAACAACAACAACAACAACAGCAACAACAACAGCAGCTAAAGCATCAGAAACAGCAACAGCATCAGCATCAGCAACAGCAACATTATCCACCTCATCATGCCTCATTGCGTCATCTGGGTGGCATCAACATCAACAGCATCAGCAGCGGCAACGTGGGATCTGTGCCTGTGCGTCATCATCATCCTCACGAACAGTTGGGACCAAATCAGTTGCAATTCAAGCAAACCAAAGACAATCAGCAACAGGTCAGGAATGAAGCGTGCGAACGTGAACCCAAACAAAAAGTGTAGCAAACCAAGCCAAAAACCTACATACTCGTACAATAGCTAGCCCTCCCCCACTCACTCACTCACTCACTCCCTCACTCTTCGATTACTTTCACTATTGTGGGAAACTCTGTGCTTTCTACTAGAAGTTTCCCACCGACAAAAATTCTTTGTGCAAAAATTTCCGAGCATAAAAATCTTTCGAACCATTTCTATAAGTATTTATGAAAATATTCTGTAGTTTTCTTCAGAACTTGTCTCCCTTATTATTTATTTCATTTTTGTCTAATATTTTCCCTAAGCTCGATTCCCATTATATGTGTGTAACCATCTAATGCAGCTACAAAATTCTAATACCCCCCAAATGGGGTATGCAAAATTGACATTCGGGCCCAAAAGATCGGCGCGTTTTGAGGGTTTCAGTTCTCTTTCTCTTCTGTCTGTCTGTTTAATCTGTTTAATCTGTTCTATTTATCCTTCTGTGTATTGTGTGTCTTTGTGTCTTTGTGTGGCCCGTCTGGTGTATCTATTTTTTGTTGTTTTTTTCATACTCTGTTTAATGTGGTTTATGTTGAAGCGTTCTCTGTTTCCGGCTATGTTTCTCTTCCTTTCTTAAATGTTGTCCAATTGGCTGTTAATTGTTGTAAAAGTACTCTACTCTAAAGTATAATCTTGAGTCACCAAAACAAACAAACAAAAAAAAGCATACCAGAAGCTGAAAAATATTTTTGTAAATTCTTTCGTCCCGGCTAGGAATACGGCTGTGATGAGCATAGAACTAGAGCTCGCCGTGGAAGCGAAACCCTATTACCGGAATACGAACAAGATACGGTGAGTAAGCGAAGCGATTGGAGCGTATTCTGTAGGGATCCAGAGAACTGCAAAAGATTTAAGTAGATCGCTAAAGGTCATCGCATTCTGGTGATCATCAAGGGAGGGATGTAGCTTCCTGAGATTTCATTCATCTTCCTGGTCATATTTATCCTCAAGACATCTCTCATACTTTGGTTGGTTGTCTCAACTTCATCCCATAATGAAACACACCATTGTATCAGCACACCTCCCTATGCTACCTTATCTTATACAATCTATACAATCTATCCAATATACTCGTACTCGTACTCTTGCCTCAACCCAGACATTTAAGACACCCTCAAGCCAAACTCTACAACTTTTTGTATACTTTATTCTTTGCATCTATAATTGTATCTCTATATTGTATATTTATGGTATCTAAAACTAACTAAACACTAAACTGAATCACTAAATTATGCAATTATAAGTATGTATGTATCGTATATATAGCAAAAAAAGATATTTATATGTATGTAGCATGTGCATATAGCCAATAAGTGTAAGCAATTCGATGCCAGGTCAAACAGACCGCAGACCGCTCCCTGCCGCTACTCCTCCTCCGCTTCCGCCTGCTTCTCCTCCTCAGATCTTGTCGTGCATGGAGGCCTCCTCGACGGACCATGCTCCTCCACCGCCTCCGCCTCCGCCTCCTCCTCCACCGGCCACCATGGGCAGATGGTAATCACGCGGCGGCGTAAAGGGTCGCACAAAGTGTCGCCACGGCCGCTGATGATGATGGGGGGGCGTGGGCGTGTTGGAGGTGGTGCTGGAGCTTGTCGATGTGCCGCCTGCCACCGCATGTTGGTGTTGCTGGTGGCAACTGTTGGGCTCGAATTTCGGGCGTGGTATGCGCAATTGTTTGATCTCCGTCAGATAGGTCTCCATGTTGGCCCTTCCTTCCTCTTCGGGTGCCTCGTCTGCTGTCGTGTCCTGTCCTGTCCTGTCCGCCTGTTGGGGTTTGATTTGTTTAAATGATTTGTTGTTGTTTAACCAAGTTGCAATCAATGTGGAAGTGGACTCTGTTTGAGTGTTTTGTTTGCCAATGCCAGTCGGCTGGAAAACTCAGTCTAATGACCAGCTAGCGGTAGAGGGGGGTGGCGAAAAGCGTTTAGCAAAGAGAAGGAATCCATGCGATTATGGGCTGAGGGCTAAGCTTGGGGAAATCCTTCAGTGAACTTTCGGCTTTGGAGTGCATACAATATTCGGAAATTTACAGTAGAAATTACACTCAAGAAGAGAGCGAACTCCTAGCCACCTAAGACTCATGCGATTACCAAGTACTCTTTCGAAGGAACTTTCTGTTGAGTGCAGATTTGAGGCCACACTTAAATACTACCCAAAAGAGTCCTGGTTGGAGCCCCAGGACCCAGCTCCCAGATCCCAGATCCCAGCCCTTTCAAAGTTCTAATGAATGGTTCCCCCCTTTGAGCGAACTTCCTCGAGTGGTGTTTGTTTCGTCAGCGCCGCTCCTTCAGCTGCTGCTGCTGCTCCTCCTCTGCAGCTTGTTGAGTGCAGCAAAAGTGAAAGCACACTTACCACAACCCCTCCCCATTTTCACAGTGCCCGCCACACTCACCACACCCCACTCCACGCTGCTTAAGATGTGTGCGTGTGTGTGTGCGTGTGTGTTGGCTAGAAGACAAGAAAATTGCAATAATTTCCGCAAAAGGCGTTCAACCGTATCACATGCATCGTCAAGTTCAGGGCAGGATTTTCATTTGGCTTGGCTTGAAATTGATTCGGACTGCAAAAGAAAAAGGGGAAATGGGGGAAAGAGGCAAAGAAGGGGCCAAATGAGGAGCTAAACTGCTGGCGATCCGCTTGCTTAGCCCTGTTTACACAGCTGACACCATTTGGGCCCGGCTTGACCAAAGCCGATGAACGATGGCCGATGAACGGGCCCAGACACGGACCGGCGGACAGGCAGCATCGAGTAACCAGTTTGATTTCAACTACAACTGACAAACAACTTTTTGTTGTAGCTGTTTACTGTGTCTTGTGTTTGTCTCTTGGTCTGGTCTGGCTTATGGGACACTCACTTTGTATACCCTTGCTTGGGGGCAGGGTACTACGATTTCTGATCAGATGAATCCCCACAAGATCACAATATCATATAGCTTCTTTAGAGGTTATCGGTCGAAGATAGATAGTTCTTCCCGCAGGTTCTGTCCATCTTCAAAGGGTATCCACCAGCTTCTGTCCACGCAACAAGATTTTCTTTCTTGTTTCGAAATTACAGAGTAAGTTGGGGGCAAAGAAAGAGGGACAGGGAGAGAGAGAGAGAGAGAGGCAGGGAGAGCAGACGAGACCAAAAACTCAAAGTGGGTCATTAGAGAAATGTACTAAATAAGGTACAAAACTTTGTCAAGAGCAAACATAAATGGAAAGTAAATTGTTGCCACCAGAAAGGGATGGAGATAGAGAGAGAGAGAGAGGGGGGCAGGCAGAGGGAGATAGAAAAAGTTGTTTATAATGTAAATAAATCATTTGGATGCGTAGCAAAGAAACGAAAGACAAACCGAAATCCGGTCGGTCCACAAATTCAATGAGTGTAAAATGTAATTATGAGATGGAGATTGAAGACTGGCCGATGGAAGACTTGTTTTTTGTTAGACTTTACCGCCCCCCCTCCCCTCCGATACCATCGATAGGGAGAGCCCTAATTGTGGCTAAAGAGCACAGCAGAGGGGCCTGTTCTTTAAAGTTGGTTAACCGTTATGACGAACACTCTTTGGCTTGTCATCTCTTGACATCATTAATTATCTGCAGCCTGTGATCTGTGATCTGTGATGGGGGTCCCAGTGGGGGTCTCTCACTCCAGAGTCTAGACAGAAGAAGTTTTGGGTTTAATTTTCCGTTTTCTTCATGGCCTCTGAACGGCAGCAACAGAATCACCCATGAAAGGACAAAGTCCAAAGCCTTTTATGGGAAAGTATCGCATGGATATCGTATTTATTTGTTATTGAAATTAATTTACGCAAAAAATGATTGATTGATTGATTGATGGATATTTGCACTGTGTGTGTGTGTTGCTGGTTCGAGTTTCTGCCCCATTCGCTGTGTTTTTCTGATGACAATTTGTAAATGTAAAATGTTGATGGGAATTTCATTGATTTTGTATTTAATTTGTTCGACCTTGTAGTGGCATTAATGAAATCCCGCTTTTGGGATCGAAATACATTGGGCAACGAGCGGCATCGATGTGGTGGACCAATCTGCAAATCTCCTCCCCTCACCGCTTGAATGCGTATCTAATGACAGAGTGTTGCCCCCGTGATCCCACCGCAATCCCCCAACTGCCACGCAACGAGGTCAATGGCATGTGCCATGAATGATGATTGCCAGCTTTTCGATTCAAGTTACACAAAATTCAGCGATGGCTAGAGCCAGCCAGCAACGAGACAAAAACTTGACTGCAAAACTTTGCAAAGTCATAAATTTGATTGATTTTGAAACGGTCGCCCGAGCAGCTTACAGCAAAGAAGAAAAACTGATTGAAAAATTTGAGGAATTTCGAGGGGAACAAAATGGTACAAAGATGAAGTGCGTAGGGAAAAATACAGTTAAATGGGCTGGCAGCAGACAATTGACTGGAAGTTTTCTTTATTCTTCGGAAAATTCTCTTACTTTCTTGTACTCGTTTCAGTCTTTTTGTTTGTGAAAGTTGTGCTTCCCGGTTTCAGAGTTCGAGTTTGGAGCTGGAGTCGCAGTTGGGGTTGGAGTTGGACTTGGAGTTGTTCCTTTTGGTTCTGGTGAAACTTTTTCCCTGGGTTCTGTGCTCGTCTGAACCTTTTTAAACTTTTCCAAAGTCAAACAAAAGGTGAGCATTTAATTTGTTCTCTAATTCACACTATTGTTGTGACTCTGACTGTAGCTCTGGCTATGGCTATGGCTCTGGCTCTGGCTGTGGCTGTGATGAAGTCAGATCTCTGAGTTGTCGGTGTTGGCCGGGCTTTGTGTTGTGACAGTGTGTCTATGAATAATTTTGTTCACATTTCGGGCCAGCGCTCATTGACCCACAAATAATAAGCTGACAGCTGACTGGCTGGACGAATATAATTGATCAATATGGCCAAGACTCTGCCGATCAGATTGGATCTGATGAGAATTAGGTCAGGTTGGTTAATTGGAAGCTGTTTGGGTTCAGGTTGTAAATATTTACTGAAATTTCAGTTCCATTTGATGTCTTTCCAATGGCAATTACTTTTACGGCTTTCAATTCCCTTCATTGTCCATTAAAACTGTACTTTTATGTAGTTTTCTTTCGAGCCTTCGACTTTCCTTCCTTCCCGCTGGCTATCCAATGGCCAATGGCCTTTCTGGGTCGGAATGTTTAGCAACTATTCAGCTGCCCTGCCACTTAGAACCCCCCATTTCCGTCAGCAACTTAATTACGAAAAAGAAAGACAGATCAGACCAGACCGGGCCAGAACAGACCAGACCAGACAAAGAGAAGTCAGTCAGTCAGTCAGTCAACAAATCAACTGAAACTCGACTCCGGCTCCGTCTCCGGCTCTTCTTGGGCAATTAAAAACATAAAACAGCAAGCAAGGAAATTAGCGCAGCCAAAAACAAAAACAAAAACAACAAAAAGGTGAGAAACACAAGTTAATTGAATGCAAAATGCAAAGAAATAAAGCTGCCGACACATGTCCGACATGTGGGGCTCTGCAGCAATTGTTGTTGCCACAGTTCCAGTACCCCAAACAGACGGCCGATGATGATATAACCCATGGCAAGGCAGGGAAGCGGAGGACAGGGTACCGTATCGCATCGCATCGTATCGTATCTGAAGGGGGCAAATCAGGGACGACTTCTGCTGGCATTACTCGTATTTATGCAACAATTTGGCCGCAAACAGAGCGCGAAATGTAACGAAACGCGAGATTTGTCAACTTGTTTGTGTGTGTTCAATTGAAACCTCGTAATACGCACTTTGTTTGCTGGTTAGTTTCGGTCCGCTTTTCGATCTACTAAGCTCGGTATTCTTCTCTGGGCTCGAACCTCACGCTTGGAGCGACGACGCGCGACTGAAACTGCAGACTTTGCTGAAGGTAGAGCTGTGGCTGGAGCTGGAGCTGTGGCTGGAGTGGTTGCTGCTGCTGCTGCCAAAAGCCAGTCACAGCCACAGCCACAGCAGACAGCGACAACAGAAGCAGCGGCGGCATAGCTGCTCTATCTCAGACAGAGTTGTCCAGAGTTCGCGTTGGGTTTGCCTACGAAAAGGCAAAAGGTATTGGGATGTTGTAAGAATCCCACAACGGATACAGGGAATGGTCGAGTGAAGCCTAGTCTAAGTTTTGGATCAGTATCTTTTCAGGTAAATAAGTATCTAAGAGTAGGTATTCCTTGAACTTCAAAGAGTATCCACTGGCTGTCTTCAGGGAAAACTCCCATTTCATCTTGTGTTTTGTTTGGTTTTTTTGTGGCGTTGGTTGGGTTTTGCTTTCTTTGATGTCGGTCGGGCCACTGAACGAGCGTTTTCCAAGTTAGTTTTTTTATGGCCTAGTAATGTAAGAAATTACCCACAGCGACGACAACAAAGCCACTTGATACACAAAGATTGCCAATATTTATGGCTAAAAATTATACTGTACTGCAATTATATCTAAGATTTACTAGCTGTGAAGTATGGAATTGTAAGCTTTACGCAACGGTCAGCACTGGGGTGACAGATACTCGTAAGTGCTTGTAAAATGTATCTCTGTATCTGCGGGATACTGTGTAACTGCAGCTGACGGCCACTGCAGCTGTGCTGCTGTTTTCCATTTTCCGTGTTTTCCGTTTATTCCGTTTTTGTTTTTTTTTTTTTTTTTTGGTCTTTTGTTTGGTTTTTGCTTTGCTCTGGCATGACGCAAACAGAAAACTTTGTCTGATGGCCGGAGAGGCGTTTGCATTTGGCATTGAAAAGAGATGATGTTCATTTAATGTGACGATGTGATAATTAATTTGTCTCTTCTGGAATTTCTTCTTCTCTCTCTCTCTTACTCTCCATTGCTCCCCTGGTCATACGCTGCGTATGCGCAATCGAATCGGATCGAATCGGTACGGCTGGATGATTGGGAAACAGGAACAGGTAAGCAATTGGCGTTCGTTGGCTGCTCGCTGAATTCGTCGTTTGTTACACTTTAAGCACTTTTTCGAAACTATCTTTTCCACACAAACACACACACACAAAACAAAACCCAAAGCATACACATACACACACAAAGACACCTACAAACCATAACATAACATAACATAACAAAAGAAAACCCCAATAAGGAAGCAATTGTAGCTAACCAAAAAAACCAACAAAAAAAAAAATGAAAAAAACGAACAGAAAACTCTTGTAAATACTCTAAGCCCGCTGCTACTCGTTTTGAGCCAAGTTTTGACTCCAACTAATTTCGTTGCTGGCTGTAGCGTGTGCATAATTTTCAAATGCAAGTGGGCCGATGAGGGGTGGCCTCTGGGGGATGGTTACGTGCCACATGAAGCTTTTGAGGAGATTACCGCACACAGTTTTGACAGAGCCGCAGTCAAAGCTAATTAGCAAATTAACGCGTGTGCACACGCGTTTTAGTACTTGCAGAAGGAGTAATCCCAGTACAGGCAGTGACTACCGAACGAGATTTTATCCCAGGCACCAGTGTTTGCGTAAAACGGAACAGAATACGACGGAAAAACGTTGCTGTATTGGTGTCGATCACTGTTTTACACTGTACGTGTACGTGCCATAGACACTCATCGAATAGCAATGTGATCCCATCCAGGCTAAGCCAAGGCCAAACCCAATCCAATCATCATCTAGTCCAAGGAGTACCGACATTGAGATTGAGATTGGTTCCAAAAGGAAGGGTATGCTGGATACTTAACAGATGCAATAGATGGATGGAGTGATTCCAGTGAAAGTACAGCCTTTGAA
The DNA here is from genome assembly GCF_003369915.1 of Drosophila miranda. Classification (NCBI taxonomy): domain Eukaryota; kingdom Metazoa; phylum Arthropoda; class Insecta; order Diptera; family Drosophilidae; genus Drosophila; species Drosophila miranda. The sequence goes on from NC_046674.1 coordinate 19,482,228, forward strand.
AATGAGATTAGATTGGGGAAAAAATTGAGATAAACATACATACGAAATATACAACAAGTTAGGCCAGCGTATTATTCGGCTTACTATGCAGATCAGGATTGGCAATTCTACATGAATTCTACATGAGTGTGACATGTTGCCTGAAAGTATGCAGCATGGCATAGGAACATTTATTGCCAGCTACACTGAAATGTTGCAGAGCACAATAAAAAGATTCGCATATAAGAAAAACACATTTATAACTCAACGGAAATAGTATATATAATGAATTTAAAACCCATTTAAAATATAGAAAACCTATTCCTTTAGTTAGGTACTATATTTGAGCTTTAGTACGTAAAGATAGTCCCACGAGTAGCACCCATTGGAAACAACATGACACAAAGGAATAGAATATATATTCCTGGAGTAGCAATCCATTTTTGGTAGATGTAAAACAAAACTACATAATTCTATATAACCGACCATCTAAATATATGATAACATTTCTTGAATATACAATATATTTAGGAGCCAACATTTCTATAGTAAAACTTATGAAACCATTCGGTAAAACCAACTAAAAATACCACTTTTAATAGCCCGTAGAGTTATGTACTTTTATCATCGCGTGTATCCAGTAAACAATTGGAATGTAGCTTGAATAGATAGCTATTGAACATACAATCTGTAACAACCCACTAGGAACCCCACAAAGACCCACAAAATCCTTCTCTCTCTCTCTCTCTCTGTCTATCTGTCTCTCTGTCTTACTTTTGAGTTGTACTCGTACTCGTATACTTAGAACACACTGATTTTTCGTTTCATAATTTCCCCTAGAGCCTCTCATTTCACGCGGCACTCTCACTTTTCGTTTCCGTCCATCAGATCCATAGACCCCACCAGATCTTGTTTTTCCTGTGTTTCTTGAGTTGGATTCGTTTTTTTGTTTGCCCCGTACTCCCCCGAAATTGTTCTCGTTTGTTCATTTGTGTGCATTTCAGGGCGGCTACTTAGATGGACTACGTTCACATTTGGGTGGTTTAACACAACGTGTCAAATCATGGTATTGGGGACGACCTCTAGTAAGTGCCAATGTATTTTTCGTTAACTGTTAAACGAAAACCACCACAAAAAACCAAACAAAACAAAACAAACCTAATCATAAATAAAAAAAATAGCAAACACCAGCAACCACAAAACTGAAAATTGTGCTCGAAACTTGAGTGGAAAATGTGTCTGCCAAATGTTCTCTCACAGTCTGCATTTTGTTTTTCGATCTGCATCTTCTCGTTGCATTCAATTTAGCCTGAACTTAGATTGTTGCTATCACTCTCTCACCTACTCGCTCTCTCTCTCTCTCTAACTCTATCTCTATTCTGTAACTCTGTCACTGTCTCCTTCTTTAAACTAACTAACTAACTAACTAACCAACCAAACCTAACTGTTTTGTATGTGCATTGCAACAACCACCACCACAACAAAAACAAGTGCAATAAAAAAGTACTACTAAAAAATTACAATTTAAATTAAACTGCATTTCCAGAATTTTGTGTTGTATTCGTAGGAATTGTGTTTCCGTTTTGTGTTCTCTCACTAAAAAAAAAAGAATCGAAATTTTGCTTGCCCCACCTAACCACCCACCACCCACCATCAGACAGTCAGTCAGTCAGTCAATCCACTCCACTCCACTCCAATATGTATGTACGTATTATTTTCCATTTGTTCCATCTTTAATTTGATACCAATCGTGATGCACTCTACAAATCTTTCATCTAGAGTTCCTTAGTCTCTTTGTAAAGTACATGATAAACATAACTGTCAATGTAAGTACCTAAAAACCAAAAAGCTAAACTAGACACGAAACTAAATCGAAGCCAAGAGTCCACAAATGCAATTTAAATGGCCGAAAACCAATAACCGAAAACCCAAACCGGAAAAACGAAATGTCAAATTAATAAACCAGAAAAAAAAGCTTGAAAAATACATTTGCACATTTACGCATGAGTCACCCTGATTTCTAAAAACACACGCCAAGTCGTACACCGATATCGAATCAAATCAAATCGAGATCAATCCTCCGGGTCTTGGTCTTGGTCTTGGTCTTGGTCCAACGAATCACCCTTCACACATAATGTTTTCCGTAGTATTCTTTCGGTAATTTTTTTTCCTTTGCCCTGTAATTAGTGTACAACAACTCCCCCATTTGTTTTGGCCTTACTTTTAGCTGCTGCTGCCCCACACACACACACACACACACACACACAACACACACACACAACACACACACAACACACACACAACACACACACACCAACACACACAGCACTCTTTCCTAGTTGTAGTTAGCAAATTCCTAGACCTGTAACATACTGCCAAATATTCGTATGTAAGTTGAAAGTTCTTGAAGCTTTAGTTAGCGCTTTGCTCCCACCAATGGAAACTCTTAGCCCAATTAGTGTAGCCATCAAAATCTAAGTGTCTTAGCTGCCAATTTTGCAAGTCGTTTTTGTATCAAGTACTTATCAATACACAATTGTATAGCTGCCAAGCCTTAAAGTGCACCAAAACACAAACACACACCCACCCACACACACACACAGTCGTATCCGCAGACAGAAACACAAACATAAACATAAACAGATCCTTGGACACACGAACACACACGAACAGCAGCACTCTCGCATACTCATAACTTGCACCAGAGACCCAATTTTCAGAAGAACCTAATCCCGAATCCCGAGATTTTGGTGTCACGCGACGTACGAACGATTGTTCTTTTAAATTGATTTCGGAAGAGAAACTCTCTCTCTCTCTCTCCAAGTATACCTTGTCTGGAGTCCGGAGTCTAGATTCTGGACCAGCTCTTTATGTATGTGAATTTAGGTATCACATCAATGAAATTGGAAAGAGTTTACCATCCTTCTTTCCCTGTCCAAATGCCCAAAAGGGTGAATATTCGGATATTTATCCACATGATTTTTCATACATTTCTTTCTCTAGCAACTCCTCATCCGAAAACCAAAGCCATGCTTCTGTCAAAAGACTAATCCAATATCGTAAAAGGTTCCAAATAAAAAGAAAGGAAAAACAAAAAAGAGAAAGACAAATCGAATGCAGAAATCAAAGCTCGTCAGTGGAAGGCAAATCAGCTCAGCTCAATCCACTTTGAATGCCAATCGATACACAACTCCAACTTTTTCTCTCTCCAAGGCACGCTTTGGCATATATAGTACTGTCCTCTGTCCCCAGTCCTCTGTCCTACCACAAACGCAACATCCTCCTCCCGACCTGAACCACTACTCAACTTTACTCTGTCCTGCCGTACAGTGAAATGTCATACTTTATTCAATTAAGTTTCTATCTGTATGTTTGCAAGTGAACGAGAAGCAAAACACATAGCAAACAATTTGAAAAAAGGAAAAATCAAGAACTTCATATATAAATATGTATGTCTAGCCACATAACACATAAAGCAAATAATTATCTCTTCTACAAACCAACTACAACCAATTCTTATGCAAAATATTTCTACTATTTTCATTTTACATTCAACCAATTTATTGTACAACCAAAAATCAATCAAACAATCTGATCAATTTGCTCACTGTGCAACAAAAAATCAACAAATCTTTGTCAATGAAAAATGTGGCCTTATCTGAAAAATTGCAAATGCAAAAAAAAAATAAAAAAAAAAATTAGGAGTTGGCCACAAAACTCTCAAGGAGTTTCGATATGAAGGAAGAAGGCGGCACATTGCTGGGCGATAAAGGTGTACGAAGGCATCAGGTGAGTGCTACAACAACAGCTACAACTCTAGTGCAAGCACACTAAAATACCAGATACTATCTAACGAAATAAATACCAGTTATACGAAAGCACATGAATGCCAACTACTACTACAAACAAAAACTAAAAATGAATCAGAAAACAAAACTGAAATGCGGTTCCTAAAAATTCTCCTCCAATTCTCCAAGTACAATATTATCAGTATTTCGGTATTTTCAGTATTTTCCGTATTTTCAGTATTTTTGTCAGTATTTTCTGCTCTCCTCCCCCACACCAGCTAAATTGAATACAATTTGATCGCCTCAAGCATTTCATGACTCATTCCAAAACAAAACACACACAAAAATCTCTCCTTTTTCTCTCTCTCTCTCTCTCTTTACTTTACCTCTCTCAAAAAGAAACTACAATTATGCCATTTAATTATATAATATTAAACTAGTAATCTTTGTAAACTTGAATTGGCCTCAAACTTAGCTTGAATTGAACCGTTACCTTTTGTTTGTCCTACACTAAATACCAAACAGTATACCAAACATTCCAGAAAATACTTAAATATGTATCTCTTTGCTTGCGATTCCCACACAAAATCTACTTTAGCTAGCTTCTACTTTTCTTAAGATCCAGACACGATTTGAACTAGGATTCCTAGATAATCTAAGTATTAGTTCAAGTTGGTCACCATAGCCTTGGTTTCCTTTTTTCAGCCACCAATATAGAGCCACTCAAATCATAAATCCTCGATATACACATGTACATATATAAGATATCTTTATTAATGCAATTTGAATTGCCTTTTGTGTGACTTTTGTCTCTTTTGCAGTCCATGCAGCGTCTGTCCGCTGAGCAGAATGGTGGTTCAACGACTGAACAAACACATGAACACAATCCAAACGTCGTACCTGATCATAGAGGCAACTTACACATTACAGTTAAGAAAACCAAACCAATTTTAGGTATTGCTATCGAAGGTGGTGCTAATACAAAACACCCGCTCCCTAGGATAATCAATATCCATGTGAGTATAACATACCGATTTACCCCTTCCAAAATATATATGAATCCATGGCCAATCGATCTTGTGACAGGAAAACGGTGCAGCATTTGAAGCGGGCGGCCTGGAGGTCGGGCAACTGATACTGGAGGTAGATGGAACAAAGGTTGAGGGTCTACATCATCAGGTAAGATATATTTAAAACAGTTCACTTCAAGTTTTCGAATTGGGTAACATTGTTTGATGATATTGCAGGAGGTTGCTCGACTGATAGCCGAGTGCTTTGCTAATCGTGAAAAGGCTGAAATAACCTTCTTAGTTGTCGAAGCAAAGAAATCAAATTTGGAACCGAAGCCAACAGCGTTGATATTTTTAGAAGCCTAACATTTGCTTGCCCTGCCGGCCAGTGACCCATTGGAACGACAAAAACTCGAGTTCCTCTACGAATGGGGCATCGATTTAACGGAGACGCCAAAACCAATGCCAACACCAATACCGCTAACAAGAGCCAAAAATCCACCGCCACTGCCTCATGAGCTACACAACAACATCAGCAGCAACAACAGCAACAGCCAGTACGGCAGTCAGACTGCGCTCAACAATCATCAGCATCCCCATCAGTATCATCCCAACACTCCTCCCACCACAAACAACACGCAAACGACTCAGACGACACAAACGACACATACAACAAAGACTACACAAACCACACAGCCACCAACGGCAGCAACAGCTGCGGCCAAAACTCACCAACAACTGAACACCAACACACCAACGAAAGCTTCGCGTGAGGCAACACCAACACGGGAACAGCAGCGCGAGCAGCAGCGAGAGCAGCAGCGAGAGCTGCAGCGAGAACAGCAGCGAGAGCAGCAGCGAGAACAGCAGCGAGAGCAGCAGCATGCAACGCCCACACGCGAGCAGAAGCAACACCAACAACGTCGACAGCTTCGCGATCAGCGTGAACTGCGCGAGCAACGTGAGCGTGAATACCAAGGACACGAACAACACCTCCACGAACACCGCCATCGTGACCACCACGACCTACAGCAGCAGCAGCAGCACCACCACCACCCCCATCATTCCCATCAGCAATCATCACAGCAGCAGCAGCAGCAACAGCAACAACAGCAGCAGCAGCAGCGCTACAGCAGCAGCAGCAACAGCTACAAATCTCATAATAATTCCGTTTACCAGTAAAAAAAAAGTCGAAACTGAAAAATGCAATTGGAGCAACAAGTTTTTGGGAACATTCTTTCAAACTAAAGAACAGCAATTCAACCAGTCAACAGTTTAATTGTGCTAACTAATTCCGACCCAAACAGAACAGAGTCTCTCCCCCCGCCCCTCATGCACGCCTCCTACTACACTGAACAAAACGCGCTTGACAAGAGATACAAATTTGGTTACGTACATGTGTATACTTTTATCCCCTGGAAAATGCTGTAAACGTATATGTGGAATATAGAATACATTTTTAATTGAATGTTGTTGCAATGAGCCTCTCACCCAGCCCCAGTCACAACACCAGTCCCACCTTCCCCAGCTATTCCCATAGAGAATTTCCATGTCGTGTTGTTTTGTTGTAGCTAAAGAGATGCTCTAAAAAAAAAATACAAAAAATATCCCGAATGAAGACCAAAATTTTGGGTTGAAAACTTTTGAGTAAATCCAACCTTTGAATATTCCATATAATTGTTTTTTATATTATTTTATTTTTTATTTTAACAAATATCAAAAGTAAAATTTCAACACTGCCAAAGAAAAAAGACAGAAAAAAAGAAAAATCAAATATACAAAAAAATACCGATAAAAGCCCAGAGCATCTCCCTTGCTTTCTCCACTCACTGCTAGCCTCCTACTTAAGTCCCCAAAACAATTATATGGCCTGCCCCCACCCCCGAGGCAGCAAGTAGAAATACAACAAAAAAAACCAACCGATCCCCAAACTAGATTAACCAGTCAAGAACCTAACCAGAACCGAGCAGAACATAACCTAGAAATCCTAAGACGAAACTCTCTCGAACCACGTACCACGTACCACGCGCTAGTCGAAATGTGTAAATCTGTGTAAACATATTATTGTATGATTATTATTACTATTGATTAACAATCGAGCAAAGTAGTTTAAATGGTTAGACATTACGGGCATTATGTTTAAACTGATAAACTGGCAGAAAAGAGTTTATTTCCACGATATTACTGTAGGAGAAGTTGTTCGAAGGGAAACCTACAGACAAAACAGAACAGCCCCCAGAAGAGAATGCAACAGCAAAATATGGCATACATTAAGAAAACCAAGAGCTTACAAATGTTAAAAAGAAAACCAATAATAATAACAATTAACGTATCTAAAGAATCCACTAAGCAGTAAGCAAAAAGAAGACGATGCAGAGAAACAAATTAGGAAAAGAAAAACAGCCGAAGACACTGTAAATGTAAAAAGAATAAGCCACAAAAAAGCTTTTGTTACACTCTCACGGACACCAGCAGACACACACACTGAACACACACATAAGCACTAGTATTCACACACACACTGAACACACATACGCATACGCATGCATATTGCCAAATTTTTTATAGAATTCAAGCAGCAATATATAATTCACAGCCACAAAACACTCAAGAACAAACAAATAAGAGCCCACCTAAGCAAAAGATAATTTGTAAAAATTAAAGATAATCTTAAAGCTAAATCGCAATTCATGTAAAAATTAACAAAAGTAAATATATTCAAGACAAGATACCCACAAGCAGAGGCCACGCCCATAACCACACACACACACAAACACACACGAACACAGCACACTGACACCCACTCGAAAAACTTAGCCAGAGAAGCGCATACAAAAAAATTTTGAAATTTATCCAAAATATCAAACAATATTCCTGCAGTGTTGTAGAGTTGATCAAAAAGAATGGATGAGATTAAAGGAAACTTATAAAGCATCCATACATTCTGTGCCCCTCTTTGAGGGATCATCCGATCGACTTGACAGCACTGCCGAGATATCCCTGTTATTAGTACAACTTAAACTGCACACTGCACAATTTTTGAATGTTTGTTAAATGTTAAATCAACACCAGAAAAAACCAGCTGCAAAATTGTATTCCCCTTCACAAACTTAGTAAGATTATGTATATCCCTCACACCACACCACACCACACCCTTACTAACCAGCCCGATCCCAAGCCAATCCCCGATTCCGGATCACAACACCAGCCCCAATCCCAGTCCCAACTCCAACCCCAACCCAGAGCCCCAAAAAATGGTAAACGAATTATGAAACTACAAAGGGAAGGAGCTACGCTATTCTACCACTAGGAGAGCTACCAATAACATTTACGCTGTAGAGAAAAACTAAAACGAACGCTTAGAATTTGAGGTTGATTGGCATTAAGTAAAAGTTAAACGATGTTGAAGCATGAAGAGCCGGGCCGACAGGGCGCGATCACGAGCAAATAAAAAATAAAAGAATAAAAGAGTAAAAGAATAAAAACCAAATCTTAAAGAAGAACAAAACCAGGGCACGACCTAACAACTGATTGTGCAACAACCAGAAACTTCATATATATTCTGTAAAATATTAGCAAAAACAAAACAAAACAAAACAAAAACCTTTTTAATAGAAAACAAAGCTATTTTTCGCTCTCTCTATGGATCGATGAGCCGATCTACCGGTGTACCGATCCACCTATGTATATCTGTCACTCACTCAATCGTTCAATCACTTGGTCAGTCATCGTTTTGGCAATTGATTTGTTGTTGATTTCGTTCGTTGTGTGTGATAGTGTTTGGATTCAAGTGAAACTTTTGCATGTCTTACGTACGTAGAGCAACTTGTTCCACACCCAAGTCCAGGTCCAAGTCCAAGTCCCGCAACAACAGCTTAACTTTGTGTCTAGAGATATACTCGTACAATAAACATATATAGTTATAGTATGGCTTGTTTTCTCCATTACGAAACTAACAGAATCCATTTCTCTGCTAAGCTCTCTCTCTCTCTCTCTTATTAACTCTCTATATATGTATGTATGTATGTATGTATGTACGTGTCTGTATGGAAAGCAAAAAAAAGCTAAACAAAGAAAAAAATAAAACCACAGAATATTTATTAAACAAATTGAGAAATTGAGAAATTGAATCGTTAACGAGATATTGTACTTGTACTTTTGTTGACTATTATGTAATTAAACGCTTTACTGTATATTAGTTATGTACATTTTTAGCTACATACATGAAAACGATGAAAATGATGAAAATTCGAAACAAAAAACAAGCTTATGCTGTTACTTATTGTTAGTGATTCTACCACATAAAAGACAAACAAAAATCTAATTACAAATACAAATTACAAATTGAATTTTCCAAAATTTATAAACACACAAAACACTCAGTTTACGATGTCCGAGCGGGGAATGTATGTATGTATCAGCGGATTAACGGATTAATTACCCCTGACATGCCGGACGGACGGACGCCTCTGTATATTGCGATAGATTCCGAAGACAAGGCTTACCTAACTTTGAAACTATCAGATAAATATCTAACTAACATAATATATACATAAAATACATGCTAAACATAACACATACTATACATATATCGTATTTATAGAATGCTAAACTATATCTAAATTGTAAACGACAATGAGAAGCAATTTTAAGCAAAGCCACCAAAAAACAATTTCAATTTATGTAAAATTCAAATACAATTTCAATTTCAACTTCAACACCCTCACACACACACACCCCCACACACACACACACAATTACACACAAACACACACCGATGAAGCAAACTATATACAACAGTATATGTATAGTAGGTAATTACTATATAGGAATACTATTACAAAACAACAACAAAAAGGCTATCTATATGCTATGCTTATAAAAGGGTAAACGGCATTTAAACTCATTCAACCAACACCAAACAGAAACAGAAACAGAAAACCGGAATCAGAATCGAAATCGGAAGTGGAAGAAGAAACGAAAGCTTATAAATACCATGCGAAAACGTACTATAAATGTATGTATGTAATAGAAAAAAGCCACAAACCACAAACAACCATGTACCACTTAAATATCGTAAAATAAATAGCAATAGCCGATAGTTAATATGGATTCTAGTCGATATGGATAACTGTATTACCGATTAGCAGAGCCTCAGCCGAAGCAAACCAGTTGTAAAATAAAGATTGAGCTAGACTTTTAATCAGAGATAATCCAACTTGTAGATATATCGATAAATATATATGTATATGTAAACGTATAACTGTGTATATTGAACAGATAGACAAGATCTCTTATTATTTCCAGGTCTCGCTTTTGAGTTGATCTCCCCCTTATAGACAACCCCTTATTCATTCAGACCAGACCACAAAAACCAACAACAAACAACCAACTAAAACTACAACAAAAAACAAACTGTGCCACCTAGTACATAACAAGAAATGGTTATATATCTGTATCTGCTATATAGACACGACAAACACAAACAAACACTGACTTGTAATATATATATACATATATATACATATATATATATATATACCTAGATATATATATATATACATATAGGAAGAAGAACGGAACGAATGAAGGTAAATTTCAATGCTCACTTTTATATTTTTTATCATACATACATATATCAAGAAAAAGCAAAAGAAAATTTAGGAAAAGTAAAGAAAAGTAAAGAAAAGAACACAAGAACAAAGCACCGTATGAACCACTGAACCACAAAACCAAATACAAAAACATATAGTCAAATTCTCATAGCAAAAGAACATATATTTCTATATGGTATATGTACAATTTGAATTTCTTTCTTTAACCGAACCGAACCTGCACCTACAAAAAGTGGTTTCTAGAGCCAATTTGCTTTGCTTGCGAGACAGCAATCCCCAGATGTACCGAAAATTCCTTTTATTTATGTTGAATCTCTAATCTGATCTGATCTAATCTCTTTATCCCCATCCGAAAAAAAAACAAAAACAAAAAAAAAACTGAGAATTAGGAAAGAAAACACCAGGCATTACGCAAAAGATCGAGCTAAACTAGAGCATAGTGCTAGAAAGAAAATCCATTGTTAAAAGTATTTCAGTTGTGTATATTGTAAAGGAGAATTTTTTGAAAAAACAAAAAAAAAACCAGCATAAAGTTAAACATTTAAAGCGAACAACAACAATTTATTGAAGCATTAATAATAATTGTATTTATCAAAATTAAAACCAAATGTAAACGCATTAGCATAGCGGATATATATAAAAAGGAAAACTGAAACAGAACATGAAAATGGATATGGAAATGTTTGAGGAAAGCGCTGATTTAATATTATTATATTATTAATTAAATTATTGCAAAAACAAAGTGAAAAACAAATGATATTGTCCTTGGTATTTACATATACATAAAGAAAACAACAACAAAAAAAAAAACAAAACCAGAAAAATAAAAACAAAACGTTTTTTTTATATAACCAAGATCTTTTCAAGCGGGGCTCTCTCTCTCTCTCTCTCTCTGTGGGCCTGAACTGGTTGGGTAGCCTGATTTGCATTCAACATAAGATTCCCCCACTTGCTGGTGTTTCGATTTCAGATTCTAGCTTTAGTCTGTTTATAGTTACTCAATAGACCACGCCAGATAGCCAGTTAGCCAGATAGCCAGATAGCAATGCCGCAGGTTAATCTCAAGCTCAGTTCACACGATCGCCAGGTGCTGGAGTCCATCTTCAATCCCCTGGAGCTGAGCAGCACCCAGCCGAGTGTCTCCGTGCCGTGTGAGTCGCAGCTGGCAGATGTGGAGCCCGACACGGAGGCTGTGAGATCTTCCAGGGAGCTGGAGCTGCAAGGGGTTCTACTAACGGAAAAGGGCAGTTTCGATGAGGCTTTAAAGGTATTCCAGCTGGCCCTGAACCAAGCCCAAAGAGCTTCGGTGCTGAATAATCGAGCGCAGACCCTACGTCTGGCCAAACGAGATGGTGGTAAGCGAAAAAAGCAAATCCTATATTTGAAAGTGTTTGTTTGATGTTTAATTTTTTTATTGCTCGGTTTGAGTGGGGCCTGGGAACGAGGGGCTTTCGCCGATCTGGCTCTAACTGCCCGAGATATAAAGATGTATAATTTGAGTTGTGAATGGATGAGGCACTTTGTGGGGCGCGGTAGAGTGTGATATTGTAAATGGAGTTTTACATATCTTTATGATGTGTTCAGTCTTAAAAAAATAATTTGTTTGACTGCATTTTCGGACAAATGGCGTCGCAAGTCGAATAGGTCAAGTTTCAGTGCCGAAAATGTCCTTTCGACGCTGACTCGTGTTGCCGGAACACAATGAATAACCTTTGCCAATTGATATAAGCAGGGATATATGAACTTTTTCTCCTCCCAATAACTCCTAATATTTTGGTTGATATCAATTGGCTTTGGACAGTAGTCGTTGATCTCGTTTACTGCCAGCTGTACTTCGTATTGCGCCTCGTCCTCGTCTGATTCCTCATTGCCTGAAGCCACAGCAAAGGAATTGAGGAAATCATTGAGTGACGAGCAAGTGCTCTGCGACGCGGTCGAAAGCTGGCTTGTAGACGGCAGCTTCAAGTCAGGCGCAGTGGACTCTGAGGAATGTGAGTTTGTTCCTAGTGATAGATCATCCTGCAATGAAGAATATATTTATCAAATTACAAGTGCATCTTAATCGTCATAGATCGTACTTACTTTTTTGACAACACCATTAATTTTTTTTTAAACTGTAGTTAAATGATTTCTGGCACACATCAGCTTTATTGGATTTTTACTCAAAACTCTTCTCATCCTGGGATCCAAATAAATGGCAGAAGTGACCGATTCGTTGGATTTTAAAGCCTCTTCTCTCTTCCCGATTGACTCCCGCAATGCCGCACTGTGTGGGTTTTTCATGGCTGCCACTGTCAACGTGAGATCTAGCCACATCTTGTAAAAATCGCCTAGATATAGCTGCTCCGTCTGCAGCTTTTGGTTGGCCAAATAGATCGGTTCTAATGCTTCGACCAGTTCCTTAACTTCTGTCCAATCTGCCTCTGAAAATGTAAGCAGCTCATTCCCGTGGTTCTCACAAAAGTTCTTGAACAGAAGAAGGCGTTCAAGCATCTCGTAGGTCGAAGTCCACATCGTAGGAGAGTCAATAAGGGGCTGCGATAAGCCTTCATGTGAAATTGAAGCCCTAAAAAACATTTGAGAACTAGGAGAGGGTTCGTTGCAAAGTTTAATAATAGTATACCTGTAGGTGACAGTCCTCAATGCTTTAACCAGCCTGCGAGCCTTACCGATGAGAGTATCTTTTGCAAAAGTCTTAAGAAAATCTTTAACTGCCAGTTGAAGTGTGTGAGCAGCACATCTGACCGATGCAATGGAGTAGATGTTCACTTGCGGCTTCAGCTCTTCTTCGTCATCATCGCAGCTACCATCGAAGTCTTCGTTCTTGATTCCAATAGACTTTATAACGTCACGACCATTGTCCGACGTAACCGAATATATTTGGTTTCTCGTCAAACCGAACTCTTCCAGAATATTCTCAGTTTCAGCACCGAGACTGGCGCCGGTGTGCTCTTTGTTAAGCTCGATTACTCCCAGGGTGACTACCTTAATCGCCTTGTCCTCGTAGAACTGGGCACTCACTCCCAAGATGCCTCTACCGTGCCCGGATGCGATGTCAAGCTTGAGGGAAACTAATTTCAGTTTCATTCCGTTCACAATGGACGCCTTGACAATTTCAAATTTTTCCGCCACATGCTCCATTATATTTCTGGATGTTATGGGAATCATCCCCAATCCGGAAAAGATCTGGCTTGTCAGCGTTTTAAACGGCTCAGAGTCCAGCGCAACAATCGGCATTCTCCCCGTTGTTACTAACTGAACTCATGCCTCCTTGACTTCAGTTGTGGCGAAGGTAGCCGATATTCGTTTCTTTTTTTCCACGGGCTCACTTTTTTTCCGCTCCCTGACCGCGATGTCGTACTGCGATTTATGCTCAGCGAGCAGGTGGCGTCTCAAGTTAGTCGTATAGGTGCCCTTCATCACGTGCCGGCATATCTTGCACACACTCGCATTTCTATCCACCTCAAAATTGAAAAATTCCCGTAGAAAATAGTCACGTTTGCGGCCCATCACGCTCTACACCAAGTACAATGAAACACAAGAAAGGCGTTTGGATAGTAAGCAAGCGTAAAAACTAGAGGCTCTCCATCGATGAAGAGATAACACTGGGACATTTGTGAATAGCTTCGATGCTGCGGCTGCAGTGACGAACAAGGCGGGATAAAGAACCGAAAAAACCGAGAGAACCGCTTCAGTGCGTAGGCCATAAGCGGAGTACAAAATGTATGCGCAGTGGTTGTGCAGTGTGTTTACAGGGTCTGCACAGTGTTTTTACAGTACATATGTGAGTAAGCAAAACCAAAAAAACTTAACAGAACATAAATGTTGAAAACTTAACTTACATACATATACATATATCGCGGCCCATGTTTCTTCATCACTACATACATATGTACATATGTATCTATGTATATATAATTTGAAAATTTTTGGTAATCGTGGTTGAACCACTTGGTTCAAAGCAAATTAAATTGTACTTTTATTTTTGAAAAACTCTTATTATAACATTATGAACTATTTATGATTTTTATTTAATATACTATATGAAGAGTTATTATACATAAATACCTACATATATGAAATTATAAACACCCAAAAATATACTATGAAAGTGCTCATTAATTTGGAAAATTTTTATCTGAGCAGGCAATAGCATATTTTTGGATGTAGAAGTAATGCCAGCATACAAAAAAATGACGAAAAACCTCTTTAAGTTTTCGGCTAAAATAATTTTTTTTTTACTCATAGAACAAAACTACATTTTTAAAAATTTGATAATCTTTTAGGAAGTTGATCAATTTATCGGATACAATTATTTGTTCACGTAATATGCTGCCTCAAAAATCTATTTGGGACTGAAAGGTTTGAAATTATTAGTTTACTCGTAGAGTTTAGGAATATATTAGTTTTGTGGTGGACGTGGGTGTGTGTAACGCCCAATCGATAGCCTAATCGATATATGTATCTACATATATAGAATTTCGTCTATCCGTCTGTTTTTGACGCCTAGTTCTCAAAATCTTTGGCATCCACAATTTTGGAGATACGAGGAAACCGAAAATCAGTTTTTAGAACCGATTTAGGCTTACAGAATCGTACTGAATGACCATATCTACTGGACTGCCCAATCGGGATCAGATCGGAACATTATTATAGCCAGAATGAACTAATAAGTACATTTGCGGTGGCTTCTCATTCTCCCTCTCTCTCTTAATCATGCTATGTGCGCACCCTGTCAGGTTGGTGTTCTGAGAAGCGTGAGAGAGAGAGAGACAGATGCGGATAAAAAAAAGCTGATAAAATGTTTCAAAATTCGAATAAGAAAGGTGCTTAGGTGGAAAGGGGATAAACATTACCTAAAAACCCTCGATGGAACGCGACTCATCAAACTTTTTTGCGCGCTTAAACTATTTGACAGTCGGACATGGTACCCTTTTTAATTGTTTTTCAATGCTTAGCTTTTAAAAAATTATTGAATACAGTTTTTTTGTTTGCGCTTCTTTCTACACTACCTTGTCGCGGTGAAGTTCAGGGCGCGCTTCTTTTTAATGTGGTATCCCTAAAAGTATGCCTACTCCACCGTTTTAAGCCATATTAGGCATTTATTTTAAGCACAAAAATACAAATCAAAAATAATAAAAATCAAGAATAACAATTATAATAATAGTTATTCAATAAAAATCAAGAAAAACAATTATAATAATAGTTATTCGATAAAAATCAAGAATAACAATTATAATAATAGTTATTGAATAAAAATCAAGAATAACAATTATAATAATAGTTATTCGATGAAAATCAAGAATAACAATTATAATAATAGTTATTAATAAAAATCAAGAATAACAATTATAATAATAGTTATACAATAAAAATCAAGAATAACAATTATAATAATAGTTATACAATAAAAATCAAGAATAACAATTATAATAATAGTTATACAATAAAAATCAAGAATAACAATTATAATAATAGTTATTGAATAAAAATCAAGAATAAAAATTATAATTCAAGAATAACAATTATAATAATTATATAATCAAGAATAACAATTATAATAATAGTTATTGAATAAAAATCAATAATAACAATTATAATAATAGTTATTCGATAAAAATCAAGAATAACAATTATAATAATAGTTATTCGATAAAAATCAATAATAACAATTATAATAATAATTATTCAATAAAAATCAAGAATAACAATTATAATAATAGTTATTCGATAAAAATCAAGAATAACAATTATAATAATAGTTATTAATAAAAATCAAGAATAACAATTATAATAATAGTTATTGAATAAAAATCAAGAATAACAATTATAATAATAGTTATACAATAAAAATCAAGAATAACAATTATAATAATAGTTATTGAATAAAAATCAAGAATAACAATTATAATAATACTTATTGAATAAAAATCAATAATAACAATTATAATAATAATTATTCAATAAAAATCAAGAATAACAATTATAATAATAGTTATTCGATAAAAATCAAGAATAACAATTATAATAATAGTTATTGAATAAAAATCAAGAATAACAATTATAATAATAGTTATTCGATAAAAATCAAGAATAACAATTATAATAATAGTTATTAATAAAAATCAAGAATAACAATTATAATAATAGTTATTCAATAAAAATCAAGAATAACAATTATAATACAAGTTATTCAATAAAAATCAATAATAAAAATTATAATAATTGTTATACAATAAAAATCAAGAATAACAATTATAATAATAGTTATTCGATAAAAATCAAGAATAACAATTATAATAATAGTTATTAATAAAAATCAAGAATAACAATTATAATAATAGTTATTGAATAAAAATCAAGAATAACAATTATAATAATAGTTATTCGATAAAAATCAAGAATAACAATTATAATAATAGTTATTAATAAAAATCAAGAATAACAATTATAATAATAGTTATTCAATAAAAATCAAGAATAACAATTATAATACAAGTTATTCAATAAAAATCAATAATAAAAATTATAATAATAGTTATTCAATAAAAATCAAGAATAACAATTATTAAGTAACTGTTATTTTTGATTTTTATTGAATATTTATTATTATAATTGTTATTCTTGATTTTTATTCAATAACTATTATTATAATTGTTATTCTTGATTTTTATTAATAACTATTATTATAATTGTTATTATTGATTTTTATTCAATAACTATTATTATAATTGTTATTCTTGATTATATAATTATTATAATTGTTATTCTTGAATTATAATTTTTATTCTTGATTTTTATTCAATAACTATTATTATAATTGTTATTCTTGATTTTTATCGAATAACTATTATTATAATTGTTATTATTGATTTTTATCGAATAACTATTATTATAATTGTTATTCTTGATTTTTATTCAATAACTATTATTATAATTGTTATTCTTGATTTTTATTCAATAACTATTATTATAATTGTTATTATTGATTATATAATTATTATAATTGTTATTCTTGAATTATAATTTTTATTCTTGATTTTTATTCAATAACTATTATTATAATTGTTATTCTTGATTTTTATTGTATAACTATTATTATAATTGTTATTCTTGATTTTTATTGTATAACTATTATTATAATTGTTATTCTTGATTTTTATTCAATAACTATTATTATAATTGTTATTCTTGATTTTTATTGTATAACTATTATTATAATTGTTATTCTTGATTTTTATTGTATAACTATTATTATAATTGTTATTCTTGATTTTTATTCAATAACTATTATTATAATTGTTATTCTTGATTTTTATTGTATAACTATTATTAAAATTGTTACTCTTGATTTTTATTGAATAACTATTATTATAATTGTTATTCTTGATTTTTATTCAATAACTATTATTATAATTGTTATTCTTTATTTTTATTGAATAATTATTATTCTTGATTTTTATTTAATAATTATTATGATAATTATTAGTTTTGATTTTTATTGAATAATTATTATTTTTGATTTTTATTGCATATTTATTATTTTTGATTTTTATTATTAAATAATTATTATTTTTGATTTTTATTGTATAATTATTATTTATTATTTTTCATTTTGAATGTGTAATTGCTATTTTGGATTCTTATTGTATAATTATTATTTTAGATTTGTATTTTTTTTTGCTTAAAATAAAACTAAACAAATTAAAAAAGATGAGGGGGAACGTTGTCACAAAGAGTGCGTGCGGGAGAGACAGAAAACGTGTCTAAACGTGTCGTCGGGCGCTTCGTAGTGAAATTGATTTGTTTCTTTTGGCTATAAAAATGATCCAATGTGATCCAGATTAGGCAATCTGGTTGATATGGTCATTCTCTATGGTTGTGCGTTTTTAGAATTCTTTAATAATATATATTTATATATTTATAATATATTTAATATTGTAGGTGCCACGGATTTTTGTTCTTTGTGGTTGCGGAAGGGGGCGGAGCGAAATTTTGAAATACACATGTAACAGTGAGATCTAACAGTGTGGATACCAAATTTTGTTGCTCTAGCCTTAATAGGCTCTGAGATTTGTGGATGCCACACATTTTCGTCCTTTGCGAGGGCGGAAGTGGGTGAGGCGAATTTTTAAAATACACTTGTGCAGGTTCGATATCATAGGAGTGGTTTTGGTTTGGTTACTCTAGCTTTTATAGTCTTTGAGATCTAGGCGCTCCCTTTTTGCGATATGCCAAGCCAACTATGAAACCTGTGTGTTAGAGAGAAACAGAGCGAGAGAAAATGAAATTGTTTTCTTGATTCTGGCTTTAATAATTATACGATCTGGTTCAGATTTTGCACTCTAGAAGATACATCCACACACATCCATTTTCACCACTAATCTTATATACTCCTATACTCATTTACAACGCTACCGATCGATTTCTAAAAAATTTGGTTATTTTCAGAGGCGCTTGATGACCTTAACAAGGCTTTGGAAATGGCCAGCGATCAACAGAGCCGCACCAAGTGCCATGCCCATTGCCAGCGAGGAGTTCTATACAGAAAATTGGATAATCTGGTTGCGGCACGATCCGACTTCGAGGCAGCCGCACAACTGGGAAGTAAATTTGCAAGGGAGCAGGTATGAATGATCACTGAAGAATGCCCCGTCTATGTATTAACTGATTTCCATTCTGTGGTTGCCAGCTCGTGGAAATCAATCCGTTCGCGGCGCTCTGCAACCAAATGCTGCGGAAGGCCTTCGATCAGCTGCAGTAGTGGAGGACGAGGACCCTATCCTGGCACCCTAGACTCTGATTTAACTAAAAGTCAAGGGCTCGTTAGCATAAATAAAAATTAATTAAGTCCGAGACGCGTTGTTTGGTGCGATAAGCAGTCGATCGACTGATGGCCCCATCATGGGGCAAGCTGCAAAAAGTGGCACGTGCACGGTGCACCACAAGCAGCGGCAGCAGCAGCGGCAGAAAAAACGAGAACGGGACCTGGGCCAGGTCCAGGCCAGGTCGTGAGCACTCGGGGGCCAGCACACACACATACACACACATTACATGCCAAGAGGGGGCGAGTGGGAGGGGAGATACGAGTAATAAAAACGAGCGGCGGCAAAAACGAAAACAGTTATTAAATGCAGCAGGCTCTTGTCAGATTGCAGCAGGCTCTGCCTCCCTGCCCCCCTGCCTCCATGCCTCCCTGGGTTGACGACGACCGCAAGGCAAATTAAAATAAACGAAAGTGGTTTTGGGCCAGGACGAAGCGATCCGAGCCCCGAGTTCGAGTTCGAGCTCGAGTCTGATTCGGATTGGCTTTGGCTTTGGCTTAAACATTGGGATTTGTGTAAAGCGGGCTGCGGTTTCGCTGCCTTGGCACACGCTTGGCAGGATCAGCTCTGCCCTTGCCTTACCCAGCCAGCCCGAGGAGAGGAGAGGGGTCTCTGGGGATCTTCGGATTCTCTCCCCTATGTAAGCGCGCCAAGCTTAACGGTTAAGCGACTTGGTCAACGATTTAGGCCTGCCTTCTGTTCGCTTGTAAGTAAGAGCGGTATTTGGTTTTATTTTTTTCTGCTCTGAGCTCTCTGGCAACGATTGCGGTCAAAAGACGCGCGTCCTATGCCCCTGGAGCAGGTGCACAGCAGCAGCGGCAGCGGCAGTAGCACCGGCACCGGCAGCAGCAGCAACTGCGGCGACGGCGTTGCAAGTCAGGAAAAAAAACAAAAAAATGTGGTAGAAAAAATACAAGGAGTCGGCTTTGAAAGACCACGACTCATTGAGGACCTGTAAGCCAGGCCAGAGAGCTCTCTGACGAAAAGAACACAACTATATCCCGGAAATCGATTCCAGCCAGTAGAACAGCTTCTAATTTTCCATCTAGAAATCACATTTTCTCGACCTTGACTTGCTGGGTATGCGAATCATCATACCCCAACATACCCTGGGCACAGGCACCTATGCTATCGCGGTAAAAAATGCAGGAGTCAAGTGGGCATCTAGATACAATCCCTCCTAGGCGGACACAGGGGTGAGGGCAACTCAACGAAGGGAAAGAACCCAATATTTGATTGATCTTTTTACATACGAGTATTCGTGGAGCAATGAGGATTGCCAGGTCCGTGTGCAGGATAGGAAGTAAGCCTGCCGGCCGACACGAAAACTCCGAGCTACGCTCGTAGGTAGAGGCGATGGGATCCTGCGTATCCTGCGTCAGTTGTGCTGAAGCCACAGCAAGGGAACGGTAGAGAGTGGGGGGGCTCTGAATGCCATATGTTGCACTTGAAGCGCAGGCAGGCCAGCAACCAAAGGCAGCAAGCAAATCATTAACCAAAGGTTAACGGTTAGGCTGCCAGAATCCCCCCTTCCCATCCCCATCCCCAACCTCATCTTCATCAACAGCACCATTCTCATCCTCATCCTCATCCGCATCCCCGAACACACAAAAGCGGAACCAAATGCTCAATCTTGACCGGAACTGTAATTTGATCGAGAACCAGGCCCAGATATTAGATACGATAAAATCTTCAAACTTCAACAGAACAGCAGCTTTCTTCCTGCCAAAATTATAAACTAAGCTTCACTTTCGGGCCCGGCCTAGAGTGAGATTCTCCAGAGAGGCTCCCCCCCCTCTCTCGCACTCTCTCTGGGTTATTCACCCGTGCGATCGCTCAACAGTTGCATATTTTTTTGGTTGTTCTGCTTTTCCAGATCCTTTTGTTTTCGCCCTTTGCTCTGGCTTTGACTCCGACTCCGACTCTGGCTCTGGCTCTGGCTGTTGCTCTTTTTTTTCCTGTTTCTTTTTGGCCTTCCTTGTACCTGGCCCTTTCCGATCTGGGGTTCGGTTCGGGGCGCGTGCCGGCTGTCGTCGTTGTTGGGTTCCTGTTTTCGGTGTGTCTCTCAGCGCTGCTTGACCAACACATGACGCAGCCCCGAGCTCTGTCTCTGGCTCTGGCTTTTGAATGCTGCCTCCTTCACCTTTAGAATTTGTATATTTTTTTTTTTTTCTTTTTGGTTGAGGTTTTTGCTTAAACTGTAATTCAGACTTTTGGTTATGCAAATATTTTGATCAGACGCTGAGACGAGGACAGTCCGATATCAACAGGATGGGACGAAGGGATAGCCTCCTTAAAAATAGTGCTCAATGGGAAAAACCAGAGACCAGGGATCAGTAACGGGGAGCATTCCAAGAGAAACGAGAGAGTGCGAGGATTACTTCATGGCTGTCCTCCCGGAATAAGGATAAGCATTAATATTATTCTAATTGAAAGATTAGAACACATGAGTGGGTTATTTTTTTTGCGTTTGCCTTTACAGGATCATTGCTTTCCATCAGTGTAAGAGCAGAAATAGTGTCCAAGATCAAACTCCCATTTGAAGCACTGCTTTGGAGTACTCTTTGCTGTTATGTCAGAAGTTGGTACCTGTATCTCGTGTCTGGCGTTGTCCCCCTTGAACCTCGTCTAATTATTGCCGCACACTCCATAGGTAAACACATAAATCTACCCTACGCCGCCGTGCCCCCGCCACGAGGAGTCGGTGTCCATCTCTCATACAAGACGCGTTGACATTTATGAATTGCTTGGCAATTTACACGACACACAACGGGGACACACATCCGAGAGACACCCGCGCATAGAGGAACCACAGCCAGAACCACAGCCAGTAGCCAGCCGCCACAACCACAGCCCAGAGCTCCACACGTAGCAAAAGTTGGATGACAATTTACACTAGGGAGCAGCCAGCAGGCAAAAACGAGGCAGAGATGCGACTGGCGCCGCGTCCGTCCACGTCTTGGCTGCCAGCATGAATGGGACGCTAAATCAAGCAATTATGAGAGCCTTTGTCGCAGCTACCACAACATATGCAAATTAGACTCCCGGGCAGGCCAATTGTCCAGCAGGAGAGCCAAGACGGCTGAGACGGCCAAGACGGGCAAGACGGCCAAGACAGGAAGGCAGCAGTCGGGTGGAATAGCGCAGATAAAGAGAAATCTGTTCAGTTCAACGAATTGATTTTTCTATGGGCATTCGACTGCTTGACTTACGCGACTGACTGGCCAGGGCTAGTTTATCGCCTTGCTCCCGTCCTCCCATGGATATGTGGATATGTGGTGATGTGGGGATAGAGGGGCACGGGCACTAGTCCGCACTGCATATGCAAAGCAACCGAACCGAACCGAACCGCCAAAGTCAAAAGAGTTTCGGGCTCGTTTTGGTGCCGCAAAGCGTCCCCGGATCGGCTGCGTAGAAGCCGCACGCCACATTTCAATGATAAATGTTGCACAGAGAGCCCAGTCCAGGTCCAGGTCCAGGCCCAAGTCCTAGTCACAGTCACAGTCCCAGTAGCAGTCCCGAGTCCCAGCCTGATGCTGATGCTGGGCTAACCAGCAGATTGCTCTTGGGCCGAACGCTATTTTGGGTAAATTGTTTTATTGCAGTTCAATTGTTGGCTGGGCTTCAGCCCCAGCCTCAGCCCCAGCTTTAGCTTTAGCCAGTTTCCTTTGGCTTTGTTGGCTGCCTGGCTTCTTGTCAAGCGGCGCTCGTTGGAGGTCCCGGTCCCCCAAGCGGAACAGTAGCCGCCGCAGTTGGAGCAGTAAATTAATGTCCCCAATGAGGGTATTACAACTAAGTCATGGCAAATATCCAAGGGAGTTTCTCCAGAGGAGTTCCCTAAAGTAAGCTCAAAACCGAAGAACAGAAGAAAGATCAGGGACATCCCAAGACAGAGAAAACCCTCGCCAATAATATAGCCTTTGAAAGAGGAAAGATCTTAGTTTGAGTTTGATTTTGAGCGGAGGAATATGAAATATTTCCCATCAATACTTTCTTTAAAATCATCCAACAATCATCTATCTCTTCCCCTTCCTTGCCTTCCAGTAGAGTATTGAATCTTCTGCACTACCTTTGGCAGATTCTTCACCCATTCTATCTTTGTGCATCTTTCGGCCTGCAGATAGCTCGGCTTCCCTCTCATATGTCTAACCGTAAGCGGAGATTATGGCATCATTTGGAGGTCTTGTGAAAAGTTAATAAATGGCTTATCTCCGCCAGAGACGACATGTGTTTGGCTTAATTGTGTCAGCGTGTGGGTTGCCATTTCGAAAGTTCCTGTCCCTACTACATATATTCCCCACTGTCCCTACTGTCCCTACTCTTCCTTCTCTGCTCCTCTTGAACTTTCGCACAGCGCTTCCAAAAATGGTCAAAATAGTTTCGAACAGCGGCAGGGCAGGGCAGGGGACTGCAGGGGAGATGAAAAGGTTAGTTAACCATTTTGCTGCTAATTACGACAAACGACAAACGGCGTTCAACTGTCAGAGATTTGTGCGGGCGAGACCCCAAGTCGGTGCCTTATTTGTAGCCCAAAATTGTTGTCGTGGCGCCAGTCTTTGCAGGGAGCCAGCTGTGGAAGTGGCAGGGACAGGGGCCGGGGCCGGGGCAGGGCACAGCCCAAAACACAATCCTAACAAGCCCCGAACATAGCCAAGGGGTCGAGTCTTCGAGTGAGAAGTCGCTGGCCCGATTTGTAAGGCCTCCACTCCGTCACCAAATAAGGTAGCCCATTGGAATTCAATCTTAAGGCCATTTGCAATTAATATCAAATGAAATTGAAATAAATTTCATTTAGCCACCTAGCCGCTGCTGGGGCTAGAACTGGCCCCAGCCCCAGCCCGGGGCATATTACCATAGATTCGCCTCATTCCGGTTGCATAGTCGCTGATTTTCATCATGCGAAAGGGGGCTATTCCTTGCCTTTCCCTTCCAGGGGAAGCTCTGTAGTCCGGACAGCCAAACAATTTGGTTGGTCAGTTGGGGCACACTGCAACCTTTTGGCTTTGGGCTAATCGCCCATCGTGGCTCCTCCGGCCAGAAGAGAGAGCCAGCAAAGACCAGCAGCAGCAGGCACAATAATTTTATCAATTTTGTTTTATAATTGTGCGCAGACGCAATGGAGGGACACAACTTTGGCAAGCAGCAACTTGGCAAACGGAAAACAAAGCAGAGCGAGCCTGCCCAGTGTGACCAAGTCTTTGCGGGGATGTGCTTTCATAGCATAGGAGTGAGGACTTCACATATAATACACTGTAGCTCTGATTTATACCAGGACGTAAAGGATGTAGAGCAAATTTCCAGAAATGTTTGTGCCTACAAATATGCTTGTAGTACCTTTGAATCATAAGAAACTTAAGTTTATCTCAATTATTTGCTCCTAAATCGTACTGCCACCTGGCCACACTATCCGTCTGACTGACCTGGCCTACTCTCCGCTCTCCCACCGCCTATTCTGTGGGCCTAAACAAACTACGCAGATTTCATTGTTAGCCTCGTTGGCAGCATGTAAATGTCCGTCTTTTGTTTCGTTTGCTTCTGCTCTTGCTGCGGCAGCCCAAGTGGCCAACTGTCTGTTGGCCGGTTGGCCGGTCGGCTGGTTGGCCCCGGCTGGGTCTGAGCCGGGTCTGTAGCGCTGCAGCCGCTGTGGTAGTCGCTGCTGTTGTCTTAAATTAATACCAAATTGTCAACGTTGGCGAAAAGCTGCACAGCGCGCCAACGCCGCATGATAAGAGAGCCAGGCCAAGAAAGAGCTGGGCCTGGTCTGGTCTGGAGTCGGAGTTGGAGTTGGAGTTGGAGTTGCAGTTGGGAACCCGCTGGCTGGATGGCTGCGCATGCGTTTGGGCCAGAGCCCGCTCTGTGTTGTTCCTGTGCCGCGGCTTTCGCTCGTTTTGGTTGCTGTTTGTTGGCCTAAGGTCTTCGATGGTCGTCAATTGATAGCCAGATTTGTGCAATTATCATTTTAATAATTGCCAACAATCTGCACGATATGAACCGACGACGTCTCCCCGCCCGGGAGGAGCACTGGCACTCCAGCTTCAGCTTCAGCTCCACCTCCACCTCCGCACAGCAGCAGCCCAGGCGCTCCTCCTGGTCGTGCTCATAACCAGTAGCCAGCACCGGCTGCTGGCTGTCGCCTCGCAGTTGGCATCGTTTTGGCCCCCATTTGTGGCCCAGACAATTATAATCCACATGGCCCGGCCACATAGTAATACATTTATTACAGATTTCCGTCTGATTTGTTGGAAGGAATGTTCCAGTTGGGCCTGGAACAGGCCTGCCTAGCACCCACTGTGAGACAAATAGGAAGATGCTTAAATGGTCTCTCGGTGCTTTGCCATGATGTCGGCAGATAGTCCGATAAATCAGTTGAGATCGGGCAGGGGCTTGGATGGGTTCGAGTGGGAAGAGGCTGAACAAGAACAAAAAAGTCCGAAGGATTTCTGCTGTACTCCAAGTAGGGAAACCTCTGGAACGTGGGCTAGTTTTGCGAATTCTCTGGAGATCTAGAGTACATTCTTACTGATTACTGATTTATACAATTGTGTTCAATGAAATAGTAGTGCCGTACCCCAACACTTTCAACACTCTCTTCGAATCGTATCTCTTCTTCTTATTTTTCACGATTTGTATTTACACAGAAACACATGAATGGAGCTGCTTTAAATTGGAAAAAAAGCTAACGAAACTTCAACTAATCTTTATTATGCATACATCATTAGGTTTATTCGGGCTCAATATTTAGTTGAGAATCCTTTTTTAATTCAATGCAGCCTGGCACCGGCCTGGCACTTGCCAAAGATGAGGATGAGCTTCACTTGAAGGATTTGCTCTGTCTACCATTCTTCTAACATCTCCCCACAAGTTTTAGATTGGATGTAGATCTGGAGACTGCTCTGGCCATAGCACTACGTCGATCTTCTTAAAGGCAAACCGGGCCTTGGCGCGTTTACTGGTGTGTTTTGGCTTGGCACCAAACCACACTCCTTCACTCTCGTCCGACCGCATTATGTTTCGCCACCGTTTTGGCTACCTTCCTGGGTAACTATTAACGGCTAACGGCTTGATCTTGACTGCACAATACCTACATACATATGTATGTATGTACGTCTATTCTCTAAGACAGTCGATTTACGCTCACGACCTCGATTGGTATCGGTATTCATTGGTGGCATTTCATCCAACTATTCCCAATCTTGGTATATGTTTTGCATTGATTTCTCTTCTCGATCTAGCAATATGTTCCTCTGCCCACTAAAAATAAAATTAACGAAATTTCCAAGAACCTTGTTTATCAAAATAATCAATGCCTAAGGCAAACGTGATGATTGCTTCTATATTTTACAAATTTTTTTTTTGCTCTTTCATCTTTTTTAATATCTAAATATTAAAATTATGTACTTACTTACTTCTGATCACGTGATACCTTACGAAGACTGTAAGGGTCTCAAAAAGAGTTTGGAAAACTGTGAGCTATACACACATCCATTTGTACATATGTAGGTACATTTAATCAAAACGATATTTTTTGAAAATTATATTTTATTAATACCCGAAAATCCATGATTTTAATAGACAGTGGCTTAGTACTTTGCACAACACAAAAATTTGGTTGTAGGCCTGGAGGACTAGATCTCATACCCATACTAAGAATTTGCAATATACCCCCAAAATATTTTTTACAAATTCAAAAACAATTTAGATGTTAAAAGGAGAGTTTTATGACCTGTCCTTTTTTATTGGTGGCGGTACAGTGACTGTACCTAAAGACACATCGAGCCAAAGTTAAAATGCTACCATTTTAAATATCTCTTCAACTCTTCCATTTGAAAAGTATTTAGTTTTTTAGGAATGGGCATATTTTTCGAATTTGTTTCGTTAGTGGGAATCAATGCCCCACTAAAAGAGTTACAATTCATGGAAATTGTTCAAAGAAAGTCAAAGGTACGAATTTTTTAGTCAATCAGCCTAATTTTAAATTGTTCTAAGAAAATGCTAGTTTACTGCTGATGTTGTGTTTATCCAATGCTTATCTGTTGTATATACTTTATCTATGTTTATCCAAAGTATATTCTGCAAAATCCTGAATGTCTCCTCGAATCCTACCTTATTTAACCATTCAGTGATTCAACTGCAGCCCATTCATCAGTGGGTGCCTTGCTTCCCATTCAACCAACCCAAAGTCCAACGGTGCATACAACCCACACAGTGTGGAGCAGCACACAGAGTTCGATACAGTGCGAGTGCCACCAACACAGATACAAACTCGTTTCGGGTTTGAACCGACACGGCTAACACGCCCCTCGCGGCTGCCGACCAATCAGCGAGCGGCGTGTTGGATTTGTTTGGAAGAGCGGTGGAAAAGCAAACAGAAGCTCTCAGGCCCGGAATAAAATGTCGCCCAATACGGGCGAATATTGGAAATAGATGGAGGGAGTGTGTGCGAGTGTTGCCTGTACCTGTACCCCTACGACAGTGGGACCCGGCTGCGACTGCGCATATCAAACGATGATAGATGTGAATGGCGACGCATGCGCCTGCGCCTGCCTGGCATAAGGTGAATCCGTTACAAAGCGAGAGATAGGGATATGTAGATGGATAGGGAGAGGGAGAGTGAGAGTGAGGCACGCGCCCTCAGCCCTCTTGAGAAGCGCTGCCAAGCGCAACGAGGGCGACCTGGCCCTGGCCAGCCCTCATCACGGTCATAATGAATGACTATGCCGCCGTGCGCTGTGCGCTGTGTGTCCCCCATTTTGACCCGCTTCCAGGGGCCACGTCTCGTGCCGCGGCGGCATGCTTCGCTAGCCCCTGCCCGTGGCGGGCTCGTGTCTGCTGGAATGTCGCCGCCGTGTGCTGCACATGTCCTTTCAAGGAAATTGCGCCAAAACGTCAGAAAATTGCTGCCAGCTCGAAGGAAGAGGATCGTTAAATGTGGAAGAAGTGTGCTCCCGCCACTTCTCCGTTTTCTAGGCAGGTGTGGCTGGGCCAAGGATATTCGTAGATAAACTGGAATTGTCTTGCACCGAGAGGTGGCCAAGCGTGGCCCGGAGAAGGACTAACTCGGTAGGAGGAACCCAAATGTTGCAGAGGGACGAGTTGCGAAGGGTGCAGCAGCAGCAACAGCAGCAGCAGCACCAGCAAGGGGATAGTCGGAGAAAGCAGCAGGTGAAGGCCTCCGATTTGGTTTAATGTGAAAGAAAGATCCAATAAAGATACACTTTTAAATGTCCTTAGCTCAATGCTTAATTGTCCTGAAGTTGGGGGGAGCTGTGGAAGATATACAAACATATCCGAACGAATAATCAATTTAGTACATTAAAATAATTACGAATCTACTCTCTACTCTACTCTACTTTACTCTAGTCTTTACTCTTTACTAATATATCTCTCAATCTCTCAAATCACATAGAAAATGAATAAAAATAACTAATTTAATGGAAAAGTAACAATACGTAAAGGAATGCCCACCTTTGAACATTACTTATACCCACTTTTTTCAGAAAACACACACAAAACACAATCAGGCAGGCTCCGGTTTTCACTTTCGCAAAAACTTAGCGATTTACTTTTGAAAGCGCAAAAGTTGGTGCTCCTGTTTTCGCAAAATAAAAGCGTCGACACATTTGGATTCCAATTCAATCGCATCCAATATCCAAGCCCTTTCAATTTAAGATACATTTTTTTGTCAGACTAATTTGTTTATTTGAAACTTAGATAAAATCAAATTTTAGTACTTTTATAATAATTTGTTTCAAAAATTTAGAAAAGACTTTGCAAGCATTTAAAAATTTGCAAATTCAGAAGAAAATATTAGAATAATAGTTTGATTTATTGATCCACTTTCAAAGGATTAATTTTTTACCGAACTTTAACTTTGTCATGGGATATGGAAACCGCTTAAAAAATCTCCTCTCTTATCATAGTTAGATCTAATAAAAAATATTTTTCTAGGTAACATTTTCATACATTTTTCAGCATTAATTTGCACTTGAAAAAACCCCTATAGGTGATAAATTAAATAGTCCCAAGCATTAAAACACGAAGAATAAATGAATTGAATTGAGTTAATCATAGTTTAATCAAAATTGTATCTAAATTGAATTCCCAATCCGATTGCACATGCAGAGAATGTCCGTGACAGATGTTAGATGTATAGATCCATCCACATACATAAATATTTGTAAGTCAACCCTCCCCGGGCACCGCCTCCGCCCGCTCCACCACTACCTTCCTCAACCATCCGACTCTCCTTCTCCCTCTCTCTCTCGCTCCATCTTCGTCTCTCAAGTGTGTCAGAGCCAACAACAGTTGGTGGCAAGAACAGTAACACAAAATGTAACAGTTACAATGCGGCAAGAAAAGAAAAGGACAGCAAACGCCCGCCAAACCAAACTGCATACCAATTAGTAGGGAAACGCGTGCTGCCAACAAACAGAAAGAGAACCAGCAGCAGCAGCGGCATCAGCAGGAGGAGCACTCGCAGGATAGAAGGGAGAGCACGATCAAAGCCACTGATACTAATAGAGGGGACTGGGAATGGGAAAGGGGCAGGGGCAGGGGCAGGGGCAGGGGCAGGGGCAGGAGAGCCGATCTCTGCCTAACTGTGCGTCTTGACCCTTACAACATGCAGGACAACATCAGCAGAAACATCAGCAACATCAGCAGCAGCAGCAGCGGCAGCAGGAACTGCAACTGCAACAGCCGCCAACTGCTGCCAAAGGTGAAAAACCAGAGTTGGTAACACAAACACACACACACACACAGATACTCGTACAGACAAGGGCTTCAGAGCCAGCCACCACCACCAAAAGTCAACACCAACACAGAGAGGGCTCGTTTTGATTCGGCTTGCTGCCACACACAGACGCACAGACACACGCTCACACACACACCCGTGCAGTCGGACAAAAACACAGAGCTCTATGTGGTAGTACGTACCTTTTTTTCGGGCCAAGTAGTCAGTCGGCGACAACGCTTCACCGTTGGCTCAATTTAGAACCGAGCAATCGGCCAAAGATTCAGTCAGGTGCGAAGCACCGAGCGATACGGACGTGTTCGTCTTCTGAGAGTAAAAGAATTGCCCAAAAAAACTTAGATATCTGTATAAAAAAGATCCGTTCAATACCGAAGATCAGCTCAACGAAAGTGACATTTTTTGAAGTGACTAAAGAACAAAAATTATAAACAAATTGAGCCAGTGCAGAAACAGTGTCCCCAAAAATGAATCATTTGTCGCCGCCGCCATCGCCGCACTCGCAGCAGCCCAGTCCAGCAGGCTACTCCGGACCAGCCCTGGACAAGCAGTGGATGCAACGGGCGTCCGCCTTCAACACTGTGATTGCCTCGGCAGCAGCCCAGAAGCTGAACGGAAGAGGTGAGTGCAAGGATCGAAGATCTCTCATGGGCTTGGAAGGTTTCGAAGAAGGCTCCTGCTTCGCAGCTCTGCTTTTTTGTATCATTATTATATCTGAAAGATAGGATAGCTGCACCAATATTTTCAAGGAAATATAGTAAATTTTCTAGATTGATTCAATGATCCTAGAACTGCTCAAACGCTCCCTTGCATCGCATAGTATTTTATCGATCCCTTTTGATCATCTCCCGCAGATCTGCCCTTTCTCTATAACCCATTGCTGTACTCCAGTGCCCTGTTGTGGCCGCAGTTCCTGCTGTCATCCGCCACAGCCTTGGGGACACCTCTGACACCCATGACTCCTAAGTCCCCTGCCTCCATAGTGTTGGGTCAGCGTGATCGGGACTACGCTCTGACCCCAGAGAAGGAGCAGGAAATGCAGCACACAACCAACATCAACAACAACAACAACAACATCAACAACAACAGCAGCAACAGCAGCAACAACAACTACAACAACAAGAAACAGATGTTGGAGGAGCTGGACGAGGACATGCCACTGAACCTGAGCACCAAGGAGCGGAGCAAGGCGGACCAGTCGGAGCAGGAGCACTACCACCGGCATCTACACCACAACAGCAGCAGCAACAGCAGCAGGAGCAGCACCAGCGGTGGCAGCCTTAGCGATGCGGAAGCAGTGCATCCCATGGGCGCCCTGAATGTCACACCGCCACCCCTGAGGGCGGTCAATCTGAAGACTACGGGAACCCCGCAGCAGCAGAGACAGAGATCGCAGGGAAACATCATCTGGTCGCCAGCCTCGATGTGCGAGAGATCCGCCAGAAGGGAGCAGCAGAGCGAGTACAACGAGGAGGATGAGCCCCAGGTGGATCCCATTGTGAGGAAGTTCAAGTACGAGCGACGGTCGGCTGCCTCTGTCTCCTCCCTGCAGTCGCCGATCTCCTCGCTATCCGCACCCCAGGCCACCAAGGCTGTCCAGGACATGGACTTCGAGGTGGCCCAACAGCAGCTGTACGCCCATCGCAGCGCCTTCATGGCCGGTCTCACGGGCAACAATCTTGAGCTGCTCACCCAGCACCTAAAGTCCCAGCAGCAGCAGCAGCAGCAGCAGCAGCAGCAACACATCAAGGATGAGGCAGCCAGCGAGCAGCAGGATAACCATTCGGCAGCGGCGCTTATGGGCCTGGTGGCAGCCGCCGAATTCGGTTATATGCGTAATCAACACCAACAACAACAGCAGCAGCAGCCCCATCAGCAGCAGCAGCAGCAGCAACAGTTGCAACATCATCAGCATCAGCAGCAGCAGCAGCAGCAGCAACATCCTGATTCGACCGCCACAGATGTTGCGCGCCGATCCTCCTCCTCGTCCTCATACCAGGGCGAGTGCGAGGAGAAGCGCAGCGGCAGAAATTTCCAGGTAAGCCCAGTCAAACAGGATATCGAATCGGGAAACGGGGAATCGGGGAATCGGGACTAGCGGAAATGTTTCAGAGATTGTTGTGGTTCACCGACAGCATCGATCGTAAATCTGTGGGCATTCGAAGCGGCACTGTCTCTAATGAGTTTATCACGTGTCCAGTCCTGGGGAGGACTCAGCTCCAGCCCTTTCGGAGGAGTACTTGCATTGCATAAGAGCCGCTTTGCATTGCGTGTCTTTGGCAATTCCCTTGTGTTAATTGTTTCATATTTCGTCCTCGAACAGTTTTAATTGTCCTCGCAGATATCGATAGTGCCTAGACCTAACCCTCCTCCCACCATTATTTCAATTTGGAAAAGTGGCACAGCAAATACTGTAATAAAACCGACAGGACAGGGGCGACAAGAGCGACAGGAGCGACAGGAAAGACATGAGAGAGAGCTCTATGGAAATTCAATTAAGTCCCATCGAAATCACGCAATTAGTTAATCAAATAATTTTGATTGGGGGAGTGTGGGGCGCTAGGGACACTCTTTCGGAGGATTTATGTACAAATTACAATCATAATTGTCATTTCGATATTGGATTGTCCCCCTTTTTCCGACGCATTAACCCTGCCAGTGCCAGGGGCACACGACCATGTGGAATTCGAGAAGGCTTCTTCGCTTATGGCCAAGCCGGGTTCATGCTCTGACTACCCCCGATGTCATATTGCGTTTATATCCATCAACACCCGCCGCGAGTCCGAGTCCAATGTCGGTGTCCCTCTCCGCTCTTTTCACACATCCATCGAGGGTCAGTGAAATGCGATAGGCCGGGCCGAAAAAAAAGGTTTCCAGGCCGGCCGCCATATGGCCGAAGACAGTTGCCAGAGTCCAGAGACATTGGCGCAGGCGCAGACGCAGACGCAGATGGAGACGGAGTTTTTATATTGTTTTTATATATAAATTGAGTCTTATTTTTTCTGTAATTTCTTACATCTGTTCCCTGTAGGAGGCCCACCCGGCTGAGTCAGACCTTTGGGGTTTCTCCCCTACACCCCCACCCCCACCAGCACCCCCGCCCTGTGTTTTTTGTGCTTCGCCAACTTCCGTTTCGTTGTCGAAGCTAAGCAAATTGACATTATGGCTCAGAGTCGGAGTAAGAGTAAGACTCAGAGTCAGAGTCGAGTCAAGCCGAGCTTAACAATAGAGCAACTAATTGGGTCTAGCCTATATGGAGATACACACTGGGGTACTATGTGGATATGGATATGGATATGGGGATATGGTCCACTCAAATGCAATCCGCAAATAGAAAATCCCAAAAAACAAGACACTGAAAGATACATAAAGAGTGAAAGAAATTAAAAAAAAAGAAACGAAGAAATAACAGACACTTGTGTCAATTTACAATATGCGTAGAGCAAGTTGGGTTTTTGAAAAATGTTTCACTTTTTCCCAGTTTTTTTGTTTTTGTTTCTTTTTCTTGTTTTTTGTTTTTTTTTTTTTAAAAAAAGTCGCCCACGTAGCTGGGGAGCTGGTGAACGATTTGAGTCGTCGGGTGTTGTTCTGGTATCTGTGAGAGTGTGTCAATGTTTAGATACGAGTACATGCATGTTGCTGCAACACGCAAACTGTTTAAACATTTAATCTGACAACCGAAGATGTTACAGGGAGCTCGATCACCCAATACCCGACACCCGATCCGCGATCCCCAAACCCCTCCTCCTTCCTCCTTCCTCCCCAATCCCCAATCGGGCTTCAGTCGGGCACAGCTGTGTTTGGCCTACAAATATCGTATCACTCGGATCCACAGAATTTATCTCACTTGAGATTTAGCATTGAGCTGAATCCATTCCCCCTTTCCACCCTGTTTGATTAGCTGTTTTCTCCGCAGTGAAATGCAAAAATAGTCGAGGCGAGAGAATCTATCGCCATTAATCGAATAATATGTCGGGGGGCCAAAGTTTGGCTTTGGGTTTTCCCTCCGTGCTTTGGCTCTATCGTCACTTGGCGACAAATATTTGTGCACTCACAAATCTAGTTTAATTCATGTGGCTGTTGAGAATTTAGCACGCACACACAATAACAGAGAGTAGGTATATATAGACAGATTGTGTTGGCTGGTTGGATATTCCTTTTTCAGATTTGCTTTTTGGGGATATAGACACAGATACAGATACAGATACAGATACAGGCTGTTCAAATATGGGGCATTTTCGGGGGGCTTAATCGTGACTCGTACTATTTGAAAATTAAACACAACCTTTATGCCTCCCCACTCTTTTGTTCATTCCAGTGCAAACAGTGTGGCAAGTCGTTCAAGCGTTCGTCCACCCTCTCGACACATCTGCTCATCCATAGCGATACCCGGCCATATCCCTGCCAGTACTGCGGCAAGCGGTTCCACCAGAAGTCCGACATGAAGAAGCACACATACATCCACACAGGTAAGCTTCATGTTCCATTCAAATCAGAATACCCCAGTAACTCCTGACCCTTGGCCCTATGCAAATGTGTCAAACGGCTCCCCCAAAATCAGCGATTGGGCAAGATTTCTATCGCTTTTCAATTTGTCTAATTGCTGTAAAGCCGCGACTCGCAGCGACCCCGCAATTAATAAACTTTGTACGCTTTTCATTTGGCTAATTGTTTATTGATTTCTTTCCGTTTCCAGGCGAGAAGCCGCACAAGTGCACGGTGTGCCTGAAAGCCTTCAGCCAGAGCTCGAACCTGATCACGCACATGCGTAAGCACACGGGCTACAAGCCTTTCGGCTGTGGCCTCTGCGATCAGTCCTTCCAGCGGAAGGTGGACCTGCGGCGGCATCGGGAGAGCCGCCACGAGGAGGCACCCGTCGAGGATCTGAGGCCACCCACGCTGCTCAAAATGGAGGTCAGCAGCAGCAGCTGTTGACAGGCAACAGCTCGTACTCGTAAACCACCAGCAACCGAGCTCCCTCGGGGATCGGATCCCAGTATTAGCTGAGCGCGTCCAGGAAGAAGGTGGAGGAAGCAGGAGGTGGCGGGGGCGGTGGCGGTTGCGGTGGCCCCGTCTAAGTCGCTGCTAGGAAGCCAAAGTTTGTTTTGTCTTGGCCTTCGCACAGATGAACCACAAAAGAGATCTATTGTTAGGGGATGTTAAGATATCCCATTTGTTAGCTAAGAAACTTGCTCAATTCTAGCCCTAAGCCCCCCAAGTCCCTCTCTGTAAATAGCAGACCAAACAAGACTTAATCTTACAAACCATATGTATGTTACACTCTAGAATAATTAATTAATTTAATTTATTCCATTAGCGTTTTTTTTATTTGGTTTAAACTTAACCCCAAATTGGCAGCTAAACGTACCAAAGAACAACCAACAAGAAATTTCCAACCAACTTGGCAAAGAGCTTGAGCCCTTGAACAGAGAACTTGTCCAAATTTTTATTAAATCCTAATTTATTTAAGTTGATTGCACACCCCACCTTACCCCACCCCAATTATTTATACGAATTACGTGGTGAATCTTTTAGTTTATTCTAATTTTATAATTTATCCAATGATTTTTGTAACTATTTGTAACATTATAATAATAGTTTAGATAACATATGATATTTTTTTTTTAAATAAAGTTGAAAGCTAAAAGAGAAGAAATTTGAAAATGAAATTTTATTGGGTATTGGCTCACCAAAGGATCATCAAAGGGGTCCCCCCCTGATGAATGACAGATGAATATTCATAGAAATGACTTCATAAATATGCGGTTAATATCTCATTAGCTCTCCATCTGCCTGCCCCTCAGCCCGAATGAGAAGCATTCCTTAGCATCAAGGACACAGCCTCCTCCTTTGAAGTCGTCCCACATTTTATTACAAATTGTCCAAAGCGTTCCAAATATTTCTTTTTCGGGGGTTTTGGCCGAAAACCTGATTTTATAGATAAATTCCTGCACGTACTCAATTGATGGGGAATAAGTTGCTTCACTGCTCCTGCTGCTGCTCCTGTTTCTTTAGCCGGGTGACGCGGTGATCTTTGATCTGTGGTCCATGTGGCATCCTGGGAATGCCCTTTGTAAGCCGCCGCGTTACAGCAGGTACTTCCCCTGCTCCTCCGCCCCTGCGCTCCTTTGGGAAAACGCCAATAAGTGTTCGAAGTTCGAACTAATTGCAGCCGAAATAAAGTGAGAAAAGGAGTGAACAGATCGGAAGAGGCACAGGCACAGGCACAGGCCCAGGCCCAGCACCAGGCTCAGCACCAGCCTCAGGCCCAGGGACAGAGGCAATGGTCATTGAGGATTGCTGATCGCAATTTTCGGTAATCGAAATGTCCAAATGCATTTTGCGGCACTTTAAAACGCCCGAAATGAAGTTTGGCAGTTTACAAATCACCGACTCCCCTCATTATCGCCATTCATCGTTGGCCGCAATCAGAAATCAGCGAGCGAACAGTCGTCGAAGGATTTCACTCAGACGAATCCCCCCGCAGAACTGGATCCCGGCTTTGGCGCGCCACAAATTGATCGAAATTGACAAAATATTGAACCACAAAAAAAACAAAGGAACGCCTGAAGCCCTGGAAGGAGAAAGAGAGAGAAATATGCAGTTCAATTGCTGCCACAGAAAAATGCAGTTCAAGGACTTTTCGGCAAGTGCCGACAAAGTGAGGCCAAAGATCCAAAGAATGTAGACACAACATGGGCCCTGGCCCTGGCCCTTCGCCGTGCCATAGATGAAAGTTTTGCTTACATCTTGGCGTCAGGCAGCTGACGAAACAGAGACTTACAGACCATCGATACATATGTATTCCAGATAGTCAGGAAAAGTCATAGATTGTATGGAACAGCGTTATAGAAAACATGAAAACGGGGCTTTCTGCGGAGCGATAAGCTCCAATGATTGCAGATTGCAGATGCCATAAAAAATCCTTCAATTTTAGTCAGGATATTCGTTCTGACATGAAAGTAAAAGTGATTAAAGATCCGCACATGCCACCTTCATTCGTAGAGACCTCAGAGAACCGATAAGATATACTTAGAGATAAGTGGAAAACACTCGATGCCATATGCTGGAGTCACTATCCAGCTCCAGCTCCAGCTACATCTACAGCTCTCGGTTTGTTAACCCCTTTTTCCGCGTAACACCTGAGCCCACATAATTTGTCATGCCGTTTGGAATTTATTCAACAGCCAGGCCAAGAGTCGGGCCAAGCCCCCATGAAAAACAAAAGAGCACCAAAAAAAGAATAACTATAAAAATACACGAAACGAAATGAAATGAAATGAAAGCTGCAACCCCAATGCAAACAATAAGAATCGAGGGAAAACTCTTAGGGGAAAACGGTGAAGAGGAAATTGATCTTAGAAGTGGTGCTTGAAGAGGCCTAGAGCCCGCAACATGGGCATGTGCACGTCCTTACCTTTCCTTCCCTTCCCTTCCCTTCCCTTCCCTTCTATTCGGCTTGGTTCCGTTTTCCGGCTACCCCTAGCCTTAGCCTTAGCCCTAACCCCGAGTCAGAGCCAGAGCCAGAGTCACCTTTTGGTCTGGTCTGTCCCTGGGCAGGTGACTTTTGACTTTGGCTATTAATAAAAATAATAGTTGCGGCTAAAAAAGGTGAAGAGCCCGGGCGGCCGCGTGCAGCAAGAGCAAAAAAGATGTCTTAGGTCAGTTTGGTTTGGTTTGGTTCCTGGGTTCGGCTCGGCTGCAGCTCGGCTGCGGTGCAGGTGAAGCAAGCCTCTCCGAGCCGGGCTCACAATTAAAATGCGGAGAGGATGCATATGCATCTGAACAGAAAAGGCACCTGTAACACACAGATAGAGCGAGATGGGGATGGGCATGGGTATGGGTATGGGGATGGGGATGGGGCTCAAGAAGGACCGACAGCGGCTCAACATTACATCGGCTCATTTATGTTTATGTCCTTTCATTGTAAGCAGGCAGAGGAGCTGCAGCCTGGCGCTGATTCCGATTCCAATTCCCTTTTGCTGGGCCAAGCCAAGCACCTGCTGCCGTCCCGGAATCCTGGAACCTGTCGTCGTCGTCGCCGTCGTGGCTTGGCGCTCAATTATTGAGCCAGGACGAGCGTCTCGACGCGTGCTCAAAGCCGGTTTGCGGCCAACATATGCCAGGAGGCAAATTACAACAGCAGCCCGACTCAGAGCCAGAACCAGGGCCCAGACTTACAAGGCACTGAGTTGACATGGGCCACACGACACCAGCCAGGAGCGGCAGCAGAAGCCAAAAGATGCAACAGTCATAAAAATCTTTCGTTCAGAGACAGACAGACCGCAAAAACATTCGAGTTGAAGGCAGAGAGATCTGCATCTAATCTAGGCCCTCAGGGGAGTCCATGCCGTATGTGTGTTTTGAGCCACAAGCTGTCGCTTAATATATGTACGAGTACTCTCAGATACGAGATACAAAATCCACACACATCGGTCGGAGATGGTGAGAGGGAGAGTCAGGGAAAAGGAAGGTGCAACAACAATTGTAAGTGCACCTCTGCACCTGTCACGCTCGATCGATATTACAAGATCGACTTGTCGGCCAGGCCAAAAGTGACCCAATTTTAACAGGCCTCCGGCTTCGCTCGTTCCCCCTCTTTCCTCTTTCCACTGCCCTGTACCATGTCCCATGTCCCCTGTCCGCTGCACAGGCTGTCGCCTCTTCCCTTTTGGCCTTTTGTGGAATTGAAACTGATAAGTTATGATTGCTTCGCCTTTCTTTGATTGAGCATTGTCACCTGGCTGGATCTGGAGTTTTGTAGGCAATTGATTGTTAAATGATGAACTCTAATGGGGAATAGCACGATGTTAATGGACACTTAAGGACAGGTGATGCCGGCAGGATATTCCCTTCCATATTCAACGACTTCTGACTCCTTACAGTAGTCATAGGTTTTGATTAGTTCTACATGGGAGCCCGAGAACTAGCATGGACAAATTGTGCTTGGAATGTGTCACATATGGCTTGGTCTAGTCACCAAGGGACTTGTCCTGCGCTTTCCTTTCTTTTGAGGTTGAGATTGGAAACGAATCAGACGTCAGCTAAGGCTGGACTGAGGGCGAGACTGATGGAACAAAAAGCAACAACAGTTTGGCCAAGTTCGCTGGCCAAATCGGAAGCGAAGCGAAGCCAATGGAATGCCGTGTCAATGACTAGTTGAAGATTAGTCCTGCCCTGCCCCCATCTTGAGGGCGGAGGAAATCTTAAGCTCTTTCGACTTGAATGCAGCGAATGCATTGACAAATCCAAGTCAAATATGCAAATCAACCCTCCTCTGGGCCAAGACAGAACGAATTGTGAAATCTATTTAAACAGCTTAATTGGCAAGAAGCCAGGAAAAGAGATGGCCACGGAAGGGTAGAACTGTAGAAGGGTAGAAGGGTAGGGCTGGCAGGGGAAAGTGTATGGCGAACGGTGAACAGTCAACGATCCGAGGGCTTAGCAAAGGGTTGGAAGACGTTGAATCGGGCCGAAAGCAAATGTCAAAACAGAACAAAAACAAAACACAAAGCCAAAAGCCAAGTCCCGGCAATTAAAATGACAAAATCTAAACACGAAATTTGTACGGATTTTGTGAGAAAAGGTGCAAAGTCAAAGCGACGGTGGCAAAGACGGAGCCGGAGCCGGAGACGGAGGCGGAGGTGGAGGCGGGATAGAAGACCCAAGAGTGCGCCGGCGGAATGGGGGAGAGGTAGGGGCAGAGGCAGAGGCAGAGGCCGATCTCAAGGTGTTTTCGATTTTCAGGCTTAGTCTGAAATCAATTGTGGCATGGGCCTAAAACACAGATTATAGACAGATTTTGAGGCAACAGCAGACGGAGGCACGCACACAATGAGCAACAAATTGCGGCCAAAGATGCAACGCACAACTCACGAAACACACACACACACACAGTCACACGCACACAAAGGAAGATGCCACAAGAGGAAGGATCAGCAGGTTGAGGACGCGAGGCAAGTCATTATAAGAATTTAAGCGCACCTTTTCGTTTTGTCTGCGCATCCAGATCCCCGACATTCGGACTGGGACTCGAACTGGGATTCGGGAAGGCGACAGGTGCTCAGAAGATAAGAAGAGCAGAGCAGAGCAGAGAAGAGAGAGCGAGAGAGTAGGAAAGCGGGCGAGAGCATAGCGGTAGATGATTTGGATCGTTATCCTGCTATTCTGGTCCTTCTGCTGCTGTTCTGCCGCTGCTGCTGCTGCTGCTGCTGTGCCAGATTCGACCCAGGGCAAGGGCTGGCTGCCTTCCCTGGCCGGCAAATTAATTCCTTGCCATATTTTATAATTCAACAGATGACACGAGCCAAACGAAGGCCTCGCTCCAGGGTGCAGCGAGAAGCTTTGGCTTTGGCTCTGGCTCTGGCTTTGGCTTTGGCAAGAGGGTCCGGTCCGTTGCTTGATTGGTCGGTACCTTTGGGGTCTTCTCGGGTCTCGATCCCGGTCTCAGTCCCGGTGCTGTCCTGGACCTGGTGCCGCTTATTGCGGCTCGTTTGTGGCACAAGCCACATGCCACCGGGAACAAGGACCTCTCATTTGGCAAGCCTTCAGAGGAAGTCTTCTTCCAAAGAACAAGTACATGTGATATGCAAAGAGCTTTGATCGGCTAACAGTTGGGTATGGACTCAAATTCGACCACGAGCATACTATAGTACTCTCTGAACTATCTACATATATTCGGGGAGCAGTTGGGGAAACCTTATTGCAAATTGTCATGGAATTGAGTGTAGAGCATTCAAGATTCTGGTATGGTTTTCCCTACATTTTTGAGGATTCTTAGTCTGAATGAGACCGACCCGACCCCTTGGGCACATTTGCTTAGTTTATTTGAAAGTGCAACAGTTTTGTGTTTTTTTTTTGTGTTTTTTTTTTTGATAAAAACAGTTTGTTGAACCCACCCCAGAGTCGGGATGACAATGACCTTTTGTCTATGCGATCTGCAAGGCACTCTCCCGTACTTTGGCAGGGGTTGCAGCCTGGAAGTTGGCGAGTTCGACAGCCTATAACTGCATTTTGGCAAAGAACAGTTAAGGGGCCAGCAGCTACAGGTGGAAATCGTGCGCTTGTCACACTAATTCCTCAAAGTTCAGCTCGGGTTCGTGTTCGGGTTCGGGGGCTGTGTCTTTTCTGTTCGGTGTCGGTGGCGGTGGTTTTTGTTTGTAGTCCGCTTGTTTGCCGTTTACTGCACTTTCACAGTTGCACTCCCTGTCACTTTTAGCTGTTTAATTTGCTGTCGGCTTTCGGGCCAGAGTCGTCTCCGGGCTATGCTGGCAACGCATAATTAGCCGCTAGAGATACTCGTAGCGGAGGCATGGCCATTGAACTTGTCCAAGTCCAAGCAGCGAGGATCATTAGAGAGCGGCAGGAGCTGGCTCGGCAGGTTGAAGTTGAATGAACCAGCCCAGGGTTCGACGAAAGGATAATGACAGCAGGTAGGCCGGGATACTTTCAAAAACAAGTCAAGCACTGGAATAGTCAAATAAAGGATCTGTTGTCCCTCTCCTCTTCAACCAAATGTGAATCCATCTGTGTTCTTGTGCACATTAGTTTTGCAGTGATTTAATTTCCATGATATCAAAAGTGTCTTCTTAAGGGAAATATTTACATATATTCTTTGAGGGAGCTCTCATTTTTTTTTGATAATCATTTTCTGTTTTGGCTTTGTGTGTCCAGTACTCGGATATACCCGAATATGTATGATATTCATGATATTAAATAATATAATATGTATCTTCATGACCGCAGAGGCTATGAGAGCTGGAGCAACCAAATTTTGTACCCAGACTCCTGTGATATCAAACTGTTAGAAGAGTATTTCGAGATTTCACCCACCTACTGCCGCCCCACAAAAACGAAAAATCTGTGGCATGCAAAATTTTGAAGATGGAAAGAAAGAAACCCGAAAACGCAGAATGATAGAAGATAACCATATCGGCCAGATTGCCATATCTGGATCAGATCAGATTATTGATATAGCCAGAAAGATGTGGGGCTCTGCCACACCCTTCCTCGTACAGTGTGCGCCCGGCCGCTGATGAGCGAAATATGTACGGCTATAATATATACATAAGATTACATACTATATATACTAATGGTGTAACGGGTATAAAAGTAGAGCCGCGGTCCTGCAAAATCTAATCAGAACGATTGAGATGAAATTATTTATCAAATTTATACACGGAGGTTACGCTCCTTTGTTTCTACATATACTCCTCGTATACAAATGCTAGTAACATTTGGCGGGTTGGCCAATGTACGCTTGATATTTCATTGATAACAACAAGTGTTTTGCGCGCGCCGTCGTCCGATCAGTAGTGCTGCCAGATCATCATGTAATGGTCGAATGGGCTGCCAGACCAGCGAGCGAATAGTAGTTCCAGTGTTGCTGAGGCGTTGCGACACTAACAAAGTTTCATACCTTATAATGTAGGAGCGAAGATCAAATGAAATTATGCGTACCTACAATAGATGTCAGAAAAGACGTGGCCAAAAGGAATTATTTCCGCTTATTCATATGCTACTATCTATTTTTAATTAATCTATTAATTCTTTTAATTCATCATTTACGTTTATGTCTTCTGTCGTCCGGTGTCCCTTCTGCCCCGTGGTCTGTATTTTTTTAAGAAGTTTTGATGTTTGCAAGTCGATGGAGTTCCAAACGGGAACTCATAAGCTAAAATACTTTGGTATTTTAAATTCAGGCGCGCACATTAATATTCCATTTTAGTTAACATTAACATATCAATAACAGCTCAAAATAAATCAATACAAAATGTACTGTAAAGGGAACGTTTTATGGACTTATCAATATCAACTCTGACGGCGCATTTTCGCTTATAATGTGACTAAAAAGATGGTGTGGACAACAGGCATAAAAACATAGGCAAATTGCAGGGTTTGTACGAACCTCGCCGCGCGTGTGATTGTGGTTGCAAGGTATATTAAGCAAAAGGAGTGGTTTTTACAATGCATGCGCACCACTTTCTGGGCCTTTTGGCCTGTTGGCCATACCTTCTTTTTCCTCGCACTATGTAGCAAATGTATTGCTATCGTGTAGTTGCCATGTACAAAATTGAGCAAATGTTAACATAAAAAAACAAACATAACAAAACTAACCAAGAAAACTTGCAAGCAGCATCTTTTTGGATCAAAACAATCCAGTCCAAAATCCGAGAGGACCCTCTGCAGAAGCCCCACCGCCCGTCAATTGTTAATATTGTTACCTAAGTTACAAAATATATTTTATCGATAGGTCGATCAATTCTTACGGCATTTTCTTTCAAACAAAGCGGCAAAAATTTCAAACTAATTTGTTAAAATAACAAATAAAGGAATCGAAAAGAGAAACCTATTAAACGCAAACATGCAGGGACTGTTCAGAGATCCGGCCCTCGACCGCCACTTCACTGGCCACTCGGGCACAATCACCCAGCTCCGCTTCAGCCCCGAAGGGTCTCAGATCGCGACGTCATCGTTGGACGGCTCTGTGATATTATGGAACCTGAAACAGGCGGCACGCTGCATTCGCTTCGGATCGCATTCATCGGCCGTGTATGGAGTGTCGTGGTCGCCAAAGGGCAATCTGGTGGCCTCCGCCGGCCACGACCGCACAGTGAAGATCTGGGAGCCCAAGGTGCGCGGCGTATCCGGTGAGTTTGTGGCCCACAGCAAGCCAGTGCGTAGTATCGACTTTGACCCGACCGGCCACATGATGCTGACAGCCTCCGACGACAAGTCCGTGAAGATATGGCGCGTGGCCAAACGCCAGTTCCTCTCGTCGTTCAGCCAGCAGACCAACTGGGTGCGTGCCGCCAAATTCAGCCCCAACGGCAAGATGATTGCCACCGTGAGCGACGACAAATCGCTGCGCATCTACGACGTCAACACTGGAGAGTGCACGCGCACCTTCACCGAAGAGCAGGGCGCCCCACGGCAGGTGGCCTGGCATCCGTGGGGCAACATGGTGGCCGTGGCCCTGGGATGCAACCGCATCAAAATCTTCGATGTGGGCGGCAGCCAGCTGCTGCAGCTGTATGTGGTTCACTCGGCGCCCGTCAATGATGTGGCTTTCCATCCCAGCGGAAACTTTTTGTTGTCCGGAAGCGATGACTGCACCATACGCATTCTGGATCTGCTGGAGGGCAG
Source organism: Drosophila miranda (assembly GCF_003369915.1). Taxonomy (NCBI): domain Eukaryota; kingdom Metazoa; phylum Arthropoda; class Insecta; order Diptera; family Drosophilidae; genus Drosophila; species Drosophila miranda. The sequence goes on from NC_046674.1 coordinate 19,526,340, forward strand.
ACCCATATATACACTGACTGGCCATACGGGGGCCGTAAATGCTGTGGGCTTTTCCCAGGATGGAGAGAAGTTTGCCACTGGTGGCAACGATCGCCAGGTGAGTTGGGGCGGCTCATCCAATGGCTTTATGTGTAATCCCTCATTATCGATTGCAGCTGTTAGTTTGGCAGTCTAATCTGCACACCTACGATGCCTCCCAGTTCGAGGCCAAGTCTGCCCGGCTCTCCTCCAGCTGCGACACCAGTGTAGCCTCCGATTACCAGCAGAGCAACGCCAGCAGCACAGCCTTGTCGAACGACCACAGCATTCGCATCGATATGCGCGAGTCGCAGGCCTATCAGAGTTTGAACAAAAACTTCCAGGTGCTTGACAGTGAACACACAAAGCTACCACAGACACCAAAAAGTGCCAGCAAATCTTCTTTGCCTTCTTCGGGTGGTCAGCCGCCGCTGTCGCCCGCCAAACTGGTGTCCAAGGAGTTGGACTTCAAGACTCACAGCACCAGTCCACGCTTTTTTTAGTTTACTAGCCTTACACTGACATTCCATCCGTAATTAAATTAAAGTCATAACCAGCCGAACCTTCCGCAGGTATTGGATGTTTCGTTTGATTCGGCGTCGGGCTGCTCCTGCGCCTGCTCTGCCCAGCTGGATGCGATAACGAGTCTGGTGAAGGAGCTTGATAAGCGTGTCCAACGATTAGAGGGGTTCTACTTGTCATGAATAGCTGCTTTATGGTTTATTATTAAGTATCAATTCCATTTATAAACATATGTTATTTGAAGTCAAACGGCGCGCCCAACAGCACGCTGTTAACATAAACGTGCAGCTTACAGATTTCATAGAGAATGTCGCAAACCGATAACAGGGCCTTGGCAAGAAGTTCTCAAGTCCGTCGCTAATCGGAATACCAAATAAACCAAACAAATTAAATTAAACTGGAGAAAGTGCCGAATAAGCTGCATGTAAACCTTTGAAAGCGATGCGCAACTGGATGCCGGTCTTGTTCTGTGGCCTGGCCATACCCATTTCCTTGTTCATGTGGCTGGGCAACGTGGCCTTCTCGAAGATCTGGAACAATGCCTACGAAGGTGTGTAACTGAATGAACACTTAAGGATGCAAAAGGTTATCTAATTGATTGATTGGCAGAGCCCCGGGTGATACCGCCTATGCGGTGGCTGTTTTCCACGCTGGCTCCCCTCACACTGATGACGGTGGCGCTGCGTCGACGCTCGGTTAGCCGGTCTGGAGCCGCTCTAGGCATTTTGGTGGCTTTTATACTGTCGGTAGCCAGCCATCCGTTCTTCGCCAGCCTGGTGGTCTTTTTCTTCAGCTCGTCGCGGTCCACCAAGTTCCGTGCACACATGAAACGACGGTTCGAGCACGACTTCAAGGAGGGCGAGGGACAGAGAAACTGGGTCCAGGTCCTGTGCAACGGTGGAATGGCCGCCCAACTGGCCCTGCTTTACCTCATCGACTGCGGCAGCGGCGAGCGGGCCATAGATTTTTCCAAAGAGTACCGCTCCAGCTGGCTGGGTATTGCCGTGATGAGCGCCTTTGCCTGCTGCAATGGGGACACATGGTCCAGTGAGCTAGGCAGCGTGCTCTCCCAGCGCGATCCCATCTCCATCATCAGCTGGCGACGCGTGCCACGCGGCACCAACGGAGGAATCTCTCTGATCGGAGTCGTGGTTAGTCTGCTGGGAGGCTTCCTCGTGGGCTTCGGCTATTTTGTAACCGTCCGGTACACGGTGGAGGCCAAAATGCTGCTCGTAAGTCCACCTCAATGGCCTATAATCCTATTTGGCGGCATTGCCGGAATTTTTGGTTCGCTACTAGACTCCATCCTGGGCGGCATGCTGCAGTTCTCGGGCATCAATGAGCAAGGCCAGATTGTGGATGCCCCAGGCAAGGGTGTGCGTCATGTGAGTGGCCTCCGCATTCTGGACAACCACAGTGTCAATCTCATTTCCAGCATCATCACGGGCGTCACCATACCAGTCCTCGCTCTCAAGTTTTGGCCTGTGCGCTGAAGGAGGAGGCATCTGTTGCATGTTATTCATTCGGATCATATACTCCACACACATATATCTATTTTTGTAAAGCTTCCTAACCGCTTAGCGATTAACTCTAAAAAGACTTGTACCGATCGAAACGATGGACTCGAAAGAACAACGATAAGGATAGCCGCAGCGGGAGCACCGACCCATACGAAGCGACGCCAATGATGTTCCTGTTCACTTGATAAGTTTTATACCCGGTGGCTCCGCTACCACATCTACGCGCTAACTCATTCTTTCTCTCTCTCTTTTAATCGTGCAGTGTGAGAAACCTGTTGGGTTGGTGTTGTGATAAACGTGAGAGAGAGACAGATATAGCGGAAACAGATAAAATAATTCAAAACTCGCAAAAAAAAGGTCATTCGATCAGAAAGGCGATAAACGAAGGGCAAGAATTAACATTGCATCATAACTAGAAGACGTGGATCCTTTCTTTCTCTCATGACAAGTGCCAGCAAAATTCAGAGATATGGGGAGAGATCAGCACGAGAGAGAGAGAGATAGACAGAGAGCATGCAGCAGTCATCGCCTCCGATACCAATTCGGTTAAATAATTGTCAGGTTCACATCTATGTTGACTGAGTACTGGGTATAGAAGTAGCCCACGGCCCTTGCCGTGGCTGACAACGTTCCCGCTTGCTTGATCTTGTGGCATCCCCCTGCGGCTATCCGTCTATGCTTAACTTACAGTAAAAACTCTGATAAATGTTGCTGCAAACTAAATTTTATCAATCTCTCTGGACTTTATTGGCTCTCTTCAGTTTCTGGAGTTCTATGTTTCGCAGTAAATTGTTCGAAAGGGCACGCAGCGCCTCGCTGGACGGCACTGGTGCCTCACCATGAGCTGGCCTGGCGAAGCCGATGGAGAACTTAATCATAAGATCACCAATCGGGGAGTTGATGAACTGTGAGCCCGTCGAGATGGTTTTGAAAATGATGCGGCGTTTGTGCTGGTAGACCTGAGGATCGCTGGGCAGACTGTTGGATGGATTCGGCAGTGGCCGGGGATTGGGACTGGGACTGGGATTGGCCTTGGGCCTTGGTATCGGGGTTGTCAGAGGTGGTGTCACCTCAATGGAGCTGGTGGTGGAAATGGTGGTTAGGTTCGCTGGCTTTGGGGTGGCTCTGGGTTGCGCTGAGGTCCTTGCTCGAGTGCTGCGCGGATGCGCTGTAGTACTGCGGCGTTTGTGGGGTCTACGGGTGGTGCTGGGACTGCTGGTTGATGGCTTCTGTGGCTGTGGCAATTGATAGCCTGTCTCGGTCTGCTCATCATCCTCGAGCACGGAAGCCGCATCTGGCTTCTCTTGATCGCTGTAGCCCAAATCCGTCCGATCCTCCCCATCTTCATAGTCATCATCCACTTCCGCATCGTTCGGATGGCTGCTGGTGAAGAGAGGGGGTGGTCGATTAGGAGGCTGCTGATCTCGTCTATCCTGCTTCTCCCTATGCTCGTAGACGGGGTCGTTGGGTCCTGTGGAGGCCAGGACTTGCTCCATTTGCTTCTGAAGTATCTCATAGAGCGGCGCACTCTGCTCATCCTCCAACAGCTCCACCGGCTCACTGGGCACAAACTGATTGTTGACATAGGCACTTCTGCCATCTAGGTCCTCGTCCACATCCAAGACATCCTCTTTCTGCGAGCGCGATTCCAATTCGAGTTGCTCAGGTGGTGGATGGGTTACAGTGACTTCTTCCGCTTGGTCTCCAGTTGGCGAAGCTCGGGCACTGACCAGGGCTGTGGAAGGGTGTATCTTAAAGGATCTCTTCGATCTTCGCCCAACCTTCGCGACTCACCTCCGCTTAGCAGGATCAGTAGCTGCAGTTTTGTGCTCCACATTCGGACTGTTCTGCCTCCCATTGCAGTCGAATGACTTCTGTGCTCTGGTGGAGAGTCCCTCACAGTTTTTATAGGCGTCGTCTGGCGGCGGCTTGAGGCATCCATTGTCCATCCCACGCCCTCCCAATTAGGTTTAGTGCTGGGCTTCTAATGATGGCCCTATTCAGCTACTGATATCTTTGACGGTCAATCAGTTTATAGAACTTGTTTCCAGGGTCAATGCACCTATCTAGAAATGCACTCTGCCTTTGACGAAGCTGCATCTGGCCATATATCGAATAAATGCTTGTTCCCTGGCCCTATGGAAATACCTCGCCCAACGTACGGCTTGGTGCTAGAGTTGGTTCATCAAATCGTTGCTGGAAGCCATTCGAAGATCTCTATCCTTAAATATGTAATTTTGTTATAATTTTGTAAGCCTATTGTGCAAATAATTTGTGAGACATCGAATTGTATACTCTTTTAGAGGGTTTACAAATATTTTCAGCAGAAGAAAGTATCTGCGAAGTCTGTAAGTTTGTCTCTCTGTTTATTCGAAAACTATCTGGCGAAAACTTTGCATTCTATTCTATATAGTACATATATAATATGTATATTTTAGTAAAAGTATAACTTCCACAGAAATGATCGATCTACTAGATGGCTAGCCTTCCTTTCTGATTTTTATTTCATTTTTAAAATCGAAGTCCCTTTAAGTGTTTTTCTCAAATTATTTTATTTGTTTAAATTAAAATAAATATTAACTTTTAAGTGAGATTTTTCTTTTAAGCTACGGTATACTTGAGTCTATCGTTGTCGGCCTTGGGCTGGCTCTGTTCTGTCACTGGAGCGGCCTCAGCCATGGCGATCACCAAGGGTTTTGGGGATTGAGTGTCCTTCATGGGCATGGGTGGCACGGCAATCTCTTCGGAGGTCTTCACGGGGGTTGATACGGCCACCGGGACAGGTTCAGGAAGTGAAGCTGCAACCGAAGGTGATGCCTCGTCTTCAACTGGTTTCTGGGGCAGGGGAAGAGCAATGGGCGAAATATTGTCTTCCTTCTCTTCGCTGCTGTCACTGCTGTCCTTCTCCTTCTCCTGCTTTTTCTTTTCCTCCTTCTCCTTCTCCTGGTTCATTTTCTCCACGGTGGCACTGTCACGGAAATAGGGCGAACTCCTGAACTTCTTGTCGGCACAGGCCGTTTCCTTGGGATAGGTTTGCTGGCAATCGGCATAGGCCAGCTCGGACCAAAGGCCATGGGAGCGGCACTTGGCCACGTTGAGCTTGCACTGATTGTAGAAGACGGCCACCTCATTGGCGGTCCTGCCGCACACTGGCTCGTACAGATCCACACAGTCGTCGTCGCAGAGGTACCCCTCCTGAAGGGACTGGGCAGCGCTGTTGATCGCCGCCGAGTTGGTGGCCTGGCAATCCTTCTGGCCCTGGTCGCAGCTGAACCAGGCAATGGGAATGGCCAGGAAGGGGGGACTCATCCGGCTGCTGCCCTGGGCATCGGCCTGAGGAGCGTAGGTGCGCTTCACGTAGTAGCCGTGCTCCTCGGTGGATACCTGAGTGTTGCTGGCCAGGTCCGTGGAGCTGGACCACTTCGTCTTGGTCTTGGTCTTCTGGGAGTCGGACTTGTCATGGTGGTGGTGGTGGTCAGAGCCCTTGTGCTTGCGGCGCTTCGCCTCAATGGGAGCCACCTCCAGGAGCAGCAGAGCGGCCACTGAAAAAAGATGAGGGACAGTGTGGGGGTTGGATGCTGAGTCCTGCTTGACAGAGCCAGAAGCCTGGCGGACTTACCTAGAACGAAAACAGCCTGAATTGGTCTCATCTTATTTTGCACTTACGATCTGATCTGCTCAGCTGCTCGTCGCTATAACAACTGATCGCATCTTCTGGCGAATGGCGGCTTAAGTACAGGCGTTCCGCACTTGGGGGGAATTCTTCTGGCCATCTACCGGTTTTTCTTCGTAAATCTTTTCATCTGCGGGCTTGTGTTTACACTTCGCGCAGTTCCGAGATATCCCCCCCGAGACACGAACGAAAGTACGAAAAGATTTAGTGATTTTTTTCGTTGTTGGTGAAATTTTATGCAAGCTCTTGTGGTTGTCATTTATCAGCTTACCCTTTTGCACACACACAAACACACTGGCCTGGACTGGCCTGATAATCATCTAGAATGCTCTCGCTTGGACCTGGAACTGGTTGTGTGTTTAACACCTTACTTGCCCTCCATTCGAACGCCCAGCCGTCCAGCCGCCCAGTCGGCCAGCCGTCCAGCCTCCAGCTCAGAAGATCAGCTTGTCTGCCTCTTGAGCCGGTTCTTCAAAATTGGGTCAATCTGGAAAGGTTCGGTGATCTTGTTTTATTTATTTTACCTTCTGTTTGTGGGGAGAGTTCTTTGGGTTTGAGTTTAGAGATTGCCGGCAGTGGCAACTGCATTTGCTTGCAGGAAATCCCCTCAGATCCAATCAAGCTCTGCTATTGTTTATTGTTGCCAGTGTGTTGATCTCTGATCTACTCCTATGTGAGAGAGCTCTTCCATCGCAGGTAATTGTAGTTTTAATTAGAGTGAAGCTTAAACTTGATTTCCAGCTGGAGGATAGACTTAGACATCATTTGGAGACTCCTCAGAGCATTCTGCGAGAGGTCTCTGATCTGCCATGACCATCCATAATTGCACCTATCATTCCCTCACTCATCCAACTCGTGATCTCGCTGATCGGTGGCTTTCTTCGTCCACCCTCTCATTTCATTTGCTTTCTTGTTGATTTATTTATTTTTGATTTTTAATGGAAATGTTTTCAAAATTTCCCATTAGCATTAGAAAGTTGGGATCTGTGTTTGATGGATGCATTGCCGGCCAGCCCGCCAGTCAGCCAGCCAGCCAGTTGGGGGCGATCTGATCGATGCCGGGCCGGACTACAAGCATGTCTAATTACATAATTAAGGGCCCAATGACCGAACACCGAACACCCAAGGGGGCCTACTAAGTGATCTTGTAAGCAGTTTTGCATATCAGCAACAAAGCGCGGGCTTCGTTAATTTCTAGGGCAAACAGGGCTGAGCAGAGGCTGTCGGCGGGACAGATGCCCGAAATTTATGAAAGAAGTAACCAGAAAGAAACGCACACAAAATTTAAATAAATGATTTCGGTTTCTTTGGTGCGTCAGTGTGTGTGTGTGTGTGTGTGGGTGTATGCGTGTGTGAAGGGTAAACAAAAGAAGTCCAACGAAAAGAAAACAAAATAAAGAAACAAGAAACGAACAGAAACCAGAGAAAGAGAGCTTCGGTTGCAGTAAAAGCGACTGGACAACGCTCTGTTTAGTCGCCAGACCCAGAGCCAGACTCGGAGCTCGCTGAGAGCGGAGCGGATCGGATCGTATGGGATGGCTTGGGATCGAAGGTGGAGCGCGCCTTGTTGATTTACTTTCATTTTGGTGGGGCTATAAAAAGCGAAAGCAAAGCGCTGGATTTGCTCAGAAAGACCGCAAAACTGCAAAAGTCAACTGTTCGCCCACGGAAAAGAAACAAAAGGATTAGCATTATGGTTCGAGCCATCTACCTGTCCCTCGGTAAGCCATTGAACCTACCTACCTCCTGCAATGGAGTATGGAAATATGGAATGCCCCAACTAATTCTCTTCTTCTCTCTGGTGCAGCTGCCTTAGTGGCCCTGGCCTGTGTGGCGAGTGCTGCCCCAGTGGCTGAGTCGGACATCGACACGAGCCTCGAGTACCCTGCCTCGCGGCAGGTGGAGGTGGAGGAGGAGGAGGAACTGGTTCAAAACTCCAGTGCGGACAGCAGTGAGGAGCACGACGACGATGAGGATGTGCACAAGGTGGAGGAGGAGTCCAAGGAAGATGACGACGAAGAGAATGATGATGATGATGACGATGACGACGACTCCCTGATCAGAAGACGTCGCGATGTGGCCACCACTGAGGAGACGCCCTCTGAAGCCGCCACAGAGACCCCCTCAGAGCTGGAGAAAGACCCCGACACTGTGACAGCCGCAGTGCCAGTGGCTCCCTCCCGCAAGCCAGTGCTCGTGCTCATCCGCGATGCCCTGAAGAAGGTCACCACAGATCTGCCCACCGCACAGGTGGCCAACAACGCTCTGCAGTACTTCCAGCAGTTCGAGCACTTCATCCAGCAGACCATCGAGCAGGTCATCGGCGATGACTACGATGACGATGATGAGACTCCGGCCACAGTCCTACCCAACACGGATGAGAACAAGCAGCCCGAGGCGGAGTCCCCGCAGCAGAAACCCGAAAAGGATGCCGAGACTGCAGCTCCCGAGCCAGAGCCTGTCAAGCCTGTCAAGCCCGTGGAGCCGGTGGAGCAGCAAGTGACTGATGCCGCGACTCCTCTCAGCAATGCTGTCTAGCCAGAGCTCCGTCTTCAACTCTAGTTCCACACAAGTTTCTCAGCTACTTTGTTTGTCATTTATTTATTGTTAGCCATTAAAGTTATGTTATAATGTATACGTAAGCACCGATGCTCGGATTTCAGAGGCTCGGGTAGTAGACGGAAGCGTGCCGATCCGGGCGCTCCTTTGCCGCATAGATATTGCTCTTCAGCTGACTGCGATGGCGGTTGGTGGTCCGCCTCTTGGGAGTCGTCTCGATCTGTTCCAGCAAACGATTGAAGTGGGAATTGGGCGCCTTCGTATGGGGGTTCTTCTTGTTCGCTGCTGCCGACCCAGAGGCTGACTTTCGCAGCTGATTGAGGGACATCTGCTGGTCGCCAATGGTCAGAGTGAGGGGCAGCTTGCCGGCCGAGTTGATATATATAGGGATGGTTATGTAGATGGAAGAGCCACCGGTCTGGGGCATTGCCATAGGTTCAGGCTTGGGCTGCTGTAAAGGGAATGAAGGATACACTTCAATAAAACAAGGATCACTGGAGTGGCGAGAGAGGTAGATATCACAGAGAAGAAGATCACTACCAATCGTCAGTGGGTCCCCGGGATTACACAGGATTAAACCATTTCATACCTGCTGCTTAGCGGGCTGCTGTTGTGGAGGAGGCTGCTGCTTAAGGAAGTGCAAGGGATTGGCATCCTCCCCCAGGCTGCTGTACTCATCGTCGGTCAACGCAGGCAGCCGATCGTTCGAGAAGTTGTTATCATCCTCCTCGATTTCATGGGCCTGCTTGGCCTTGGCCTTGGTCAGAGGAGAAGTCGAGCAGCCACGCGGCTTCGGAGTGCTCGAAGTGGTGGATGACGACTGGAGTAACGCCTCCAGTTTGAGGGCCTCCTGAGTGTCGTTCGAATAGGTGACATTCTGGGCTGAGCAGAGACTGGTAGAGCAGAGCAGTATGGCTGAAAGGTTGTGGCAAAGAGCTGGATTAAATTATTCGTTGCGATATTTTATTTGATAAAATATTACAGCCCAACAGATTACAACTAGCTTAAAGTAAATGCCCAGTCCTAGCCTCTAGCCTAACGCTTTTGCCGTTTCCATTGCTCCTGCCACAGCTATAGGGTTGTCCTCTTGCCATCGAGTATCATCTCGGTGAGGCCCAGGTTCTTGAACTCCTCCAGGCGCTCCACCTGACTGGTGAGACGCTTCTTGAACTGCACCTCCCGGCTGAGCATCTTCAGATCGTCCACGCTGCTCATCTGATCGCAGCTGCCGATTTTCTTGGCTATCAGCTCCTTGGTCAGCATTATCTTGGCTCTGGACAGACGCAAGTAGGAGAAGTCCGCACTGGCCCGCTTGAGTTCCTGGCGGTAGAGGAACAGCTGGTAGGAGAAATTTATTTTGGGTGCCATCATGCGCAGCTTCTTTAGAGCCTTTTTCTTTTTCCTCAAAGGATCGTGGGACTTGCGCGGTCTGCTGCTCGAACGCTGCTTATTCTCCGAGTGTTTCTTCATTTTGTGTTCGTCAATCATGCTGCTTCTCCGACGATCCAGCTCCGTTTGATGCTCAGGACTCTAGGCTGAGCTCCTTTTAAAGGTTCTTCAGGTAGTTTGGATCATTAGCGAGTGTCTGGTCGTGCGTGTGCCTGCCATAAACTTGCAGTTTTCCATAATTTTCATTCGGGGTCTGGGTATTTCCGCGGCTTATTTATGGCTTTATGACACCAGCCCAGGCTGGAGCTGCCGGTTGCTGTTCCAAAACCGTAACCAGAACCAGAGCCAGAGCCAGAGCCAGACTTAAGCCTCAATTATGGCTGTCAACTTAGCGCCGTTTTGGGCAGATCAGATCCCTTTGGGTTTTGTGGCGTTGTTCTAGTCCTCGCCAAAACCCAGACCCAGCAGGGGATACGGATACGGTTTCTTGGTATTCTTGGAATTTTTGGACATTTCTCTTTCAGCGGAACTCAGGAGCTGCCGTTTGGGTAAAACGAAAGACGAAAGAAAAGACGACCTTGTTCCCCACGAAACTTCTAGCAAATTCTAGCTAAGGACTCCTTTTCACAATTTTCCACAGTCTTCTGTCCAAACAATCGCAATCCCCCATACACCGTCATCACATACAACACCTTGTCAGGGAACGTACCTCCGCAATAGAGACTCCAAGAGAGCTTCATGGTCGTGTTTTGGAATAATACTGAAATCGCTATTGGCATGAGATTTCTATTTTATAGCCGCCAAGAAGAACTTTTTGGCCCAAGAAATTTCACTTGAATGGGAACAATGCTTAAGAGGAGTTCGTTCTCTCTGCGAACAATTTGCATATTAATTTCTCAATAGTCTGTTGCTTCTTTTCTCTATTTCTCTTCTAACTATGCAAATTCTCTGTTGCTTCGACAAATTTAAACACCGATGTCGTCATTGATTGTGCCTTTTGTTGGGGCCAAAGGCACAGGAGAGTGGAAGTGCTGGTAGTGGTGGTGGTGGTGGTTTTGGTGGGGTAAAGTCGAATAAATAATGATGATGCGCCACTTTTTGGGTTCGATTTATTTTTGCATGCATTTTATGAATTTTGAATCGAATCGAATCGAGAGATTCTTTCGCTTCAATGCCCCTCTGCTCATCTTGAAGTCTCGTCTCCCTTTCACCTCCCTTTTATCTGGTCAATGGGAACTAGCCAGGTCAGGCCAGGCCATAGACAAGTCATCGATGGGTCGACGGTCGATTGGCAGCCATTTAAAGTTCAGTTTATTTATCTTACTCGTGCATTTTGTCCGCAGCCAGACAAGGACTCATCCGAAAGCATTTCCATTTGACTTGGCTCCAACTTGGAGCGACTTGCATAACATTTTCCTTTCCTTTCCCTCAATCCTCAGTCCTCAGTCCTTAGTCCACAGTCCTCAATCCTCAATGTCGCTGTCGTCGTCATCTTTTGTGGTTTGCGTTTGTCATTAGACAATGTCTAGACCACGAGGACTCCAGACCCAGCCCGTTCCAGACATCGATCTGCCGGCGCTGGCCCACAGAAGTTGGATACACAAATTTGGCCATAGGGAAATAGTCGAAAATTGGCATCGTTTTTGTGATTCCCCATGACTGAGCGACTGCCAGAGGCATCTGTCTCTGTCTCCGTCTCTGTCTCTGTCTCTGTCTTCGTTTTATATAAGATTTTTGGCAGCATATTTACATCTAGGGATAGTTTTGGCTCTTGGCTTGGGTCTGCATTCGGTTCGGGTTGATCGATTTTGCTATTAGATTGGGTTGATCCTTGTGAGGACTTACCTTCTCCATCATCCATATCATTCCCATACTTCCCATACTCCTCATCATCCATCAGTCAATCAATTAGCTTGATCTCCATACTCTCGTTTTATGATAGGGCATCATTCACTTCCGTTAACTGTTTCCGTACTTTTTTTTTTATGTCTGACCCTTGACTCGGGGGCTATTTTACGATCCGCCCTTTATAGATTTCCAATTATAAATGCAGAAAAACCCCTGCCAAGGGGGGAAGATGGAAAACTTTTTCATTGCATCCAATCGAACGAACGACGCAATAATTTTCCATCCACATTGTGTGTTTGCAATTTGTTAGCCATGAGCATGAGGCCAATAAATTGGCCAAATATGCGCCATAAAATGGAAAGAAAAAGGAGGATACCAGAGGATGCGGAAAGAAGACAGACTGGCCCGGCCCCCAGTCCTATGCACTTTATAATGAAATAAATTGACTTTCATGATGATGGAAGGGCGAACCAAATAAATTGCAACTTTTCGCCAAAATTAAAAAGGTTCTTTTGTAGATTTTGTTGTTTTTTTTTTGTTTTTTGTTATTTTTTTGATATGAGTAGAATAAAATAAATACGACTAACTCCACTTTGGGGGAGGGAGTTGTTCTTTTGCATGTTTCATACTCGTTTCTCTCTTGTTTTGGCCTGTAAAATGCATTGCACATTTTATTGTGCACTCAATCAAAAATCCATTTCCGTTTGTTTCCAACACGTGTTCGTTCGTCTGTCTGGCAATCCGTACACGAGCTCGTGTGTGTGTGGCAGTGCAGTGAAGTGCAGTGTGGCAAAGTGGTATAGTGGTTCTGGTAGGGTGTTCCGAGTCCAGGTTGGCTCCCGGATCGGCGGCCAAAAGTTTGATAATTGAGTTGAAGCCACGCGTTAGGGCCGCGCTCTACCTCGCAGACCCATGCCCACGTCCACGTCCACGCCGAGCTCCACGCCCACGCCCACGCCCAATCATCAACAGCTTTCAGCCTCCTTTTATATGCATAGGACGATTGCAGCGAGTCCATTCATGTTGCACGTGCCGCATGGCAATTCAATCGACTGTGGGGCGACCAAATAACATCGGATGGATGGATGTCCTGACATTCTGCCCGAGCATCCAGAGCCTGAGCCCCAGCCTGAGTCCGATGCAACGCGCTGCAACGCAGGGAGGCCACATATGGTTATCCGCATTCAAAGTGAGGCGAGTGAAGGGCAAAACGATGGGTTGGTCTCCAATCCCATTGCAGTCGATGAGGGTTAATGGATGGGTTATCCTGTGGAAGGACTTTTATTGTGTTTGTGCAGGGCATATGACAGATAGAGGGAGAGAGCGAAAATTGACTTTGAATTGGTTAAATGATAGTCAACTGATAAACGAATTATGGTTTCGATAAATGTCATTAACAAGGACAATCCGCAGAGTTTAGATACGAAGATGGCCCGATAGTTGTATGAAGTCTGGCCTTTTCCTTAGTGGTTTTCCACTAACTGCCAATTCTCAGCCTACGTCCAGCCTGCCCAGAATACTGCCACAATAGGTGGCATTAGCAGTGGCAGGGGCAGGGGCAGTACCAGTAGCAAGGGCTGGAGTATCTGCATGTCTGCCCCGAGGACAAAGAGTGAAACTCCTTTTATCATATTCGCATGCACGGAAAATTGTCATGCAATAAAAACTAATCAAATAAATAAATAAATGAACAAAAGGCAGAGGCAAACAAAGTGACAAAATGGAGGAAAACAATTGCGAAATAAATGCCACAAACAATTGACAATAAACTACGGACATTCAAATGTGTATGCGTGTGTGTGTGTGTGTGTGTGTGTGCATATATGACCTGATTCCCATACATGCACACCATACACACATGCTTGCATGCGTCAAGGATATAAATAAAATGGAAAGAAGCCCGAAAAGTGTACAAGGAGAATGGGAAAATGAGCGGAGAGAGAAATAATAAATAAACTACAGTTCATGTCATGTCAGCAGAGGAGAGAGGACCAACAAAAACTGACAAAATGAAATTGAGAAAAGGAGCACACACAAACGCACACGGAGAGAGGGAGGGAGGAGAGGAGAGGAAGAGGGAGAGGCACAAAAAGATAATAATAAATATGTAGAACAAGTGAAAATGGCCGAAAGTCGTCCAGATGCGTGTAGTTAATTTAATGAGCTCTTTAAGTTGTCCAATTTGCTGGCCCGGACCTCAAAGAGGAATTGAAATGGCCAATAGAGAAGCAAATAAACACACATACACCCATACACACACACACACACACACACATAAACGGCGAAGCAAGAGGCTGAGGAGAAAGAAGTGAATTCGAGTCAAAGAGGAAGAGAAATTGATTCAAGGAATGGCTGAAGGATGTGTGAGAGTAAACTAGACACAAGAATTTAGTTTTCTGGATACCTATGGTATTGGTGATCGAAAGAGACTAGGCAGTTGACAGAGATGCGAGGGAGAGGCCAACAGAGTACTTAGTACTTTTGTTGTTGTTTGTCATAGGTCTACATCTACATACATATATACATATCTTGCAACAATCGGTTCATTGAAATTCAAACAATTGCCAAATCATCGCCCGCTATTAGCAGAACAGGCCACGCTCTGAACTCACCGACTTCCCGACTTATTTGGCCATAAATTGTACTAGGCCATGGTCTATTAACTCGGGAGAAAGGCGAGGGATGCTGTCTCTTAATTTCGGCTGCGCTTATCAGGGGAGGAAATCACGGTGGATGGGCACGCACAAATCAAAATATATATACCACCCCACCCCGACCAACTCCAGCGCATCCGGCACCGGCTCTGGCTCCGACTTCGTTTTGGGGTGCGCTTATCTATTGGCTATGGAAATTGAATTTACCCCGCCAGCAGAACCCAAAAGCCAAACAGAAAGAGCCAGAGCCACCCATACTCCTGGGCATATGGGAAGCAAGGAAGAGTCCAGTCCAGATAATTGCACGATAACCGGCTAATTTTCAATTAGCGCCATTTTGATAAGTAACATAAATTAAGCAGTTTCTCTGGCTCTTTCGCTACTTTGCTACTCTGCTGCTCTGCTGCTCTGCTACTCGGCTTGTCCGCTCCACCGCCAGATCCACTCCACTCCACTCCAATACTCATTAATCGCCAGGCAACAAATTGCAAATGGATATTTTTGTTTGCTGCTCATTTCCGGACTGGATTGAATCGAATGGGGATTCGGATTAGGATTGCGATTGCGATTGGGATGGTCCATTGGGGGTGTCATAGACGTGACTAGTTTATTGATTGAGATGGAGCTATGGTGATGTGTACTCTGGTACACTGTACTCCTGCCTCGTATTTGTACTCGAACTTGGACATAAATTAATAATAATATCGAAAAGGAGTCAGTAACAATTTGCTTTGCTCTGCAAAAGCCAGTGAGAAGCGCTCTACAGGACCCAACTAAAAGTCAAACACTTGATGGCCACCGCCCGCTGCTGCCCGACTACGTGTTGGCCATTTTGACGTCGTCGTCGCCGTCGTCGAACCTTTTGGCCATATAAAATTCCAATCATACTTGACCAGAAGCAAAAACACTGGAGAATTTCTACGCCAAAAGCGCAAAAGCTCTGGACAGAAAGTCAGTGGAAAACAGGAAAACGGAAAGTTAAGTGAAGTGGAGGACGCTTAAGCCAAAAACCATTCGTGGGAGGGGTACAGCGGTTATGGTTACGGTAACGTTTACGGTACTGGCCTGCTTCTGGCAGCAGTCAGCAGTCAGCAGAATTTTGTGCTACACTTTTGGCCCAATATCTTGCCGTCGCCGCCGCCGAATGTGACCATTGCTTTTGAATACCCTCAATGCATGCTCTCGGGGCACCACATTTGAGGTATTTACTGACCAAGGATCAGTGTGTACAATTACTTAGTCTCCGGAATGATCATAATTTGTTCCTGGAATTACGTTTGTGGAGAGAGCATTCCCAGTTCCAAGTGGCAGCCACCGGTTTCCTCAAGTCAAGCTCTATATTTTCCTTTACGAAATTCCAGGTTACTTGCTAACTTTAGACCCCGAACCAGACTGCCAAATGGTCCCGCTCCACACTTATTTGTGTTCTGGGGCTTATTGCCAGTGAGCAGCAAAAGTGAACAGTTTTCGACAGATTTTCAGAAAATAGTTGCCGACTGCAGAAGGCACAAGTGCGGGAGCGAGTGCGGGCATGGGTATGAGAAAAATGCATTCAATGCTCCCCGAGCTTCGCTTTTGCGGCTTGCCTGCCTTGGGGGTAGCATTGGGGATATGTCCAAAGGCAGTGCAGTGGGAAATTTCCTTTTCACTTTTTAAACGCTAACCTTTAAACACTTTCAGGGAGGGAGTCGAGGAGCTGGAGACCTGGACAAATGGAGTAGTGGGGTGTGCGGGGTGTGTGGGGTGTGTGGGGGAACTGGCAAGTTGTCACAGCTTAATCGATTTGGAAAAAGTTGCCATGTCGTGTGCTACTCGCATGCTACTTTATTTTTACGCACCATTTGTTTTCCCCCTCACATTGTGCCGTTGGAAAATGGGGAAAAATGGAAAATCCGCTGGTCGTTTCTTTCATTTCCCCCTGCGCCCTGGCAGTATCCAATGATAAACTTTCGACACATTTTTCATTTATTTTCAACACCTTTGATTGATATATTGAACACTTGGCGCCCCAACTTAAGCAACAGTCTTTCGTTGTCCTTCCTTCCGGTATTCCTCTCGGCTCACGGCTCTCGGCTCTCTGCCTTCCGCTTTCTGCTCTCCCTGGCTCCTTCCTTTCTTCCATTTAGGGGGTGTTTATATGGCGGAAGCTCGCGTCAGCTGGCAGACATTGTCCCGAGCATCATTTCCAGCGGATGTTCGAGTCGTGGCAGGAGCTGAGCCGGGGGAGGGGGAGGGAGAGGGGGAGGGGGAGGGGGCAATCCATGTCAAACGCTGTGACAAAGGTGGAAGCTCTCTTCCTGGCTGAGAGCTGGCTTATAGTTTAAATTGAAGTGTGTCCTGCACTTCCTTTGAGTAGAAAGAGCATCTTGAGCATTTGATCTACCTCAATCTCAATGTGGGGATGATAGATGGATGGATGGATGGATGGTCCAGGACCATAGGAATCTCCTATTTTATTTGATGCCTCATTCTTTGGGGAAGGCAATCTGCTTTGTGCACAAAACTTGACAACAATTGGCCCATAAATAAACAAATATCATTAAACTTAAGCAAGTGTCTTGTATACTCGTATTCCTGCCGTACATACATACATATAGAATGCCATTCAGGCAATTGCTCGACCAGCAACAGTCAACTGAACAAAACCAAAAGATATGCCAAACTATGGCCAAAGTGGCAGAAGGGAATGGCAGGGGACGATGGTCGAGGAAACGATGGTGGATACGATGGTGGGGCAACTTTTCATAAACATTATTAACAATTATTGTTGTTAGCAGAAGTTGTCTGAATGGGGCTGGATGGCTGCTGCCTGGCTGCTTGGCTGCCTGGCTGCTGTCTGGCTGCCTGAATGGGCGGATTCTGGTTGGATACTGGTTTCCAGGATGCTCTCTTGTCGCGTGCAGCTAACAAAGTCCTTGCTCCTGCTCCTTGCTGCTACAGCTACTGCGACTGCCTCCTGGCAAAAGTTATAAGCACGGCCAAAAGTTGATAAGAATGAGCCATAGACGTCGTAAGGCAGCCACTTTTGGCCTGAAAGAGAGGAGGAGTGGCAGCGAGTTCTTAACACGGCCAAGCTTTGTGCATTTTTTATAAACTAACGCCCTAAAACGTGAAAAAAGAGCAGGAAAAACAGTAACAATAACGCTGGGGTCTGGAGGACCGTGTGCCATGTCTGGAGTTAGTTAAAGGCTTTTTAGAGATGGTAACGTGAGTGTCTGGGACTGATGCAGAAACTAAAGACTTAATGGGTTGCTAAAGGATCTGAATTCAGAAATACATAATGAATAGTAGCATAGCTATAGTACGTGCAATGCATTTCCAACGGATCATCACAGAATTTCTTCAATTTCTATGGGTCTTTTTCTAGATCTATTTCAATATCTCCCTGACGGTATCCGTGTACTCTGAGAATGTATACCAATAGATACATCTGCGGAGTGTGGAAATTTGAATTAAATATTTTCATATTTAGATTTTATTATATTTATTTAAAATATGGTTGTTTCTTATTACTTCTTCAATTTTTTTGTGGCTAGACACTCTTCGTGAATTTCCACATCAATTTGTGGTTGTCATCTCTAGTCGGAAAGTCTCCTGCCGGTTGCTCTATGCCTCATCTTGATTATTGTTGTTGCTGCAACAGCTTTTCCGTTTTTTCTTTTTTTTTTTGACGCTAAGCAGACAGTTATTGTTGTTGTCGCTACTTGCACATACTTCAAATAGTCTTACAGAAGTTGCACTATCCGCTGGTGCTGGCGTCGTTTCCTTGCCTCTTTGGAAAGTTCATAAAGTTGCGACGAAAAACGCCCACAGGTTGGCCACGTTCAACGTTGCTCATACGCCATGTTGCACTCTGCAGAGGGATGAAGAATGAGGGAGGGAGGGAGAGCGACAGTGAGACTGGGGGACTGGGGGAAACTTCTTCTTCTTTATTTTATTTATTTTTTTCGGGGAGTGAATGAAAGACTGAGCCAAGTCTCGCCCTTGTCTCGGGCCCCGCAAAAGTTGAAAGCATTGCACGAAAGTTTAATTGAGAAAGTTAAGGAATTTCAATTAACTGTGGATATTTGTTATTTTTATTTCGGGGATGCCGGGGATCCTGTTCCAGCTCCAGGTCCAAGTACAGGCTCAGGCCTGGTCCTGGTCCTGGTCGTGGTCCTGGTCCTTGTCTGAGCTCTAGCATTTTTTGGCCAAGTATTTTGTGTGTTGAGTCATGTGTGCTATTGGCTGGCAAGTTTTTCCTGCCATCGCCCTAGTGTTTTTTTTATTTTTTATGTTTTTTTGTAGCTTAATATCCTATTAAGGGGCCAGGAGCTGGAGTCTATTAGCCAGCTGGCCTTAGCTCATTTAATTTGGTTGGGGGATGGTGCCTACAACTGTCCCTGATAGCCAACGGACCGTCGTACTGTTTAATGTTGCCTTCCATTGCCCATTGCTCTGCTGGCCTTGTGCCAGAACCTCCGAATGAGGCACGACGCTGATTCCTCCAGCCGTTCTCAACCAATTCAAACGGCTTAGCCCTTAATCAACCCGAATGCAGACAATGTTGGCAGGTTTCATTGTTCCTTTTTTTTTGTAGGTTTTTTTTTACTTTTTTTTTGTATACTTTTGTTAATCGCATTAATTGCACTTAATTGAAACTACAATCTGCCGTTGATTCTCTGTCGGCTTTTGGCTAAGATTTGTGGCAGAATGTTGCTGTCCATCAATCAATCAGTCAACCAACCAATCATTTGCAAATTGCCATCTTCAACGATTGGCCCTCACCTGGGCTTTGGCTTTTGCTTTGCCCTCGTGTTCTGCGTTGACAAGTCATGTACGAGCAGAGGTCCTACCCCTTGATGCCTGCGGCTCTCGGCTGCCTGCTGCTGATGCTGCTGCTGTTGTTTAATTATTGTTCGCGTTGCTGTTGGCTTACCAATATACCGTTAACCGCTAACGAGTTAAGTGCTTTGTATGTCCTCTGAGCCCCAACCGCAGCCCGCTGTTGAAGCAGCAGGTCCTGGCCAAGGGCAGCGCAGGGCAAGGCGCGGGGGCGACCAAGAGAGACAAGAGGCAAAGCTGACATATCCTTGATGAGTTCTGTTGACCAAAGTCATTACATGGCGAATGTTGAATGATGAAAGCACCTTCGCCATACCATCCCCTCCCATCCATCCATTGGCCCAAGTCCCACAACGCCGGTCTTTGTGGTACGGAGACGGGGTAGGGGGAATCCAAAGGAATTTAAATTTTGCGGTAATGGCGGATAACGTGATTGAGGCCAATTGGGGGCAGCCACACAGTCAAAGCCGATTTTCAAACGATTTGCCCTATATTTCGAAACATATTTAATGCCAGGAAAATCAAACTATTCAAGCTCGTACCTTTGTCTTTTTAGCCATATTTCTGTTACAGAGACGAGAAGTTAAAACTAAACATCGATCCATCGATAGCAACACCGATGTTTCGCCTCCTCTAATTGCGGAGAGGGCCGCGGCTCTCAATTTATACCCGATACTCAGTCAGTCTCGCTTCCCTCTGCCAGATGGCGCACACTGCCACAGAAAGAGTGATATACCCCTATACTGTCTGAGTTCCGGGTATAAAAGCCTGCAAATCACTCCGCTGTAAAGTACTGGCATATTTCTTCTGGCAGTTCTTCGATCCACTGTGCGATATCAATCGAGTCTGACCCACTGTAAAAAGTCTGATATAAAGAACGATCGTACTGACAGGGAACTATGCATAATTTCCGCTATATGAACTGAATCGTCATCATCTGAACCCTCTATGCCGAAAGGGGCAAACAATCTTTCCTGCAATTCGACTTTGCATCCCACTTTTCCCAGCTCTAGTCCGTCCACCTTTCCCCTTCACTCTTCAAAGCGATGACTAAGAATTTATTGTCGTTCCATCTTAATTAATTAATCTCAATGAATACTTAAGCCGCGACTTCTCTCTCTACTTGGTTCCGCCACTAACCGTACAGTATATACACCGAACATGTCGAACATGCAAATGAAATTTCTGGATTGGATTCCAGGGTATGGATTCCAAGTATGGCAAAGCTGTGCTGGCTGGTTCATGATGACGCGGTAGTAGCCGAAGGCCAGAGCGGAAGACCCTGGGATCCAATCCAGAAAGTGCATTCCGGCGTTCGGCGTTTGAACTGACACATCTTTATACTGTATTGTTAGTGGTATAGCCTAGAACAGAGCAGTGTACAATACAGTCTTGTTTTCATACGCAGCGGCTCTTCTGCCTCTTCCGCAGCAC
The DNA here is from genome assembly GCF_003369915.1 of Drosophila miranda. NCBI lineage: Eukaryota > Metazoa > Arthropoda > Insecta > Diptera > Drosophilidae > Drosophila > Drosophila miranda. The sequence continues at coordinate 19,546,781 of NC_046674.1, forward strand.
TTGGAAGGTGGCAGAAGATGCACTTCTGGTCACTCCCAAGAAGAGAACCGAAGAAAAGAATCAACAAAAGAATCAAAACAGGCAACCGTGGAGTCTCCGAACTCTGCTAGATATAATGGCCGTCCCACTAGGGCAAATAATAAATAATACAATACAATACAGCCAATACAATGCGTAGGTCTAATTAAGACTTTTCCAGAGTAAAAATGAGTTATTTTGTTTTATATACCGTGCGACATCATGGAAGTGGCCACGTTTTCCTATGGTACGAGTATTTTAGCGATACGAGTAGTACCGCACTCTCATTACGACTCTTGTTTGTTTGTCCCATTAAATGTATTTAGTTTGTGGCTAAGCTTGTTGATTCCCAATATAATCTATTCACCATACCCCTTTATGCATGGCATAGGGCGCATTCCCAATCATTGGCTAGCCGCAAAATGAGCACGATTTGAAAGCCCACAAAATGCCCAAAAATGGGTGAAACTAATAAATAAAATAAATATTTCGCAAAATGTGGCATTTAAGCACATTTCATTTGATTTCATTTCATTGCATTTGCTCGTTGCGTTTGTTTGCATTTTGGCCATTTTTGGTGAATGGCCAATGCCATTAAATAATTATTTACAGAGCTTGGGCAACAATGAGAATAATTAATTGCAACAAAGTGAAAATCTTAGCAAATAAATAATACATATTTAATTCTATTTCAATTCATTAGCTAATGTAATTAGTGGACCACGCCCACTCGCGCCTGTCTAAAATCTCCTGTGGCAACGGCATCCTCTTGTAATTGGATTAAACTCATAGCCGAAAGCCCCCGAGGATGTTCGAGAGTGCGCGTACGCCCACCCATTATATGGTGTACACTCGTACGCAAGCCAAACAAAGTGATTCTGCAATTGGAATAATGCAAATATGACAAAACAAAGGTAAAACTTACTGAAAATACGACTACATATGCCTCCCTTCCCTTCCCCGTCCCCATTAGATGGCATTGGATAGAGAGTTGTTGCCTCGACAACCGAAGCGGCGCGGCGCGGCACGGCACGGTGCGGCGAAACGCGGTGCGGCGCAGTGGTTTAATTACATTTAAAAGACTCTCGTTGCACGGGGCGTATGCTTGATAACCCAGAGAACAGCAAAGCAGGTGGGGTTGTGGGGGTTGCTGTTGTGTCGGGGGGAATTGAATGTGAAAGGGGATTGCATTCAGTTATTTGTCAGCCTGTTTGTTTGTCTGTTTGCGTGTGGTGAACATAATTCAATAAACAGAATAACGAGTGACGTGCCAGAAAACTAATGAACTCAAAGTGAGGCAAACGCAAAATACGTGCACGAGAGTGGAGAGTATCAGTTGCATCCATCACGTTCGCTTATGCGTTCCGCACACTTTTCTCTAATTGAATAATTAAAGCCAAACTGAAATATTCTGCAGAACAGGGGGCTGGGCTGCAGGCAGATTAATTTTGAGCTCGTTAGGGGAACAACCATAGCGTTATTCTTTTTGCTGATTTCACAAGGTTTTTACTTACTTAAGCTTGAAAGCGAATGGAAAATCATCTTAAAGTCTTGCCAAATGCTGCCCGTCTTAAGTGCAACTGCAACTGCAGCCGCAAAGACCCCTTGCATAGGCCCCCCTTCGTGCCCCTTCGTGCTGCTGCAGTCAGGAGTCAAAGCGAGATGAAGAACAGAGCTAACATGCAATCACGTTGACAGACTCTTTTAAGTAGAAAATGGTCGGGTGCAAAATGCAGCCAGAGAAAGAAAATAATCTCTCAGCTGGAGGGCGGGTGTTTTCCTGTGCCAGGAGATGCGCCAACTGTAGGGGAAACTTTGCAGTTCCATTTATGTTCGTGAGTCACGTGGCCATCCCCAGAGGAGGAGACACACACACTCGCACACACCTGCTGACACACCCACACATGAGAGCTGATCCCTGCTACTTAAGAAAAACTAAGTGAAGCATATAAGTAGCAACTAATTTTCAAGCTGATGTAACAGCAGACGACACGGACGACGACGACGACGAGGACGAGGACGACAAAGGACTACAGCAGGGGAGACATCAACAGCTGTCTGTGCTGTTGTGCGAGTGTGTTTTGGTGGCTGTATCTGTTCTAGTTCTTCTTCTTGTTTCCTCTTCGTCAGCTGCGCTTAATTTGCGCTTATTGCTCGCCAATGCGTAAATGGAAAAGAAACAAAAGACAAAGCGGGCGGAGAACAGAAATCGTTGCATACTTTTTGGGGCAGTCCAAAGTCCCAAAGAAAAGAAGTACTGGAGGGGGGCGTAGCAGCATCGAAACTTGCCCCAAAACAATTTAAAATTACCTCACGTCTGTGTGGGAAATTGCAAACGTATTGTGGGCGTGTCACCGACTCCCGACTCCCGCCTCCAATATATCTGGCAGCTTATAAGTCAAGTGCAAAGCCAAACCCAAACCCAAAGAAGAAACGAAACCCAACTCGATCCCAGCTCCACTGACTACAGCAATTTTCGTTACAAAACTTTTGGGCTAGGCAAGCGAGTGGGGGGCGTGGCCGAGCGCTGGCAGTGCTGTGGCATTTTAAGTAAAATTTTATAGAGCATACCTTGCGGGTGCCTGTGTAGCGCTCCTAACGATGTGTGTCTGGGGGATACGTGGGCGGTTGCAGTGGGTGAGTGCCGGCAAGGTGTTCCAGAGAAGAGCTGAGGAATGTTGCTGATGACGTCGCTAGACGACAGACGAATTAAGTGTTTCGTTATTGTTGCTGGATGGGTTGTGCAACGAAGCGTATTGCAGTTGCTAGCTAGCAGTGCCTCCGAGTCAGAGCCAGGCGACACAGGGTCGATTTGAATCTGACCAATGTGGGCAAATTAACTGAAATAAATATATATGTATTCATTTAATAGAATTTCTCAATTCAATGAAACGTTTCTTAACCTTTCAGAAACTGCATTGGGTACGAGTATGAAATTGCTCTCCCAAATATCAAATCGTCTGCTACAACTTTTGTCGCCTATCTTGGGCAATTGTCTGCCCAAGTCCAAGTGTCTAAGTGAGTTTGTCTGCCAGTCACTGTGAGTGCGTGAGACTCCTTTGCTTTGCCTGGCTCCAGCTCGAGCTCCAGCTCCAGTCGCTCAGGTCTGAGCTCTCAGCTACCAGCTCCCAGCTCTCCAGTGTCTTGCCTTTTGCCACTTCCAAGCTCCAGTATTGCTGTTTCCTTTTTGGCCGAGGAAATGCATTATCCACTTAGGAGGCAAGAGGGAAAAAGTGCCTCGCTGGGTTAGCAGCTACTTAGCGCGCCAGGAACAAAGCTCTTCCAGCCCTCTGCTCGCAGAAGCCAGACAATCGTAAGGATGGAATGAAATGGCTGGTAATACTTCATTAAACTTGTGCTAATTCTCAACACCTTCACTTTGATTGTGTGTTCCCTTGTTCCCTTGCTCCCGCTCACACTTCACACATAAAAAGCGATTGACACGCACAGAAAACAGTCGCAGATACAATATCTATAGTTGCTGGGTTGCTGGGCAAATACTTCGGTTCTAATGAGGCAGCTTTAAGTGTGCTAAACTTTCACCTGGAGACGGGGAGAGTTCTGGTTCTGGTTCTGGTTTTGATTCTTGTCTGGTCCGGTCCAGCTCGGTCAGGGAGTGGTCCGGGTCTTGGTCTATCATGTGTGATTCCAGCCGTAAAGATAAAGCACCAAAGGCAGACGCACATAGGGAGAGTGTGGAGTGGGTGCCCATCCCCACTTTGGGAGTCACGTGCAGCTGCTTAGCATCCAGCAGAGCAACCACCATCACACCAACCACCAAACTAAGCCAAAGCCAAGACCCGCTTCATTTCCCTCCACACAATATCAATAGAGCGATTGCCGGAGTTAGGGAGTTGGGGGTTGGGGAGTTGGGAGGTTGGGGAGGAGAGCTGCTCAATCTCAGTGATTGACATGCGGGCGCTCTGAGATACGCATCACATTTCCATCAGCAGGCATTTAAATGGGAAACCAGAAATCTGGGAATTAACTTTAATATGAATCGTTTTGGTTGAGGGAAAGGTTGAAGGAGCTTAAAATAGATGTTCGCGGCACGGGTAGACTCATTTCGGGACCATAAATATGTGAATTGTCTAAAAGTTCGTTAAAGTTTTTTGCTTCATCAGCCCTAAAGTATTTCCTATTCCTCTAAACTTCGGCCAAAGTGAAAGGCTCTGCTGCAGCTTCCAGCTCGCAGAAAGTGCAATCAATGCCAGAAAAATGAGCAAGGAATATGAATCGTTGCGTTGACTTTTAGCAAAATTTAATTCAGCAAAGTTATGACAAAGTTTTCCCTCGGCGCCTGCATGTTCAACTGTCAACGATTTTCCGCCATCTTCCCCCTCTGGCAGTCCCTTTTCCCTACTCCATTGCAATGTCAGACGGTGCCATGTCCTGCAGGAAGCTTTCGGTGAGCCGTTTTGTGATATGCTGCTTAGCTCTTGAGGATTTGCCAAGCCGCTTTTGTGTTTGGAATATTGGAAAACGCGTTTTACTTCTTCTTTTTTTTATACGAGCGTGCTCCGATTTCCCTCCCTTCCTGACAAGTCGTAGCAAAGGGAAAATCTTTTATTTTCATCCTTGTTGTTGGGCGTACGAGTGCACGAGTAATGCAAATACCAAGCAGCTCAACGGCCTCACATTTCACATGGTGTTCGCGGGGGGTCGGGGTCGGGGTCGGTGTGGTGGTCGGGGTGGTCGGGGTCTGGGGGCAGGAAAAACGTCTTAAAAGCTTCCGCCCCGGCTTTACATGCCACCGCTCTCTCTCTGTGGAATAGTACCGTTCGGATTACACACACATGACACCCATACAATCAATAACCATTGACAAGCCACAAGCCCAGCAACAACCACACAGCGACAACACAGCAGACGCATTTAGTCTCCCCCGCCCGAAAGTATGCTCGAAAACGTTCTTTATGGCTCCGCTTCTCGAGCTGCAAATCGTCGACGAATGTCATCGTCATCGTCATCTCGTTTCGTTTACAGCTCTCAACTTTTCGTGGCTTTTTCATATGATTTGATTACATTTTCGTATTTTTCGGGGGATTTCTTGGTGGCGCTGCACTAAGTTCAATTGACAATTGAAATACAATATTTTTATTTGTGCCCCGAGCAGACAGCAGACAGTAGACAGCATTCAGCATTCGGCATCTCCTCGCTGTCATAATAATATGAATATTGTACGTATTATTTTTGTCTGGGCTTTTCCGCAGAAACGATTTGTTGTAATGGCGTCAAGCGATTGGGTGGGTATCGAATGAAAGGCGAGGATTATGGAAAGGGCAGCGCATTCGATTACTTTACTGCTCCAAGACAGCTAAAATGGGTCAGACACTTAAATGGCAAACCCTATGCGCTGTAGAACCCGGAAGACTTTGAGAATCGGTTGGAAATTATGTTAAATTTAGATTGAAAAAAGAAACTGATCCATATTTAAATTAATGCTTAACATATTTTAGCTAAATATGAATTAATTTATTTTGAATTTGAAATAAATTCTATTTTCCAATTTCCACTCCACAAAAATATGTATATTGTGAGTGCGTCTATCCGAACCACTCTCAGGATCTATTTTTATAAATTTTTATATTTTTGAAGAAATTATAAACTTGTACATACACAACAGCACAACGAAGTGTTGTCATGGAATCGTTTGTCATCATAGCAACCCGGTAGCTTGTTGACTTTCAAAATACAGCCCACAGCCAGAACTATAATCAGAACAGGCGACAAGCAGTTAGTTACAGTATGAATATATCATCAGCAATTTGGTAAGTTTTTACGAGTAACTTAAGAGGAGCTGAGCTAATTATGGTCGTGCCCCAGTTGGTGCAACGTCTGGGACAAGAGCAGCATTGCCAATGTGGGCCCCGATGTAATCAGCCTGCGCAATGGGAACGTGATCAAGTTTGTGCACCTGCCGACCCAGGCCGTGAGCTACTTCAAGGCGGAGACGGTGGCCACGGGACTGTACATCAGCGTTTATGCCGGACACAATCGCTTCCCCCTTTTCGCGTTTGCCGAGGTGCTGCTGCGGCCGCACATCTACATCTACAAGTATCCGGAAATGGTCAAGTTCAACACAATCACCCGTGAGTAGAGAGATAACGAAAGGTGGCTGTGGCATGCTGATGCTGATGGTGTTGGTGTATCATTTTAGCCCACATGATCAAGTACAAAGACATCCGCTTCTCGGAGAACGATCTGCTGGTGGGCGTGGGCGGGTATCCGGACTTTCCGATCTGCGTGTACAACTTCCGCACCGGCAGCCTGATCGTGGAGCAAGTGACCAACGTGCCCACCGTTGCTCGGAGCCTCTTCGTGAGCAACTCCAACCTGCCGACGATTGTGCAGTTCCACAAGCCAGAGATGAGCATCCTCTGCTACGAAATCTGCTCCATCGAGAAGGAGTCGAAGCTGCACCAGATCTCCTATGTGGATGTGGGCAAGCACTTTCTCAAGTCCTGCGACAACTTCATGTGCTTCGGCGACGACAATAACCTGTACGTGGTAAACGACTACGGCGAGCTCTTCCAGGTGGACATTGCCTGCTTCTTGCTCAAGAGCCAGTGGAAGCCCGTCTATCTGCGCGAGGATCTTGAGCACACGGGGGCCCGTCCTCACGCCTTGATCTCTCATCGCATGGGTCTGCTCATCTCGAATAACACGCATGCCTTCTACGTGAAGAAGAAGGCCGGAGGCTATTCGGCCGAGTGGCTGATTGATCAACAGCGGTTGGGGGACATTAATAGGTTCTTGAGCAATTACAACGGAGAGATCTATGCCGAGGAGCGACTGGGCAGCATCGCTCAGGTCGTGGTCGAGGGCAATGTAGGCACGCTGGAGGACGTCGTCCCCACTGGCAGTCTCGTGATCACATTCCGGGTGCTTGCAGGGCTCAAGGAGGAGTGCGTGTGCGTCCTGCACAGTGACAAAGTGGCCATGATGGACCTGGCCAAAGGGAACACACTCTGCGAGGTGGCAGTAGCCAATGCCAGCTCGATGCATTCGCACCGCATTATGGCCATCGTCATTGTGGGCACCGATGATGGACGTCTCTGCATGATCCACTTCGACAAGGCTTCGAGTGCGAATATCACGTACGAATTGGAGACCAATACTATGGGGGTGGCTGCCCTGGATTTCCACGACGCTTGGCTGGTGTTTCAGGACCAGGTCATGGGCCTGCACATCGTCCAGCTGGATTATCGGCCCCCCAAAATGACGCCCTACTTGGATCTGAGCCAGCACCTCAAACAGGTATTTGTCCACAGTTTCATGCTGGTCGAAGGCCCCCGGCTGATTGTGGGCATCCATCGGGATGAGAACGTAAAGCTTCCCGGCTACGCGACCGAATGGTGGATCTTCAACTGGGGCAAGGACAAGCGTCTCCATCGGCGGGAGTATCCACTGCCCAATCCGTACGTGTCGTTCTGTGTGCAGCCGCCAATGGGTCGCTGGACGCAGATCGAGATTATTGGGGTGGCCTTAGACTCGCCCAACTTTGATCAGTTTCTACTCAACGAAAAGGACGAGATACAGTGGCTCTCCTCCGTGCAGACGCCGCACTTTGGCTACATACTGGGCATCATGATGACCAAGAATCTGCTCACCTGGAGCGTGGGCGGCATTGTGATCCATTTCCGGCAGCACAAGCGGGCGCGAAAGCCCTTCATGGTCAGCCGCTTCCTCAATCTGGCATTACACCCGGAGAGTCTGCTGCGCGCACGGGAGTGCTTCAATTCCAAGTAATGTGTGGGATCTTTCTTTCTTTCCTCTTAATCAATCCCACTCGTCTCCGACGTGTTTTCAGATACCTGATTATCTTGATGTCGAACCAGAATCTTCGAGTGACGCGTCTGCCTTCGCTTTCGGACTTTGTGCGGGAGAATGTAGAGCGGCCGCTACCCAACGAGGACTTAAATCTGCTGGAGCAGACCAACTACAAGGTCAACCAGTTCGTGCCCATCACCCAGCGGAAGGAGACGAAGGAGGAGTACACCAAGGCGGACTTATTTAAGCGCGACAAGGTCTTCACGATGATCGGGGAGTTTTCCGCAAAGGTCACGGAGCTCATAGATTACGATATGTCGGTGACGGGCAAAACCAAGGGCATCTTCAAGAAGTTCTGCTTCAACTACAAATGGCTGGATGCGCTTACAGAGGAGGCCCACAAGCTGTGCGTCCTGGAACGGGACTCGCTGGAGCGGGCCATCGAGGATCAGTCGCGCATCCGAGACTGGATCATGCGGCTGGTGACCCGCGAGGCCGTCAGCATCAACTACAAGGTACGCTCCATCTTTGCGGACGCCAATTTCGAGAGCTTTTCGATGCGCCGCAAGCCGGACATGGTGGAGTTTGACAAGTTTCGTTTCTACGACCTGGAAGATCACATCCGCATGTCCATGGGCTCCATGGAAGATATGGAGGAGTTTATCCAGCAGCAGCATAAGACCCCGACTATTAAGGCCCCTCGTGCGACCGATACAGAACTGGAGGGGGAGGAAGAGGAGGTGACAGAGGATCCCAAGGGGTTGCAAGAATTGAAGCCTTTTGTGGTAGAGGGCCCCAGTGTCTACGAGCACATTATGGCCCCTGTTTTCCAGCTACAGGACAAGAATATTGTCACCTCGAATCAGCTGTACAACGAGACCTACAAATTCCAGTACTATCTGAAGGATCCGCTTAAGCAGGAGTTCAACAAACTCTTTCACGAGGCCCAGCAGCTCAAGCAGGACACCATTGACAGCGTCCTAAGCACCAACAAAGTGCTATACAAGATCTACGACAACATGAACATAATGCTGCGTCTCCTGAACATGGATCAGTTCGAGCCTCCGGATCTGTCGATGCCTGAACTGGCCAAGGACGAGGTCATCAAACGCATCATGGAGGTGGATGACTCGGAGATCAAGGCCATCAATCGGCGGAGGCGCAAGACCATCGATACGGGTGGCAAGAAGGGACGGCTGCTGCTCTGGTCGGTGGAGTTCTGGGCTCGTGCCCTGATCGTGATGATGGACGGGGTGCTGGAAAAGCTGTGGGAGGAGGAGATCAAGAAGGACATACCCATACCCGAGTTCATGCTGAAGAAGCAGCCGCACGAGTACAGCCTCGAAGATCAGAAGGTCTTTCGCGCCTACGAGGAGGCCGTGCGCCAGCTGGAGGAGGATCGTCGCAAGTATCTGCGCATCCTCGCGGACAACGAAGCGAAGACCCTGGATCTGAAGAGCAAGCACATCCTGAAGCTCAATCAGCGGGTGGCCGAGCTGATGATCCTCAAGCTGAAGTACGACTTTGCCCTCAAACAGAGCCGAGTGCGTCTGCTCACCACCGAAGTAATCAACTTCAAGCGCGTGCACATCCGCAAGCGCATTGGGATGTTCCGCACCGACTTCGATAAGCTCAACGACTACATCAGTCGCTATGGGGCTCTATTGGACTTCTGGGAGAAGGGTCTGGCCGATGCCAAGACCCGCCTGGAGGCCCAGCAGACCAGAGATCGCGCCATTGAGCGGTATTTCCGCAGCACGTTCCTCAACACGGTGCCCCACGCTCAGCACGAGATGACGAAGCTCTTCAAGAAGCGGCCCAAGCTGCCGGCCAAGGTCTTCAATTCGGTGCTCATCTGCATGGAGACCTCGCACAAACTCAGCGGCAAGCAGAGCCAACGCATTGCCTTCCCCCTGCCCAAGGAGATCCACGAGTTCCTGGCCTACATTGCAGAGATCGATGCGCCCAAGAACTGCCCGCCCCAGGTGGATGCCAAGAGCTGGGAGTCGTTCATCAAGCTGCGACGCCAGAAGATGGAGAGCGAAGTGCGTCTCAAAGCGGTCGGCTATCAGCTGGCAGACGGTCAGAACTATCTCACGAGTATAGCCAAAGATTTGATAGCCCTTAGGGAATCCAAGAATGTGACCCAGAAGAGCTCTGAAGAAAGCGTCCAGACATATGTGAGTTGTGCCTTCAATTCCGCCTCCAACCATGTGCCTAATCTTTCGATTCTCAGCTGGAAGTAATGCGGAATATGACTCTCCAATTGACCCTCACTCTGGGGCAAGTGGAGGTATCGGTGATGGGTACTGCAGCGGCCCTAGCGAACACCGTGCTGATGCATGTCGATGATATCAATGATGTGAATCGTTTGATAAAGGTGGGAGTTAAACAGCCAACTGGTTTCCCCTAATTATTCCTTTCTTCAGGATGCTGGCAACAAGAAAATCAAGGCCATGCAGCGTGTGGCCATCTTCCGGCGCCAGGTGATCTTCAAGGAGTGGGAGCACAAGCTATACAAAGCCAATATAGCATACCTCAAGTATATGCTCGATGCCATCGAGAAGTGCAAGGTGTCCATGGAGTTCCTCAATATCCTGCGCAACTGGGAGAAGGTTAAGGCCGAGCGACAGAAGTACATGGCCGCTGGGGCCATTGAGCGTGTGATTCAGCAAAAGATAGCCGCCTTCAAAAAGCACATCGAACGCATGTAGGTTCTCAGACAGAGCTCTCTAAAATCAGCTAAAAACGTTCCCCTCAACCCACTTAGCAATCTCAAAATCGACATGGTAAAGGCCAAAACACTGGAGGTTAAGCGCAGCAGTCATACAATCGATTTCAAAATCGAACGGATCAAGGTGGACGTCACATTCCAGAACACCCTACGCGACACCATGATGGAGGAGAAACGAGATCGCGAGCAGCGCGAAAGGTGAGCCCGGAGAGATCAATCTCTGGCCCCACACAATGATCAGTCTCTCTCCTTCTCGTCCCGCAGAATGTCTCAGATTAAGACCCATCGCCAGCTCATGGAAAATGTGCGCCGGCACTATGCCCATGTGCTGGAGCTGCAAACGATACTGGAGCTGCTGCGCCTGCGCACCTATCCGACCTTGGGCCCACCTTTGCCCCAGTGCCTTCCTCCCGTACCCGAGCACATACTCAGCTCGGTGCCTCCATAGACGTTCACAGTTCACAGAAGTTTTAACCCTTCGCCCTGCTGCTGGCAGAAAGTTTTCGCAGCACTTCCCAGAATTGCAATTAAATGTTTTCATTGCACCAAATGAAAATTTATTAGTGGTTCTTGGCTTGCTCTCAGACGGTGGGTCTGGGTCGGGGTCTCGTCTCTGGCCTTCGCTGGCACTTAATTGGGTTTGGTTTGTGTCTGGGAAAATTACCAAGACAGGCCTGGTGCCTGGTGGAAAATCATCTCCCTGGCAGACTTGGAAAGATGAGCTGGAGTGGACAACGCGGCATTTGCGCTACAAAGTTGTACAAGAAATTGTCTTAATGGATTGCTCTTGAAATGAAGCGTCGAAGTAGCAAGGCCAAGATGTGGTCGGGGGCAGCTGCCACGCTTTCAAGTGGAGAAGCGTGGCAATCTTTTGGATGGCCCTCTTGGGTTAAAGGGATCAAATTTCTATGTTCTCTGCCTTTCTGGTTATTAGGTGAAGAAATTCACTATTCAGTATTCAATCAATCAACGAATCTTGAATATATTCAACCAAAATCGAAATAAATTGGATTTCTATTTGCCAACTGCAAATGTCAAAATACTCGAACCAACGACAGCATTTTGTAGTTAGAAATCATTGCGTAATATATGTACAATGAACATATATACATATAAGCTCTATCCGCTTATCTGCGCCCGTCCGTCGAAACTAAAAAACTGTACTTTTCATGCGCTCAGTGAGTTAATTCTGACACTGAACTGCAAATCATGCTGGAAATTAAAAACTTTATATATGCGACCCCGAGTGATGAACCCAAGTACCGACTGACTGAACGGAAAGTGTACTTAGGCAGACATACATATGTAAGTCTGGGTAGAGCAGTCCAAAAAACTCTTGGGTCCCCCGTTCAGTTTTGATGACTTATTCAAAAGAGCACCGTAGATATTTCCGGTGTCAAGAGTCAACAGGGGGTTTTTAATCTTCTTGTTCATATATGTATAATACACTAATGTACATATATTGGAATATAGAACACCTTATCGGTCATGCCGAAAAAAGACAGGCATCAGCAACAGCATGAGACCCTCAGCCACGTGCTGTGCGCTGATGTAATCTGTCTAATCAGAGACTGAACTAATTTTTTTCAAATATATTCAAATACTAGAAACAAAGCGAGAGAAAATGTTTTCTTATCACCTTACTCGTATTTTTACTCTAGAGGAATTTGTGGAATAGCGCCTTCGGCTCCAAGGGGAATATCCACAGCAGTTTTGATACATATGATAGCCATATATCAACAATAGGAAGTGAAAGGGAATATAACTACAACCACAACTACAACTAAGCGAAAGAATTTTTGGAGATAAGCCCTCGAAATGTTTCCGGGTGCTGTATTAGAAGGCGTCTATTCCCCCCACAGCGGGGCTCAAACAAATAGTGCTTGTCTTACAAATCCGTATGAATCTTCCAGCATATCAATTTACGGTTGAAGAATTCATGGCAATCAAACTATGCCAAATCATACTATTATATTCGGTTTTTATATACAAACATAGGGAACTTATATAGAATTCACTTAGACTTCAACATAAATGTTTTGAAAGAGACTTTTTGTTGAATGAATATTATTTTAAGTTCAAATATGAAATATATTTAAATCAAATATTTTCATATTGATGTTCAAATGTAAGGAAACAAAATTTTGCAATCTTTTTACAATTTCCACTTTCGGAGCAAGTCGATTAGTAGTGTACATAAATCTAAGTCTAACTAACATATTTACATTTTCAGGGCTTCTCTCTCTGGGTGTGTGCGAGCAAATCGTCTAGAACTTTGAGCATTTTACTTCACTCCACGCTCTTATCTGAGCGGACCGGGTCGTACGCTTCTAAGCACTTGACCTTGATAGTGGCACCGGTGATAAGCCCGGCTCTCGGTTTCATCTCGGCTGCGACGCAAAACGAGCTGTCGTTATGAGCAGTTTGGCCATAGCTCGATCAGTACTCAAGTCAACGTTCTCCAGTAAAGAGCAGCACCAGTAAAACAAACTAAAAACCAAAAATGGCCAAGATTGCTTTGATCTTCTTCCTGTTCGCCCTGTTCGCCGTAAGTGGAGATAGAAGTGGTCGAAAAGGAACAGTGACTGATTGTGCTTTTACTGTTACTCTGCTTTCAGGTGTGCATGTGTGCTCGCCTGCCCCGTGAGGAGCCCACCAAGCCAGTTGAGGCTCAGCTCAACGACCTGCTGGCAAAGTTCAAGGACTTTTTCAACGAGGATAGCGTTAAGGTAAGTCTAGCCGACACTAGCCGACTTTAACAGACCAGACAAAAACGTATGCCTAATTTACTCGATTGCTTCTGCAGGACTTCCAAGATAAGGCCAAGGCTGCTGCTGAAGAAGGTCTTGCTGCCTTCCAGAAGTTCTCCAACACTGTGAACGAGCAGATCCAGAAGGCGCCCAAACCCTAAAAATGCAGCTCTTAAGCAACGAATTTCAAAATCAAATCAAAAGATGTTGTTCCCAATAAAGTTTTAAACTACAATTGAAAGGCTTTTAGCGTCAGCTCAAAAATGCAAAAACATCCACAAACGGAGCTGGATCCAGGTCATGGCATACAGCCGGTACAGGGCCTGACGTCCCACCAAGGGCAGCTTCTGGCGATTTGTGCACTTGCTGGTTGCTTTGAAAATATGGCGGTTGATACGCGGGCGTATGTCGTGCAGCTGCTTGGCGCTGCAGACACTCTGCGGCATCTGGATTAAATGGTCGACCATGAGGGACGTTCGTGGGGTACTCGATAGCAACAGCTGGCTGCTGACGGTGATTTTTTCCCCAACTCTTTTCAGACGTAGACGCAGCACCCAATTCTCCTCAAAGGCACGAATCGTCTGTGGGGATCGGGATAAGAGATCGTCAGAGGTATGCTGCAGACGAGTTCTGGTTCTCCAAAACCTTACCTCAGACTCGAGGGTCCGTGGGCGTAAGCCCTCTGAGCGGTGTATCCACTTCATTGTCAAGGTGAAAAATTCCACCTGGCTAGCACTCAGCACCCGATGGAGCTGCAACACGGGATTTTGGGCCCCAAGCTCCTTTTTCTCGACATTCAGCAGAATATCTAGGATCTCCTCACCCTGCTTCTGGGGAAACCCACAGTCGGAATCATGTGCGACGCTGTCCTTGTGGGGGCCCGTCCAGGGACAGCCCAGGCAGTGGTACTTGCAGCAAACCACACGTCCCTCACAAACGAACTCCAAGTGGCTTGAGAGATCTTTCCTATCTGAGAACTGGTCATTGCAGTTGGGGCAGCTGATGGGTAGCTCCCCGAGGATCTGGCGCACCACTAGATTCTGCTGCTGATTGTAGTTTGTAATGCGCGATCGACAAATGGGGCAGCAGGCACCCATGTCATTGAAGATGGCAACAGCCAGAATGGCGGTCTTGCAGTCGTCACACATGATATGCCCATTGCTGCACTGATAGAAGTCGTGTGGTTGTGGAACCTCGCGGCACACAACGCACACCAGTAAGTTATGCAGTCGCTCACGAAGATCGGAGTCGCCACCACCAGAGGACCCGCCGACCTCACCCTTACTGCTGTCCATAGTTGTCGAAATCTGATTCAAAGTACTTTCATCTGTACTTGCAACATCTGACAATCGCAGCCTCTTGGCGGCTGGGGGCTGCTCGTTGTCGTTGTCGTTGTCGTTGGGGTTGGCATTCGACATTCTGAAGGATAATTTCTGATTGCCTGTGGTTGCAAAGTGAATTTATTGTCTGATGTAAAGTACAATGATACGAGTTTTCCAAGGCCAAGCTGGTTCCCTGAAAATTACAAATTTCAAAAAAGAGGCTACACTCAGAGAAAAACGGCATAGTAGGCACCCATGAATAGTTTCATTTAATAGAATGCACTTTGATCTACACATAAATGTATTCAAAAATATTTGTAATGCGGCCCAAGGCGTTCAATGGGTCTGGTGGGATGGTGTCTGGGTGGGCTGCTGGGCTGGTGGGCTGGTGGTGTGAAAAGTAGCCTCTTTGACCGCCAAAGTGCTCTGCTATCGCAAACAAGATTACGGTGCCTATTACTCTATGTCTCATGTAGTACATGTCAAATTTTAGCGCAATACACCCCTTAGTTTTGCTTTGACAGCTCTTTGTTGCTGACGTGTTTTTTTTTTCTTTATTTTTTTTATTTTTTTTTTTTGGTAATTGATCGCTGCTGGAGCGAATTGAATGGTTGCAAGGAAACTAACCTGCAATGATCAGATACTTGATGTATCTTTATTTTTTTATTTTTTTTTTTTTTTTAGCTTTAAGATGTATTTATATCGACTGACGGAAACGAAACGGTTTACGATATTCGTTCGCTTCTAACGCATTTTTTTTGAGTGGCAAAACAGGAAGGAAATTAACGAAAAGTTGGATGAAAAGAATGGGGCTAATGCTCCTTCGATTCACACCGACTCATCAATACAAAATTCAGCTCGCGTGAGGAGATCATCGACGGCGCGGAGGAGACCTTTCGGAAATTACTTTTCGGACGGGATCAAAAAGTTGTATAATCACTGCAATGAGTGTTTTTTAATGAGTGACCATTAAATAAAATAAAAAAGAAAATTATGGGGTGGGGTGGGGTGAAACTCCACCTAGTACTTTTTGTCGTTGTCTCTGCGAGTCCCAATAGATAGCTAAAATAGTTTAAAGCATACTTGATACTGTTTAAATTTTGTATGCGATATTTTGTGTATATTGTTCATACAAAAAAAATACTCTCGGAGCAAATCTATGGGTATACATTTGGTAATCTATATGTATAGATTAAAGTTTCAGAGCTGTTTTATTCTGGTTTTTAGAACTCACTCGACACTAAATTGAACAGTTTGCAAAATCATAATTATTTGACAGTTTTGTGCGTGTCCCTGCCTCTGCTTTGTTTGTTGTGCGGTGACCTGGTAACCTCCTCCTAAAAACAAAACGACATGCAAATCGAATGGTTCCCCTGACACTAATCTAGTGTGACTGCCGATATGGATAGGGGCACTTACATAGAACGTACAAATTCCGAACAGGAAATACTATCTCATTTAGCAATTATTGAAGGCAAAAGCAGGAAAACGATTCGGTTGCGGGGGGAGAGGGGGCAGTCGGGGTCGGGCAAACAAATAGCTGTGAAAAGGTGACATCTGTGAAATATTTGTCAGTTATTTTGCACACCTGTCTGAGCAGCAGATTGGGGAGAAGAGGGGCCGCTTCAAACATGAATAATGTATTGGCCCTTGTGTTGCTGCCACATGCTCTTCCGCTAGGCCCCTTGCCACGCGGCGGAGTCATCGCACGATTGCATAATATCAAAGTGGATTTTTCTCCACGCCATCGGAGCGTATCGGAAGCATGCTAAGGCTATGGTGGATAATGCCAAATTGTTGCTTAGACACTTTCGATACGAGTGCGAGTACGAGTACTGACAAACATCCTTGAACCGCTCCTTTTGTAAATACGAGTATATGTACCTATATACATATGTATATATTGAGTATAAATAGATCGATTGGCATTTTTGTGTGCAATTCCTATGGCATTGTTGTGTGAAATTTGTGAATGCTGTGAATGCTCTTGCTCAGAGCTTTTCTTATGCAAACGCGTCGGGGCTCTTACTCATCCTGCCTCGAACTTTGATGTGTGCTTATATGGAGGTGTTTGTAACAGGTGTAGCAAAATTTGTCACACGAATGGGCAAATAGATTGGCCTCAGACCTCGGAACAGAGAGAAGCAAATGGATGTGTTCGGAAATGTCGATGAGGGTTTCATTTGGCAAATGATTTATGTACTATTATCGTGTGCTGCTCCCCGCTGCACCGCTGTAATCGACACTTAAAACTTCAGCTTTAAGCTGGGTCCCAAACAATTGCAAGCCAAATTTAAATGGGACAAAATCACACATACGACATGTGTGGCCCCTTGAAAGCCATTTGATTTCATTTTACCCTTTGCTTGTCAATCGCAGGCAAAGCGATTCGAATTTAATTAAAAATGTATTAAATTCTGCGACACAATCACAAAGAAATGCAAAAGTGCGCCACTGAAAGAGAGGAGTGGGGGGGGGGATAGAAGAAGCAACCTAGCTGAACGTTGAACAATTCCCAATGCAACAATATGGTTGCCATGCCACGCTCTGTGTGTGTGTGTGTGTGTGAGTGCATTGTAATGCTAATTTAAATAACGATAAGCTCAACAACAACAGTTGCAGGAGCAATATTGGTGAGGATGGCAGCAGCGACAACAATGGCAACAATAATAGGAAAACAATTTGGCATTCTGTGATTTTGTCATCTTTTCACTATTGTTGCTGTTATTGTTAGAGCTGTTGCTGCGCTTCAGTTGCGTCCATTCGCTAAGCAATGCATTTCCAGTCGGTTCCCAGTTGAAAGACGTGCCTTCTCTCAAGGAAAGGACCTTAACTTTCAACTTCAGAAACCACAATATTGTGGCGGGAGTCCGAATTGTGTCAATGGATGCTGAAGACTTTTTTCCATTCTGCGCTAAAAGGTACACATTTGTTTTTCGTCCAGCTTGAATCTCTCAGGACTCAAATGATTCTCTTTAGGAAAACTCCTGCTCCTTTTCCAGCCATGTGTTTTTCCACTTTAAGCTTCAAGTAGCAAAACATTTTCTTCTGATTTATTCAAGAGAGTATTAAGTCTTCATCGGGTATCAGAAATACATTTCTTTCCAGTTGTGGAGGGGGTGCTGCCACCCATATAAGCTGTATTAGCGTGTGAGAGAGGGAAAAACAAATAATAAAGCCACTTGCGCATAAAGAAGGAAACACACACACACACACACACACACACACATACAAAAACTGCAAACACTACAACAAAGTAAAAAAGTTCTGCATACTGCGTATGCGAGTATGGAGCGTGGAGCATGGAGAATGGAGCATGGAGCATGGAGCATGGACCATCGAGCATGACTTTCAAAACGGAAGGGGGGGCGGGGAAAGAGGGGCTACGGGCTGGTGGCATTATCCTTTCTATCACTTGTCACATTTTCGCATAATGGCGTCATTGCTGTTGTTGCCGCCTGCTGCCTGCCGCCTGCCGCCTGTTGCCTTTCGCCTGTTGGCGGTGTTGCAGTTGCGAACAATGAATACATTTGTAATGTTAATGGAATGCAGCGGGAACAACATGGAAACCAGAACGGGAACAACGCCAACCATTTTCCGTCCGCCATTGTTGCTGTTGTTGTCGCCTATATTTGTTTGTGTTTATCAGGCATTCGCTTTGCTCTATAAAAGCAGAGCTCCCTCCTTTGCACACACACACTCGCACAGCACGCCTACGCGCACCCTCCGCCATCCGAGGGCTTCACTTCATCAACAATGTTCTGGTTGCCGGATTCATAGCGATGGCAGCGTGAGTCCTAAGATAGTAGTGGCAGAATACCCACAAAAACCTATGGAATGAAGCGATAGGGAACTAACAAAAGGTGAAGATCCTCGTTAACATCGAAACATTCTGAACCTAAGGGCCTCCAGAGATGGCAGAAAGCCTACGATCGTGATACCAAAGACTATAAAGTAGCAAAATGTTGCATCAGAAACGAAATCCGATTATTGGTACTTCAATTCTCTGGTGGGCTATTCTTCGTCGGCTGCTGAGTCGGTCCCAAGAACCCAATGACAAAATACGCAGTCTGAAAAGCGATTGTTGGTGCTTCATGCAACATCTTGGTAATTGTGTAGTTTTTGGTGATATTAGAGGCTTATGTTGATGAGGGTTCCCATAAAAGATATGTGGAGGTGGAGGTGTACTACCAAATTCCTTCCGCCATCCGCTTTGGCATCGCTGGCACTACAGATCCAATACTGACGTGCCTAGTGCAGTGCATCGAAGCATAAAATAACGTACAATTTTTATTAGAAATATAAACAGCAAAAAGCAAATGCAAATGCAAATGCACAGGCACTCACATACGTATACTCGTAGCTGCATAGACGCACAATGTGGCAGCCACAATAAAGAAATAAAAGGCTCAATAGTAAAAGGGGCAGGAGCAGGAGCAGCATAAGCCTCATCGTCGTCGGTGTTGTCGCAGCGACATCAACAAAAAGCACAAAAGCATTTGCATTGCAAATGCAACATAATGCACAGCAACAACATTTCGCAGACAGACAGACAGACAGACAGACAGACGGACAGACAGACACATTTGCTTGCCACTTCCGAAGGATGTTGCTCCTTGGAGCAGCAGCAACACCAACAGCAACAGCAACAACTGCAAAGTATTTGCAGGACAAGTATTTAAGTTCCTCTTCTGCTGCTGTGCTGTGCTGTGGCTGGGCTGGTGCTGCTTCCCCCTCCTTCCTTTTGAAATGCATAAAAATGGGAGTATATATGTACATAGATGGATATGTGTGTAATTTTTGTGTGCATTTAAATGCATTTGAAAATGCTGCCACGCAGATATGTATGTCTATGTATCGAGCAATAAAGGAAGCTGCATCTGCACCTGCAGGAAATAAATTTGAATATTATTGAGGGGTTGTATGGCAGAAAAGGATGCAGACCCCATGATTATCAATAAGTGCGGAAAAAGATGCAGATGCAATGCTGTTCATGCAAATAAATACATGAAAACCTCAAGCCCTGCGCCCTGTGCGTTTGCCGTCGTCTTGGCCATTGATTGCCTTTCCCAAGAGCAGAACCGAAAACCTTTTGTCTCATCAAGTGAGTTAGTTAAGTTGGAGGAGTCGCGACTTGCATTGGCCTTTTGCATATTCATGTATTCCGACAACGAAAAATTGATGGCAACAGCTGCCTTAACTCTAAGACTGCAATGGCACAGACAGCTCCACGCCTCCTCCTGATATCCCTGGGAACGGGGCTGGAGCTGGTGCTGGAGCTGGAGCAGGAAGTCCTCGACGACATCGTTGGAAGCACTCAACTGTAGCCGCGTTGATTTGCAGGCAACCCCGAGTCCTTCGCCACAGCAATCCCCAATGGTTCGTTTGTTCTGGCTGCCGTTTTGCATGAATATGCATGAGCAGTTGAGCAGTTACAAGCCATCAAAACATGCCACACACTCCGAACACTCGCAACACTCGCAGCAGGAATGAATAGGGGAAAAATGAAGGCAAGGAAAGGAAAGGAAAGCAAATCCCTGCCATACCCAAAGTAAGCGAGAGAGAGGGGAGAGACAGAGAGAGAGAGAGAGAGAGAGAGAGGGAGAGCGAGAGAGAGCTTTAAGGCTAAAAAGATGCTCTAGCGTTTGGCATTCGCTTCCCATATGAAATTTAACCGCGTGACTAACGAGTATATCGTTAGAAGCGCGATCCAGCCAAGCCAGTATGCAACCCTTCCCCTTACCCGTGCACCAGCACCAGCACCAGCACAAGCACCAGCGGCATTGCCAATGCCACCACCGACAACATGGCGAATACTTGATGTCCGTTTCTGTTGTTTGACGTGTTGCGTTTAATTGGAACACTCTACGACGTCGACGAGCGACGAGCAACGATAGCGACGATAGCGACGACGATGGAAGGGCCAGTGTGGCAGTGTGGAGTCCCCGTGCCTTTTGATGTTGCAACCTACCTTCCCCACAGCCCTTCTGATGTGGCATTAATTCATGCAGCTTCAGCTCCAAAGCTGCCAACACAAGCAACACATATTCATTTAGTTGTTTTTTTCATTTCACCTTTTTCACACACACACACACACACAAAAGAATATGTTTTCAGTGTTAGCTATCGCCGCCCAGACGCGTATGCAGTTCGGCTATCCTTTTTTTTCCATCATTAAGGCGTGTGGCAGGGAAGGAAAGGGGCGCTGGCCTGTGCCTGTGCCGGCAGCGGGTACACTTTATTAAAATCCAAAGTTCATTGCACAGTTTCTGTGGGCGCTGGCAGAGATAAAGGCAGGCCGTGGGAGGGCGGAAATAAAGTTCATTTAATACGACAAATTATGTTAAATTAAGTGTTAAAGGTGAGGGTGAGGGTGAATTAGAACAGGATTTAACAAACTATTTATATCACATATGTACCTCTTTAAGGTCTACTGGACTCTAAAATAATTCACAATCGACTTTCAAACTCTGCTTCTTTTTAACTTCGTTAAGTTTGTATTTAAAAACCGTATATTTAATTGAAATATGGGTAAATATCGGCTGTTTTTGTCTGAGTTTAGGCAAAATGATAGCTCTACCGGGGCATAAGATGCTCTTATCCTACTTCGAATCATTACCGATCATAAAACGAAGGAATGCATCCACCCACCTCTCCAATACTGAAAAACTGAGTAACAGGATGTTTCCTTCTGTGAGACCTACCCACCCGCACAATCAAGATGAATTAATTTGTCAGCAAAGGAAAAAGAAATAAAAATTGGCACTGGATATTATTATGTGGACTAACCGGCATCGACGACAAAGTGACGACAATGCGACCAGACAGGCCATAAAAAGGACCTTCCCGGCCCTGGACATGGACGGCCCTGCGGCTGCCTGCAGCAATAACTCAGCCGATAATCATAATAAAAGAAGAGGGGCCCGAGCAGGTCGCACGTAAGTATGCAGCAGGAAAAATGAGTAAAAAGAAAGCCCAGGCGGCGCTCCTCGACCGGAGAAAGTCAATTTGTTAAGCTGCAGTCAGGCCGAGGAGCAAGGCCCAGGGACGGAGATGGAGACGGAGCCAAAGGAAGACCCATGCCGGAGACCAGAGAAGGACAATAGAAAGTGTGCAAAAGTGGGACGCACAAATATGCTTCAGAGACAAGAGACAGGGAAAGAGAGAGAGAGAGGGAGAAAGGAAGAAGCGCCTTGCATGCGATAAAGCTGAAGAGGATGCCGCAACTTTTCCCTCACTTATTTTATTAGAATTAAATTGATTTCTTGCGGCAGCCAAAGGAGATCCACGGGGAAGGCGACGACGTCGGCAAAGACAGGCGTTGGCTGGCATCAAAATTAATATAAAATGAAAAGTTTTGAAATTTATTACAAATTGAATTGATTTATGCAGCCAGCGAGCGAGTGAGCGCGAAAAGGGGAAGGTGACAAAGTGAAAACTTCTCCTTTGGTCGGGCCGAGAAAATTAAATGCGAATGGCGGGAATTTTTATGCAGCCGTGCTGGCTGCCAGCAGCGTTAATCAGATAAAAAGGTTTGAACCTCAGCCCCAACCTCAGTCCCAGTCCCAGCCGCAGTCGCCGTCGCAGTTTCTGGAATGCGTTCGAGTTTGCCTTTCAGCCAAAAAGTTATGCGACCTCACGCAGCACACGATCCGATCCATGGCATCCATACGAGCCATACCATGCCCTACCATGGCACACACTCCCACTCCCACTCACAGAGCTCTCTCTGTGGCATGTGGGCATTACAACAACAGTCAAAGGTAAATAACAGCGGCGGCAAGAACAACACGCTGCAATGTTGGGTTGCACGTTGCAGTTGCACGCAATTAAAATAACACTTGTTAAAATATTTATTTTATGTAGCGTGGCAAGTGTGGCAAGCAAAAAAAGCATTGAGAAAAATATGCACGAGTACATGTACATGTAAATGTATGAGTATTCGAGTACGAGGGCACGGGCACGGGTACGAGTATTTAAAACGCTGACTATGACAGGTCAAAGTTGAAATGACCAGCACCTGGCCGGCCGCGGGACACGCAGAGGGACTGCTGCCGGAGCTCCTGCAATTCAGTGAATTCTGCAAAGGAGTTTCAGGGCAACGGGCGAGACTGCGTAGAAGTCCTTGGAAGTGAGGCAATTCGATGGCATAAACGATGCATCGCGATGGCACAATTGTGATCTTTGCAACGATGGGGTACCCGAATACCTAACAAATAAAATAATCAAATATAAGTGCGCAAATAAATTACATTACATATACACACTACATGTATTCATTTAATTTATAAATTATTATAAAAATAGTTTTCATTCAAGAACCATTACTTATTTTTTATTAATAGTTTAATATTTAATAATACTAAAATACAAAAAAAATCAAGCAGAATTTTAAAACCATTTTGTTTGGAAGAAATCCTACTTTCTCTATGAAAAATTGGTGGGTGGTCGGTGGAGCGGAGCGGAGGGGCTCGCTATTCAAGTTAGCGGCAGTGTAGGTACCTGAATTGTACAGCCTTTCATCTCTTCCGATTGTCAGGGACATTCCTCAACAATGATGATGGACAAAAACATGGTGGGAGCGCAAAAAACAAAGCCGGAACTGTGCAAAAAGTAGGAGCGAAAGCCATAGTGTTTAATTGGCTGAACCCAATGAAAAATTCAATAAAAGTCAACAAAATTGATTTCGTTTAAATAAAACCTTTGTCCGGCGCAATAGAGCATGCCTGGATGATAATAAAATAGTAATAACGGACACAAAGGGAATGTGAAATTCATTAAATTGAAATTTTTCTGTTTGCTCACGGCTCACATTCTTGCCGGCCCCAAGCCCCAAACCAAAGAAAACCAGCCACAAAAAGGACACTTGGGAAGGTAAATCAAACGATTTGCATTTAATTAATTGATTTTAAACATGCATAAAGCAATTTGCAGTATTTGCATTTAGCTTTCCGAGAGAATATTAAAATGCATCTGCAGCCAGGAGCAGCCAGGAGCAGCCAGGAGCAGCCAGGTGCTGGTGCTGGTGCTGTTTGCCTTTCTAATAGTTATGCCTCTGCTTCTTGTTTCTGTTTAAAGTTGGCCCCAATCGAATAGGGCAAACGCTCCTCGACGCTGCTCCGTTCGCTCGAGAGAGTTGCGATTCCCGACCGTAACAAACAGGAAATGAACGGAACGCCACGTTGATGGAGAGAAGAAAGAGCGGCAAGAAAAAAGTCGTATATTTCAAACGGAAATGTGTTCAATTTTAAAAATAGCACAAATACACAAAAAACAGTCAATTCAATGCTATAGAGGGGCACAGCACACACACACACACACACACACACATGCCACAGGAAGCAGAAATGGAGAAGATAGCCCCCATTTGATAAATGGACGATTCGGAAATACCCTTCCAAAATTTGTTCGCATCTGAATCTGAAGGAAACTGAAGTCCAGCGGAAATATAACAAATGAAATTCGCAGGCCTCAAAAATAATAGTCCCGAAATTTTACGAAAATCTTGAAAAAATGCCAGAAAATAGATAGGAAATTATATGAATAAAAACTAGCAACTAAATCCCAATGCATTAGGAGGTCAGATAATGAATGTCAATTCAAAAATGTTAATTTTTTTTTCGGTTAATCCTTCATGGGCTAACTCGTGTTAGGTACCCTATTTCTCGGCAGAGTATGGCCAAGAAATGGCAGCAGGTAACGTCAGCGGCTAAAACAGGGCGCAGTGGCGGCCAACAAAGCACAAAACAAACTGCAACAAAATAAAACCAGCAGAAAACAAACCGAGGCCAACACGCCGAGCACGTAGACTGGACAGCGAACCAAGAGCCAGCGAACCGAGCTTGAAAAGTTAACAAAAACAGGGCAAAAAGAGGAAAGAGACCAGACAGACAGACAGACAGATAGACGGACAGAGAGGGAGAGAGGGAAAGAGGCAGAGCGCTTCAGTCGAGACATTTGCGACCATTGTTGGCCGTGACAGAGACCAGCCAAGTGGCGGTCCATTGTGTGGCCGGACTGGATGAATGGACGGCACTGTAGAGAGAAGTGGTGAAGAGGACTGGAACTGGACCAGCTGGGCCAGCTGGACGGAACGAGACGGCAGCCGGCAAGCGGACGTTCACATGAACGCCATCGTCGAGCATCCGCTTGGCTCCCATCTCCATCTCCATCTCCTATCTCCCATCCAAGTGGGGGCACTTGGAATGTCAATTGAATCATCTTGGTCCGGAATGGAATGCTTTATACAGCTTTTCCCAATTGAACTTTTGAAAGACTGTTTCGGCAAACGCAATTAGAATGCCACAGGTCAGCACACGTGCCACGCAATGGTGCCACCGCGCGCGGCGGAGCCCTCCAAAATGAGAACTATGAACTATTGCGAGGGTGTCTGCGTCTTGGGTCTGGGAAACTGTCAGGCACAGCGCTGATTGTCATTCATTATGCAATCAATATTGATTGCTTCACGGCTCGCGGAAAATGCTGAAAAGTGACTTGCCAATTTTCACGACGCAGCGCATCGCATCGCATCGCATCGAATGGGTAAAGTCAAGAGGAAAAGTTATTCAAGTGTCACTGGAGGTGGGAAAGAGTTTGCGGCGAATACCCTCTACAGAATGAACCATTCGATGGGGGGCGGAGAATATCCCTGGGTACTTCTAGGGTCTGTACATCCGTCAGTGCGTTGCTGCCGGCACTTTGATGCCGCACTCCAGTGACATTTTTCATGCTGTGTCGCGTACGCTGATTGATGAATGAATAAACGAATCAACGAATGAAGGAATGAACGAGCGAACGAGCGAATGGCACGGCACGGCAGGGCACGGCACAACTTTTCAACCGTAAAAATATGTCAAGTGGACAGGCCGAAGAAGAAGTAGACGCCTCCCACCCGAAGATCCAGAGCAGAGACACATACTGGGCTTCAAAATAAATGACTTTTCGATTCGGTTTCCCCAATCAAATCACATGTGCGTCCAGCCCAGAAACACACACAACTTGACTCAAAAAACTAATTTCCCAACAAGTGACAAAGGAAAACAGAATTCATTTTACTTTTTTTTATATATTTCCTTCCCTACAGCTGTGACGCCTCCGCAGCTGGGACCATGACGATGCGGACGACCACAGGAGAACATAAATCAATCTGGAACTACATCAAACTGTGGGGAGCGGAGCAGAACTGAACCGCCCACTACTCCAAATCGTCTCCAGTTCGCATCCCGGGATATCCGCGAGGTCCATTAGGCCCGGGCCATCCGGGAGGTCCTACAGGACCAGGTACACCGGGTATACCGATAAGTCCGGGAGGTCCTACAGGACCAGGTACACCGATAAGTCCGGGAGGTCCTACAGGACCAGGTTCACCGGGTATACCGAAAAGTCCGGGAGATCCTACAGTACCAGGTACACCGGGTATACCGATAAGTCCGGGAGATCCTACAGGACCAGGTACACCCGGTATACCGATAATTCCGGGAGGTCCTACAGGACCAGGCACACCGATAAGTCCGGGAGGTCCTACAGGACCAGGTTCACCGGGTATACCGAAAAGTCCGGGAGATCCTACAGTACCAGGTACACCGGGTATACCGATAAGTCCGGGAGATCCTACAGGACCAGGTACACCGGGTATACCGATAATTCCGGGAGGTCCTACAGGACCAGGTACACCGGGTATACCGATAAGTCCGGGAGATCCTACAGGATCAGGTTCACCGGGTATACCGATAAGTCCGGGAGGTCCTACAGGACCAGGTTCACCGGGTATACCGTTAAGTCTTATATCGGCGGACCGTCCGGGAGGTCCAAGCCTATTTTGCTTCAATATTTCATCTAATTTCAATGTAATCACCTCAAATTTGCTTGTCGTTTCGGTTTTGAAGATATCAAACTCCTTTAAATTTAATAAATAAATGAATAAATTATCGCCGAATCATGTTTGTGTTTGTCTTACCAATTTTTCCACCACCTCCACACTGAGGGCTGTGTTCAGGGCCACGGCCAGGAGAAGGACAATGAGGAATTTCATTGCTTTCCGAAAGATAATACAACCCCTCTGGAAGCAGCAAAGCGAAGTAATGATTCCCTAGGCGTATCTGCCGCACCATTTGTATTAATTCACTTGCTTCCGAAAATCAATATGTAACCGAGAGATGGGTGGGAGCTTATCGGAAGTATATATGTACAATGTACATACGTTATATAGCCAATGGAGCTTACTTATCTATGATGCTGGCAGCCACAAAGTCATTCCACGGAGAATTCATATAAATGTAATCCATTATATGCATTTTTTATTATATATTATTATAAATGTTTTAAAATTAAAAAAATTGTTGTTGTTTCGGCTTGCGTTCTTGATTCTTCTCGGATCTTCCATCTGACTAATAAATGAAGACAGTAAATCAGTTTTGCGCAGCTATTTAATATTCTATCTTTCTCCTGCAGTGAGCTGAAGGTCGTATTGGCTGTTTGTAAAAATATTTCAAACACTGTGACTTGTACACAATACAAACGTGGAGACTTACACGATTTGAATTAATTATGGGCATTTACTGCCTCATATGCAGATTATACGGAATTCAAGGAGCAATAGGTATGTTATAGGTAAATGTCACAGAAGTCGTTTCGGCTTGCATTGAGTCTAAACTCTTCTGCAATTTAGGTATATAATATTTGCGGTTAGCAAATGCTTCTCATCTATCATGCATCAAGTTAATGCTGGAACGTTTAAGGCAGGAAGCAGAGGCCGAGGTTTGGGTGTCTAGTCGAAATGCATTTGGGAATTGGCATATCCCGGACATACATACGTACTACGTAGGATACAGGGGGATAAGGGGGGATAGGCCCGAATTCAATTTGACAGTTGACAAGACAACGCCATGCAACACAATGAAATACAATACAATACAACAACAGGCCATGCCACACCACACCAGTGCTCGTGCGGCCACTACGGGGACTTGGCTTGACGTGAGCCGCCATATGTCTCAGGGGGTTTCCGGAGAGTTTCCGCTTAATTGGATTAAGCCCGGTCTGATGGTGTGTTGGCCGAATGAATAACCAAAGCGTTTAATAGAGGATGCCTGGAGGATTGTGGAATATTAAACTGTTGTCTCTCCATTATGGCTGCTTGTCTGTGCTGGTGGGGTTTACTCAATTAATGTAATGTATTCCCTTTCTAAATCAGCCACGGACTGACAAATGCCAGAGGATGCAGCGAGAGGGAGTGCCGGCTGGGGCCAAAGATGTTTCCTGCTGTTGGAAAACTTTAGCTTGAGATGGTTTTTCCTTTAGCCGCGTCACATGCTGTGAGACCTCCGCCCGCTGCCCTTCCCCTACCCTTCCCTTCCCTGCCCTACACTGCTCTGCCACTTCTGCCTGCATCCTGACTTGCAGCTTATCATTGCACTGCTGCCTGGTCACTTTTCCGTTCCGTTCCGTTCCGTTCCGTTCCGTTCCGTTCTGCACCGTTCTGCTCCGTTCTGCTCCTAGCCCTGTCCGTCCGGCGCTGTCGTGTCTTCGGTGTCCGTTGAGTGCATTAATACGCTTGCATAATACTTTAATGTTGGTGCTGTCCCTCAGTCCCTCCCCTCTCTCCTCTGCCCACTCCCCTCTACCTCACTCACTCACTTCTGATACGGCTTACTCTGACAAACGGAAAAGCTTCTGCTGCTGCTGCTGATGATGATTCTAGCTGGAAGGAGCTGCGAAAACTTTTGCCGGGCTGCAGGAAGTGCAAGAAAATTAAGAAAATACTCATCGTTTTCTCTTCCTCTTTCTCGCTCTCTCTTTCCCTCTCTCTTTCTCTCTCTCTCTCTAACAGCGCTTACGCTATTTACGACAGTGAGCATTGAAATTATATACCCAGCCTCTCTCTGCAGCGCTCTCCACTTCACTGCCAAAGTAAAAGTCAACATCAAGAGAGCGGGCTCTAAGCCGAAAAACAGCTGAAGAAAAAAAAGCGACAGCCGAATGTCCAATAGAAATTTCAAGTGTTGTAAAATGGCAACATGGATTGTTGAGCAATTTGAATGTGTGTGTGTGTATCTGTGTGTGTGAGCCCCAAAAAAGTTTGCGCCCCACACACAAATGGCCAAAATGCAAACTTTGGCCCAAGCAGCGAAGCAGCGAAGCGATCCAGAAGAGTTCTTGAGATATGAGCACAATTAAAACTTGGCGCAGAGGGCCAGTTGGCAGTGGCAGTGGCAGTGGCAGTAGCGGTTCTGGCATATCAGAAGTGTAAGCTTTGGATGATAAGCCAAAAGAAGACTTGGCCAAAGGCGATGGAAAAAGAAGCCCTTGGCTGTTTGAGGGGACTCTCGTGGCTCTGCTAAGGAAACAGTTGGGTTCCCAAGTTGGTTCTTACTTCAAAATTCCTTGAATTTTTACTTGGGATCAGATGGATCAAAATAACGTAAAAAACAGTCCGCTATCTATAATTTCTTGTATCAATTTTAGGCAGTTATAAACTGAGTTCTATTCTACAGATAACAACGTTTCCCTTGGCATCTTACAGTATTTCACATGTTCAATATTCAAGCAGCTCCCCAATGTTTCACAGATGAAGAGTGAAGAGTCTGCACATCGTTGAGGACTCGACAAATTTATCACAGCTCCATGCGAGTATTCCCCATATCCACTCTGCCCACAAGGCAACCCCTCAGAACCATTCTTTAGGGTCAAATCAAAACTTTTCAAAACGCCATGCCGTCAAGGAGGGGAAGGGGGAGGCAAACAAAAAGAACTGACGAAATCATGGCCATAAACAGAATCAATGAGCAGTAAAGCGGCAATAGATTTGAGTTATGGTTATTAATAATGCCAGGACCCGGGCTGTCCATGGGTCTCCCTGCGCCCCCTGGGCAGACAATGAGATAACCTCGGGGCGATCCGAGACAGGACTTGGTACATGGTACATGTTACGAGTACATGCAGCAATGCAGACTTGTCTGGCTCCGGAATACAATATAATACGAATATGAGGGGTCTGTGGCTGGACCTGGACCTGCACCTCAAACTGGGAGAAACTGGGGCTGGCTGGCTGGCTGGCTGGCTGGCTGGCTGGCAGTCAAACAGCAACGGGCAATGAACAAGAGTTAAGCTGTGCCTGGCAGTATCCTTCACAAAACATTGCATCGTGTGAATCCAATATTGGACGGAGGCGAGGACGCGTCTCGTCTCGTCTCTCTCCTGCCGGGTGTTCTCCTGCCGGAAATGCCTGTTGTCTGGCTTCGTAATATTTTGCTCGTTACTTTTTAATATGACTCACAAACAACATCCGAGTTCGCAGACACACAGACATGGGAACAATGGAAAGGATATACAGCCAGGATAGCCCCACAAACATACACACCAGCACCAACACCAACACCAACACCAACACCAACATGCCGAGGGACATACACACTCGTATTATCTGCTGTAAGCGGGGACAATGCTAAAATCTATCTGGAAGTGAAAATTTTATTACCACTTGCCCAGTGAGAAAGGGGAGTGCCCGGCAGGGCACTGTAATCAGTGCATGTCCTTGTCAGGAGTGTCAGAGGATTACTCATAAAATTGCGATATCTTTTGTCACCTTTGCTGAGGGTGAAACTTCAAGTGTACTTGGAAAGGGTAGCCAGAACCAGAACCCGAACCAGAACCACTCTGGGGGAGAGATTTGAGGTTGCCCCTGGCCCCCCCCCTCTTGACCGACATTAAGCTCATCCATTAGCGTTTATTGCTTATGATAAGCTGCTCCCCTGCTACCGTGCTACCGTGCTACACTGCCACAATGCTACCCTTCACCCACTTGAAAATTGTTTCATAAATTCTACTTGAACTACCCCGAAAACTTTGCATTTGATGGCGGCTGGAGGGTAGCTCTTCTCGCTGCTCTCTGCTCTCTGCTCCCCTTCGATGGCAATTGAATCTCCCCCTGGAGTACACATATACTCGTATGCTTACTCAACAGAATAAGAATCGGAGTCGAAATCGAAATCGAAATCAGCATAAATATTATTACAAAATGCTTGACCGCACTCTGAAGATTGCAAAGTCAACAGGGGGAGTGGATGTGCTGAGCTCTGCAAAGCAATGCGAATGTTTACTCTTATTATTTATTTCACTCTTCCTCAGATGTCACACAGGCTTCAATCACACCTGCTCCAGTCAGAGGTCGGTTGGAGTATACGCAATGTAGGATCACAAGAAACATTTGACATTACCATATGGCTTATTGGAAAACTTACGAGTAGAATGGAAGTTGACGTATATTAAAATATGAGAAGGATATACCTGGCTACAGGGGATCCAGTAGTCTTTTTTAAAGAATTCCTTAGTATATAGCTTTCTGGTGGGTTCTGTATCTCCCCTCATTAGTCAAGGGCTATTTTAACTACTCTCACTATGCGCTTTGTTGTACCTCTGCCTCTGCCTCAGACCGTCTCTCACTACCCACACCACCACCTCCTCCGCTACGCAATATATGAGCTTTCAGTGTCCTTTGATGTTGCCTGCCACCACAGCTCAGGGGCATTTCCGCTTTTGACGCCGCCATTACTGTCGCCATTTGGCGTTTGACTAAAAAAAGAAAAAAATGAGAAGCGGACGGACCAAGCCTCATAAACTTTCCGAGAGTCACTTCCCCTCTACACACCTCCCCCAGCCATGCTGTCTGTGTGTGGGTGGGGGGTGTGTGCTTTTCCTATGTAAATAAATATAAATATGAAACTCTGTTCCCTGCTTTATACTATATAAAATACATATATTTTTTAGCTTGCGCTTTATGCATGCAGCTGGGGGGGAAACGTTTCATATTGCACACACATATATTTTTCATAAACTGTGAAATTTAGGTCACAACCACGGGGTATCCGTGCAGCAGGCAAGATGGCAGCCAAGGCAGCAGCTGCAGGACACTCCCGGGACGGGACAGCGTCGTCTACTATTAAACGCTAATGCAGGAGCCCCAACCCCCCCCCCCCCCCCCCCCCCCCCCTCTCTCGCCCCCCTGACGACGATTCCCCAGCGGTCAACGTACGGACGCCGTCAAAGCTTCGTCAAAAATGAATATGCGCATAGGATGCGGCGGAAATATTAAGCATACGCCGCGTGCTCTCGCGCGTCTTGGTGGTGGTGCTGGCGCTGGTGCTGGTGCCTGTACCCACCGTGTGTATGCCGCATAGCGAAAATTACGAAAACTCAAGGCAGCGGTGCAGGCTAGTTTATCCAAGCAACTGTTCTGGAAGAAGATTTCGCCAGCTTATGGCCGAGATTCTGGTGTCCAGTGAAAGGAGAAGAAAAATAGCCCTCCAATTATAATATTTGCATCACGAATAGATTTGCTCCGAGAGTGGATATTGTAAAAAGAAAGTGTTTTCTTTTACACTTTGAGATTCATATTTAAAATATGTGTATATCACATTTAAATTAATTATATTTTTCACAATTTTTGTACATTTAGGTAAAATATGAGCCGTGCTAAGAATACTTTTTAATAAAATTAAGCTGAATATTCAATTGAAATATGGTTGTGTTTCTTTTCGCCACTCTAAGATGAAACGAATGTGCGATTGTTTCCTGGAACACTCCATTCGAGGCACACATGAGGTGGTTCTCCGCGAAGGATGCCCCACTCCTCGCATAGCCAGCGGGTCTCTAAGGTTTCCAAAGTATGATTGCGTGCCTAAGCGCCATCTTACGGTTGATAGCTTCATTATAGTGCCGTGTTGCCGTTGCCGTTGCCGCTGTTGATGTTGCAGTTGCATATTGCATATTGCCCCTTCAGTTGCCCCTACTGCCGCTGCCGCTGCTACTTGTGTTTGTTGCAAGTGCTGATTATGGCTTGAAGGGGGTGGGGCAAATCTTGGACGTTGCCTGCATTCTGGCTCGTTTGCGTTTTTCTAATTTTAGTTAAAGTGTTTTGCTGCACCCTCTCTTGCCCCCTTGCCATCTTGCCCTCATGCCGTCTTGCCTCTTACACTCGGGCTTTTTCGTTCCCGTCGTTCTGTTTAATTTTAAAATTGCCAGCGGAGGTTCCTGGCTCGGCCTCCTTTCGGTTGTTGGCCAAGTGAAAGTTCCCATGTGGGCTTGGGTGTTATGCCCCTCATAGCTGCTTAAGATCTAGAAATTATGATTGGCGAAGGGAGGGCTTTTCAAGCTGAAACGGAAGCCTGAAGTGTGTCCAATTAAGGAGCTACTGAGTGCATAGTAAAACTAACTGATTTGTGAATGTTCTGGGCAAGGAATGATTTTCATTTGTATTTCGTATATGATCTGGGGACCCCAAACCAATTTATCAACTTCCCTTTGGCAGATACTACCGAACCAAAAGAATCCATTAACAAGCACTTTCCATAAACTAAAAAAAAAAAAAGGGAAAAGTGGCACCACCTCTTCCTGCATCCAGTAAATAAAACAAAAAGAGTTAGGATCCCTCGGCCAGACACTCCCATTCTCCTTCTCCTTCCCATTCTCATTCCCATTCCCATGTGCATAAATCCCAATGGCAAATCCATAGCCTGGCCAACTAGGGGCTGCTCCGCACACAGACAGCGGAAATTGTTGAGATTTATGGCGACTACTATGTTGGAAAAGGCTTTGCCATATTTATTTGAAAATAAGTTGCATCCCAATCAGCCATTCGCCCTATTCCCCCTATTCCCCACTATTCCTCACCCTGAGGCAGCCTACTGGACTGGATTGGACTGGAGAAGGATCCGAGTTGCTTCTGGTTTTAAAAACCCCAAAAGGATATTACATATCCTGTTCCTAGTCGTGTAAACGCCATTACAGATTGAATATTTGCTAAAGTCGAGTCCTGCGATTGGCCTCTCTGCCATTTGATTTATGCTCTGACTTGCCTCCGCATTCGATGTTGTTTTTTTTGAACAGCGCACGTTGCATGCTTCGAGGCTGAGGCGTCTCCGCTGTGAATACTCTTGTTTGTTGATTTCCATAACTTACGGTTGAGTTGATGGGTAGCCCACAGACACTAGCTTAATTTACTTCACCTTCACCTTTTCACCTTAAACATTTTTGAGCTGTTGGAAAAGGATATCACATCTTCGTATAATGATTGTTTCTTTCTTGATTTTTAGCCTCTTTTGTTCTAAGGACTTGGCCTTGGTCTTGGTCTTGGCCTGTCGTCACGCATCCCCCATCCCCCATCCCCCATTCCCG
Source organism: Drosophila miranda (assembly GCF_003369915.1). NCBI lineage: Eukaryota > Metazoa > Arthropoda > Insecta > Diptera > Drosophilidae > Drosophila > Drosophila miranda. The sequence goes on from NC_046674.1 coordinate 19,580,548, forward strand.
TTTCTCTCCACTTCCGTCTCCCAGTGAGTTATGTATTGGAGTGCAAAATATGAGGCTATTAGAGGCTTTAGGGGTTCTGTTCATACGTGCAGGCTGCGCTTTTTCACACACATCTCCCATCGCAGGAACACGCTCTGTTGCCAGACAAGAGCAAGAGCAAGAGCACCATCATCATTATTATTATCCAACAGCTCATGATTATTGCCATTATATATATATATATATATATATATATATAGGAGTAGGGTGAGAGCAGAAAGAGCAGCTGAAAATGAAAATGAAAGGCGTTCAAGTCTGGTGCTGCTGCTGTGGTTCTCCCTCTCCAATTTCCCGTCTCAAGTGACTATTCACAGTTGAAGATTTATTGAATGTGCGCCAGCGATGTGCTGGCTGTCTCTTTGTCTGCTCGTCCTTCTGCCGCTACCGCTGCCGCTGCAGTCCTTCCTTCGGAGTGTCTGTGACTGAAAGTTTGCCCTGTCTGCTCTTTGGCATTCGGTATTGAGTGTTTATTTATTTTCAAGCATCATAAAAAATACACAGCCATCCATACACACAAGACCAGGACCAGGACCAGGACCAGGACCAGAACCAGCACCAGACGGAGAGACTCTTTGGAGAAAATAAGCAGAAGGCTGGACGAGCCTCCTCCGGTCGGTTCTCACTGACGATTTCCCATGGAAGATTTCGGAATTTCTCTTAGTTTCCTTCTCTGCAAAAGTGTGGCTTGGAATGTGGCATTCGCGGAACCAAGAACGCCTCCGATAGGACATAAGGACATTCAATAATTTTGCCGGTTTTGCCCGTATTCGACTGGCAGAAACAGCTGCAATTTTTACGCCAAACCAAAGTGTAATTTGTGGCCTGGGAACTTTGTCTATTGCCCCTCGGTGTGGAGAGAGTCCTAGAGTCCTTTGGCTGCTCTAACGGCTCTTCCTCGTGCCTCTGCTCCTTGTTGTTGCTGTTAAATGAAGCATTCGCTGGCCGAGTTAAAGATGTTTGCAATTTTTATTTCATTTGCCGGTCAATGAACATTGGAAATGTGTTAAGTGCTACCCTCTACCAGGGAGTCCCCTCCACCCCAGTCACTTGTCTCTAATTGTCTACAAGTTGTCGGAATGGCTTTTAATGAAGTGTTAAACGATACCCCCCCACACCACCCGCACTTCTGTAGTCCTGTAGTGCTGTAGTGCTGTAGTGCTGTAGGCTTACTCCGAGTATTTGGCACGCCCTGAAATATTAATTTTACTTTTGGCCCAGCTGACATTTTCCCAACTTTCCCACATTGAATAATTTGCTAGGTTTTTGCAGCACTGCTGACAGCACTAATTACCGATCGATTCTCCACGGCAAATGGGGCAAAGGGGGCAAGCAGGAGCACAAGCCGCTTAATGTTTGAATGGGCTGAGGAATGGGATTCCTTTGGTCTGGAGGCTCTGGCTTAGATTGAATGATTAGTCGTGAATAATTTGTGACTTTGATGTATGAAAATATTCAGTGAGTGGAAGAGCTCTCACATTTATGACAGCCCCGGCACAAAAAGTCGCCGAGTCAGCTGATGCAGTGGCAAATTGAGCCACTTACTACAGCCACTTACTTCCTAACTCTTTCCATATTCTACGGGTATCTTTCCATCTTTATCGCTGCTCCTCTGTCACATTATATGGACAGTCACTAACCACGAAAGTGACAAACAAACAAAACGAGCCCAGCCGAAGGCACACACACACACACACACATCATACTGTGGCTCCTACTCTGGCTCCATGGAGCTGCAAAATTTGCAACTAAATCCTATTTTCGTATAGAGGAAGCGAACTCAGCGAGGAAGTGGAGACCACCAGCCCGAGAACGACAACGAGAGCGAACCACTCTTGTGTGCTGCGGGCTGTTCAATACTTTTTCTTTTTGGTTTTTTCAAAAGTACGAGGACCAGCACCAGCCCCAGCCCCAGTCCCCCCCCGCCCGTGCACACATCAATCTCGCTTCCAACTTTTGCCAGATACGAATCTTTCATTTTCGTATTTCCGTTCAAAATTTCATGTAACTGAACTGTAACTTTAGAAAAAGCGAACAAAATAAGGGAATTTTACTACCCCCAGACTACCCCTCCCCCCCCACCCAGACAGATAGTGAGGGTGCGAGCATGTACTCTACGTACTGTGTGGGGGTGAAAGAGATGGAGATGCTGATGCTGCGTGGTCTATGGAGCCGCATGTTAATACCAGCCTACAACATCCTGTGTGAGTGCAAAAGGAGTACCGACTTGAGGTATGTCCTGCAAAGGAAACACTTCGCAGGAATGTGTACAAATCAGAGATAAAAATCGCATATTTGAGTTTAAAAAATTAAAGGCGAAACGGTATGCAAAATATACAGCTGCACCATTCTTTCAAAAGGGATACATTATTTATTATACAAATTAAAAATTAAAGTTATAATTCAAACAAAAAGTTGCAAGAATTTCTAATTAAAAATAAAAAATATTTTTTTCTTTTTAAATTTTTAAAAATTAAAAACACGAATTATTTCTGCATTTAAGAAAACACAAATTCATTTGAATTAAACTATACTTTGTTTGGGGTTCCTGGTAGGAATGCATTTCTCAGACGTTTGTGGTGTCGTTTCCATCATTGCCCGTTCGTACTCGTGCTCCTAGAGGGTATCTTCCAGCCAGGGCATCATTCTCAACGTCTGATTGCCTTGGATGGTATCAAATTTAAATTTCTTCATTTGCCTTTTGGTCCGTGTGCAAGTTCAAGTTTTTTGCTGTGTTCCAGCTCCAGCACCAGCTCCTGTTCCAACTCTCCCACACTCTCCGATCTCTCTCGCTGGCCCTCGCTCACTCTGAAGAGGGCAGAAATTCAGGTCATGTGCGACCAAAAGTAAGTGGATGCGTTCTTATCAGCGCATACAAATGTTTTATCTCGCTCGGCGCGTGTGCAAGGACCAGGACGCGAACCGAGCACCAGGACGAGTCATGAGAGTTGCCTGCGGTTGGGCCATGTCTCTTTAACCTCCCTCGCCCCTCTTTATGGCTATGTGTGTGTGTGTGTCTAGCTATACGTATTTGTGTGTGTGTGTTTTGTTTTGCCAATTGTCGGAAGTGCCTTTAGGGGGGCGATCCTTGCATAAGTCACACACACACACACATACAGACACAGCATGTTAGACACTTTCTTTTTGCTACTTGAGCTTCCGTTTCCGCTTGCCTGCTCTTCTGTCTGTCCTTCTGTCTGTCTGTCTGCCTTATTTACTTATGCATAGCATATAACCTTAAACATAATTTTGTTTGCCTTTGTGTTGTGTCCTCCTCATGCAATTCTATATTCTATTTGCCAGCCCTTTCCTTTCCTTTCCCATCCTTCCCACCCCCGTTCCTTATCTTTGTCTTCTCTGTGCTGTTTTTTCTATCAAATGCCACATTTTATCGCTTTGGCTCGTGCCGAGCGTTTTCTCAAAAATTAAATCCTTAAAAATCCGAAAATTAACAGACGGAGCTGTTAAAGCTGGGGGAACATTAATCCGGGTTACTACAACATTTATTCGTATTCTGGCGACTCCTGCTTGAGCTCCATTCCAGCCATTGTTGGCACGAAAATTTCCCTACCAACAACTCAAGTGTCAAAATTTGCACTTGAAACTATAATAGCCAAGCCCCTGAGCTCATTGGCCACAACAATGGAATTTTTGTTCGCTGGCAGAAGACGAGTTAGCACCACTCTATACCTACCACTACCCCCCCCCCCCCCCACTACTCCAGTACCCAAATCCTGTCCTGGTGAAAACCGGGGCTTAACCCCCGGGGGTCAAACATTCGCACAATGTCAGTCGAGTCGGATTTCGTGAGGCATAAAAACAACAACAGCAAAAAACTGTTGGCTGAAATGCATGCCCCATTGACATATGAGTGGGTGTGGCACCACTGCACCCACACATAAATGGAGCGTACTCTCTGAGGAGGGGGCATAGAATGATGACGAAATGGCAAATGCATGCAACCACACACCATAAAAGAGAGAGAGAGAGAAAGATAGAGAGAGAGAGAGAGAGGGAGCAGCAATAGTCTCTTCTTCTTCTCCGATTCTCTCCCTGTGCGTCTGATTGTTGGATTCAAACATTTTGGCATGTTTTGGGCATTTGAACTAGTTTCCATTTCCATTTCCATTCCCAAAGCCAAAGCCATGGCACAGTGGAAATGCAAGGAACTGTAAAATGAATAAAGTATTCCTTCCTTTCCCATAATTATTGCCCCTATATGTGTTATATATCTGTGAGAAATTTTAATCCTTCTTCTGGCATTTCATGCCACTGTGCCTCAGCTGCAGCCTGGGCTACGAATGGTGCTGGAGTTGGGTCTGGAGCTGTTAAATCCGCTATAAAAGCGGTTAACCGAGTAAACTGCAAATGCAAAATGCGGTTCACTTCAGTCCGGTTCAGAGTCCGGTCGGGTTGGTTTAGTTGGGTTCCAGTTTGGTTAGATTCGGCTCGATTTGGTCCTGGCTCTGGCTCTGTCTCTGGTACTGGTACTGGTACTGGTACTGGGAATGGCACTGGGAATGGGCTGCTGCCCCGCCAACTCTAACGCTTTCATATTCAAACGGCAGGCCAAAGTGTTGATGGTTCAGTTTCGACCACATGCTGTGCAGTGCATGGCAGTGCTGGGCCATGCGAAAATCATTTTTGTGTGTCCGAGGAGGGGTAAAACAGCAAACCTACATAACCAGGCACAAAATGTTCGAATTAATTATCAAAAAAAAAAAACAGAAAAATCCGAAGAACCTTTGGCCATTCTTTGGAGTCAAAAGGATACCGATCCACACCGATGTGCCAAGCACATGGAAGAGTTATCTATTCAGTAGACGTGTCTATTATGCAATGAATATTAATTTACTTTAAAAGTTAAAGAAGAATTAAAGGCATTCGCGAGTACGAATATATTCGCACTCTTGCTGGGGAATCCTCATCGAGTTGGACAATTTTTAATTGTCAAACGCAGTCGAGTGACAAATGAAGGCGAAAGAAGCTGCGCAGGAGAGCCTTAATGACAGCTGATAATTTATTCAGCAAACGCAACAGCTGAGAGACCTGGCCCAGGTCCTCGTCCTGGTGCAGGTCCTGGTGCAGGTCCGTGGCCAGGACAAGGACTCAGGAATTGTTTTCCAGCAGCCATGAAATATTTACAAGAAATAAAGGAAGAGGAGCAGGAGCATGTGCAGGAGCGAGAGCGAGAGCGAATCCTGCACTTTTGAGATGAAATACATCCGCTTGTCATTGTCAGAGCAGAGTGTCCAGATCTGCTATAAAATGCAAATGAATTCCCCAACAGTTTCCACCCTCTTCAGAGACGGGGCGGATGGAGAGACTTGCATTTAATTAGGCATTAATATGGCCAAGGTTGGGGCGCGGTGGCGGGCGCTGGCGCGGGCGCAGTCTGCGGTTAAGTGAAAGTTGGGTCTTATGCCTAAGCCCTCCCCTAAGCCGCGACTAAGTTTAATGTCCCGCCAAGACACGCTCGATTTGCATTTTGCATTTTCCCGTCAGCTTTTCCCCTGGCTTTCCCTCTCATGGCAGAGTCAGAGGTTGGTGGTGGACAAACCTCGAGGGCTCTCCACTGTCGCAACCCTCGCTGCCAGTGAAAAATTTATTGTTTCAAACGGATTTATCTGCACCCCCCAATTCGATTACTGGCACCGAGTAATTGCCTATTGCCAACCTCTGCTCTGCTCTGCTTTATAAGGGAATTGCTGGCTGGGGATGGGTATGGGGATGGGGATGGGGATGGCACAAAAGCCGAGCTTAATTCAATTAAAAGGCGTTTCATAGCTCAAAAGCAACGCGAGCCGAGCCGTGTGCACTGCACTGATGAAGCTTTTTAAACCGTAAACTGATTAATCGCCGGGATTTCCCCAGCAGCAGCCGTTTGATGGAGGGGGAGTGTTGATTAAGCGGATGATTGTGATTGTCATTTGGCATTGGATTGGCCTACAGTACAGGGTCTGCAAAGTGCGGACTCCCCCTTGATCTGCATCCGAGCCAAACATTACCATGGAGAACGTACATTCCGTTAATCTTACGAAAATAAGGAGCACAACTCAAATTTATAATACAATTGAAGAATATTTCAGAAAACTCTAAAAAATATATATATATTAATAAATAGATGCAATACAAAAATCTTTAAATTTATAACAAAAATCTTTAACACTTTAACTAATATAAAACAAATGAGAGGGAACGTGGTGAGTTGCTGCTACGGCCGCAGCTCTACATTTATACCCGACACTTGGTCAGTATGACCCGCCGCCGCCAGATGATAACCACAACAGATCCTCCAACAATAATAATGTGACTTTGTAAACAAATATGTAAATATTTTATTTTCAGATTTAAGTAAATAATTTTTTATGTTCATTTTAGGCCCAGTAGTAATAAATTTAAGCTTATTGCTTGAAATAAATAAGGAAATGCATAAATAAAATTAAAAATAGATTTCCGCTGCCTGCACGTAGTAATTCACATGGAGATTAATAAACTCAGATACAATCACGTTTGAGGTTCAAATTGCGATCCATTGTGAGGGGACCGCAGACATGTTCATATTAAAAAATACACACACACACACGCATACACTCGTACACCACTCAACGCTCATTTAGGCCCCGACAAAGGGCGGGGCGGGGCGGGGCAGGGTCTGGCCTGGTCTGCTCTGGGGGCAAGAGAACAACCCATTTGATAGGTTTATTATTGGGTAAATAAATTAAAATTGTTTACCTTTCAGCGGCGCCAGCCTCAGCTTCAGCGCGACTGAGACGGCCATATGCTGCTAGCCCTCTCTTTCGATGTTTATTTGCCGTCTCTGTCTCTGCTTTTTATTATTATTTTTGCCCGTTTCGATTGCGGTTACGTGAGTACGCCGCGCCGTATGCTGCGCCAACTGTATTTGCACAAATTAATGGATGTTCGCCCACACGATAATGGAGCAGGGCCAAATCGGGAATGGGTGGCCATCAGCATATGAAAATAAATAGAATTATGGCAAATGAAAATATACGCGGATGTTTGAGCAGGCTCCGAACCAGAATGGAACCAAAATATTTGCCTTAAATTAGTTTACAAAAATACCAAAAATTAGTTGAGAAATTCCACCTCCACTTGAAATCTATCCATTAAGCTGCGTTTCGAGGCGCTTAAAAACTTAAAAGATAGAAGAAAAAAAATGCAATTTGCAAGGTCTATCACACCCATCAAGCCCTCAATTGTCATCCGGGGAGTGAGGAGGTTTTTTCTGGCCGTTTCTTCCAACTAAACTTGGGGTTCCCCAACGAGTCTTGTGTGAAAAAGTGTTGAGGCCAGCAACTAAGCCTCAGTTAACTTTGGCAAATAGCAAAAAAAAAAAGAAGTGGAGGGATCGAATGAAGGTACATATACATATGTACATATAGGAATGATGGCAAACAGTTGCATAAACTATGCCGGCTATAGATACGAGCATGTGTAGGTGTAGGGCTGAACTCTGGCACTCTGCCCCTCTTTCCTTCCCGAGTGTCCAATCAAAGAGGGAACTTTTTCAAGTTCTTGGCACTTTTTCCCCTCTATTGATTCTGCTTTCGAATGAAGTTTCTTTCTCAATGGTCCAGAGTGAGCTTTGATTGAAATAGTTTAGTTGGTTTTGATAGTCATGCATAGCGAAAGATATACGAGTATGTATGCAAGCACATACATATCTGGGAATGCTTGCAAAACTTTGGCCTGAGCAGAAAGCAAAATTTGTGTTTGCTTTGAGGTGCATTTCTAGTGGTAGCCCCGCAAAAGAGAAAAGAAACTATTATTGATAACAGAACAGAATCGAATTCTGAAGCCAGCTGGAATTTGGGCAAGGATAGGAACGCTATCACGAATATCTCACAATAATGAGATCCCATTCCATTCAATAGTTTTTGCTCAGAAACCAAACACTAAGCATTCTTCAGTCTGTAGGCAACGTTTTTCACCTTTGCATTTGAATATCCGTATCCCATTTCAATGGCTCAATGACTCTGCCAACTATAGTATCGCTCCTTCCCTCCTTCCCTCCGCTCTCCTTCCTATCAGGCTGTTCTTGAAGTTTTCTTTGCCAGAGAAAACTTCTGCGACACCCATCCTGTAGTGCAAATGCCATAAATGTCAATAGACCAAAAACCATTATGCATAATAATACCAGAATACCCAACCCTAAGCCCAACCCAACCCCGCCCTCAAGTCGGGTACCACGCCAATCCGCAGGCAAAGGCAAATGCAGCTGCTGCAACTCAAGGGATTCGAGTCGTCTTTCCCCCATCCCCCATCCCCCATCCACCATCCACCATTCTTCATTCCACAGTCCGTCCTTTGTCTGCTTCTGTCCGCATGCTAAACAATATTTCTCCATTACGAAACAATGGAGCGAGTCTCCGTCTCCGTCTCCGAGCCCTGTCCCTGTCCCTGCGAGGACAAGTAGCACCTTTTACTTGTGGCATCAGTTAAAACTTTTGCTTTTTATGTTAGCGCGTTGCAGTGGCAACATCCCACCGCACCTCTGCACCTCTGCACCACCCATTACCCCTCAATGCCTTGCCTGTCCTTGCCAATCTGCCCCTGCAACTATCTCAAGTCGCTGCGGCAACTTTTGTTGCCTACTTTTGTGGGTCCTGGGTCCTCGTTCTGTCTCTCGGACTGCTGTGTGCTAGTGTGTGTGTGTGTGTGCCAAGTTTTTGCTTTCGCTTATTGTCCGGCATGGAAAAAACTTTGGTTTGTTGCTAAATTGAATGCGACTTGCGTTTGCTTTACTGCCGTGCCGTGCCGTGTCCTTCGGTCCCGTCCCAATGTCCAACGTCGTGTCGACGTCGTGCTAAAAGTCCTTGAAGGTGCAAATTGTAAAACAAACAAAGGAGACTTTCTACCAGACCGCTTACAGCGGAGACGAAGCCAAAAAGTTGACAGATAAGGTGTTGAAACCAATTCGAGAACCTTCAGAGGCTTCAGATCTGCTTCAAATCGATTGAGCAGACAAAGGATGAATCCCAAAAAGATATTATCTGGCGCTGAGTCAGAGAAAGAAAGCCAATTATGATGAAAACTCTTTCAGCTTTCCATTCCGATCCATCAATCCAGCGAACACACAATTTGGTTTTACAGTTTTCGAAATCATTTTTAGTTGCCAATTACGTTGTTCGAACCGTATAGCCGTATAGCCGTATAGCCGTATAACCGTATAACCCGTATACGGCTGTATAGTACGAGTATAAATCGCAGTCATTAGATTTAACGGCTTAATTCCGGGACAAGCATAAACCAACAATAATGGCCAGGACACAGGACACAGAACACAGCCCGGGACACACATGACAGCCACACGAATCGTTTGGCATCTAAAATGTTGCGGCCATTGCACTATCATGGAATATTTATTCAATTTAAATTTACCAATTAACTTGGACTGCGACTGGGTTTGGTTCTGGTGGGGGGACTGGGACTGGAACTGGCAGCAAACAGTGGGGAAAAAAATTGACCCTAAATGCTGACAACGTTTAGAGTTCTCAGGCCCCCCCCCCGATCCCTGTTCCTGTCGCTGTGCCGCTTTGTTCGCTTTTGAATAATAAATGCATAATTCGTAGATGGAAAAGCGCGTGCCATAAATATTGCATGATAAATTATAGAAAAGCTATTAGGACAACAAACGACACGGCCAGGACTAGGACTCTACGGCCTACAGGACTCTTTGTTGAATGTGGAAAAATAGGAGACGAGACCCATTAAATGGCTGTCTGGTGGTGGTCTTGTGTGGGGCAGAGGGTCAATGGGTGGCGGCATTCAGTAGAGTGAAGTCCTTCTGTGTTTGACATTTTTCAAATGAGGTTAGGCCCCGTCGAGGGCTGCCCCCGTTGCCTGTGCCGTTGCCGTTGCCGTTGCCGCTGCCATTGCCTTTGCCGCTGCTTATTTATGTAAATTTGCGTAAATTACTATGAAAATATTTACGGTAAATAGAGCATTTGAAATTTTTATAATTTAAATAGACAGAACAGAGGCAGGTTTTTCCTGCTCTAAATGTGCGTGTCTCTGTGTGTGTATAAATGTGGCGATGGGGGGGCGTGTGTGGAAATGGGCCTGGGCTTCGGTTACCACCAGCTGTGCACGTAGTAAGTTCTCAAAGAAACTTGTCGGGCTAGAACTTTTGCATTTAACACGAAATGCAAACTGCTGGAAAGAGAGAAAAAGAGGAAGTGAAAGAGCCGGAACGGAAACGGAAGCTAAGCATACGAGAATGACGAGAGAGAGTATTTTTCATAGAAGAGAGAGCCAAACAGCCAGTAGCAATGCTTTTCTCAGATACTCCATCCATGACTCTAATATTGCATCTTGTGTATCCCTCAAGCATAGCTTTAATATTCCCTGATATTCAAATCAGATGAAAATCCTCAAACAAAAATCCTAATTTGGAAGCTTAATCTGTTCGCATTTTCTTGGCTTGTGACATTTTTCACTGATATTCTAATATACCCACACCCACCCGCAAGGACTATAGATAAACATGTATACACTCCAGGCCCAAATCAAATGCAAATGCTCGACATGTCTGCCTGGGCTGGTCCCCCGTTCCCCGTTCCCCGTTCCCCTTCGGTGCCACATCAGTTAAATTAAATATTCTTGTCAACTGCAGTCAGCGATAGTCAGCCGGAGACTGGAGACTGGAGACTGCAAGCTGCAAGAAGCAGCAGAAATGTTTCCTCAACAATTCTCAAATATTTGCACCGCACTTTATAGATTTTAGGCTTTTAAATAATAAAATACAGAACCAGTAACCAGTAACCAGCAACCAGCGACAGAACAAGTAGAGGACGAGAGGCGCTAGCTGGCTCAGCGGAGGAAACCCCAAAGTGCTCGGGCAGTGCAAGAGGATAGAGGATGCTTTGCTTCCTTCTTTGTCGTCTTCAACTGAGAAAAGTGTCTTCTTCCTCTGCGTTTTTCTGTTTTTTTTTTGTATTTTTGTATTTTTGGGTGAGAATACTATAAGTGCTCTCTACTGTAAGTTCTATGTGTGTATATATGTTCAGGCGGAAAGTGTGTAAATGTGTGTCGGTCTCTATAAAACATTCGCTTCTGAAGTACGTCCTTAAATTGCATTCAAGCTAAGCATTCGCCTCGACAAAGTAATGTACAGAGATCCATACGAGTGCCAGTCTGTTTCTGTTTCTGTTTCTGGTTCTGGTTCTATTTCGGTTCGGTTCTCTCTTCTTGATGGCTCTGAGTTGTTAAATAAGTTGGCCAAAACGTGTGAATGGGTGTCTAAATATGTGTCGAATTTTTTCTGAAGGAGCCAGAGACAAAGTGTTTGAGAATTCAATTGAGAAATTGAAGGCAAACGAAAGAGGGGAGATTAAGCAGAGAAAATGTATAGATGGACCTGGAAGTCTTCTATTTAACTTCTGGTCTTCTAGTCTTTGGCTAAAAACAAAACGTTCTACTTTATTAGCCCCTGATTAATATCTCCGCCAAAACTAGCCATCAATTTCATTGTATATGATATATAAAGGCCATAAAAATGTATATTCCGCTGAACATATTTGTATAAATCACGTTATAATGACATTAACATAATACTCGTACAAAAGGAGCCCTGGAAATGCTTGGCCTGCCCGGCATGTGGCGCTTTCATTAGCGATAAACCCCCACGCAGAAACAAGATGATTTGATATGCCGAAAAGGCAATTAGCCGGGACCCAGACCCCGACTCCCATTGGTAACGTAACCACCCAACTGCATTACATTAGCCAGCCCCAAGCCCCAAGTCCCAAGCCCCCAGGCATTAAGCGATAAAAACTGATGCGCCCATTAAAAAAACGGCAGCCCCCGAATGAGGTGGAGACTAGGGCTGACGGCGGTGGGGGAGCATGTTTATTTAATTAAGGAAAATAAAAGAGCCTACCGAAATAAAACTAAATGCCTTGTGTACATTAAAGTTAACCAAGCAAGAGAATGATAAACATAAAAATAGGAATACGAATGCGAATACGAATGCGAATAGAATTATTTCGGGCGACAAACCCTTTCAACTCCCATGGCAGTGAAATATATGCCCTGGGCCAAGGCACAATTAGCCTCCGGCTCGATACAGAGGAACAAAGGCTCCTACCAGTACAGAAATTTCTCGCATTACTTCCGCTAAATTAATACCGACTGCGGCTGGACAGACCAGAGCGTCAGAGCGTCGCCAAGTTGACCTCGGACTGGAAGCAAAAAATCTGAGCAATTTCCACAACATCTACAGTGGCATCTATTTGATTTAATTTGTTAATTTGGGGGGAATTTAATTGTATGATAAACCAAACGAAAGTTTTAATACCTGGACGATATGTATATCGATATTTTCCATTAACAACTCCAACAAAAGATATTTGAGCTCCATTTTCATTTTCACTTATTACAACAATTACTAAAAATTTAAAAAAATTCTAAATAATATCGTCTGCAACGATTAAGAACAAAATTAAACAATTTCATTTTAAATTTCATTTAATACAAATTTGTAATGTTATTTGAGATATCTGTGGAAGAATGTTGTATCTATCAGCGAAACTCAATAAATAAGTACATATTGTATTCAGTCAATCGCCGGTTAGAGCCCACTGTGTTTTTTTGGGGACACGACACCCCACTGTGTCCAGAGCACAAAGTACGAGCACTCGTCTTTTTGCTTAAATTTCGCCTCTGGTTTATGCTGCGTCTGGTCTGTCGTGTTGCGTGCCGTGTGCCCCAGTGCCTTTCCTTTCCTTTCCTTTCCTTGCTGGAAGTGTCGTCGAATTAAAATACATGGCAGCGTATTTAACAAAAAAAAAAAAAATTAAATACAAAAAAGCAAGAATAAAGCCCAAAAGGAACGCGCCCAAAGCACACACAACTCTCTTACCGGTAGTCCAGTGGGTCGGGTCGGTTCGGGTCGATGTCCTGCGTCCGCTGTCCAGTTTGGCCTGCACATAATTTCTGTTATTTATGGGAACCATAAAGAATGAGGTCAGATGCGATGAGGTCGATTCCAGGGCGGCAGCGGCGGCGGCGGTGGCGGTGGCGATGTCGACTTCGCCTTAATTAAAGTTGTTAAATCGCATCAGCCAGCAGAATGGAAGATGGACGAGGGGAGAGCTGTCTGAGGTGAGTTTCAAATCACATTAATGAACAGCAGAGGTGGATAATGGGTCATCAGCTCATAGATTTAAATGGCCGAGCGACGAACCCCATAAAGCAAACAGCTTGATCGCTGCGGCTATAAACAGGCCCAATGCCTGTAGAGTAGGGGCAACTGGGTAAGGCCCTGTCCGTCCTCCATCTTTTCAAAGTCCTCTCCAGTCGTTTTCACGTACTTTTCCGAACCCAACAGAGCCGAGAGCCGAGCCCCCCGACCACGCCGTGGGCGTTAATCGGCCTATAAACAATTACTTAACATTATAACACAATTTGCAACTCAAGTTCTGCACAATTGCAGGAAAGTCAAAGGTTAAGCGACTGCAGCTATTATCCGGAAGGGGTCAGAGGCGGCTCCAAGCGGTTCCAGACGGCTCCAAGCGGTTGCGAGCGGGGTCAGGGGGCAAGTAATGGGTGAGAGCAGAACAGAACAGTTCAAATAATATCAATTAACTGCAACTTTACGTGCTTCGGCTAATTATCTCGCTTAATAAAGCGCCTAATGAGTGGAAACAGCTGCCAACGCCCAGAAGAAAGAGGGACGGACAGAGAGGGAAAGATGAGAGAGAGAGAGAGATATAGGGCAAGAATGGAAGAGAGAAACCACCTCCCACTTCACAGGCTTCTTTCGCACTTTGTTGCTCAGTTTTTTTGTGTTCCTTTCGCTTGGGTGTAAAAAATAATTATGCTCAAATTGCTCGGCGGTTTATGAATTTTAATTGTTATGTCTTTTCGGGGAATCCCTCCGCTCGAAGGTGAAACGGAGCGGCGGCGGGGGCGGGGGCGAGTTCTTTTTTGGCCCTAATACGCCGTCGCCTTGGGACTCTAATTTCTTACTTCAGCAGAAAATTAAATGCCTTCTTTGTCCAGTCCAAAAAACGAGAAAATTTTTCAAACGCTTAAAGCTGGAAAATTGGGTCAGTGGCGGCGCGGTCTGGGTCTATGCGAGAGGGGGCCAAAAGCTCATTAGGAAAATTCCTGCGGTCGCTTTGGCAACTTTTTCAGGACTCAAACCAACATAGACGTACCCCAGTCGCATTCCAAGGGGGATCAGCTAATGTTTGAACTATAATTTACATATAAGCCCTTTTCTGTATTGTTGTATGCTCTTGCACCATGGTTATTAGAGTGCAACAGATAACTTTTGTTTCGATATAGTTCAAACTCTGAATAAGTAGGAATACATTTTTTGAACATTTAAAGAATATTGTTAAAAAATAAAAAAGCATACAACAAAAATTGTTTACCTCAAAACGATACACAAATATTGTATCATAAAGTTATTTTAAAACTTTGATACATTATTATCATTGAGAAAAGAAATTCAAGAATCGATTGGCTTTGATACGCTTCAAAGCCTTGTCCCTCCTGGAGCTACATCCCTGCTTTCTATTTCCCTTTTACCCCTCTTTCATTGCACACTTTCAGTGTGTGTGTGTGTGTGTGTGTGTGTGTTTTTTTTCCGGCTAAACACAACGAATATGAACCCTGCATAATTATGCACAAAATATACTTACAAAGTGTGCACACACTGTACCCACTGTACTCGTATGCCCTATACATATTTGCTGCAAGCTTACACAAACATGGAGAGAGAAAGAGATGGAGAGATACTCGCATATATGTATATTTGCTTAGGTAAGAGCAAGGTAAACACTTGAATTAATTAATTTAACAAAGCAAAAGGTTGATTCAAGTGTATATCACAAACCGAAAGATGGCTGGCTGGTATTTGAATATATTAATACCCGTAAAGGTGCCTGCTGCTGGTCCAATTGGGATTGGCGGAGCAGAAGATTTAACTGGAAATTAGTTGCAAATTTGTGTAAGGCTAATTTGAAATATTAACAAGGTAATTCTAGTTGTCTCTCTGTGTCTGCTGTGAATATTCCTTTGGCAATTATTAGCCCAGCCCACAGCCTTAACCTCATTTTCCTCTCTTTTGACAGGTGCTGCCTGCCAAGTTGGTTTGTTTTTTATTCCCCATTCATCTCCGGCAGGTCCTTCTGCTTCTGCTTCTTCCTCCCCTCCTGTACTATCGTACTATCATTCTTTTAGCAAGCAAATTGTTCTCTTACTTTGGTCGGGGGGTTGTTTGGGATGTGTGTGTGTGTGTTTTGGGATGCACTTGGATGTTCGAGGGCGTTCGAGGAGCGGGCCGGTGCTACGGCTACGAGAAAACTCGTATGACAAATAGCCTGCGGCTTTATACACAATGTTGAGAAGCTGTCATTGTCTAGATTCATGTTGCTTCTTCTTCTTGTTCTGCTTTTCCTTTTTCATATGTTGTTTTTCCAATGTTGCCTGCAGTTTTCCCCATCCCTTCGCCCATCGCCCTTCCCTCCGCTCTCCACTATCGTTTCTCTGTTGTTTCTTGTTTCGTTCTCTGCTTTTTTCCCTGTTTTCACTAACTACTTGCTTCTACTTGCTTTCTCCCCGGGTTTGTTGTGGCTTGGGCTCTCCTCTGCCTCAGTGGTTGCACTTCTCTCCCACTCGGTACCCCTCAAGGACACGCAGCTGCAGCGGCGAAGGACTCGACTCGCTTCGAGTGCCATTAAAATGCACCCAAGGCTGTTGATTGGTAAAAGAAAAATGTAACATGTGGCTTACCCCAAACTTTTACTGGGCCAACAACAAATGCTGGCTGAAAAATGGGAGAACGGCAGAAGACTGAAGGCTGGAGACTGGAGGTAGGTGGAAACCACTTGATGGGGGTTTTGTTTTAAAGACCTGACACCTTTAGCCTCAACTTGAAGATAAATGACCAAACTGAATGGACGATCCAGTGCGGTTAAGTGGTCTGGATTGATGTTGCAGCATGCCGCTTGCCGCTTGCCGCTTGGGGATTCTCCAGCTCTACCTGATAGCTGCTGATAATTTGTTGCCACTGCAGGACCTGTTATGTGAAAGGGAAGCGAATGGAAGAGTGCATTGAGAGCAAAATGACTTTGATGAGTTACTTTATCCATATATGCACATATACACTGTCCACTATGTCCACTAACTTATTGAAGTCATTGGCTTTTTGAACAGATTACTAAAGAGAAACTCTAAACAATTTCAAACGATTTCAAACAACAGTTAGAAACAGTTTAATATTTTAATAAAATTGGAGTTTCCATAAACCAGCCGTAAAACTAAAATCGGTTAACTTCTGATTGTTTTATGGCCATTTGGGATTTTGTGTAGATGTCATCGATGTGTGGCTGTGGCTGTGGCTGTCTTCCCTTTTGAGACAGACATTTTTGGCATAAATTTATTATTAAATGCTTGGCTTTTCGAGATGGTTAAATGTAAGATGTCAAAGTGTCTGAATATGCATAAAGAAAGCAATTTCGAAGTTGCCTTAAGCGGAAAAAGAAAATTGACAGGAAAAATGTTGTGCAACCAGAGAATATTAATTTAGACATTTTCATTCATCTTTCAGCTATTACGAACATCTCCACATGGCAGCAGCAGCAGCAGCCGCCCAAGATGCTGATAGATTTATCAGCCTCAACCACAAAAACTGCTCCAATTTCCACTTTCCGGCTGGAGGCAGAACTTTGAGATGTGATGGAACCGTAGAACAGTAGAGCCGCCTGTCAATGGCAGCCCAACAAATTACATTAATTTGGAGCATGGCTACAAAACAAGTCAACCAATACCCCACCCCCGCAGGCTCCATTAGAATCCTTTCTCCAGACCCTGCGAATGCCACATGGGAGGCATGCCCCACTGCTCTGCTGGCTTGGAGGATGACGATGACGATGACGATGACGCATTGCGTATGCATCTGTCATGTGTATGACAGGGACGCGTTTAAATAAATTCCATAGACCAGGCCAACATTTAAGAAATGCCCACCAGATAAAGGGGAATGGCAGCGGAGTGGAAAGGCGGCGGGGGATGGGATGGGATGGGATGGGTTGGCAGCCTGTCAGCCAACGCAGCCGAGTCCTGACGACAGAGCCAGGCCAGAGCGTTTTGGGCCAGTTGGCCAGTAAATGACAGCGTTGATGGACAGTTCTGTGCAATTGCACTGCATATGGTTAGGCGCTCCTTCAGTGACAGCCCCGACAGCCCCGACAGTCTCGCGGCCTCCCCATCATCATCATCATCAGCAGCAGCAGCAGATGCGGATGGACGTGGTGCAGAGGAGTGTCGGCGGGGTGGGGCAGATAGAATAAAAACCGCTACAAAATTATATGCAAATGCTGGCCACCAAAGAGGGACAAAAAAAATCTTGGCTGCAATTAAAAGCTAAATGCAGTGGGCGATAGCGTCAAACCATTAACCCATTGAGTGTGTGTGTGTGAGTGTGTGTGTGTCCCCGGGAAGAGGATGTGAAGATAATTTTAGACGGTTTAAAGAAATATAAATTTCAAGACCTCTTAAGATGAGATCAGAGATCTCAAATGTGAGTACATATTTGATCTTAAAAAATCAATGTGGAAAAATAGACCTAGGTGTATGAAAAAAGCTTTAGCTACACTACTTTATCAAAAGGTATCCAGGAACAGAATGAATTTCTATTACCAAAATTTAGTTTTATTTTTAGTTGTTATATTTCATTTATAAAAAAAAATTATTTTTTGGCTAATTTCTTATAAATAGCATTATTTTAAAATTTACAAACAAATTTAGAATTAAAATAATTTTTCATCGAAATATAAAAAGAGTTCAGACCTCAAAAGTCATATATATTTCTGGAATGTGACGAAAAGTGTCCTATATATGTACACACATACATGTACATATGTAGGATTATATATAGTTATTAAAAACATTGTCCAGAAATGCATGCGATTCGCCATCCAAATGATTCTCAACTCCCACCACGCCAAACTTTAAAATAATGTCCACATTTTGGCAGATTTCATTACTGGCTTTCTCCCGGGATACTGGGATGCCGGGATGCTGGATACAGGGGCAGTAATGGGTTAATTAGCTCAGTTGCAGTTGCAATTGCAGTGGCAAACGCAGCGGCAAAAACCGCGAGATATCAGACCAATTTAGTGTTATTGCAGTCGCATAACTCCAGTCCAGAGATTGCCCACAGGACGCTGAGCGACGCTGGACAGAGAGAGAGAGAGAGAGAGAAAAGAGCTCGAGCTCTGGGCACAGGACGCAGGACTCAAACAAAAGGCAAATGCGACAGCGGCAACTGCACAATTAGCACTCGGAAACAACTCTGCTGGGAGGACGAGGACGGGCACGGGGACGGGCACGGGCACGGCCGTGGACGTGGTGGCAAAGAAGTTCCAGAAGGGGAAATAATATTGTCGACGCAACGGAAATGTAACTGGGAATTATTTAATTTGCAAACTACAATGCTCAGAGCAATCCTGGGAGCTCCGTTCCTGCTCTGCTCCGTTCTGCCACTCCCCGATGCTTCATTGTTTTATGGCATTGTTTGAGCGAGGCTCCTGCTTCCAGCTCCACCATATCGTTGGGCTCTTTTCCCATTTCCCATTTCGAAGTGCACTCCGGATTGCCATTGTCTATGCTACATAATTGTTATGATAACTGCGCCGCTTTATGGCTGCATCTGGGGAGTAGCTTAAGTAAATGTCAGCTCTTGCCACCCAGCAGCCCAGGAACCCAGCCACCCGCCATACGCAGTGCCACGCAGACATCTCAAAGGCCGTAAATTGAGACTCTTGCCAGTTGTCTCACTCACTCTATCCCTTTCTCTATCTCGCACAGTTTTTTCCCACCTGCAGGCATTTATCAGATGTAGACAGGCACCAAAAAAAAAGAAAAATGGCATTGACTTTCCCCGAAAAATGAAAGAAGAAAACTAAACGAAACCGAGCAAATTCCGTGTTCAGTCAGGTGAGCTTTTGTCTTGTCTGCCGCCGTCGCGGCTTGACATTTTTCGGAAAACCCCAATGACAAGTTAATGAAAGTCTGCAAGCGCCATGATAGCCGGGACAACCCCGCCAGAAGGTGGACGTGGACAGAGCTCCCAGAACGAACACGGAATGCTCTGCCAAACTTTAAACATTTTTTGGCCAACGATGGAAGGAGGTTGATGGAGATTTCGAAATTACATTCCATAATTGGAATTAATTGTAAATGTATCCCCTTCAGGGTTTTAAAGAGAGATTTTAAATAGCTCTGCTCAGTGGTTTCTATTCTGCCATTTCCATCTTCATTCTGATTACCTTTTTCAGCATCATCATCTATTTTACATAATTTCTCATACCATATGTACCATACTCCCACCATACCATACTCCATCTAGCAGCCCCTTCTGGCAGGGCCCCAATGGCAGTGCCGCGGGCGAAATGAAAAACCATTTACCGAAAAACACAGACATGCTAATTAATGTTAACGGAAATTGTAATTAGAATTGGTTTTGTCAAGCTGCGGAGTGAGACCAGAGGAGGAGCAGAGAAGCATCTGTGGGATCCCAGAGTAAGATGAGGAGTCGTGGCAGAGGGGCAGGGGGTGGGCAGGGGGGTGGCACGAGTCAAGGCAAGTCTTGGCGCTGATATGATTATAACTTCTAGCCACAAATTCAACAAAACTTTTGGGGTAAGTCGCCACAGTCTGGCATTCCTGCCGCTCCTCTCTCAGGCATATGTTAATAGTGGGTCGGGACGGGGTGGGGGCGTGGCAAAAGTTTCAGGGCAAACTCGTATGCCAGATAGTTTATAATTTAGGACGGCGACGATGGCGACGATGGCGCCGTGTTAAGCACACAAATCATTATGGCCCAAACCTCGCGGTTCAGTTCTTTTTTTTTAAACTGGGGGGGCCTATGAAACAGAGACAAAAATGCGAAACAAACCGACTAGAACAGGCCAGGGGGTGGGGGGAGAGTCAAATCCTTTTTAGCGCCATAAATTAACTTCATTTCCGTGCCAGACGCAACACGACAGGCAACAACCGTCTCTGCGGTGAGGGTTGGCTGGGGTTAAAGGATATGCGGGATGAGTGAAAATGTTTGATATAGGTTTGAATCGGGATTTACACATGAGCTGCACTTTTGAGAGTAAGATTAAAACAATGAATTGAGAGGATATCAGTCGATTTCCCCCCCATAGCTGGGCTCCCAGATGAGCACTCATTCATTGGCTGGCTTTTAATTTATTCGGGGAATGGTTGTTTATTGACTTTACTCTTTTCTCTCTGTATCTTAATAAACTACCCATCAAAATCACATCTCGACTTTCCATAGTTTCTCCCCGTCCCCCCGTGTCCCCGTCCGCTGTATCCACAGTTGCAATCAACGCAGAGACAGACGAGCCAAATGAAATTTCTCTCCATTTTTGAAGCTCCAGGCACGTACGTACCTCATACGCACAGACACAAAGGGTGGACATTGCGGGGGATCGAGGAGGTAAATGCCTTCACACATATTTGCATGCTATAAATGCGACAACATACACATACACATACACATACACACACAGACACCAACACAGAACGACAAACACGTACATGAACACGCACACGCCTACATATTACGCAAATTCCATGCTCAATTTCAGATTTGAGCAAACGGCATACCTGAGCAGGAGAGCAGGAGGGTAGGAGGGAAGGAGTGGATTGGAGTGGAGAGGGACACAGAGCAGCACATTCACAGGACACGACGCCCAGGAGCAGACACAGAAATCAACTCTGCTTACGTGGCGCAATGATAACGTGTACTTGGATGAGCTGCCGAATAAATCGGGTTTCTCGGTGCGTTTTTTGGGCCCGGGCCTGGGGCCTAACCCAAAGTTTCTCTGGAAAGCAAATTATGCTGATGACAACAGTAACAACAACAACAACGGCTAGTGAAGAGCGCCAGCTTCTGCGGCCGAAGGTTTTGATACTCTTAATTCCTATTGAAAAACTACAATAAATTCATCCCTTTCATTGATTTTATTTGGGAAAGGTGTAAAGCCGGGAGTCTAGTGCGCTCAGGAATATTAGGGGCTACAAGGATCCTTGTCTGGAGCGGGTTTTAATAGGTTTTCAAATCATGTCGATGGGTTAAATTAGTTGAGTTGCAATCAATTAAGAAAATAACATCGGATGAAAATTCTATGGTGATGGGTTTTAATTTGTTGGCCGTGGTGGAACTTTTCAATGAATATATTCATACATAATTCTTAACGTTGCAAGCAGCTGCTTAAAGTCCAAGGGTCCAATGTGGGGACTAGGGTATAACAACGGCCTTGGCAATTGGTGAACGTGAACGTGCCAGAAGTTGTCAACTTGTCGGGCGGGGGAAACACAACACCTTTCGGAGGTACGAATATTTGGGATTTATCTCGTACCACACCTTTATTGGGCCATTGATGAATTTTGAATGATTTTGCTTATGCATCGCAGCAGGACTGGCAGCACAGATTGGCCCGATAAAACGGCATGAGATTTTGCTGTTCATTTGGGATTAGATTAAAGAGAAGATTGGCCGTTGGAGCAGCTACTTTCATCGAATGAAATCTCATAATCTGCTGCTCCTCTTCTTGGAATTCAATAACCTTCTGCCGCCCGAATCTTATCTGCCGAGCAGCTAGATTTCCCTCCAGCTGTGAGCGAGCTGAAGGACATTGCAAGTGATTTATGGCATGCCACATTTGAATTACTTCTAGGCCCAGAGTGAACCGAGTCTTTGGGTAATTGTGTCGCCGAGCCAGACCATATATCATCGTGTAGTGGTCTTGCATATGCCAGAAGCAGTTTAAACAACAAGGAACCGGCCTGGTTCTGGCTGTGTCTCTGCCTTTGTCATTGACATATATGCCACGCCTAGTGGCAGACACGCGACAGCATCACAAGCAGCAGCAGCCACCAAATGTATCCATAAGATACTCCTACTTGAGCTACACACATTTTCATATCTATCACACTTGTGATAACAAAAACTTTCGCATGCCAGATAGATTTCTCGTTATTTCTGTTATTTTGTTTCGAGAGGCAATAACGCAACAGCCAGGGAAAATTGACTAAGCAAAATGGAATCAGCCGAGTATATTCTCCAATAAAATCACACACACACATTGAATCGAATCGAGCTCATAAATTCGCCCCACCAGCAGCACGTCAATCACACGCCCTGCCGGAGACCAAAATAAAACTTTGCCAAGTAACGAAAACTTGTTCATTATTCGAAAATGAGAATTCGAATGAAAAGAAAGCACCGAGTACTCGACTCAAATAATTAAAATAAACACGTTCAGTGATAACAAACTCGCACTCGCACTCGCACTCGCACTCGCACTCGCACTTGTGCACTTGATTAAAACACAGCATCGATAAATTGGTCTGGCATTATGAACAATTCTCTTTTGCCCCAGTTAATGCTGCAAATAAATTGAAAACACTTTTATGCGGAATAAAATATACATGTTGTTTTTGTATATCTGTATGTATGCATAATATTTTTGGATGGGTTAAAAGCATGTGGGGTTTAATGGGTTACACATTGGAGTATTGGCACGAGAGTGCTTTTGCTTTTGCTTTTGCTCTGGCTCTGGCTCCAGCTCTGGAGGGCTCTTTACGGCTGGCGGGCGTTTGCCCTTTTATGGGGACTCGCCCCGGCAATTGTGTGCAGGTCGAGAGGCGTTGACGACCTCTGGGTCAAGCAGCTGGGTATTCTTTTCGTCTTTTGACAGCTTTGGACAGCCACCATCCACAGGGTAGGGCCAGAGGAGAACCCATCATAACAGCAAACAATGTCCACGCGTTTCAATTAAAGATTCGAAAGGAAAGTGCATAAGTGGCTGCCTCTTTAATCTCTTTAAATGGGAGTGAAACACATATCAATATCATATCTTTGAAGCCTCCTCCTCATAGAACATTCGAAATAAATACCATACATATTACAGGGTGCATTCTTTGACTCATCCGAAACAATCTGCAAGCCAATGTGCGAGGACACTCTTCTGCTGGGAATCGTAAAAAAAGTGTTTACATTTCATTCATAAAATATCAATTACGGACATGTGTGACAGCTATGTGTGTGTGCGTGTGCGTGTGTGTGGGTGTATGGGTTTTGTAAGTCAAATCGATATTATACAAATACGTGAGGACATCAGAGTTCATTGCCGGAGTTTCAGTTTGGCTTTTTCGCCCGCTGTGTGACATTTAAGGCCAATATGGTGCACAACACGCACACTGATGGAAATTTAACGAGTTGCGCGACAGCAGTAGGAGCAACAGCGGCAGCAGCAGCAGCAGCAGCAGCAGCAGCAGCAAGGACACCCCCAGAGGACACTCCTGTAATGCATAGCAGCACATTATAATCAGCTGTCAGTGGTGAAGAGAGGCGGTAGCCAGAGAAGCGGGGCCAAGAAACGACTCATAAACAACTCGTTGGAAAAGTTCCGGAGACTTTATGCTGCATAAAATATGAAAATAGTTTTATGAGAAAATTGTAAATACTTATGTACCTATAAAAATATCAAGCTCTTATTTTGAAGATGAAATACTTTCAAAAGGTACAACAACCTTAAGATCTGAGTCCCATCTGAACCTCGGCATACTCGAGTTTCATCAAGAGTCCGATAGACCCGATGGATAGGGGCCACTTCCACCTGTATTTACAAAGAAATGCCTTGATAAGGAACTATTTGAAACAGCCCTGCAACAGAAGAGATCCTTCTAACCAAACACCCATTTGCATTAGGAGGAGGGAAAAAGATTTATGATTATTTATATGTATATACACCCTTGTTACTGGTTACACCAAGATTAATCTGTATTAAGTTTTACGGAAAAATAAACATTGCTTATCTTGATGAAGAGCACTTTAAAAATGGGTCAAACACTTTCGCAGAGTGCGCCTCGAAAAAGCATCAAAAATAGCAAATATACAAATGGTCTGGCGTGTAAACCCATTTTGAAAGTGGCAAAAAAACGATGGTAAATATTTTGCCACTATCCAGAATCCAATTCCATCAGCAGCGAGAGCTAATACAGCTCTAAATGCAGCAACTATCTTTAAGCGAATCGAATAAAGCCAAATAAAAGGCGTGCCCATTCGCTGTGGCCTTGAGGCCCCTCCATTTAAGTGAATGCGAGCCCCCAGCGCTCGCATAACTAAGCAGCACTGATGCTGGGACCCCCCCACCCCCAACCCGACCCAACCCCAGGTCACCCTTTTCCACCCCTACTTAACATCCGCTTGCAGCACCTGCAGTCTTCTGTCTGCCGTCTGCAGCACTTTGCTGCCTACTTTGGGGCGCCACTCAATTATTTATGTGCCCCTGCAGTGTGGCGCTCATATGAAGCGGGCGAACTTTTTTGCACCTCCCACCACCCCTCTATACCCGGCCAAACCCCCGGCCAGACCCCCGGCAACCACTAACATGGAATGTCTTTAATGTTAATGACTCGAGTGCAGCGGCAGAACTTTCGCAAACGCTTAAGGCGGCTTTTGTGGCAAGACGGCAAGACTTTCTCATTGTGTGTATGCGTGTGTGTGTATGGGTATGTGTATGTGTATGTACGAGTGTGCGGGAATCTCAAATCTCTGGTGACAAGTTTCCGCTGCATTCGGCGGAGCAGAAGAGAGGGAGAGGGAGAGGCAGAGGGACATAACTTTTTATTATAATATGCAGGCTCTCATTAAAAACGCATTAAGTATGCATTGTAAATCATGATTGTGCCATAAGTAGCACTCCGTAGCACTCAGCCTCCGTATCCACACACTCGTGGCCGCCTCCCAGCGGTGCATCGGCGACAGTGGCGTCTCACCCGATAATTGACAAGATACGAGATATTATGCGTATATTATGCGAGTGTCAGAGTATGCAGCTGTTGAGCTATCATTGCCATCGACCCGAGGACAAGCCACAGATGAAGTTCCCCCTAATCCCTTACAGCAGAATATCGCCATGGGAATGGGAGAATCACTTTTATTTAAAGGAGCTTCTTCACAAGCCTTCAGAAACGATTTTTGCACCATTTTCCCTTTATCTATTTAACATGTTAATATCCCAGCCCCAGCCTGAGAGTGTGACAGACCTTTTTGTGGGCCATTAGAAAGAGAAAAGCTCTCTCTATCTCTCTCCCTCTCTTCGAATGAGCTAGCTGTAATAAATATTTTATGAAGGCCAGACAGCAACAGCCACAGCCCAAGCCACAGCACAACGGGACAGGGACAGGCTTCTCTACAGGTAGCCGTACCGTCATAAAAAGGTAGGACTTTGTAGAAAAGATTGCGCTGATGTGCTGAAAATTTCTTCCTTCCGTCTTGTCAACAAAACAGCCACACAATTGGCTGGCAAATGGCTAAGCGTAAGCGTCTGGCAGCGACCCAATAGAGGGCTAAGATTGTCCCTGTGTCCCTTTTGCCCCCTTTGTCCCCATCATGCGCCACTTCCTTATGTGTGTGGGTGCCCTAGGGGTCTCTCGGCATTTCTTTATTCATTAGCATTTCGTCTGGCGGAATGGAAGCGAGTGGCGAGCAGAGGCTAGAGAGGGAAATCCAAACATTAATATTAAATTTGGGTTGGCTTTCGGTCTGCTTTTCGGATGCCTTTCGGACTAATTTGCTGGAGCACAAAATGCCTAACAAATTTAATCAGTAAACCGGCAAATTAGTTACTCTATGCCAAACAAACGAATCTATATACTAAAGACCATTTCCGTTTGTTGCTGTTGTTGTTGGAAGGCCAATTTACAATGCAATCTAGTTGTTGTTCCCGGGGCTTAGGGATTTTATTTAAACATATTTTGAGCTTTCAATGAAATTTATGGGCCTTGCAAAATGCAAAATCTGCGCTAAAACGTTTTTAATTGCTTCTCGTGGAGAATAAATCGATGCTAAATTGATTCAATTTCAACTAATTTACCCTCATTATGTTTTGCAAATTCTTTTGTAGTATTTTAACACCTATTTCCGATTTTAAATATTTATCCTCTATTTTTTTAAGTCTAAAACCCATAATATATCCCCTGGAACATACATATATGTGGGGAGCTCGAGCAAGCGGTTGAAATTTAATAGAAACCACAAAAACACAGCAACGACCCCCCGGTGACTCCTAAAAAAATTACCTATCACCGCTTAGAGGCCGCACAAAAAACAGGAAACCCATTTACCATAACGCTGGGGCAATAAAAATAACAAGCCGCATCAAATTTTCAAGTAACGTTCAGCCAGGGGGAAATACAAACAAATATAATTGCCGAAAGGAAGAGGCTGGGCTGTCTGCGGCATTGGCCTCTTTTTTGTACGGGTTCACATATTTCTAGGGGGACACTGGGGGGTCACGTCACACACAAGTTGTCGCCTGGGAAATTTTCAAATGGTACGTAAAACCAATATAACATTGATCTTGGAAACTCTTGGAAATTGAAACAAACTAAATTAAGGAATGCTGTGATGGAATACGAATTCATTCCCATCGCAAGGCTGTTGCTGCTCTTCTGCTGTGATTTCTGAGAGAGGTTTGAAAATCGTTTACTCTTCCCCCCAAGAACAATGCCAATTACTCCGATTCGAAAAGCTGCTAGAGTTATCACAAGCTCTCTCCTTTCCTGTCTTATCGAAGGCAAAACTAATCGATTAGATGGTCCTAAGCGCATTGCATTGTTGGGTTGACCTACACAGATCTATGATAAGGTGATGTCAAAGTGTTCTCAATAAAAACTAAGCACCAAAGTGTGATCCGAGCAAGTCGGAACGGGCCAAAACGTACACTTAGAACAAAAGGTAAGGTAAAAAGGAAAAATTCAGAAAAATTATTTTAGGTAATAAATAAATAGAATTTATAAATATTATATATAACATTTGTAGGAAAAATATTTCATCATAATTGAATTAATTTTAAAATCCAAATTGAGCCTTTTTTCTCTGTGTGTGGAAATTCAAAATTAATAAAACTAAAAAACTACAAACTTAATTAATGAGTGACGCGTTAATGTCAAATGGAAGACACAAGACCCAGATATAAGAAATAGTAAGAAATACATATCCGTCCAGTCAAGAGGCTCTGACAAATGATGTGGGACTATGCTCTCGCCTGCTCCTTCTCCTTTCCCCCTCCATTACCCCTCAAGTCCTGCCTGGGGTTGGGCCTGGCAATGCAATCAATTTTCTCGAAAATTTTTGTCATTTGTTAAATTGGAAATTGCTAGCTGCAGGTCATCCACTCAGTGGGTGAGAGAGGGGCAGAGTGCAGAGAGAGAGAGCTGAGAAATTCTTTTGGACATTTCGAGAATTCTCTTTGTCCTAGGCCTACCGACCAACAGATGGCCATGTCCTTTGCACATTTTGTTGATTGGTCGCCTTCAGGGCCTCCGGAGCTGTGCAAAACTTTTGTTGATTTTTAATTGCGTCGATTTTTCGTCTTGCACTCAAATGAAATAATTTATAGCCCAGACGAAACGACCACACAATAAGTCCCCTAGCCTCTTTCGAGATCATTTCAATAGCGGATACAATAGATAAATAAAATACAAAATACAATCCTTTATGTCTGGTCTGGCGCCAAAATAGAGCCAGAGTCAACGTTTAGCTGCGGCGTTAAACCTCCGAATCCTTCGAATCCGAGGCGGCAGCTCAAGAGCTTTATAGTAATTGTTATGTCATTATTATGGCTAATTTTGGAGAGAAAGCAGACACACTCTTTCTCCGTGTGTAGCTCTGGTTCGCCGGCTCTCTGGAAATGGTTTTTAATTCTTTTTATTACCCTCTGAGGCAGACAGTGGAAAATTTCGACAGTCTGCGACAGCCGGGCCATCGTGGCGTATGTGTAATATAATTGTGTACGAGTATATGTCGCAGACAGAGTAAAGGACAATTGCTTTATCGTCCTGCACGCACTCACACATGCTCACGTTTTATTGAAGTGTTTAACTCATGACCAGACATTAAGAACGTCTCTCTCTCTCTCTCTCTCGCTCTCACACTCGCTCTCTTTCTGGTTTATCTCCTGCTGGGCAATCAAAGCGTTGTCCTTTTACGGTGTCTCTCCAGCTTCCTTTGATGGCAACTGCAGTGGAAGGCTGGCAGCACTTGGCCGCATCTTGGCGCATCATCAACGCCAAGTTAATGCCATTGCAGCACCCTCTCTCTCTCTCTCTCTCTCTCTATCTATCTATCCTTCCTTCTCTCTGCAGCAGCAGCGAGATCTTTCGGGTCTCTGTGTGTGTTGTGGCATTTATGGTGCACTTCTGGCATCCTTCTGTGGCTGGACGATGCGTCATGGCCTGGCAAGACAATTAATTTAACGCTCAGCGAACACACACACACCCGGAGAAAACATGGCCCCGGAAAACCCTGAAGATTAAGATGCCGGAAAATAAAGAGCAGCATTTTTCAGGGTAAAATCTATTATATCAACACAATTTCGAAGATTCTGTGTATGGATATGTGCATAGAGCTATCCTCAGTTATTTCTCTGTCCCTCGTTGACAGTCACGTCCTGCTCGAGCTCGTCGTCCTCTCCATCGGAATCCCGATCGGGTGCTTCCTCGATCTGCTTGGTGTAGTAGTCAGCCTTTTGCTTGGCGAGATCCGCATCCCGGAGCTGACGGGCAGACCTTAGATCATTGGCCAGTGTCGCGTACTTCTCCTGCTCCCGATAGTTTCCTTGCTGCAGGGTTTTGGGGGTAAAATAAAATATATATTAGCTAATTAGATTAAATCAGGGCATTAGTTATTAAAGGGGGAACTCAATTGTGACAAGAGACGGGATCTGTAAACGGAAATATTTCGAGAAATTATGGTTAAAATATTATGCTGCAGCGACCTGTAAATACAGTAGAATAATATATAAATTAGCTCTGTAAAACGGATTAGATATTAGTATTTATAGGTGGGTTTTCGTGTGGTAATGAAGGTCGAAACATATTCTCACGACTGCAGCTAAAAGAAAATTGGGAGGATTGTTAGTTGGAAATCATCTGTCTGCGTCTCAGGCTGCAAATAAAAGTAAAATCAATTAATTTACATATTAAATAAACGCAGATCTTGCCAGGGAGTATATTTTATTGGGAGCTTAAGGGACAGATATGCAGTCAACTCAACTAAGCCCCGCCCTAAAATGACCTCCAATGCTCAGCAGAACCTTTCGCTGTCTTCCGTTTGCTCCTTCTAATCGTGGCTCTTCTCTGTCTCTGTCTCTGTCTCCCCCCTCCACCTCCACCTCCACTCGACTGCTACTCCACCGCCACTCCCCTTCAGTTCAATTCATTTAACTGTGTTAAATTAAATCACAAATCAAAAATCAATTACAGTTATTACGACGACGACTGCGACGATGTCTACGATTTCCAATCTCTAAACGAGCGCCCTCTTCCAGCCCCCCTCCCTTTCACCCTCACGCTGTCTGCAACAACAGCTGCAACCCG
Source organism: Drosophila miranda (assembly GCF_003369915.1). Classification (NCBI taxonomy): domain Eukaryota; kingdom Metazoa; phylum Arthropoda; class Insecta; order Diptera; family Drosophilidae; genus Drosophila; species Drosophila miranda. Next base: position 19,610,026 of record NC_046674.1, read on the forward strand.
TACTGGGGAGGGGGAGGCCGGGCCGGGTCGGGGTCCCATCCGAGAGCGGAAGTGCCGGGCGACCTCTATCTCTAGCTCTGACTCTGACTCTGACAGTGGCTGCTACTTGGGAGCGGAGCACATTCCTGCAATCTGTTCGGTCTGCCTTTCTGCCATTTGCTAGCTGGTTGCCTGCCTGCCTGCCTGCCTGCCTGCCTGCCTGACTGCGACTTCCACCCGGAGCTTCATCAATAATGATGTTATCGGTTACACGGGCACACACACCCAGACAGTTGGAGAGGAGGGCATGAGGATGGGGCCACAGGCAGAGGCAGAGGCAGAGGCAGAGCACACGCTGCATATTTATTTAAAGTTTTATGGGTCCAGGCCGTGTCCGGGCCAGGCCAAGGGGTGCACCATCCAGATGAAGTTTAGTTGTTGCCAGAAGTAGAGGTGGGAATGGGAATGGGAATGCCAACGGTGGAGGAAGCAATTCCAACTGGTTTTTAATTTCGATTTGATAAAGATTTTAATATTGTTAGCCGGAGATGAAGGAGAAGGAGATGGCAACATCAAATTAATGTAACGGATGTTGATTGCTCGACGAGCTAAAAGTGATTGCCTATTGCAGGGGAGGGGGGGGCCCAGCCCCCCAGGCCCGATTGACTTTTTTCCCATGTCAGGGTAAAAGTGGAATTTTTCAGAAAATAGTTTAAAAAGCGTAGCATTTATTCAAAATTCATCCAAAAAGCCCTCAAATTTTCATATCTAACAAAGCTTTAAAAATTGATATCAACAGATTTGCTCCGAGAGTGAAAATTGTAAAAAGAAATTAATTGAACTGCAAACCGAATATTTAATTTAAATATGGAACAGTTTCTTTTTTCCTATGCCATTTTTCTATGGGTGTTCTGGTCTCTCATGGGAGACTGCAATCAGTTTCAGCCTTTTTCGAATGATCTATGGAGAAACCTTTCTGGAAACCCCTTTAATTTTCTGAGAGCTGGACCCCACCCTTCTGCTGTTAAGGCATTTGCTTTGTCATTTTGCTGGAAATTAATTCCCATTCATGTACATTGTACAATCTGCCAGACACTGATACTTTTTATTTCGGTGGTTGCAAAATTTCATTAGGGAGCAGCAGCTCCCCCCCAGACGGAAAGCCACCCCCAGTGCTGACACAACTCCCGGGAACTTCATTTGTCCAACGACATGGGGCAGACAGTAACAACTCTCGAGTGAGTTTTATGAGTTCTGGCTGAAATAGAAATGGCTGCAATAACACTAAAGAACTTCCCGAGTCCCCAACAGATGCTGGGCAATTACCGATTGCCATAGATTGAAAAGTTTCCCAGGGAGGATAACCATTTACTCCTTGGAGTTTGGCTGGTCCTGATTAATTCTGAAAGGAACCCTCAAACTGCATTGTCATTTGCATATCCAGGGCCAAACGAGAGTGGGAGAGGGAGCGAGCGAGAGAGAGGGAGAGGCAGAGGCAGAGGCAGAGGGAGAGCAAGCAAATGGCAATTTATGTTGGGGCTCAGATTTTGTGGTTTTACTTTTCCGCATCATCAAATCGAAGCAGGATCCCTTCCTCAACATGGGAAACATCATGACTGGCGTAATTTACACACCAATGACTTTCGAATCCACTAACACACACACACACACACACACAGACCCATATGCAAACGTACACACACATATCTATGCATGTACATTACATATATGGATATGGATAAAGACTTGGGTCTCATCTCGGGCTAATCTTATCGGGCGTGGCACAGCTCATATAGCTTCGCAAAATCGCTTTAATATTGAAATTGCCAATTTCGATATTCATTAAATGTTGCGATGCTGAAAGAGGAACGCCGGAATGGTGCCAAGCGAGAGGATGGTGAGGAGGGTGGGGTGGTATAGACCTCCTCCCTCGCCCCCCTGTGCAAGAAAGCGTGCTTATCCCGACATCAGTTGTGGGGACCTCAGCCCCAGCCCCAAGTGCGATGGAGCGGTGGGCGGGCAATCAAAATCCATAAACATCAATGTCGCTAAGCAGCAAAGTCAATGCACTGAACGAAATTTTAATACAAATTTTAATCTAAACATACATAATAATTCCCAAAATTAACCTACACTCAGAGAAAAATAAACACTCTGATATTTAAATTAAATATTTTAAAATTTTAATATTACACACATTTTATTAAAATATAAAATATGAAATATATTAAAAAAAGTGAATCTAAATTTTAAAATATTTAATATAAATATTTTTTTTATTTTATCTTACATTTATTTACATTAAATTAATGTAAATATGAAATATATATAATTTAAATATCAAAATGTTAAATTTAAGCATGAAATATATTGATTATTAAATATTTTTGATATATATTAAATCCAATATTCTCATATTAGTATCAAAATGCAAGTAAACAAATTTTTTTTAACTATTTCCACTCTCGGAAAAATTCTTTTGGCATGTATTTTTAAATTTAAGTGTGTTTTCTCTGGGTGTAATCTTTCCGTTTCTTTGAGATACATGCATATGTACTCCATGGAAAGCTTTTCTTTTGGTGCACATTTTTTCCCCAGGAATCTATCTCATTTCCGCTTTTCGCCTCAGTCACCAAGCAAAAATTTTGTTCTCACGCATTTTATATTTAATTTCTTATCAAGGCATCATGGCAATTGCGGTTCATTATAAAGAGAACAAAAATGTTGTACCCCATGCGACTTGAAGCTTTAAGATCCTGGGGAGCCAGAGGCCCACTAGTAGATTCGAGTGGGAGTGGGAGTACGAGTACGAGTATATGTATTCATATATAGATTCATGGCGGTTCGGTTCGTTTATGCCTTGTGTAAATTTCATCAAAATAAATACAATTTATAGCGCAATAAGCCAATTTATGCCTCGTGTTCTACGGCTCCGTTCCTCGCCCTCCCCTCCCCTCTCCTCCTCCTCTCTACGCACAATTTACATAAATTTAGCAAGTCAAGTAGGTGGGGGGAGCGGTGGGGAGGGTAGAAGGAAATGTTATATATGTGTAAACAGCGAATAAATAATATTTGATTACCCCCGTAGGGGGGCGGGGAGGGGCTGCGAGTGGGGGATCGCCATAATTCAGACCAACTGAATTATTGTTTAACTTTCTGTTTAGAATTCTAATGGACGCTGTTACATTTTTTCCTAGAAGCGCTAAGCGGCCTATTGTTTTCTGTAACTGTTTTGGTAAATGTTTGAAAAACTAATCATTCGATTCGAATACTTATAGCGAACATCCCCCGATTAATCACACTGTATTCCGAGCAATAGGAAAAAGGAAAAAAATCTAGATAAAAACAGTTCAAAGAGCGAGAAAACAAATGAGCGAGAAGAAACGCAATTAAAGCAGCACATGGCACCGAGGACAGACCACAGTAGAGCGAAAAGAGAGAAGAAAAATGTGCCCGGGGACAGAGCGAGAGAGAGAGAGAGCAAAGAGGGAGGAGAAGTGTCACACAGTGCGTATGTGGAACATTTTTTAATTGCTGGACATATGTTCAAGTAATTGCTGCAACAGTTTATATGGAAGTGGGGGGGAGGGGTGGAGAGTGCTGCAGAAAGAAAAACTCTTTTGTGAAAATGATACAGTTTCTGTGGTTTTCTTTGCACTCATTACTCTCGTTGGTTAAACGCTTTGGTTATTTTTTTTTCCTTTTCCACACGGTACTGTGGTACTCGTATTTGTTTTAGAAAAAGGATCAACTTGAACTAGAGAGTAATCGTATGTTTGTCTAACTAAAGACAATGTTGGCACTATTCCATTTACTACTCTTTAATTTGAAAGCATCTTTAAACTTGGTTTCCAATTGCCTATTGTATCTATAGTTCATTGTCCCATCTGGTTCATCTTTTGCCTAAGACTGCACTTGGCATTTGAACTTAAGCCCAACAGATCCTCTCTGGCGCTCTCCCACCAAAGGCATGTCCCACTCATAATCCTTTCAGAACCAATTCCTGGGCCTTGTACACAGGGCAGGGCAATAAATTTCCGAGGCACGGTGCCTCGGTGCCTCCGACTAGGCTCAACAGCGAGTCTAACAAGCTCTAAGTGAAAAATAGAGAAAAATGACGTACACACAAGATAAACAACACAACCGAGGGACGAGGGACGAGGGAGGGAGGGACACAGAGTGCGCGCAGAGAACCGAGAGCTACATAAAGTAAAACTGTATTTAATTAACCGACATTGCAATTACAAATTCTGTGCAACGCGGCGGAGAACTGGACCCAGGGCTGGGACCAAGGGCCATGGCCAGGACCGGGACCGGGACCGGGCCGGGACCAGGACAGGGCCTCTCTCTGCCTCCCCTGTGACCAACTGAATCAGAAGCAGCAGCAACAGCAGCAGCTGCTGTTTGGCATACTAAAAAGAAGCCGAGTAAAAACCCAAAGCGAGTACGACGGGACGAGGACGGGGTAGAGACGGAGACGGAGACGGGGCAGCGCAAAACAATTTCATTTTGTGCACAGCCCGGCTGGAACTTATAGGGGAGATGGGTGGGGCTGAAAGCGCCATAAATGTGGCCTGGAAGCGGCACAGTGGTGTGGCAACTACACGAAAAGGATATCTAATCTACACCCCAATTCATTTCACCTCAAAAGTATCTTTTCCCCAGGACTTTGATCCACTGTCCTGGACACTATTCGGGGGCTAACTTCTGCACACAATGCAGCAGTTTTCAAGGCGTGCAAACAAAAGCGCAGCAGAAGCAGCTGACGGAACTCCTAGTATAGGACGAAGATATAGAAACAGAATAAGAACAAGGAGGCGAAGGAGCAGAAGCACAAAAAGAAGTCTAAGGGGAAGAGAAAGTGGAAGCAAAGCTGCCTTTTGTTTATGGCTTTCAGAATTTACACCTTAACGAACTGACAAGTTCTTCCTCCGCAGAGACTAGAAGGAAAAGAAAAATTAACGGTAGCCAGTTATCATCCAGAAACAGAAGCAAAGCCCTTTCCTCACTGCCTTTCAACTCTTATCGGTTTTGTCCCCAGGCAGCAGACAGAGTTGTTACAACAACAGAATGTAAGAGAAAGAAAAGAAATGTAAAAAAGTTGTGCATAACTCAAAAAAGTCTTAATGAATTATGAGCCCAATGTTGCCGGTGTGGAGCCTGCGTCCCCGTCTGTTCGCTCGTCTGCGAATCCCGCTGCAAGTGGCAGGAGCGAAATTCCCTTTAAGACGGATCTGTGTCTGGGCTGTGGCTGATGATGATGGCTGGGATATGTTGGGGGGCTGTGTGGGGTTTCAGGTGAACGTCTAGAGCAGTATCTTTAATAGGAGCTCGTTTTATTCGCTACTTTCGATGTTTGACACTCGCTCGGTTTGATACTCGCCCCGTTTGACACTCGCCCGATTTGACACTCGCCCAGTCGTATCTGTCGCTGGTGAAGAAACGAGTTCTACCCCTTTCTGGTTTTGTGTTCTTCCCTACCACTCAGAGAAAAATGGCATTAAACTAAATATTCGGTACGAAATACGAAATTAATTTTATATTTAAATCAAATATTTTCGTATTAAATGTCAGTGAAATCCGTTTCTTATTCCAACTTCCAGTCCCGTAGCAAGTCTATTGGGATACATTTTCAAATGTAACTGCAATTTATAAGAGTATCAGTGTTTTTTTCTCTGAGTGTAGCTTTGTTGTTTGCGGAACAAGCGAAACAAATGTATTTGGTTACTTCCTTGCTGCTTCATAAACACCCTTGGGACCACATGACACCGAATAACAGTCCATTTATTTTAATTATTATTGCTATTATTGCCATATACTGAGCAACTACCAAAAAACAAGGGCCTGCAGCAGCAACAATGAAGCAGAGAATGAAAGCCACTCTGCATGCACGTAAATACCGAGAGTTCTCTCTCGGAGAACAGTCTACAATAAATAAAATTTCAGAGAATAAAATCTAAACAACTGAAATGAATGTTGCCAGGCGACTGAAACAATAGAAGAACGGAAGGGGAAGCGGCAGAGGGAGAGGGACAAGGAGAAGTAGAAACAAGCAAACAAATACATAATTCCATGTCACACAATGATGAAAGTTTTGTAATGTTTGATGTTCCTTTCCCTCCATGTCCTCCATGTCCTCCATAGCGCTCCTTCAGCACCATCCCGCGCTCTCGCTCTTTCTGCTTGCACTTGCAGAAAATTAAGCAATTTAATTTAATAGATACAGGAAGGGGTGTGTGGGGTGTGGGGTGTGGCGTGTGAGCGGAGGGGGGGAGAGCAGAGCATGTAGCTGTAGCTGTGCACAACTGGAGCATGTCCTCGCCATATTCTGCTGCTCCTTGCTGCTGCAGGACAATAATTCAACACGTATTTAAATGCATATCCCACTCCCTGGGAACACTGGAAACACTGGGAAGCGTCTTGCAAATGAAAATTTACTGTGCATGTACTATCCCCAGCCCCAATCCGCCAGAAACAGAAACGGAACCCAGAATCACAGCCAGAGACAGGGACCGAGCCAGAGCTCTCCTCTGGGCGGGGCACCGCTCGTTCTGAAATATTGTTTGAGCCAGTTGTGTGTGTGTGTGTTGGTGTGTGTTTGTGGAAAAAGTTGGGCCAACAAAACGGAACTACAATTGCAGGCAGAGAGTCCAATCGAAAAGCTAAATCACAAATGTTTTTGCCCCACCACGAAGTCCGACTCTAAACAACTAATTTCAGCTTAACCCAGTTTGGCCGCATTTCCAAAGCAATTACCGAGCTCGGGGGCTTGATCTCTGATTTATGAGCACAACAATACCGAACCGAGCACAATACATTTTTGTCATTTAATGCAAGTTGAAGATAAATTATGGCCGATTATCTGTGGGGGGCGGTGGCTGTCAATGGGTCGGAAATCAGGCAACATCCGCTCCATGAACGGATATCCGGTTTGTTCGCACGTTCACGCTGTACTGCGTCCCCGAACGAGGGAAAAATCAACTTCGGCATTGGCATTGGGGAGCTTTTCGCGATCTATTCATGCTTTCGTAATTTGTTCAATGAATAAACGAATGGGGTAGAATGATCCACAGCTTTAATGAATGATTCACAGCTGCAACGAGTAGCGAGTAGTGGAATTTGAGCGAGTAAAAACCAACGAGCGCAACGCGTGCAAAGAACGACTGCCACCCACACAGAAGGCAGACCACTTTCCCTTCTCTCTCGCATGTTTAATTCAATTCCATGGCAATTTCTATTAAGCCCCAACAACATGCTTGAGACGACACTCATTGAAGTCAGCATTCATTCATTCAGTCATTCATTCCCTCAGCTTGTCATTCAGCCAGGGAGACACGCCCACTCTCAGCACTTCAATTTTGGATATATTTTCCTTTCCTTTTCACCCAACCAAAATGGCAAACAAGCCCGAATTGCGAAGATACAGACTGAGACTCTGGCACTGGGGGGCTGAGTTATTACGCAAATTTAGCATTTGAATAGAAAATCGAATATTTCAAGTGGCTGGTAATGACATTTCTGCTCCTCGAGCATTCAGGCATTCCAGCAGAAGCTTCAGTTGTCAGTCAACGGCATTTTTGAGGTAAGCATTTGCACTGGGCTGGGCTGTGGCTGTAATTGAAGCTGGCATGTGATTTATTAACTCAATAATGGCACAGATAGCTCTCAGCACAATCCCATTCCCTCTCACCCCATCCCATCCCATCCCTTCCAATACCATCCAATACCATCCCTTGCTCTTCGCGACCTCCCACCTCTTCCTGTTGTTAATGCAAAGAAAAATTGATGCAAATTTTCGCAGAATTTCTCGCTCACGCCCCTCGAACCGAATTCCACTTAAATTCCGCGCATAATTCGATTTTGCATTCAAAAAGAGGGAAGCAAGCAAATTTGTATTAATCGAAATGTATTCAACTTGAAGGCGACGCGACCCCCAGGCATATGCCCCGGGATTCTGTTTTGTGCTGCTGATTTCTTTTGTGGTGAGGCGTAATTGAAAGATCTACAGGGGTAGTCTACGCTGCTGACTCAGACTCCGGTCCGACTCGCCTGGAAGGAGTCTCCTCCTTGGAGATTAGCATAGGACAACTCACCCGCCCCACCCCGCCCCACCCCGTCAAGGGATATAGCCCTGGACTTTCTGGACTTGTGACAATTTATGGAGCCCATAGCCCCTCGCATTGGACTCGCTTTTGTCGCTGCCATTAGACAATTACGCCATAAGCTTTTTGGCTTACTCTCCGGCTGGATTTTCTGGCTATTTTTGGGTTAATTATTTCTGAATGTCGAGGCGACTGACAGAGAGGCAAAAACATTTCCGTTTCCGTTTGTCAGCTACGATGTCGCCATCATCAATCTATATAAATGTGCTGGTACACACAGAGAAAAAAAGCCCCACCTCTGGAAGAGTGGAAATTGTACAAACAAAAAACAGTTTTCACTTTCATTTTAACATAAATATGAAAATATTTGATCAAAATAAACATATTTCCTACCAACTTACTATATTTGATTTATTTTATAGACTTTTTCATAGTTTTATGTTTAAATCAAAGAGAAATCTATTCAATTTCATTACGTTTGGGCTTATTATTGTTTCTTTTTGTTATGGGACTTTTCTCCGAGTGTAGTGACAGCGTCCTCCCACTGTCGTTCCCCTGCCCAACGCCATTCCTTAAGGCCTCGTCTAATATTTCAAATGGAAAGGCTTTTAAGTAGCTGTTGGCATTTTCGATTTACGACGACTAACATGTGCATTCAAGCAGCCCCATCTTGGCCCCTCTCTCTCTCTCTTCCTCTCACTATGTATATATATTGTATTAGCTGCAATAACAACCATAACAAAGCACTTCCGAATGTACACAACTGGAGGAGGGAACGGGAGTGAAGCCCTAGTGGAGGGCACAAGGACCAACTAGGACAATTGGTTAGCAGGCTGCACTTGCCCTGCACTTGGGAGAACAAATTACAAATAATTACATGGGAAAGGCCATGCAGGTGCAGGTTCAGGTGCAGGTGAAACTCCCCCCCAGCCCTGTTGCAGGTGTAAACTGGCCCGCTTTGTTGCATGTGTCGCTTGCTCTTAACGTCGGTGGTCCGCCCACTGATGCTGGTGATGATGATGATGATGACGATGACGATGATGGTGGTGGTGGTGGTGGTGGTGGTGGCTGCTCTTACGGCTAACTGGAACTGACTAACTGCCCCATTGGTTAAAAGACCCAACCTCTACCCCGGACACTCCCCTTACCACATCTCACTACCTCTGCTGCTCAATCTGGCCCTCACCTAATCATAAATGCAATTATACGGGCAAAATGATATTGCAGGCGGCCAGAAATGGCTTTCAGTTGAAATTAGATCATGGCTCTTGTAAGATATACGTTTATATGTGCATATAAGTGGGAGAACCAACCAGTCAGAGATCCCCCGAAAACTCACCCAAGCTGGATAGTAGATTTCCAAGGGTGTCGGCATTCTGCCAGGCAAAGAAGAATATACCAAAGAATAGCGTGATCACAGCGTCCATCTGGGAGGAGGTTATAATCGCATATATCTGACTGATCTGGGTGAGATAGGTGGCATGGGCGGCCCACATGGGGGCAGCAAACACGCCCAGCAAAATGCCCGCCGGAATGAGTGTGTAAAAGCTGCACGCAAGAGATCCCTCAATAAGTAATAAAATGATGGTTTTTCTGGGACCACATACCGCGAGTACAGCTGCAGGGCTATATAGGGTATGAAGCAGACCTGTCCGACGACCAAGGTCCACTTGCAGGTGACAAGACGTATCATGATGGTCGGCAGGAGCAGACAGGATATGCCCATGGAAAGGTAGATGCAAGAGAGGGCTATAGTGCCCAGCCCCTCCTTGGCATTCAGCGATGACTGTAGATTGAGAGTGCCCTATGGAGATATAGGGGTATAGCGAGTGTTACGTTACCCCATCAGATTGGTGTCTGTGTGTTGTTACCTGATAGGCCACATACTGTATCGTCATGGCCAGGGATATGACGGCCACATTTTTAAGTATGCGAAACTTCTCCCCTGAACTGACGATAATTTTATCACGATCCGCATGATCGGCTGGATGCTTTGCTTTGTAATATTTCTTGGGCCTCACTACAACCTCCAAAAACTCTGTGGCCGCGGAGGAACGACGCCTCTCGTTGCTATTCATTTCCAAAATATATTGTAGAATTGCCTTTTGTTATATTTCAAATAAAATTTTCAAACTGTTTAATCGCATTGTTTGTCGTTCGATAAAGTAGAATTCAAAACTAGCTTGATCAAAGTAATTTTTCTTCCAAATTTGTCCATGATTTGTACACATTTCTCGGCTGCTCGGCTGCTCGTACTCGGACTCGTACTCGTACGAATGCGAGTTTAATGTCCTGTAACCTGTGCCACACTTGCATTGTCTGCATGTGAGCTTCGTTCCTTCATTCGCTTCTCTGTTTTCTGTTTGATGATGATGATGTTGTTGATGATGATGACAATTTTGTCGTCCATTGTGTGGAGCCATTGTGGAGGCCCCTTTGTTTTTGCGCCTCGCGTGTCTAATAAAAGCGCATCACAATGTGGGTCATTGTACGGTCTACACGGACGGGCCAGTCGGCATCATATGGCTTTGCATTTGTCAGGCAGCATGGTGGTACAAACATCACCAACACTAACGAATAAAGCGCTACTAATTGCAAACACACACACAGACACACACACACACACAGACTGTGAGTGGTGCTCCCTCGTCAGAGGAATAGGCGCAGTGGCTCTGTCATCTCCATCTGCTCTTTGTGGCCCCCACAAGTCCGCAACAGCTGCAGGAGCCGCCGCAGAAGAAGGAACAATGGCTGGAAAATGTGTCAGTTATGGCAAATCGATATGCTGGGGTATGGTATGCGATTCTGCATAATTAATATTCGGATTAATTGTGGCGGTAGGCGGTGCCAAAGCCAGAGGTCCTTGCTCCTTTCAACCGCCGTTTAATCAATGGAATGCATATAGATTCGATATTGAATTGATAAAATATGATACTATATATCTATGCATCCAACGGAGAATATTTCTAATTAAAGATATAATTTAGAGTAAGCCCTCTACGATGTTTTTTCAACCGGATTTCTACCGGAGCAAACAGAAATGTTTTTCGCCAAAACCCCAAAAGTATGCCACAAAAAATATTGAAAGTTCCAACCGAAATCTATCTGTAAAAGAATGCATTCAGAATGCTGTTTGGGAGGGTGATGCGGTTAGATTTTATTCGGGCACTTCTAGTCATTGATCAGCTTAAGTTTTGTAACCAAATTTTTAAACTTTATAGAAAAAATTTACAACATAAGTGACTCTACAAGCAGGCTATTCTCTATGGAAATTTCTCTGACACAAAAATTCAAGATTGATGAAAGTCAAATGAAACTATGTATATGTGATAGCACCTTGATAGCAATAGTGTCACAAAACAGCAGTGTCCAGAAAATAAGTTAAGTCGGAAACCCAAGGAGCGATAGCTTACTAAAACAACTGATAAAGCATATTGTAATTACGGCAAAGTCCGAAAGTGGTCAGAGTAGATAGAAAGACCGAGTTAAAGATGAAGAGAAACAGAGGACAGAAATACCAATAGGACAAATGAGGGCAGTGGAAGAGAGAAGTTTAGCTTTCAAGAGAGTGGAGCTCCCTTAACAAGGAAGATGTCCAGAAGTGGAACCATTCCGCGAAGTCCGAGGAAAAACAAGAGAAACATAAAGTACTTTAGTAAATTCCATGGACCATCTAATGATAGAACCAATAACTTCTTTGGCTTTATTTGAAATAGCGGATAATGCCCAAAAAGGTAAGACTTGCTTAGATGGAAGGTCATTACGGGGACACGGGATCACTATAAGAAAAACATAGCTTGACATAATCAGCATACAGTAGGACTCGGGAATGAGTTATAACTTGGCGAAGATCATGGATGAACACGTTCAATAACAAGGGACCAAGATGCGAGACAAAAACAGGTTTAGAGAGAGAAGAATTAAGTGCCATTTTAGTGTAAAGATGAGGGAAAGATGACTTCACCAACCAGAAGAATGGCTGAGAATCGCATTTTAATTTAAGCTTGGACTTAGCCAAGTAATTACTGTAGCATCGAGGAGTAACTAGAGAAATTGAGTATTAACTAGAGATTTAAGAAAAGGGAATATTTCCGTCTTTGCACTTTTCACTTTTCGGCATTCTCACAGTCAAACTTTGACCTCCATTTTCCACCGAATGTATGCAAATGGCAGCCCCAGCAGTTCCCCGTTTTGGGCTGTGCCTTTCGGTCAGCCAGAGTATTCCCCTTGCCACTAATTAAGTGCCATTTCGAAAGTAAAATCAAAGACAAACGAATGGAGAGACAGACCGCGGCTGTGTCGTGCCGTGTCGTGTCTGGACTGAGTTCGCTGCAGATCTGAGTGCGGTGATAAATGCGTTTGGAAATTTGTCGAGCTTTGGCGAATGCAAATGTCGTCTCCTTGGGCGCTTTTGAGACAAATTTCCAATTTGTAATAAAACAGCTGCGGGCCATGGCTGCCTCTACTTTAGAAAGTATTCCGAAAAAAGGCTCATAAACAGAATGGGAGCTGCTTGCCGCTGCTGCCGCTGCTGCTGCTGGTCAATCAAGTCTTGGCCTTTTTATAGGCAGAAATGTGTGGCAAAAAGAAAGGCCCGCATGCAGCAGAAGAAGTGATAGATTTTCAAGCTCATTGAATCAGGTTACGGTTACCCAGGCCGGGCCAAGCCAGGCCAGGCCGGGCCAGGCATGCCAGGAGGACCGAAACCGAACCAGCTGCAAGTTCTCTTCTCCTTCTTCTTCCCCTTCTGCACTGTGCCTTTCACTCTTTCAGCTCCAGTTGCCGGACCGTCGATTTCTTGGTTACAATTTAATGGCAGGCAGTGCCAGCGACCGGCAACGGTCGATGCCAACAATGCATCGCTGATTTCCATAGCCCGAGGGGTTATGATTACCACAGAATCATGCTCATGTCAGTGTCTGAGCAATGAAGACATATTATGGCCATCAAATTGGTGGATTTAAGCCGTCCCTCCAGCACTGGGTTAGTTTTATCTGCTCTCAGACCAGGGCCTAGAGATTACCTGCATTTCAGGGGACACGACAAATGCCACGTCTGCATCTGAGTTAGAATTTCACCTTCAATAGATCGTCTACTTGCAACATTCTTGAACTATTCTGTTGTTTGGGTCTCTCCACAAGTAATTTCCATTCTTTATATTCTTTTTCTATTGCTACAGACAAGTTCTGGCCTTCGTAGTGCTGTAAAGCATTCCAGAGATATATCTACTGATGCAGAAATGGGGCACAGGCACCCGTATCCATGGTAGGAGGATACTACAAAAATATTAATAAAATAATTACAAATGCCTAGGGAGGCAGAGGATGCTTAAAGTCATAAGAGTCTTCCTGTTCACATAATAAAAAATATGTATAGACTTCTGATCGATAGGCTTATAGTTCTGTCCACTAGGCCAAACGATCCTTGGACTTCAATAGATAGTTCTTGATGGGTTCTTTCCCACATTTCCCAAAGAGAATATAATTTTCGTAGAAATGATTTTGGAATTAGTAAAAAAAAATCAGAAAATATTACTTTTTGCATCTTTTTGAATGACAATTTTCCATGCAGCAGAGCGCAAAAACTTTTCCACTGCGACACACACACACACGCACGCACACAAAAGTTTTCCCTTGCAGTTGGAGAATACTCGCAAGTTGATGCCACGCCCAGTTATACTCTCATTATCTTGGCATGTAATTCCCAACTCCCTTCTCTCTCCCTCTCCCTCTCTCTCTCTATGTTTCGCATGTGTGTCAGTTTGTTGCTCGCGGACAATGGCAAAAGTTTCTATTTCGGCTCGATAAAGTATCTGTTAGATACAATTTACAATATTTTCCGCTCAGCTCCTTTCCGCCCGTCCTTGCTCGCACACACACAGCGAAACAGTCACAGAGGAGTGAAAGTTTTTTGGCAGAAAAGTATGGCATGGCATGGTATGGTATGGCTTTAATGATAATGACTTTAGCTTCATGGGCAAAAAGTAGCGCCAAAGTTTAGAATACGCCAACGTAACGCTTTTGGGGATGCTTTTACCCAAAAATTCCAAGTGGTTGGCACAAGTTTTCCCCTCCCCTCCCCCACCACACCCCTTCCACTTCCACTTCCCCTTTCCCACGACTGTTCAGGCGAGTGTGTGTTAACTTTTTCTACGTGCTCTCCCGAAGAGTTGGCCCAACGAAATTGATAAGAAAAGCAGAGGAGGATGCGAGTATGTGGGACAAGGACAGACTATGTTCTGGCAGCATTTGAATCCAAAGTAATTTGATATCGATGATCTGGGTCTGGTTCTGGGTCTGGTCCTCGTTTTGGTCCTGGTCCTCGAGGGCCTGCCTGATCGTGTCTCAGTGCTGCTGCAACGATTTACTTTTATCACAATCTCTGCAACAACTTTCAGCAATGTCGGCGATTTATTGCATCAGCAACAGCCACAGCAACAGCAACAGCAAAAACACTTGGTTACGTTGTAATCGACCAGACCAGGCCAGAGAGATACCATGAAGAAACAAGCAACCTCAGGAGCCCATGGCTACCACTCTCGATCTCCCCCCCCCCTCCCACCATCTCCTTCTCTCATCAACGCGGCTAATCTCGTTGTTGTTTCTGCTGCTGCTGCCGTTGTCAACTTCTTTGTCGTCGTCTCCTCCTCATCAACATCATCAGCCAGCGAGCGCCCCGAAAGTCTTCTCCCAGCCGCAGCCACAGCCGCAGCCGCAGTCCCAGTCCCAGGCTGTTAAGAGTTCAACTCGTGATGTTTAAGTGGTTTAAGCCAAGGTAACGATTTCCTCATTGGTCTACAATTCTCTGGTTCAGTTTGCTGTAGTTGTGGCTGAGGCAGCAAACTGTTGTTGTTGCTGTTGTTGTTGTTGCCGGCGACATTCTGTCATGCCACGATCACGAACCATTCGTAACACATTTGTTGCAATTTTCGTCGCTATTTGTTAAGGTTCAAACGAGGTTGCAGCAGGAACCCAATGCAAGGGTCCGCAGACGGGGGTCCGAGGCTGTAAAATATGTACTAACTAAAGGATAAAGATTGATTTGGAGAAGCTGCCAGAAGGAACATACATTTTCCAAGACGAGTGCCACTCAGAGTTCTACAGAGGAACTTCAAGTAGAGCATAAACAATTCCGTTCGATGCACTATTTAATGGATAATTGGTCAATAAAAAATAATTGAATGGCTTAATAAATGAAATATTCGTTTTTTAAATGCAAACATATTGAAAATAAATATATTTTCCTTTGATTCAAACATAAAGCACTTTAAAGTAAATATAATAATATATTCAATTAATCGGAAATATATTTAATCGAAATATGAAAATATTTGATTTCCATATAAATGAATTTATGTGTCTATTTTTATATGAAATATGAAATATGTATATTTAGTTGAATTATTTTCGTATTAATGTCCACATAAGCCTTTAAATACAGCACACACATACATATGCATTTAGGTATATACATATATACATATGCACATGTGAATGGATGTCCTGTCTAAGGCTGTTAATGGGCTTTTGCTAAAGCGGTTATCCAAATTGCGTTCGCATTAAATTCACTTCCGCTTCCAAGAGGCAAGCACTTCCGGTGCGGACGCACAATGGTTTGTGGTGGTAGGGGAAAAGGGGAATGGAGAAGGGGGAAAGGGGAAATGGGAAAACAGGTGTAAGCCATGACGCCGCCAACGGGCGACACATTTGGCAGCTATTCAGGTGTGATAACAACAATGTGCCAAAACCGATAGAAAGCTACGCACACACACACGCACACGAACTCGAACAGACATACAGCAGGAATAACAAAGATATAGGGGTATAGGTATTGGTATAGCTATCGTGGTTGGGTGGACGGTGGGGGGGGGGGGGATAGGTAAGAGTAAATCAAATTGAATAATTGTTACATGGCAGGACAAGGACCGGAGATGGACAGCTGCCCGGGCCATATACACACAAACATATACATGTATGATCGCCTAACAAGCCCTTGCAACAATAACAATAATATCACTGAGAGGGCAAACGAGTCCTGCAACCACCCCCCCCCCCCCATCCCATTCCAGGCCATTCCAGTCCGTTTCGTTCCATTCCGCTGCGATGCGACTTCAATTCAATCAATTGAACGTGCCACGAATGGTTAGCAATAACAAAATACCCGCTGAAGAGGCGACGCAGACAGGAACAGGAACAAGGACACAGAGGGGAACTGGGAGTGCAACTGGGGGTGGCAGTGGGCCAGGGACAACGACAGCGACAGGGACAGGGACAGGGAGCAGCTGACCAGACCAACTGGCGTGTGAAATTGACAATGCAGCTGCGTAAGAGTGGAGCCGCCACAGGGGCGGGGAGGGGGGTGGTAGAGAGCCAGCAGAAACACTGCAAGAACAGCACCGAATATGGATCCTGTCCGCATTGTCTGCATTGTTGGCATTCTGCAATTTTGTATCATTTCTGTGTGTGTGTGTGTGACACAGTTATCGCTCAATTTTTGTCAGTGTATGGGAAATATTTTTGCACGCGACAAACGACCAGCATGCGGGATTAAGAGCCAGGCCAGGAGAGGCCACGCACACCTGCCTGTCCATAGACGACCGTTCCTGCCTGTTTTTACTCCATGGAGTCCGCTGTCCACTGTCTCCTCGTCCCATTGATTGACAGGAGCAGAAATACACACCCCCACAAACACACACACACACATGCACACACATGCACCTATCAATTGCGGACATTTTTGTATAAAACTGGGAGAAAAACAAGCATATAAAAGTTATTTAGGTTAAGGGAGAGTCCGGCAGGCGATGGCGACGGCGACGGCAGGTGATGTCAGTGATTTTCAATATTTGCTGCAGAAGCACTCTTCACATGCCACGGGGGCCACCATAACAGGTGTTGATATGTTTATAGACTGTCTAATGGCAGAACGGGGGTAGGGAGGAGAGCTGGTAATGGGAATAGGAATCGTTTCAATGGCCGTGCAATTTGCACAAATGGCAGACAGAGCCCATCGACTCAGAGCGAGTCAAGTTTGTGGTGGGACCCGCCTGGTTATCAATTAAACAATTAGAGGACCATTATTTGAATGGGCTCGAAGAAGGAGGCCCCCGCCCCCGCCCCCACAGACAACTGTTTGTCAAATAAACATCTCTCACCCCACTGGATGGTGCTTCCTGGTTTGCCTCTTGAGCTGCTGATTGCCACGCCCACACACACACGCACACGCAACACGCAACACGCAACACGCACACAGTGCAATCAGGCGGTGCATAGCTCAATATGGCACTCTTCAAGTGCACACGCCAGGCCAAATTACAAGGGATTCGATTCGATTCGATTCGATCCAAGGGGAGAGATACACAGGAGGACGTGGTGCAGTTTTTTAAATTAAAAACTAAAATCGATTGACATTCAATTTGAGGCAGAGGCAGCTCGAAGACTAACTGCGCCCCAAAGTCATCTTCCCAGCCGGGTCTCGTCTCTCCACACGTCTCTCTCTTGTCGCCTGTCTCCCGTCTCCCGTCTCCAGTCTCTTGTCTCTGCCTCACTGCTCGCTGTCGTATCTCGAGTCAACATTTGTCGCTATAAATTTGCCAGTGCACAAGTTTTGCACATTTCCTAGACTCTGCCACGGATGCTGGGACGCCGGGACGCCGGGATGCGTGTGCGTGCGTAAGATACACTGAGAGCTGAGAGCTGAGAGCTCTCTCAGATGGAAACTGGGAGCAGCCCCGGCTACTGCTTCCTTCCTAACGACAACCTTGGCAGCAGCAGGAACAGCAGCAGCCGAATACGACATTCAATACATGCTGACATGTGTGCCTGGCCCTGGAGATGGCTCACAACCGACAGCGAACCGACAGGGACAGAAGAAGAGTGAGATTCCGAACTGTGATCACAGTGATTACCGATTGTTTATGTACCACAAGCACTTTAAAGCATTGTGACTATACTGAAACCGAGCAATCTCAATACGAGCATGTGTTAGATATCCTCAAGATGATTTTTGGGATTCTCCATTTCGAAAAAGGTTGCTTTAAAAGTGATTTTGCCTATTAGAAAGTTAAATAATCTGTACTTATATCCCAGGGATCGTAAGTATTATAATTTCTTTTATATAAATGCTTGAAAACTATTAGCTCTCAGAATGAATTTGTCCTTTAAGAATATGGCATTGAAGTGTAGATCGAAAATATATATAATTTTTCGATAGACACGACTCCGTTCGAAATATATCTTTATCTTGTTCCTGTTCCAAGATGACGATTGAAGATTTCCGCCGTTCGCGTCCTTAATTATTAAGTTATAAATTATGATGGCTCTTTTTTGAGATCTCTGGTTCTATCCAATGAAAATTCCAAAGCATCTCTTGGATTAGATACTTGTGCAATTCATGCTGGAGGTTTCAACAGAGCACCAATGCATTTGTCTTCCGTCATCTGTGACTTGCATCCCGTTATTTGCCCAGCACTCATCTCTCGTGAACATCTACACCTCAGATTCAGCCACAGCCGGGGCGGGGGTCGGGGCGGGGGCCACAGACAGAGTTCGGCTTTGGCTTCTGTATCTCTGGCATCTCTGTATCTGTATCCGTGTTTCCACATAGCTGTCGTACGACGCGTCGTATCTGCTGCCATGTGGCTTTCCGCGTTCGCGTGCAAATTTTGTGACACTTCACCCACGGGAGCGTTTTTTGCTTTGGCAGCTCTGAGACTGAGAGAGCTCCCTTAGGGGCGGCTTGGCTCCCTCTCTATTAATCCTTGCTGACGCTGACAAACTGTGGCAAAACTGGCAAAAGGAGCGATGTGAAAGCTGGGAGTGGCTGCTGGCTGCTGCCTGATGGCTGATGCCTGATGGAGAAAGAGTTGCAGACATTTTTTAGCTACTTTGTATCTTTAAGATGCCACAGGAAATTGCTGATTAAAGTTCCAGCATAGCATCTAGCTAGTCAACCCTTCATTAAGTGGCACTCCCACTCCCCCCACTCCCCCATCCCCATTCTCATTCTCATCAAGCGCGGAGGCGGCCTGGAATCGCATCGCATCGATGGCGTGTGCATAATTTCCCCTCCAAAAAGAAACAGCGCCAGATGCAGTTGATGCAACAAGTTGCCATGGCTTTTAATTGATATTAATTTAATTGACACTCCAGCCGAGTTCTGGCTCTGGCTCTGCGCTTGCCTCTGGTCTTTGACTAATCGCGTGGGCTTAGTGCCGCTTCGCCTGTCGTGGCAGCTTGTGAAGTGGCAGCTTCAATGAGCCTGGTGGCATGTAAACACAGCTCGATATAACGGAGGGGATCTGGAGCTAGAGCTGGAGCTGGAGTGCAGTTTAAGAGTTTCCATTTAAGCGCAATTAGGTCTACAGTCGTGATTAGCCTTAATGAGAGTCTGGCAAGTGGACTCGAAAGGGTTCTCGAATGAGAGTTCTCCTCTCTCCTCCACTTCCTGGATATGCCACGCATTGACTGGCCATTTCCTTTATTGAAAACTCTGCCACAAAATTCAAATGTTCATCTGCTTCTAATCATAACGGTAAACGGCCTCCTATTGGATAACTTTTGCATCTCTTCCTCGCCGGCCTGTGTCGTGCCTCGACGCCATCATCGCTGGCTGCGAGACGCTCTAATCGCTCATTAAATGGCCACAATTTGCCTGCTCGGCATTGCATTTAAATTACTTTCCCATTGGCTCGGCTCTGCCAGCGTCTGTGGCAGACACACTCAAATTTGTTTATGAGGGCCAGCCAGAACAGGGCCTTTTAACTAAAACTAAAGCTCATAACTCTGGCCATGGCTTCCCTCTCCCCACTCTGCGACTCTGCGACTGGGACTGAGACTGGAGACTGGAGACCGGAGACCGGAGACTGAAACTGGAGTCTAGTCTGTTGGACAATCGAGTCGCGTGAATTTCAGCAATCAGGCCTAGTCCGAGGCTCCCAGCGCCCATCGCCCATCGCCCAGCGCCCAGCTTCCACCCACTGCTCCGATCCCTCGTTGTCGTCGTCGCATTCATCAAAAAACGCTAAAGTCGTGCAGTTTGCAGTTTCCAAATCTATGCCCCACCCGCATCTGCATCCACCACTTGGCCAGTTGCCTCCTCCTTGTTCCCTGTTCCCCTTATTGCAATCGGCATGCCATGCAAAAGTTTTTCCTTAGTTTTTTCTTTAGAATTTTCCATGCACTCTGGAGACTGGGAAAGACTGAAACGGGAAACGAGAACTGACCGACGTGATATTATAAATTTAACTTTGGCCTCGCTCGCTCCCCCGCTCCCTCTGTCTCCCCCTGTCTCCCTCGCGCTGCTTCTCAACTTCCTTGTGGGGGCCCTGGCCCTCCTGTCCACCCATGGGAATCTGAAGCTGCTTTCGTTTTGCTTTCCAAAGTTCCAAATCTGCCAGAATCTACCAGAATCTACCAGAATCTTTCCGAATCCATCAGAATCCATAGTTCGTTCATCTGTTCTCTTGTGGAATCGAGATTCATGTAGAAAATGTGCAAATATGTATCACAATTGTTGCTGGAATGTTCGTTTAAATGACAAAAATGTGGCTGAATAAATTCATCGTTCCAGTTGGTTGCCATGACCAGCTTCAATCGATTGAGGCAGAACAGAATCCCCCGAAAATAGATACATATATACCAATACAATCCTCTAGCCCCGACCCTATCCCCACTTCGGGGGCACTTCAAAAGGAATTTCAAATATTTATTAACCAACCCCGCCCCGGCCCGGCCCGCCCCGCCCTGGCCTCATAACTGTTGTAAATTACTTGGCCAGGTTGTAAATATTAATAACCAGAAAGGGGTGAAGCGCCACTCTGCCAAAGGGACTGCAGGGCGGAAGGGGGCAGAGCAGCTATTTCCAGCCGAGTCGAACCAATTAAACGCATTTCAAGTGCCACGAAAATAGCGCCACACAATCGTGAAGGTGACGATGCGCACACACAAAAGATGGAGAGCTCCAGAGCTGCCGGAAAAACGCCACTCGACGACTATTACATAAGGCAGATGCTGTTCAGGCAAAGGCAATGGCAAAGGCAAGGGCAAGGGCTCTCTCTCTCTCCCTGACATTGAAATGTTGCGCGTGCAGCGTGCAGCAATGCAAACAAAATTAAAAATAATCATTACGGAGAGTTGGGGCAAGGAAAGGGAGCGAGAGTGGGAGCTGGGCGTCTGGAGCATAAATTAAAAGTGCAATGCATCCCTGCCTTGCGCTCCAGAGTTGCCAGCATTAAGAGATCAAACACGAGCGAGGATAACGGCGGCGGGCCCAGCAGGAGGCGAATGCCGGCTGCCGGCTGCCGGCTGCATCTGCCCCTCGACCATTTAAAATGCTGTAAATTTTAATTAGACGAGATATAGTACGCGTACTCGCTGTCGTAGATGCAACAAAGCCAGGGAATGCACTAAAAGATTCCTCTATTTAATATTTAAATAATGAGATCAAGATCAGGAAGGAAGAAATGTATCTCCCATAGATGGCATGGATTTGAACAGTCACCATCAACTAGAAATAGAGGAAAAGATCTATGCCTTATGCTGTATCGTTGAATCGACAGCTAAAGATACAAATCGAAGCGGCAGACATTAGACCAACTTCCTGGTATCAATTTTGGCCGCTTCAGCAGTTCCATTACCGGCTTTCAGCTCTCAGGCTCTCGGACTGTGCCATAAATAATAATCATGACAATATTTAGCCCCAGGCAATGTGAACTTTTCGCACAAAAGACCCGAGTCTGGAGTGGAGTGGAGTGGAGTGGAGTCTAGAGTCGCCTTCAGCACTCTCCGCAGCTCAGCTTCAGCTTCAGCTAGGCTCGATTTGATGCCCGGTCGAGTCGAAATGAATCGCGACTCTTGAGGCTTCTTTTGTTTCGTGTTTGCCGCTTTGCTGGCGACTGCAGGGAATGCTGTTGACATTGGCTGGGTCGATGGGCAGACTAACACTGAGACTGCGACTGAGACGGAGACTCCACCGTCCAGCACTACCTCAAGCTCTATTTCCTACTTCTCTTCGTCCCCCCCCACCGCTGCTGAGACTGTCTCTGTGGCTTCCCTTTTGGCCGGCTGCTTATCAAAAATTGCATTGCCCTGCCCCTGAGAATGCTAGGTAGGAAGATTGTTTGGCTGCGCCTCAGCAATAAACGAAACAAAATGAAACTTACACTTTTCAGTGGTTCCAGTCCACACCCTCTCCAGGTCCACCGCTCCGCACTGAGAGTTGTCGGCATAGCCACAATTCCTGACATTCGTTGGCTGAGATTAATGCGCCTTTTGGTTGCAGCCGCCAAGACAGGGCGAGGGCCAGGACCAGGACCAGGGCAGGTCAAGGGCCCGCGGCAGCGTCTGGGGGCCGTAAAAACTTCTTCTTTGTACACTAAACAAAGTAGAGTTCAAGGGCTTGCTGGAGAGCAAGACGTAGCACACCATATGGGGACTGTTTGTATATCAAATATATCAATATCCTACTTGCCAAGATACATATTTGCACTCGTTTGAATAGTTCTATCAAAAGAATAATTATACTCTCAAAAACAGCCATATTTGTTTTGATATAGTGTATATCTTTTTAAAGGGTATTAAAGCCTCTCGATGCCTTAGCCCGAACCCTGATTTCGTGCTCTTTTTTGTGCCTTATTGTCTCAGTTCCAGTCTCAGATTGCGCAATAAGAGCCCAAGAAGAGGGAACCCAGCCAAAGGGGAATCTAAAGAGCGGGAGAAGGGGAAGAGGAAGAGGAAGGGGCAACAGCAAATTGTTAAAAATAATTTATATTAAAACGCAGCACAAAAAGACATTGCAATGAAAATTGTGCAAACAATTCGAATCCGGGGGAGCGGACAGAGAAAGAGAGATCCAGCGATCGCGATAAAATAGGAGGGGAGAGCAGGAGCAGGAGCAAAGGCAGGACTCAGACCAAGACCCAGGCACAGGCAGAGGCACTGGCACTGGCACTGGCACTGGACCCACAGCCAGTGGAAGCTGCAAACAAATGTCCAAATGATATTTTGTCATAATAAATGGCACAACTATGATTATTTATGACTCGAAATGCGATCGCTTCCTCCCCACAGCCCCACCACAGCTTGGTCAATTTGAGTCTCATAATCAGAGACGAGTCGAGAAAAAAAGAGCTTCAGTCATGATTTCGATTTCTTGCCCCGGCCATATAATTTATAGTGCCAAGAGAGTATTGAATACCGCTTCTCCCTGGTGTCTTTTGTTGCAATCAAACCGAGTCTGGTCTGCCACAATTCGAGTCGACTCTTAGTTCCCGATTCCCGGTTACCGGCTCCAGGTTGATTTGCTGGCTTTGATTTCCCTCTGTTTTATTGGTTGGCATTTCTGTTCTAGGTCTCAATTGCGGCTGATTGTTGTGAGGCATCATTAGAAGAACGTAAATCAAACAGTTTTTTTTTTTTGTGTTTTTTTTCGTGCATTTACGACTTTTTTGCTAAGAGGCTGTGATCCATTTATGGGGAGTACTCAGAACAGAGCGGTTGAATAAGATATTAAACCTGGAATGTACACTCATTTGGAAGTAGATTTGTAGTTTATGGTTAAATAAAGTAATCATACGAATTTTTAGTGATTTATTGGGCATTTTCAACTGGACTTTAAACATTATTGCTGTAACATTAAGGATATTACGATGGCTATAAAGTTTGTGTATTTTGTACACTTTAATGTGGGGGGAAAACATTTGAAAATCTTTAAATATGGGTATGGGTATTCGCCAGACTTTCTCCTGACTTTTCACCGATATTTCCTCCCATTCATTTTCATTCTTTCTCGGATCCATGCCATTTCCTTCCATCAGTTCGGTCGACTCTTTGTTTTCGTTTCCTCGAAATCCGAAATCCGAAATCCTTTTGTTTATTTGCCGTTGCTCGACTTTAAAGGATTCTTGTGGCCATTTATATATATTTTTGTATTTTTGTGTATTTTATTTTCATTTTGTATCCCCGTATTATTGCTGGTGCTGGCTGCCAACTGTCAATAAGTCTTTACTCTGTCAGCACACATGACACCCGTTGCCCGCCACCCCGCTGCCCCGCTGCCCCCCTGCCCCGATCCCGGCTCCGCTGCCATCACTTAACCTATCCCCCACCCCACTTCCTCCTCTTTGTCGAATGCTGTGGAGTTTTTTGTACTCTCTCCCTCTCCTCTCCGTTTTTTTTTTTGCGTTTTCAAATTAAACTTAAACTTTTTTCATTTCCATTCAGCACACACATAGAAAAAATTCCCCCCCGTCCCTCCGCTGCGCACATGCGTTTCAATTCCACTTTTTTTTTTTTTGTATCCGCTGGTGGGTCTGATTCCTGGTATGCCGCGTGCTCAGCGTGTTGTTTGCTTATTTGAAGTTTCCGCAGGGAACAGAACAGGGAGCTGGCTGGGCACCGTTCCCCGTTCCCCGTTCCCTGATCCCCGTTGCCCTCTTCAGGCGAGAGTCGGTAGTTGAGAATGAGCTGGATCGCAGGAGACCCCAGAGAGTGGCTGGCAGGGGGGAGGGGGGCACAGAGTCAACGAGCGCGCAATATTAAATCGTCTGTATTGTTTACAATCAGAAAGCGTTTTATAGACTTTATATAGACGAACGAGTCCATGGCAAACGAAAACCGAAACAGGGGAAACATATTGATTCAAGCTTCTCCTACTACTACAACATCGTATATTCCGCAGAATTTCATTTAGGGGGGGAGGGGCAATCGGAGTCACAGTTGAACAATTTTTGCCTCGGCTTCGGCTTCGCCTTGGCGCATTTTCTCTCTGAAAAAAGTCACGTTTAAACCGTCCCGTCCCGCCCCGCACCGCCCCGCTCCCACGTCTATTGCAAAAAAAAAAAAAAAAAAACCAAAAAATCATTAATCAAAATTAAACCATAATTATTTGCCAGAAATCAAAGTCGCAAGAAAGAGAGATATGTATTTTTTCAGGTGTTTTTTTTTCGCCCGTTCCGTCCCGTCCCGTCCCGTTCCGTTCCGTCGCTGTGGTGGGTGCGTCGAAGGCTATCAAAATGTAGTTTCTGTGTGCGGTTTTAATTGAGCTTTAATTATGCCTAATTAAGCGTGGAAATACTTTTTCTGTAGTCTTTGTGGATGGTTTTATTTTTGGCACTTTTTGCATATCACTTTAAGGTTTTTTTTTTTTCCAGCAGCAGCGTGTGAACACCATTAACAGCTTGTGGGCCAAGACTGAAGATAACCCACATAAAGAAAACAATTAAGATGTCGGGAATGATAATTAGCTGGTCTTCTGTGGACTCGACAGGCAATCATATGGGATTTCCCTAAGCTACTATTCTATGAAGGACCGGATATATGAAGTTATTTTCAACAGGGGAGGCAGTACTCATTATTGAAATTATAAATCTAAGATTTACAATATATAAAAATTAAATTGTAATATTAGTTACTTTACTGTCAAAAAGTTAATTAGTTTTAGTGCCTTTATTCTAGTGACCAAGAAAAAGTACCTTATTTAACACAGCATTAAGAAACTGTTTAAAAAACATCATTTTGCAACATTTCTTCATACTTGAAGAATCATTAAGCTACTGCAGAAATAACTGGGGTGGATATTGACATAATCAAAAAATTGGGTGTCATTTTAAATATTTTAAACTGCAAAGAAAAAATAAATACCCGCAAGTTTGGTGAATATGCCTCGAAGACTGCAGAGCTGTTACTGGAAAAATATCCTGAAAAGAAGCTAACTCCCACGCTTCATAAAATTCTGGCACATGGTCAAATTTTAATTGAACATCAGAGCCTACCAATTGGAGAGATGTCAGAGGAAGCCCAGGAAACAAGAAACAAAGACTACAAAAAATACAGGAATATGAATACGTGCAAGACATCACGAATTAAGCAAAACCAAGACCTTTTCAACATGTTGGCAGCCTCTTCAGATCCATATATTTCATCGGCAAGCAGTTATTCTTCAGAAATGATAAGTTTATTAGATATTCCTCCCACTAAACAGGAAGTGGAGGATTATTTTACAGAAACAACAAAATTAAACCAACTTTCAGATTAAAAAAAAAATATTTTTTTTTTTAAATTTTTGAATATTTGGTTTAGTTAAAAATTAATTAAAAAATAATATTTTATAGTAAAAAACACCATTAAAAGTAATTTTCGATAAAAAAAAAATAGAAATTGAGCATTTTACATTGGAAAATATGCACCGGCAACAAAGTTCAACTTTAACCCATTATTGTTAAGCTTTTAGACACTGTAGCATAATGTATTTAAGCAGATACAATTTTGAAAGATTTTTCTTTCAAATGCAGTTTGTTTCATGAAGTTATCTCTATTTTTTCAGAAGTTATTAATTTAGCAAGCTGAAACGGCGGAATTCGCCACTATGCGTCGAACCTACTGACGAGCAGGGCAGAAAGATTCTGGAATGACCCAGGCCTGGAATTCCTCAGAAAATTAATTTTGAGACTAGTTTTCAATTTAGTTCCTTTGCAATATATATATAAATATATAATATACGATTTATAAAGATTCAATTATCCACTATTCTTTGGGCAGCTGAGTCGGTCCCTTGAATCCAATAACAAAATACACAGTTCTTGTAGAACTCTACTCTCCCTAGTCCCTCAGATAATGTAGCGCCAGGAATAAACAATACAACACAGAACAGATGGGATTCAGATTCCTTTTCGAAGTGTAAAGAGTGGGGACTTTACCTCATTCTCTATTTAGTGACTGTCCTTGACAGTGTGGCCCTGAACGTTTCGCCTTGGCTGAAAGTTCAGTGCTGCGATATGAGTTGACTGCCACATAGCTGTAGCTGTAATCAATAGGGCATATAGCACATATCGCCAATAAAGAACAACATGAACTCGATTTTATTTGGTAAACAGAAAGAGAATTGCAAACACAGACACAGGGCGAGCGAGTGTCCCCCGAGGGGAACGAGACTGAACGAGAACACAAAGTAATTGATTGTTTATGGCCATACAATTTATGTGTGCCACAATAGCGGGCATGGAAAATATTGACCATTTGCTAAACGATAATTCAAAATGTTAAATCGACAATTTCAATTTGAAGCGAGTGTGGAGCCGAGATCCCCCCGGGGGCACCCACACTCGCACACACACACTCGCCATAGTTCACACATGTCTGCCCCTTCAGGCTGCCCCTGGCTGTTGTAATATAAACATAAACTCTCCACTTAATAAAGGCGAGTGGCATGCCCCCTGCCACAGACCTGCCCTAACCCCATCTGGCCACAGTGGAATCAATCGAACGTGTAATAAAATGCAATTTTTGCAGTGGTGACGCCTTCTCCACAACGTTGCCTTGCCCTGGACTCCCCCGCCTCTGGGGGGTCTTAACCCTTTGGCACTTTAGGGTTCAATTGCTGTGTAAATGGTACTACTCCTACGCCAGTCCCCACCCAAAACCAGATTGTAAAAAAAAACCCCCGCCCCATACAGTTACAAGTTTATCGAGCAGCAGGGCAAAAACAATGCCACAGAAACACCAGACCCGCAGGCCGCGACTGCAGATACCCTTCAAGATGGAACTTTGGCGACCATGGCAAAGGGTATCAAATATTGATTACTTTGTGCGTCACAAACGCCTGGTGAAAACTGTTATGCCCACACCGCAATGCTACACCGTATGTGTATGTAATTATGCTCAATGTTGCAGGCTGGTTTTTGTTGCTTTCGCTACTCGTTTGTTAGGTACTGTTTTTTTTTTTTTTACAAGCAATTTAAAAAATCTCTGCCCTCTCGCCGGGGGGCTACCGGGTCTCTTCTTCTTGTTTGAAGCGTAAATAAATGTTAACACAGCGGGGGGTATTTTGATTTTAAGTTAAAAATACAACAAAAATATGTATTTTCTCCGTGTATTGTTAGGTCGAGAATAAAAATTTCGTTTTGCAATGCCTTAAAGACAGTCGAATGTGGTTTAGCCGTGACTCGTCTACGGATTAATCTACAGTTCCAACCAAAGTCCTGGGCGACTTTCGATAGGGCGAAATCAGTTTATATTTCAACAAAGTTTTGGGCTTTCCACCACGCCCACCTCCGATCCCAACAAAATATTTAATCACTGTCCATTCTGCAACAACCATTTCGAGTATAAATAATTGCTTTTAATTCTTTAGCAACCCTCTGCCTCTTCCTGTCTCTCTCTCTCTCTCTCGACTCTACAATTTTGCAATAATATTTTGGCATATTATTCGTGTAGTCGTCCGCTTATATAATCGATTAGTCATGGTCGATTTCATACTTAAATTTTCGTAAGCAAATTTGTTCAAGTTCTCCCCTCCCGCCCAGCCCCTCCCCTGATTCTTGATTCTTTTTGGCAATGTATTGAAAAGTAAATAATGCAATTTGCTACGGAAAAAGAGGCAAGGAGATAGAGGAGGAGGGGGGAAAACGACTTTCGGGGGCAGTTAAGCAATTATGTAATTTTTAATAGTCGCCGTCGGCGGCGTTACGCATTTTACGAGCAGAGAGGGGGGGTAGGAGGAGGAGAGGAGGCGAGTAGGGTTGCCTGTAAAAGTCAAAGCACAATTTATTATTGTCAGTCGGGGATGATAAAATGATGGAAAACGATTAAAAATCCGTCAAAATTCCGTAATAAACGGAACAGAACAGAAACGGAAGAGCACAGAACCGTATAGAGAAGGGTCGGTGCGCGGATTAAAGAGACGCCAGAGGGCGCCGCTGTGAGGTGACACGTGCAACGTGCTTCCACGGATTTTGTTGCGCACTCACGTACTGCTGGACTGACTTATTTCCAGGTTCCAGGACTTTTGCAACAGCTCCTTCTTCGTACGACCCCCAAGCGCCGGTCCGCAGCCCCCGGCCCCCGCCCCCGCCCCCGCCCTGTAGTGTTAATTGTGGCAACTGCTCTGTGACTGGACTGTGACTTCTGTCAATTGTTGGTGGAGGTGGAAGTGGTAGAGGGCAGCGGGCGGCGGGCGGCGGGCGGCGGAGAGACCAGACCAAAGGACCTTGGACCGTTTTGTACGTGGCTCGAAAGGAAACTCGGAAATAAAATATGACTGGGGCGAGCACATGGGACAGCGGACACATAAACTAGCTGGCCAGCGGGCTCCCCCTTTTCGGAAGAACGTTTAGTGCTCGATGCTCCATAAACTTGTGGACTTGGCCCGCCTGACCAAAAGCGAATCAAGGGAAAAGGACCTTTTGCCTGTTAAAGTGTCGCCACGTAGGATTTTTTCGGTGTATTTTCCACCAAATTTAAACACAACTCCCTCGAAAGGGGAGCTCCCCCACCCCCAACTGTGCTCCTCTTCACTGGTCAGCAGCGGTAACCCTCGGTCATTGCCCCATATACATGGATGGGCAAACCCCCCAACCCCCCCACCGAAACGGAATCCTCTTCTGACTGGAGGCGGCTGCTCCACTTGAGTTGCGCTTTTTTAACTTTGTTCGCCCGCCGACTCCTTTATGATGATGGTCTCTGACCTGAGCGAGGGTGGGGGTGGGGTAGCCCCACCCTATGGGTGGGTACTCGACGGGGCTAACCCGCTCGGCACCCACGCAAACCGCAACTTAATAATTTTTGCTTCAGCGGCAATTAAAAATTTTTACCTTATTTGCTCCAGTTTTTTTGTTTTTTTTTGTTTTTTGTTCGCTCTGCTATCTGCCACTCGTTGTTCGTTGTGTTGTTGCTGGGAGTGCAACATTTTGTGCATGGTCATTTACTTTTGCCCCCCCCACTTTGCCCCGCCCCACTGTGACAATCCCTTCGAGCAGTCTCCTACGACTGGCAAAGTTGCGATGTTACTAATTAAAAACGCAAATGGGTTTATGATGTTGCACAAGTTGCGGTTGCCTTCGGGAGGGGATGGGGATGGGGGTTGGGGGATATTATTTTGTACTGCTGTCGCTGCAGAATTGTACATGACAAAACAAAAAGAAAAAGCTGAAAAGAAGTTGTAAAGAAAAGCATAAAAGAGTGCGGCATTAAAACAAATTTTTGCCCCCTTTTTTTGTGTGGGTTTTTATTTCGGAAAGGAAAGGAAAGGAATGGAAAGGAAAGGAAAGGCAAGGGACAAATACAAAACAAGTCCTGGGATCCCTCTGCGGTTGCTCGGTAGCTGCCCCACCCCCACCCTCTTGGACCTCCTCTGACTTTATCGCCATCTCCGAGAGAGACTGCAAAAGCTGTCTGGGACTGGGACTGGGACTCCTCCACGCTTTTCACGCTTTTCACGCTTTTCACATTGCTCTCTGGCATGTTTTGTGTTTTATTAGCGTGAAAATTTTTCAAAGGTGTCAGCACTTTTTATGTCCTTGTTCCTCGTTTGTGTTATTTTTGTGTGCTTTTCCCCGCTTTGCCCCGCTCACCCAGCGACTTGTTTTAAATACTTTGCCAAATTTGTATTTGTCACAGCAAAAATAAGGACAAGGGAATGCTGGAGCCCATTGTGGAGGGGGCGAGCAATTATCTGATCAGAAAACTCTGAAAATGGCTGCTCAAATATTCTATGAAATCCTTTTTTCGAACTCCCAGCGTAATCCCCAAGTGAAACAGAATTTTGCCAGCCTCTCATTAAAGATTCCTCTATCAACTATTCCCTTAATGGCCAACATACCGAGCCCCAGAAGACCAACCGAGCTGACCGGAAATCCCACGAAACAGCACGAGCCGCCGCCTCCCCCCCTCCTGCCCAGGCACTCGCCTTTTTTGACCACGTCCCTGGACGCAAAAGGACGCAAAGAAGGACTCCCAAGGGGCGGGGGGGAGAAGTCTGCCATTGTGTAATATCCGTTGACTATTATTCTAATTCATGCCGAAAATTAAAAAGCTGCCTATGCCCGGCCCCTCCCCCCCTGCCTTCGGTTGGTTTTTGTGCGAGTTCAGCGAAAATTTCATGCAAAATAAAATCCCAGAAAAAACCAAAACGCCTTTTTGAATAGACGTTGCTGTGGCTGTGGCTTTTGACGGCTCTTGGGCATCCTTTCCTGTTTTTGTATACAAAATAAAGCGACCGCATCAACGAAATATTGTATGAAACACTCGCCAGCACAACAAAAAAAAACAAAAATAATATTCGCTCTGTGTGGGGGAAAATATGAAAAAATTAACATATAAATTAGCACAGCAGACAAAATGTTGTGGGTCGATTCGGGGCAAACAGCGAGCAGAAGATCAGAAGGTTGGGTCGCTCCGGGTCGGAGGTCGTTTTGTTTTCAAAACAATTTTTGGTGGCATAAAAGCAGTGTGTTTTTTTTCGTCGACATGTTGCAATGTTGCAAAATCATATTGCATGAAATGAAATGAGATCAATTAGAGTACAAAATGATAGTAATAAATCAAGTAAATATTAAATCTACGGGTGTGAGAGTGGCTGCCAGAGGAGGGTTTTTAGGAAGGACTTTGACTCATCCGCCAGAGCCTCAGAAGGAAACACACAAAATATAGCAGATTCTTCCAAATGGCTGCCATCCGAGCTATAGGGAAATGGCGTCTTCTTTCGCTGATGTCTATTCATTCGACTGATTTCGAGTCCTTTGGAAGAAAACACACATCCATCTTCGCTTTCTTTTGGTGAGGTGCACATTCGAGGCCGCACATCCCTCGATTCTCTGCGTACTGTGGATGGGACTCAACGCTCGCCAATGCCACTGTCTCTGCCACATGACATCCGTCGAACCCGACCGCAGTGTGGGACAAGCACAAGGACGCGATGAGCTGACCAAAAGAGTCTCAACAAATGTGCCTATGTTGAGTGCCGAGAAGATGATGCTCCTGAGGCTCCTGAGGCTCCCGATGATCCTGAGGCTCTCGATGCTTCTGAGGCTCTCGATGCTCCTGAGGCTCTCGATGCTCCTGAGGCTCTCGATGCTTCTGAGGCTCTCGATGCTTCTGAGGCTCTCGATGCTCCTGAGGCCCTCGATGATCCTGAGGCTCTCGATGCTTCTGAGGCTCCCTATGTCCCTGAGGCTCTCGATGCTCCTGAGGCACCCGATGCTCCCGACGCTCTCGATGCTCCTGAGGCTCTCGATGCTCCCGATGTTCCCCATACTCTATATGGGACAAGAAAGACATTTGTCATTTCGTTGTGTCTTTCGTCTGACAATAATGCCAGAGGATGCAATGGCCAAAGCAATTCGGGATCTTGACCGCTCTCAACAGATTTCGATTCCATTGAAATAAAACGTATCGAAATTTGAACTATCTGTGCCGCTCATCCGAGGGCCTAACCACATACAAATAAGTTCCAAATGGAAATCACAGGATGGCACCTATGTCCTATGGGTCTTTTCCCTGTGTTATCTATTAGCTGAATGTGTGTGCTATGGCATTCCACCTTAACCTTAAGACCACGAAATGTGTTGCATCTTGTTGCAGCAACTTATTGGCTTCCTGTCGCCTGCCACCCGCCAGACGCCACTCTCCCCCCGCCGCCACTCATATTTATGGCCAACACAATGTGCGCCTTGTAAAACAATTTATAACTTTTGCGCTTTTGCCTAATAAGTTGGCATGTTGTGGCCAATAAGTTGTGGCAACAACAACCCAAGATTGGCCAAAAGAGGGAACAGGGTGGGGGGCAGCAGCGGCAACTCGCTTCGAAACTAAATTACAAGTACAAGAGCAGCAGCAGCAGCAGCAGCAGCAGCAGCAACAACAGCCGCCAGCAACGGGAGGGATGGAATGGGACTCTTCTCCAGTGCAGCACATCTTGCCACAAGTTTGTGCTGTTGGCTGTTGCTGCTGTTGCTGCTGCCTTAACTGCTGTTAATTCTTCTAATTGTGTGCACGTTGTTTGCGTGCGCTAATGTCGCATACGAGTATGCAAAAACAACAAGAGAAGCAGCAGCAGCAGCAGCAGTGGAGCAGCAGCTAAAGGCATCCCAAGAGAGGAAGCGACGGAACGGAGCATGCAAATGTGTAACTGTTTATGCCAGAACGAGCTCCCTCTCTCTCTCTCTCGCCCCACTGGGCATTGTCTAGCGGTGAGTGCGTGACGGCTGCCACCCACTCCCTCCTGCACGCCGCCCACAGCCCACCCGATATTGTGGCTCTTGGGTGTCGTGCTCGCACGCGTGTCACGCTACCTGTTCTAGTGGCTCACTTGAGATTTTTGTTCGTACGGGGGGAGTAGCAAGCATTGCATCGCGCATCGCTTGACAACTTGCATACATGGCTGAAGGGTGGCGTGGCCCGGGGGGTGGCGCGGACGACCCTGTCGCTTATTAGCGCAAAACGCTGCACGTACATGTGAGCCCTGCTTGCGTGTGTGTGTGTGTGTGTTTGTGCACGTGTTTTTGTTATTGTTAAATGTAATTAAATTATGCAGATGAGTGCCAACGATGCTGCCATTAACTAAACTGCCATAGAAAAGTGTTTTTCGGTATTTGCATTTGACACCAGCACAACTGTACTGCTCTGGAATCGTTAACAGATTGCCGAACAAGCCATTAAATAAAAGAATTCCACCATCTGGCAGCGGTGGGATTCGAACCCACGCCTCCGAGGAGACTGGTGCCTTAAACCAGCGCCTTAGACCGCTCGGCCACGCTACCCCCACACACCTGCCACGAAATATTTCTAGAAAAACTCGCCCCCGGCTGGGATGGTTATTGTATTGTTAAGTTTGTTCTTTATTTGATTTTATCTTCTAGTTCTTGAACATGGTTGAAATTTTCTTCTTTCGCTTACAATTTAGAGAAAGAGTTCCTTGTATGTGTTTTGTGTTATGTTTTGTCCTTTTAGTGATACGATTAGATGATGATCCACATATTTGGTTTGTTTCGCACTTTATGCTACGAGTATTTAGTTATTTATTCGCCAACGAAATTCAAAAACAAAAAAAAAGTCTCCTTAACTGTAGGTATTGTATGATTTACTCGTTTATATGTATGCCCCTTACTGGGGCGCCGCTTGTTTAACTGTGGTTGTCCCTTGTAATTTGCTTAAATTGTATTTTCAAATTGTTTTAATTTATTCATACGAGTAGATGTACATATTTTTCCTTCGTTTTTGCTAGATGGAAAGATCTGCTGCTTTGTTATGAAATATGAATATGAATTTTTACGTTTGAATAAGTAAGTTTTCCTCTTCCTCTTGCATTTCTGTTTCCATTTCTGTTTCTGTTTTGTTTTTAGGTTATTTTTAAACTCCCTTGTATTGGTTTTGCAATTTGTTCCATTAAATCGTTAAAAATATGCATGTATTTTATGTACAGTCGTTCGAATAGTGCTGCCCAAAACCTGAATCACAAAAACAATAATAAACACAAGCAAAAATCAACACAAAACTTTCAGTTTTTCTTTTTTTTTTTTTAATTTTCCTTCGATCATAGCTATGTATTTTGTTTTTTATTTACACACATAATTCTCATATATATATTTTTTATTATTTTTTTTTTTAAATGTACTTTCAATATTTATTCCGCATAAATTGCTTATTATTCATATTCTGTTTCTGTTGTGAATTCGTCATAGGATCTACAATACGATACGATACGTTACGTTACGTAAATATTGAACAGTTTTTCATAGTGTGGTGGCTATATCTTTTCTTTTGTGTCGTTTACTTTAGGGCATATCTTTATATATTTTACGGAGTTTATTAACTACAAAAAAAAAAGTCCATTTTGTTTTATTTTTGTTTCTTTTTTTTCTTTTTGCATATATTTTTAGCTGCTTCATTTCGTATCCTTTAATGCCGTTTCGATTACTTTTACGGTGATAGTTTAGTCTAGATACATACATAGTTTTAGTGACTGGTGCTTAAGCGCGTAAATTAATTGTAAGTATTTTTTGTGAAATTGCATTTTTCGTTTCTTGTGAAATTTTCTTGGATTTTCTTCGAAAGAAGCTTCTAATTATTTACACGAATTTTAGAGTGTTTTTTTTAGGTTTTTTGTTTTGTTTTTAATTTAAGCAGAACTTAATAGTTAAGATCACTGGATGCAAATGAAATGACATTTTCGGGAGAGCTGGCAGGGGGCCCTGCCGCTTTCCAGTGAATGCCAAACCGTGCGCGCTCTCTTTTATTTACACCTGGATTTTCCACAGTTTTTCCCCGCTGCTGCCGCTGCCCTTTCCCCCCCCGAATAATCACTCAACTAAATCCTAATTTATACAAAATGCTTGCGCCTGAATACACGTAACATAAGAATATACAATTAGATAAATTAGATCATAGAATGGATCCAAGGATCGTAGGTAGAATAACACACACAAAATTCGTCCCGAAATCCTCCGCAGAGACCTCTTTCTGGCTGTGTCCTGGCTGTGTCCTGTCCTCTAGCCCTTGTAGAAATGGTACAGCTCAATGTCCTGATTCGGTTTCGGCTTGATGGTGCGACCCAGGGTGCCGCACGTCTTCCCCGTATATCAGTGATAGCGACGCAGACTCCCGTTGTTGTTGCTGGATGCCAGGATCGCTCCTCCACCGCCTCCTGCGCCGCCGACACCTCCTCCATGATGATTGTTGTTCGACAGAGTGGCCACGTTGTTGTTGTTGCTGTTGCTGTTGAAGGATCGCCGTCCGGTTGTGTTGCCATGGATGAGGGCCATGCCCACCCCATTGCGCAGGGGCAGGGCCGGCGGTGGTGGTGTGGGCGTGGGACTGGGCGGCAGATCGTGGTCGAGGGGCAGAGAGTAGTGCGAATTGTTGTGTATGTACCCCGGCTCGGCCATCGCATCGCAGGGCTTGGCGTACACCCCCCCTCCATTGTGGCTGTGCGGGTGGCCGTGCCCGTGCCCGTGCCCGTGCCCATGCCCATGCCCATGGCCGTGGTTGTGATTGAAGTGGTCCTGGGTGAGGCGTATGCCGTTGGCAAGGGCTAGGGGCTGGCTGTAGTGCGAGAGGGTGCTCTCCTGCATCCGGTGGCGGGGCAGGGAGGCGGCGTTCAGGGTCTTGCCCCCGCCATTGGCCAGCAGGCGCATGTCCTGCTGCGAGTGGTGCATCTGGGGGTTCGGCATCGGGCTGGCGATCGTCTGGTTGTTGGTCATGTAGTGGATGTGGCTGAGCTGGGCGAACGAGGAGGCGGCGGCGGCATGATCGACGGGGCTGGGCACTTGCAGCTGCTGCAGCGGTGCCGCTGTGCTGCTGCTGCCGCTGCTGGTGGTGGTGGTGGTGGAGGCGATGCCACCCCTACCCCGCATCTGAGGTGGGGGTGGAGCTTCTAGCTATAGCTCGGTCACTGGTATCGGCCGGCTGCCCATATACTGCGACTGGCTGCAGGGATAGGCGGCCGCCGGATGCACTCCCCCGCAGCCGGGCGGCGGCCGCGTCATGTACTCCTCGTCGGAGAAGGTCTTCTGGTATTCGCGCTCCTTGCGGCCCAGGGCAGAGTGGCCCTTGAGCATCTCGCGGATGCGGCGACGGCAGGTGTACAGCACCAGGGCCAGGGTCGTGATCAGGGCCGCGCAGGCCACCACCAAAATGCCGATGATGGCCTGCTTGTTGGCCGCCCCGTGGGTGCAGCCGAGCAGCGGCTCCGAGAGCTGGGCGAGGGGCAGGTCGCGCAGGGTGGCCGGGTAGGCGCACACCACCGGGGCGTACTGGCTGCTGGCGTTCTTGCTGATCAGAAGGTTCCGCAGCCACATCAGCTGGCAGTCGCAGACGAAGGGGTTCTCGGAGAGGTCGAGCGTCTGCAGATCGGCCCAGGGGATGAGGCCCTCGGCCAGGGTGCTCAGCTGGTTCTCCTTCAGGATCACGGAGCTGAGGTGGGGCAG
The DNA here is from genome assembly GCF_003369915.1 of Drosophila miranda. NCBI lineage: Eukaryota > Metazoa > Arthropoda > Insecta > Diptera > Drosophilidae > Drosophila > Drosophila miranda. Next base: position 19,646,803 of record NC_046674.1, read on the forward strand.
GCCGCCCAGGGCGTTGGCGTGCAGCTCGCTCAGCTGCTTGTTGCTGGACAGATTCAGTTGCTCCAGGTTCGTGTTGGCCGTGAAGGCCCCGCTCTCGACGCGCCTCAGTCGCTGGGCCCCCGTCAGCTCCAGCTGCCGCAGCTCCCGGAGTCCCGCGAAGGCGCCCGAGGCCACCACCTCGAAGTCGTTCTGCCCGATGCTGAGCTGCTCCAGACGGCCCAGACGCTGCAGGGCAGCCGTCGGTATGGCCGCCAGGCGATTGTCCGACAGATCCATGTAGCGCAGCGCCTCCAGGCCCTTGAGGGCCTCCCCCGAGATGTTGTGGAGTCCCGCGCCGCGCAGATCGAGGCGCGTGAGACCCTTGAGGTCCTGGAAGGCGCCGCCGGGAATGGTCATGAAGGAGTTGGTGCCCAAATAGAGCTCCGCCAGGCTGGGCAGCCCCTGGAATGTCAGCTGCGAGGGCACGGTCGTGAGGGTGTTATCGTCCAGATAGAGCACCCGCAGATTGACCAGGCCATCGAGGGCGTGCGGATCGATGTGGCTGATGCGGTTCTGGCCAAGATTCAGCTCCTCCAGCCGCACCATCGGCGAAAACGTGCGGAACTCGAGCTCGGCGATGAGGTTGCCCCGCAGATTGAGGACACTGATGGTGGAGAGGCCCGTGAAGGTCTTGTTGGAGACCTGGCCGATCTTGTTGTGGTTGAGATGCAGCTCCTGGAGCTTGGCGTGGTAGGCGAACGAGCGCTCTGGTATGGTCACCATGTCGTTGAAGGACAGATCGAGGAATGTCAGCTGAGCGTAGAACTGCATCGACGAGTCGATGGTCTTCAGCTTGTTGTTCTTGATGACCAGCCGCTGGATGGCCGGATTCAGGGCTATCGGCAGCACGTCCAGCCGCCCCTCGCCGCAGTTGACCATCAGGGTGTCGTCATCGCATTCACAGCCATTTGGACAATTTGCCAGGCCATTTGTTGGCTGCAGCAAGGCCAGGAGCAGCGCCAGGACCAGGCCCAGGCCCAGGCCCATGCCCAGGCCCGCAACTGGCAGCGACAACGGTGGTGATGGCGACATGGTAATTGCCCTGGCCGACGACGACCGTCGTCTGCTCATTACACGGCTCTCTGTCTCTCAGTCCTCCCTCGACTGGGTCTGGCTTTGGGTCTGCCTCCTACCCTTCCTTCCTTCCTGGTCGTCTGCTCTGTCTTTGTCTGTGTCTGTCTATCGCTCTGGTGAATGGTGGTTTTGCTGGTTCCTCGTCTGCTATGCTGTGCCCGCTTTTATTTCAGGCTAAATACGCTTTGGCCAAGTTTGCCAATGGCTTTCGTTTCTAGACTCCGACATTCGCCTGCAACGATAGAAATGAAGGAGGGGGGGAGGGGGGCATTAAATTGATTTTCCATTAGAGTTCGAAAATGCTTTTGGCTTGGCTTCGACTGGGGCTGGGGCTGTGGCTGCCGCTGGAGTTAATCGGTAGTTTTGTGGATTATTTTGCGCTTTTGCGCTTCTTTTTTTGCTGCTGCTTTGTTGGACAGTAAACAAATGAAGACAATTTAAATGGCCACGGCTCTGACATTAGGCCGTCCTTTGACCCGCTCTCTGCGGGCTCTCGGATGCGGATCCTCCTTTGAAGGACCTCCAACCCCTCAACAGCACACACACACACACACACATACCCCTCGTACACGTGTCAGACGACAATGGCCCTGCCCTAACCCGGGCCAACCCTTTGTGTCAACTGACAAGTCCCCAAAGTCAAAACCCCAAGTCCCCAACCCTCTCTGCCCGCCCCAAAAGGCCAAACGATATGCCGCAGCATAGTTTGGGGCCGAAACTTAAAAAACAACTTGCATTTTGTTTGCTTTGGGGACATTTATCAGCTCCGAGGTCTGGGGAGGCTGGGATGCTGGGATCCCGGGATCCTGGGGACTACGGGGCAAACAAAACTTAATTTAGCAGCAACTGCGGGAAGTTCAAGGAGGAGAAAGGATATCGGCACTGGGTCCCCGAACGGGGGCCATAAAATAAATAAAACAAAGGCAAAATTTGCTTTTTCCACAAAGGCAGCTTTCCCCCTTTCCCCCTTTCTTGCTCCTCTTTTTTTGTTGTTTTTGTTGTTGTTGTATTTTCAAACTTTACGCAACGTAGGCGTGGCGTCGGCCCCAAAGGCGCTATGAAAATAATCATAGATGTGGGTCATACTTCAGCGGTGGGCTGGTGGGATGGTGGGATGCTGCTCATCTCTCTTAACTCTCGCTTTTTATTATGTAAATAACACATAAACACCCGGGAGCATCATATGAAGAAGCGCCACACACACACACAAAAAAGAATGGCATTCGAGGAGGGTCCCAGGACCCAGGAGCAGAGCCAGAGCCAGAGCCAAAGCCAGAGCCAAAGCCAGAGCCAGGACTCCTCATCATTATCATGCATATGCCATAAAGCAACTTGTTGAAGGGAACGGCAGGAGAGGGCCGCCAACCTACTGACTTTTCCCGGAGAACAAACAACAGACAACAATTTCAGGGAAATAAAAACATAAAATTGTGAAGTTTTTCCGGAGCACAGCTGCTTGGAATGCACACGGAGAAGGGAGCGATCGCTGGATGGCTGAATGGCTGGATGGCGGGGGGAAAAATAAGGGGGAGAAAAATCAAATTTAAATTGCTAAAATCCTGTTAAATGGCCAACGCAGTGCCACAGGCCTGCCCTGCCTCTCGATGAGCTGTGAGCCCCACGACCTGTGGCTGGTTGCCTCCTCTCGGCAGAGGGGCCATATACTCGTACGACTGTATGCCTTCGGCTTGAGATGGTATCCTCTATGCCATGTTTTATTCCCTAAACCCTGGGACCTATTCGGAACATCTGCCATGAAGATTGATGGTCTTTTATGCCCCAACATTCTCGATTTCGATTTTGTACTTTATTTGGATTATTATTTTTAATACACTCGTACCTACGATTCCCTCAAGAGTTCAATTCGAATATTCTCTGGATTATTCTTTGCTTTCCTGCACTGAATCGCTTCTTTGGCAGGCCAGTGCCTGTCTGTTTTTAAACGAATACGCCTTCAGTCCACTCGCTATTTCTTGTCTTCACTTACGCACTCGCTTCCATCTCCTGCCTCACTCGCTCCCATCTCATGCCTCACTCGCTTCCATTTCCTGCCTCACTCGCTTCCATCTCCTGCCTCATTCGCTCCCATCACATGCCTCACTCGCCCCCATCTCCTGCCTCACTCGCTCCCATCTCATGCCTCACTCGCTAACTTTCTTCTTTGTCTGCACTCCTCATTCTTCTTTCCTTCACTCGCTCCTCATTCCAGCTAGTCGCTTCTCCTACCTCTCGGGCAGGAGAACCTGCCACTCGCTTCTCCCGCCCACTCGCTACTCCTGCCCACTCGCTCCTCCTGCCCACTCGCTTCTCCTGCCCACTCGCTTCTCCTGCCCACTCGCTTCTCCAGCCACTCGATCCTCCTGCCACCCGCTTCTCCTGCCACTCGCCTCTCCCGCCCACTCTCTTCTCCCGCCCACTCTCTTCTCCCGCCCACTCTCTTCTCCCGCCTCTCGCTTCTCTGCCCTTTCTCTTCTCCTGCCCACTCGCTCCTCCTGCCACTTTTCATTCAGTTTTTAACTATTCCCATTACACCGTTCAATGGTATTTGGGTTATTTCCTTTTAGTTGCAGCTATTTAAATTGTCACCCACACACTGCACCGTGCCCCACCTTTTAGCCGCTCCTGCAGCCAGGATATTGTCTGTCCCTCCCCCACCCCCACCCACCGAAAGTATGCTCTAAATATTTTATAGTCTCCCGTCGAGATTTTATTTTCGCTTTTTTTTGGGGGGTGGCGGGAGTGGGGGACATTTTTATTTGGTTTTGCTGCTGTTGCTGAAACTCATTTATTAGTTCCGTCCGTATCCGTGGCCGGGTCCGTGTCCGAGTCTGCACCACCCCCCCAACCCCTTTAGACCCTCTTTTTAGCCATTGTTATAAATGTTTGGCTGTCAGTTGAGCTCGAACTGTGACTGCGACTGCGACTGCGACTGTGACTGTGCAGCCTTTGCGGCCATGGCCCCAAAAATTGGTTACACCAAGAGGGTGGGGCACAACGGACACTGGCAGTGGCGGGGGGGTGTGGGTGGTGGAAAACCTCCTTTTATTATATCTGTCTGGTGGGCGCACTCCGGTTCCGTCTTGTGTTGGATTTTGGGTTCCCTTCGGTTTTGGTTTTGCTTTGGCTTTGGCTTTTTCTATGACTTCCGTCCCCTCCCCTCTGCCACAACCCTTTTCACACCCATCTATATTGTTGTTTTTCTTTTTTGTAGTCAAAAAAAAAAAACAAGAAACACTTTTTGCCACAACTTTTTCTGGTTGCAGTTTGGTGGAAATTGCTAAATAAATGCAAGTTTCTTTTGATTTAATGGCTTTTATAGCCCATTTTGAGAGGGGCGGTGGGGGGCGGGTGGAGCCTGTACAGTTGTGCCCAAAAGCGACGGCAGGGACGGCAACGTTTTCGTGGCAGCTTCCTTTTATCTGTTTGTGGGGCAAAAAGTTTGGCGCTTTTAAAAATAGCATTGAAGGAATGTATAAAAATTTGCTGGTGGATAATGGTTGCCAGGTTTCCCAGCCGCCGCTGCTCCAATTTCGCAACTTTTGCCCAACTTCTGTACCGCCAGGCAGCCAGGCAGCCAGCCATCAAATGTCAGCAATAAACTTCAACTTGTGCCTTGTTTGCCTTTCGGTGCCCTAAAAATGTTTAATATTTCAAAGCAGCCCGGCCAATATTCCCACGGACGAGCAGCGCCAAGAACCTTAAACCCGAAACCCCCCAAAGGAGACCCCCAACCCCTTCCCCATGATGTTATTTATATGACAATTTCGCTTGAGCGCGCGTTAAAATATCGCCGACAATATTTTATGCTCAATGCCTTGGCTCATGTTTTGCCAACAGCCAAAGCTCTGGCACCCCACTCTCCACACTCCAATCTCCGACTTCCCCCCGTCCTCTGGCTATGATAAACTTGGCAAATTTATCCTGCTTTGTGCCATACGTCTTTTGGCACAGTTTCCGCTCGAGACATGTACCACGAAACCTCCGGCTCTTCCGTTGATATCCTCCCCCGTATTTGCACTATTTGCACAGTTTACAGCTTCAGTTTTTAGCTACGACTTCGAGTCTTTGAGTCTGTGCATCTGGGAGATACTTTTTATTCCTGCTCAACTCGAGGCAGACCAAATATTTGCCATCAGAAAGAGACCAAAACAAAGAAATGCAAGCTCACGCATAGACTCCACCAAATTGGAAGCGGTATTTGGGGCACCCACCCAACCAACCAACCAACCAACCACCCAACCACCCAACACCCAACCAGCGTTTCGCGACGTGAGGCTGAAGGCTGAAGGCTGAAGGCTGTGTGCCAGAGTGAAAGTCGCTGTGGCAACATCCACTCGTCTGTGAAATAGAAAACGAAACAATGGATTGTGGACGGAATGGAATGGGTGCCACCGAATGGGTGGTGCTTAGGTGGGGCATATATCGGAATGGAATGAAATGGAAGGGAGTGGAGTGGAGGGGAGTGGAGTGCTCTGCTCTGCTGCAGAGTGGCCGCCGGGGGCCGCTTGGCAATTGCGCGTCGCCACACATGTTACTTCCAATTTTGCAGTAATGGTAATCGCGGGCAAAAGTTTCCCTCCAATTGAATTGAGCTGGGGATCTGGATTTCGGAGTACACGAATTGAACGGAGTTTCACTGGCAGTTGATTTGTGTTTATTAACCACCGAACGAGCTGGCCAAAAGAAAAAAGAGAGACGGAGACGGAGACGTAGACGTGGGGAATGGAGATTGTAATCATGGAAAGAGGGCAATTTTTAAGGGGATCCACGCAGTAGAGTCCGTTCTTTCTAATGAAGAACTAGCAGGACATTAATTGTTTGAGATTTGGTGACCCCGACATGGGAAGAATATCATTAAAAATTCCCCTTTCGGCTATATCCACGCATTTCTAAGTAAGAATTAAGCAGAACATCAAGTCTGCTTTTCAGTAGGAAGTTGTTTGATATTTGGTGACCCCGATATAAGAAGAATCTCTTTAGCAACTCCCCTTAGGTTATGCCTACGAATTTCTAATCAAGAACTAAGGATAACATCAAGTTTTCTGCTCAGTAGGAAGTTGTTTGATATTTGGTGACCCCGACATGGTAAAAATATCTTTAAAAACTCTCCTTTAGGCTATATCTATGCATTTCTAAGTAAGAACTAAGCAGAACATCAAGTCTGGTTTTCAGTAGGAAGTTGTTTGATATTTGGTGACCCCGACATAAGAAGAATGTCTTTGGAAACTCTATTTTAGGTTTTACCCATAAATTTCTAATCAAGAACTAAGGAGAACAACAAGTCTTCTGTTCAGTAGGAAATTGTTTAATATTTGGTGACCCCGACATACAAAAAATCACTTTAGGAACTCTATTTTAGGTTATACCTATGAATTTCTATGTAAGAACCAAGCAGAACATCAAATCAGCTTTTCAGTAGAAAGTTCTTTGATATTTGGTGACCCCGATATGGGGAAAATCTCTTTAAGTTACACCTATGTATGAGAATAGCTTCAGAATCATAGATTGTTTGGACAATCTGTAATTTTTGGTAAACCTTTAGCTGGCAGGACTTTGCTCCCCTTTTGCAAAGTTCAACAGCTCCAAAATGAACACTTAAAGAGGCCTCCCAGTGAGCTGGCTCATTTGTTGGTCCTGTTCTGGTTCAACTAGGAAAGCTCCCTCAACGGTAATCTCTCTGTCTTTCTCTCCCCCGCACCAAAGGACCCACAAAAACCAACAACAACAATGGCGCGCGGCTTTGGATTCAAAAAGTATTTTATGGGTCCCTTGAACATTGAGACTAGGAGACGGCGACAACGACGATGACGACCATGAGGAGCGTACGGAGAAGGAGGCTGGAGGAGGCTGGAGGGGGGGAGAAATATGAGGAAATGGAGAAGGTGGATGATGTCGACGACAAGCCAAGAATTTTGGCAAAAGTTGGAACTACGACCATGGCTTTTATGGCATAATTCCTAGCACCGTACTCGGTATTTTGGCTCTTTCTTTTGCTCTTTTTTTTTTGGTTTTACTGCCTTGCCAAAAACTTGAACAAGGAAGAGAGACAGAGAGAGAGAGAGAGAGAGGGAGAGGGCGATAGAGCGAGAATTGGCATTGGCAAGAAAGTAAAGAGTAATACCCAAAGCAGTCATAAAGTAAACCAAATATTTTACATATAAACGACCGCAAGCCGATGTCGTAGTGGAGGCCCCAGACGACGTCGCCATTTTAGCCATAATTTTCTTCTTTTTTTCTGGGGCTTGGCTCCCTGCTTAAGCCCCAGACCCCAGACCCCAGCAGCGGCGACAGCCAAAAGTAGGTAAAAAAGTTTCGCCCATCGACCTTGCCATCTAGGAATCTCCTCTCTGGCACCCGGCACCCTGCACCCGGCACCCTGCACTTCCGTGTGTCTGGAAGTTTAAAGCCCAAGACAAAGTTATATGTGGCAGACAATAAATCCCGAGCTATTGATCCTTGCTATATGTCTTAAACAAATTTATATGGCAAACGGAAAACTAACCCATATATATACTGGACTTATTCCAGCGGAGGTGGGGCCGAGAGCTAGTGGGGATTTTCTTTTTTGATAAACGCGCATATGGCGCCCGTAGCAGCGCATGTCGAACATAAACTCTCCACGAAATCTGCGAGGACTGCGAGGAGCTGACGGTGGGGGATTTTGTGTGTGGAGGAGCATTTAGTGTCGAGGGCTTTAAAATTAAGGCGCGATAGTGGAAATTCTACTACAAACACGGCTTAGCAAGTTGAGACATAAATTCTATGAATAGAGAATGCGAATGGCTGGATTGTGGAGGAGGCCTGGGTGGCAGGATGATGACCCTAAGTGGAAGAGGAAGCTTATATGTTATGGATTAAGGCCTTAGCAGGCAGCAATGGGAAGAATGGCAAGAATGGCAAGAGGTAACAGCTTTAAGAACTCGTATCGGATCAATCCTTCTCGTGGACCCCTGTGCCGGTCCTTGGACCTACATCTTTAAGAGATGCTTGAGGCCAACCGTTTCCGTTTCAAGTGAGGCAAAAGTTTGCTCAGCTCTAAGCCAAAGCAAATTAAATTGCCATTGGCCCGGGCACAAATGATTTTTTTTTTTTGTGCCTTTGGCTTGCTACGATTTTCCTTTTGGGTCGGGGAAAAGTTTGCCAACTTTGGCCATCATTTCCCCGCTCTTATCGGCAAAAGTCAGCAAACAGATCGGATTTGTATTTAAATTAAGCATTAAATAGTAAAAAGGTAAAGAGAGCGCTAAATGAAAACGGTCTTGGGACGGACGGTATGGGGATTTTCCTGTATGCCAGGCAGAAGGACGAGGCGGCTTTTGGGGCCTTACAGCGGCATTTGCTGACAGGCATTAGAAGTGGAGCCGTCGCGACACTACCTACCGGATGTCCTTCGCCCTCTGTGCCCCCCGCCCCCCCGTCGGCCACCCCTTTGTTGCTGACTCGACACGCCTCACCTGCAACAAGCAGCGGCAAATGGAGAGAGTGCGCGGTGGGGTCTCTGCTCTCGGCGAATGCCTGAACCTGGACTTAGTGGCCAGGACAGCGTCGTGGCCCATAAATCTTTCGTAAAATCGCGGCCAGGCGCAAAGTGCACCACAAAATGGTGAAAATTGCACGGCAAGGATGTAACAAAAGGGATAGCAGATAGCAGATAGCAGGCAGAGGGAGAGGGCGAGAGAGCGAGGAGCTTCTAAGCAGGCAGCTTACATTTCTCTAGTCCAGGGCTGGGGCCAGTCGGATGGGTGGCTGGGTGGATGGAGGGGCCGGGAGACCGTGTTTAAACGGGTGTGCGTAAATTTAGTGCGCTTGAAATTTAGTCTCACAGTTGCGCTGATTTACTTGGCCATGGCCCGTTCTCACCTAGCCACCGTTCAAGCACAGTGGCACAAAGGCAGCACGGTTGTGGATCTTAGCTCTTGGATAAATGATTGGAAGATTGAACAGCAAGCAGCACAATTATATAATATTAAATTATATACATATATTATTATAAATCATTATTATAAATACAATATACAAATTATATAATAAATCAAGAATAAAAGAATTGCTTCAAAATTGAAAATAAATAAAATGAAACAAAATAAATTTTAAAAAATAAAGAATAAAATAAAAATAAATAAAAAATTGTATTTTAATAAAACAGTATTTTTAAATCATTAATTATTCCAAATTATATTTATATTTTTTATATTTTATTTATTATATTTATTTATATTTGTTATCTGTTCCCCTATTATTATTTTTCCATTAAATTCATATTTTTTTGTTGGGTAATATATTTTTAATTAGTTTTATATTTTATTATTTTTATATATTTTTTTTAATATTTATTATAATTATATATTTTTTTTTTTGGGTAATATATTTTTAATTAGTTTTAAAGTACTTTGAAATCAGTAGTTATCCAAATCCAAATTATTATTATATTTTATTTATTTATATTTATTATTATTATATTTTATTATTTGTTCCCCTATTATTATTTCTCCATTAAATTCATATTTTTTTGTTGAGTTATAAATTTTTAATTAGTTTTATATTTTATTGTTTTTTTTTATATTTTATTATTATTATATTTTATTATTTTTTCCCCTATTATTATTTCTCCATTAAATTAATCCATGAATTTTTAGTTGTTTAATATATTTCTAAATAAATATATTATTTTCTGTTTCCTCTTTGGGATTTGGTAAATAAAATCCTAATGAGAATATTCATCTATTAACTCCCGATTCTCTTCAACATTTGTCCCAGTCGAGTCCCTCTCCATTCCCTTCTCCGTTTTTCTCGCTAATTCCGTCCCACTGTGGCCGCATTGAAAATGTTCCATATTGTTTGCATTTGCTTTTAAATTTCCACGCTCAACAAAGTACAGGGAAAAAAAGCGAGTGAAATAGGAATAAACTTTTGCCTACTGCCCCGCCAAGCCCCCCCCCCCCCCCTGCCCTGCTGCACTGCTGCACTGAAACGGAGGGACGTCACATGTGTGTGCAAGAGTTATACTTCGTGTGGCTGGAGGTGCGCCAGCAAAGAGCGTGAGAGGGGGAGAGCGGGAGAGAGGGAGAGAGCAAAGAAGAGCTGTGGTTTTTTTGCCTTAAACAGCGCCATTGTTTGTGCCCAGGGCGGGGAGAGAGAGCTAACCAGACTCATTTAAAGAGAGAGGAGCACCCCGACCGACCCCGAGACATGAGTTAAGTGCGATGGCGAAATTTATGCGAAGAATGCAGCGGCAATATGTACGGAGTACGATGGTGCAACAAGAACAGGCCACCAGCCACCAGCAACCAGCAACCAGCAACGGCAACGGCAACAAAACCACATGGTCTGCCAGCATTCCTCGTCCTCCTCCTCCTCCTCCTCCTCCACCTCTTCTTTGCTGTGGATTTGCACCCAAAAATAAAAGCGAGGAAGGACCACGGACACGGCAGCAGGCAGGACTCTCTCTTTCCTTTTTTTTTTCCTCTGTTGAATAATGTTCAACCAAAGGGGGAAGGGGGCGGGGAGGGGAAAGTGGGTGTGCGATGAGGCGATGGAGAATCATTTGCCAGTGAGAAAACCCTCGTCTCTCTGCCACTCCGCCTGCAATGTGTGAATAAGTGTAAGCTCTATAAGAAGTTTGTCCATTTTGTGTCTGCTTCTTACTCTCCTCTCTCTCTCTCTCTCTCTCTCAGTCTTTCGCTCCTTGGCTCTTCCCCCCGATTATCCATTGTTTGGGGCTGTGGCTAGGCATACAGTGAAACTTAATAAGATTTTAATTGAAGCGCAAGAATTTAATTAATTTAATTATGAATACATAAGCAGACAGCAGCGAAACAAAGAGAGATGGAGAGAGAGAAGCATTGGGGGGGGAGAGACATGATATATGTGAGAGGTAAGCCAGCAGAGACACAAAAGACTTCTCTCTCTCTTTGCGGCTGGGAATGCAATGAAATTGCAAATTTTCATTAAAGCATGAAAATATCCTACGAAATGCGATTAAGTCTTAAAGGCAGTCACTAATGCCTTAGAAGATACGATCTTGGGTTCCTAAAGGTTCGCTTGGGGGGGAAAAAAACCCCTCCCCTCAGTTGATCATTAACCCATTAAAGCCTGGCCAACACTTGCCACAAAAGTCACGTTCCAAAGTTCTTTTGTCAGCGGAAAAATTCCTCGCAACGCGTTTCTGGCGCTGTTTTAAACGCGTTGCGACATCGCTCCAGTTTTTTGTATAGGCGCGCGAGCGTTTCATGTGCCAAATTGGCTTCCGCATTCAGATCGAGAGAGAGTGGGGGGGAGGGGGGGTTTGGCCTGCGTGACATTTATTGAGGGGGCTGGAGATAGAGAGAGAGAGAGAGAGAGAGTCCGCCAGAGAGTCTGGCCCGGGAAAACAGTCATTCTTGAACTTAATTAAAGACAGAAGAGAGTTTTCTTTGGGCCGGCTTTCATTAATTGAATTACTGTTTTCAATTAAACGCGAATGAGAACTCATCAAATGCAGTTTCCAGCTGCATAAATCAATTGATTTAGCCTGGCATGCAGCGAGCCATTGAGTTGGATATCAACATCATGATTGAGCTTGATTCATTCATTCCCAAACACTTGTACATCTGTTCGTTTATGTTCGTTTATCAATTATTGCTTTTCGGAAAGGAAATGTCTTTCAAAGAGGGGTTCGGCGGCAGAAACAGCGACAGCGGCAGAAACAGCGACAGCGACAGCGACAGCGTGTTCCCCTGCACAGTTGACCGACTTTGAGTTATTGTAGTTGCTGCTTCGTTGTGTTTGATTTTCATTAAGTCTAGCCTCCATCGAGTCCCTTCCCCACCCCTGTGCACCATGTTGCAAGCTGCCAGTTGCCAGTTGCCAGTTGCAGTTGCAATTACTTGCGTCATTAAACGGGCGACCGTTCAACAGAAAGAAATAGCCTTCTCCCAATCTCCTCGGTTTACTGTTCTGCTCAACCCTTGGGTGATTTATATTACTTTGCAAAAGTTTCCAAAAACAACAACAACAAAATTTTCAATTGAGTCGCTTCGCTGTGCTTTGCCAACAACATTAACAACTTGCAATTAGTGTTCAATAGTTGTTGTTGTTGTTGTTGTTAACCCCAAGAAAGTCACGTAGTCGGAAAAGTCGCCAGTCGTAAGATGAAAAGTTCCAACGGACGTAGGTCTTGCAGTCAGCGAGGGGGGGTTGGGGGTTGCGGGGGGGTTCAACAAAATCACATTTGATAATCCGTTTAATCCGTTTGCAGCCACAGAAACCCTAACACAAAATCGCCTAGGTAAGCGGAAATAATCGCAGTGGCGGCAAAAACCGCGTGCACACTTGTCAGGCCGAGCGTTAAAAACCGCAGAGCGACAGGCCCAACAGAGGAGAGCCGCTGTGGCCCCAATTAATTGTTGTATTTAGCGGAAAATGAAATGAAATAAGTGACAACATCAATGCGAATTAAAATTATTGTCGCCTGGGTGCCCGGGTGCCTGGGTGCCAGGCGCTGTAACGCAATCAGTTTCGATTTGATTACCTTTAATTGACTTTTCAGCACTGGTAGAGCAGCACCGACGTCATCAGCATTTAACACTTTTTATTGTTGCGTTGTTGTTGTTGTTGTTTTTGTTTTTGTGGGCTCATTAACAATTCAAACAGAGTATTTGTCTGTCCAACTCCAACTCCGACTCCAACTCCAACTCCGATTCCGATTCCGATTCCGACTCTTTATTTATTTTATTTTAATTCAATTTCAATTTGAATGCCGGAACTTTGTTGTCAAACATATTGTTGTAACTGAAACGAGAATTTAATGTGTAAAAAAATCATAAATTATTCAAGGTAGATTTTTAATAACAATTCAAAGAGGTTCGCATATCGCCAGTTTATGATTCGCTTAAAATATTCATTCAAATGGGGTCCTCCTCCTCTTCATCCTCCTGTACGGGGTATCTTTTTCATAATTTTTAATTTATTTTTCAAAGAATTCTCTCTCTGGGTTTTTTTTTTTTTTTTAATTTTGAATTTTAATTATTTATTTATTTATGTTAATGCCTCAATGGTTCCAATCAATGCATCAAAGGAAAGTCCAGAGATCACTAATTGCGTTATATGTATATTTGGAGGCATCTATGGGGCTTCCCCCGAACGGGTGGAGGCGGAGGAGGAGGAGGAGGCGCTCGACTCCGTTTTAATTTTGCAACATTAATTACATTTTTTGCCTGACTTTTGATTCATTTTCCCGTGCAACTATTTGGCATAAATATACGCTGGATAATTATTTAATATTCAATTACTCAAATATCAATTTCGTATTTAAACAAAAAAATAAACAAATAAAAAAAATTCGCTTAACAAATTGTTCGAGAATAATTCATAAAATGTTTTATACTCTAGTTTTATTTTTTATTATTATTTTTTTCGAGGCTGAAATATTTCCTCAATTTAATATGGTGTAGGGGGGTGGGGGGAGGGGGGGGGAAAGCAAATGTGAACCGCAACACAGAAAAAAATATGTGAAAATGTGGAGGAAAATAAAGAGGAAAATGCAAAATGCTCGGAGGAGGGGCCCTGCCTAGTGCCACTGGGAACTGTCCCTCGTCTGGATCCCAGTCGCAGTCCCAGTCGCCGTCGCAGAGTCCCTTGTTCCTGTCCCCCAGTCCGTGGTCCCTGTTTGTGTCCCTTGTCTTTGCTGGGCTGCTGCTGGGCCACCATACATGGCAAGTGTTGTAAGTATGTGCTTAAATACGCATTTATTCATACAAATATGGCCAGAAGGCGTCTGCGGCAACCGCAGAAAGCATCAGCAGGAGCAGCAGCAGCCGGCAAAACAATAAAAGCAAGTTGGGAATGCTTGTGGCACAAAAGGGACGGCTGCCGACTATCAGAGGACCCACGGTTCCCACTGGAATATGGCAGATGCCTTTAGAACTGGGTTTTTCTTTGTCTCTGGCATTTAGCATATATATCAGGCTTCTGTTGGCCGTTTGATCATGCCCCTTGCTACCCTGTGGTCACTCTATATGGCAAAACGCAGAACGAACGAATTTCCATGTCGTCGTCGTCGTTGTCGTTGTCGTTGTCGTGGTTGTTGCTCGTTAGTTGCGCATCTGATTTGCCCACCGAGGAGGAGGAGGAGCAGGAGGAGGCAGGAAGCGAACCCCATGCTGGACCCCATCCTTGGCTGCCCCGCGGGCACCCGCCCCAACCCTCTCCACCATCGGCCAGGGCGAACATGGCGCAAATGTGACAAATATGGTCATGAAGTGTGCAAGTGACAAGTCTAACATACTTACAAATTTTCATGGGGACCCACGAAAACCCGCCCGCTGCGGGATGGCTGGCAAGAGGCAAGAAAAACCTCACTCGAGGAATTCTTTTCTGCGTTTTCAAAATATATGTTAATGATGCCCAACGACGGGCAAGGGCAGGGGCACGGGCAGGGGCAGGGGCACACAATGATTTCCAGTTTTCTCTCTTTCTTTCTTTCTTTTTTTCTCTCCTCTTTAGTTGGCCAAAACGTATTTCCTGTCTTTCCCGCTTTACCCAACACCTAGGCACCTCTTCAACTGTTTTTATTTTAATGATTCTCCCTCTCTCTCTCTGTGTGTGTGTGTGTGTGTGTGTGTGTGTGTGTGTGTGTGCTTTGGGGAATTGAATAAATAAAAAGTTGATTTGAATATGTGCAAACTAATGCCGGCTGATGACCGAAGCCCGGAGTCTGCAAATTAAATTTCAATTTCAATTTTCAGCGGAAATACGAGTACAAGGTTTTTCTCTCCTTTGGGTGGCACGAAGGGGAGGGAGAGGCTCGATCGGGGATCTTTTTCTTTGCTGTTTCCCCACAGGAAATGCGTGTCTCCTCCCTACCAAAACGAGAACATCTCTCTCTGTGTTTCTCAATAAGGTAAAAACTGAGGACAGGCCATTGACAGGAAATGACAAGAAGTTGCCTCAGCAACTCTTCTGGCATGCCACATGAGGCGGGGTCCGCGGGGCACGCACTCTGTCTCGACTTGAAACCGTCACGAAAATTACATAATTACCCACAATAAATTGTAATTTTCGCTTAGCTAAACGCTTTTCCATGTACCCACCACCCCCCCCGTCCCCATAGAAGGCCTATTTTCCACTCTGTTGTGGTTGGGTTTTTTTTTGTTGGTTTCCATTTGGAAACGACATTGACTTTGCTTTGTGTCCGCCTCGCATAAATTAGTCTAAACAGTAACAGAGGTGACAATGGAGAGCCAGAGAGCCGGAGAGCCAGAGAGCCAGAGACCCGTAAAGCCTCACTGCTAGGCACGTTTTTCAGTTCAACAAAAGTACGCGCATAAATTGATCAAATGAGAGCACGGACGGACGCCCAACGCTCAAGGCAGTCCCACAGTCAAGTAATTTATACCGATTGCTGGGTGGAGGAGGAGTAGGGGGGCAGGGGGCTGGGGGGCCAGGGGGAATAAACATAGTCCGAGTACACTGTAAATTTATAATTTAATTTCTAGAGAGATTTGTGTGCCCCAAAATCAGAGACTGACAGACAGCCTTAGCCTGAATGTTTTTAGCCAGGACACACCAGCAAGGGAGAGAGCGAGAGAGCACATATGTACATATATCTTTGACAAATTGACTTGGAATCGATAAATAATAATTGAAGGCCTCAGAGAAATGATTGAGGCTGACTTTTGATAAAAGCAATTTCAATAAATAAATGAATTAGGTCAATGCAGGGCCCCCTCTCTCTCTCTCTACCCCTGCAGCCCCTCATTAGGGCTGACACGCCCACTAGACCGACTAGTTTTTGACTCTTTTGAAAGTCGTGCCCAAAAACACACAAGATTTGCATATTTAAACGCACAAAAAAAAACAAAACTTTGAACTAAATAAATTTCCGTGGAAATAAAAACAGCAACAAAATAGTTAAAAATTCAAAATCAATGGCAAATAAATGCGCATAACGTTTAGCGTAATTACGTGTCTATATATAAGCCACAAAAATGCATATAAACACCCATTTAAATATATATATATATGAATATATGTATATATGTTATATAGAAAAGTGTTTTCCTTGATAAGCTTTAAAAGTGAATTTATGAATATATATATTTTTTGTATAGATTTATTTCAAAGGTTAATTGACTGCTGATGACATAATAAGCGGCTAAGATTAATCTTTATAAATGGTAGATTCTTTTCAAAGTCTTGGCTTCCACGCATATGATTTATGCTAATTATTTCCCCCCCATTCGCCCTTCCTTCCCTGTTGGCTTATCAGCGGATTTCCTTCATTTCCTCTAAGCATTTTTTTTTTTTTGCCTGCCTGCCTGCCTGCCTCCTGCCTTTATTTGCAGGCCATTAAACATTTAGGGCCTGGCCTCTTAATGTCACTAAAAGCGTTGCTGGAGGAGGAGCGGAGGAGAAGAACCTTTGCATAAATCGATCTGAGGTCTGAGCCTGTCTCCGGCTGCTAACTTATTTATCACAATGACCCAGCCTCCCTTGGAGGCCATTCCCATTCGCACTCCCTGGACCACACACAGAACCACTATTAGTTCTTGACTGGTCTTTTTTTTTTGTCCTCCTGCTGCTGCTTCTGGGAGGCCTCCATTATGCCTCCTGTTTGCCCCCCAGATGAAGAGTGCTCCTCAAGTTGGTCAAGACATTGTCAGGGGCTGGGGCTGCCCTTTTTGTCATTTCAGTTTTGTTTACTAAGCGGAAATACACAAAAAAATACAAATACAAATACAAATATATATATATATATATTGTATATTGTATATTGTATATACTATATTCGTACAATCTCCCTTTTGGTTGGTTGGGGGGGGCCTCTAGCTCCTAAGTAAATAATTTATTTATGTGCTTGTTTACTTGTTCCTGGCTCTGGCTTTGACTCTGGGGCTCCTTTGTCATGTTTGCCCAGAGCTTAGAAGGTGGCAGTGGATGACGACGACGACACGGCTCTGGTGTTCCTTAATACCAAATGTATTTTGCTTTATAAATAAGAAATCAATTGATTTTATTTACAACTCTTAAGGCGCTTAACAAGCCCCGCCCCTCCACCCTTCGTTCCCCCCCCCGTTTCGATTTCAATCTGAAGTTTAAGTTCCACGGAATGCACTCCAAAAGTTGCTCATAATGTTTTCTTTCGATTGGTTTTTTGTTTTGTTTTTGTTTTTGCTGAAGGCAGCACTTTGCCCAGCAGTATTCCATTTTATAATCAAATTTCGAGCTGGATGGGAGATCTTCTCTGTTTATGTCAGATTTCCCTGGAAAGAGTTCTGTCGAGGCATGCAATTTTGCGGACCAGGCACAGGCTTTCCCCTCTCCCCCCGCCCCCAAAAAAAAGGGCCCCAACAGTTTCCATTAGCAAATGCAACCACAGAAGCTCCTCCCCCACTTTCTGTCTCTCTCTGCAAATGTATCTATCGGCTCTTCCACCTCTCGCTCGACTAATTTCGAACCAATAATTTGCACTTAACTGGCAGTAGTGCTCCACCCCTCCCCCCCCCCCTTCCCCTTCCCAGTTTCGAGTTACTTTCATACAAAATTCCCTTTGAAAAGCCACAGTTGCTTTTTTTTTGGATGGATGGATAGATGGATGGAAAACTATCTTCCGGTTTTGTTTTTATTTGCATTCCCCTCGTTTTGATGTCCGGCAAAGTATTTCCGTTTCTGTCATGGTCTCGACACCACACATAAGTTATTATTTGCTCTGACAATAGACCCCCACGCCCACCCCCACCCCTCGTATCAGGATATTCCTCGGCTCCACTTTGCCACTCAATCGAACCGGTGGGGGCCTGGCCAGCATTTGTCGTTGACTTGGCTCTGGCTCTGGCTCTGGCTCTATCCATCCATGACCGCCCCTCCCCCCCTGCGCCAGAGGGCTGGTTCGTGTTCTTTTTGGCTTATAATTTGTGGAGCCAAAACTTCATAGCGTCACTGGGGCCAAAGCTTTGTATTTGCATTCGATTTTCTCTGGATTTTCGTTTGTTTTTCCAGGGCACTCCTCTATCTCTGGTTTCGGTATAAATAATGGTTGCTTTTTTGATTTCAAACTATAATTCAATGGCAAAAGGCAGCAGCAAACGGCAGGGGGACCCACCAGGGGGTGGGTGGCAGGGATCTCTCGTATCCACAGTCAATTTAGTGGCGCTATGTTGACCATTTTTGGGTGGCCATGGCCCCCAACCAACATGGACAGCAACGCCTCTTCGGCCGTTGAGCCAGGACTGCGAAGCAGACCCCAAGCACGCGTTGAAGCTGTTGCTGCTTCTGGCCATAAAAAGTAAGACAAGTTCCAGAGCGACGCGTTGCCAAAGCTGTCCCAGTCGCTTGCCTCGGCATCTTCTCTGGCTCTGGCTCTGGCTCTGGCTCTGGCTCTGGCTCTGGCTCTGGCTCTGCCTCCGACTGTGGCTCTGGCTCCGACTCTGCCTCCGACTGTGGCTCTGCCTCAGACTCTGACTCCGACTCTGGTTCTGGCTTGTTGTCAAACGTAGCTGTTAGATACAATTACAGTTAGCCGCAGATATGTAGCTGAAGCTGTAACTATACAGCATCGAGACCTGATCGGCGGCACTTGTGTTTGATGTCTCCAGCAGTGCCTCAGGTTCTCTCTCCTCTCTCTCTCTCTCCTGCCATCTCCTGCCATCTCCATTTTCGTCTTAGTCATGTGCCGGTGGTCTCTATCTCCGTTGCTATCTGATACAAGTCGAGACTTTCAGATTTTTATTGTTCCCCCCCCCACCACCCCACCGCCCGATAGATGTATCTGGTGGGCATCAATCTGTATCTGTGTGGCTCTGGAATTTGCTACATATCCAAATACCTGAGGGGCGTGTGAATCATCCGATACGGCTCTGACTCTGACTCTGACTCTGACTCCAATGCTGCCCATTAAAGTGCGACAAGTGTTCCAGCGGGGGAGAGGGGTTTGGGGGTCAGTGGAAAATTGCATAATTGCCATGCTGCGGATAATTGCTGCTCCGATGAATCATCCAAAGATCCGCATGGCACGGCCCCAGCGGATGACCTGAAACCGAGCGGAGAGCTCGCTGCCGGATTAATCGGTCCGCCACAAAAAAAACAAAAAAAGGGAGGCAACCATTTATTTTTTTTATGTTTTTTTGGGTAATTGCTGTATGCGATTTCATTATATACCATCGTACATCGCACATCGCACATCTCACTCTACATCCAAGGCGAAACCAGTTTGGTAGCACTTTCAGAACGCGGCTATTGAAAGCAGTGCAGAATCTAGTTTTCGAGGCCCAGACCCTTTCAGCGACGGGCACATTCCTCGACAGAGCCACTGCACAAGTTTGCCATAAGCGAATGGCCTCATGAACGGGAATTCAGAGCGGGATTCAGAGGTTTTTGTTGGGATATTTCTTTAGGTCGAGGGTTCACCATTTGATGGGAAAAATACAACCTATACTATTTTCCCCGATAGTATTTTCTATCTGGTATCTATCTGGTATATATCTGGTATCTATCTGGTATATATCTGGTATATATCTGGGATCTATCTAGTATTCTATCTATTATATATCTAGTATATATCTAATATCTATATAGTATCTATCTGGTATATATCTAGTATCTATCTAGTATCTATCTATTATATATCTACTATCTATATAGTATGTATCTGGTATATATCTGGCATATATCTAGTATATAAATAGTATATTTCTAGTATCTATCCGGTATATATCTAGTATCTATCTGGTATCTATCTTGTATATATCTGGTATCTACATATATAGTAACTATTTAGTATATATCTAGTATCTATCTATTATATATCAAGTATATATCTAATATCTATATAGTATATATCTGGTATACATAAAGTATCTATCTAGTATCTTTCTATTATATACCTAGTATATATCTAGTATCTTTCTAGTATCTGTCTAGTATCTATCTGGAATATATATTTAGTATCTATATAGAATATATCTAGTATATATCTGGTATTTATCTGGTATATATGTAGTATCTATCTAGTATCTATCTGGTATCTATCTAGTATCTATCTAGTATCTGTCTAGTATCTATCTGGTATATATTTAGTATCTATATAGTATATATCTGGTATATATGTAGTATCTATCTGGTATCTGTCTGATATATATCTGGTATCTATTTAGTATACATATATCTAGTATCTATCTGGTATCTATCTAGTATCTATCTAGTATCCATCTAGTATCTATCTGGTATCTATCTAGTATATATTTAGTATACATATATCTAGTACTACTTTTTACTTTGTCAGTACTCGGTATGTAATGTGGTATTTTATGGAATTACTTTTGTTTTTTTGGTATTTTAGCGGTATTTTTGGTGTGTTTAAATACCACTTTTGCCTTGATTATGCTTGCATCCCCAAAAAAAAGATGTTCCAGAATACAATTTCACCCATTGCTAGATAATTCCATAATCTTCAATCTGAAAACCCCTTTTAAATCAGCAAAAGCTAACTTTTTCGGTATTTGGTATGTTGGAATTTATTTCGTATTTTTTGTATTTTACTGATATTTTTGTTTATTTTAAATACCAATTTTTCTTTGATTACTATTATATTCCATAAGAAAGAATTTTTGTAATTTTTTTTTTGTATTTTTGGTATTTTACCGGTATTTTTTTGATTACGTTTTTCTTGATTACTATTATATTCGATAAGAAAGATGATTCAGTATGCAGTTTCTTCCCCCAAGTCTCTCTTACGCCTAAAAAATAATTCATTTTTTGGTGAAAATTGCAACCATTTAATAAGAGACAGTGTTGCACAATATACCAAAATTAGTCACATCAAAATACTGTCTCGGGGTTGGAATCGTTTTTATCTTCCAAACGAAAAGTTCCCCCAAAACGTAGCCTTTGGCCGTATCTATTGGATCGCTCATCTCTCTTCCAGTTATTCCCAAAAATCTCAACCGCTATCAATCCTCACAATCGCAGTCGATTTCCCCCTACATATTTATACTTGAAAATCTTTCCCTGAACATAAATTAAACCCAAAGAAACTTTCGCAGACCCGCCCCATGGCACGGGGCACACACAGAGCACACGCATTCTCTGTTTGTGGGAGAGCAATTAAAGATTAAAGTCTCATCCTCCACTCGGTCTCTGGAAATGGAAGACCAACACGTGCTAAGCTTATTAGAAGCCTTGATTTCTCATCGGGCGAACAACCTCTGGGCCCCGCTCTTTGTGGCCAAAATCAAGACATAAATCCCAGCCATGGATGGCAAACGGCAACGGCAATGGCAACGGCAATGGCAACAGCAATGGCAACAAACTAATAACCAATAAAAAGTCTTAAGCCATCTTAAGCTCATAAATGTTATTTTCAAATACAGAAATAACTGTACGAGAAGGCGGGATGGGGCTGGGGCTGGGGCTGGGGGCGGTGTCAAAGGGTAGCTCTACGAATATATGTATAATCCCAGAGCGTGTGTGTGTGTGTGTCCCAAAGGAAACCATTCAAGTTGAAAAGCCCTTTTAATAAGCATTTTGGCCAGAGTCGAGGAGCGAAGGAAAATGCATTCTGACTGGCAACAAGTGGCAGAGTGGCACAGAGTGGGGCCTGGGGTTAAGGAGAAGCCACTTCAGTTGATGTTTGAGTGAATGAATTCGAAAGATGAGGAGCAGCGGCAGCCGAGACCCAGACACAGGCCAGAGTGAGGCCAGAGGCGGGCCAATGATTGGCATTCGTCAGCAGAGCAGAGCAGAGAAAAGAGAAAAAGATAGGAGAGAGGAGAGAGGGTAGAGGGTAGAGGCTGCAAGGCTGTAAAATAGAGCAGCAACAGTTGTTGCCTCAGAGCTGCCGTTGCTGCCGCTGCGGTCATGTTGCATGCTGAAGATGACAGGCTGGCTGCCAGTCAGCGAGGGCTGCACGAGGAGTAGCCCGTCTGCCAGATCTATCTTTTGTGGCTGGAGAACTCCTCAAGCCACCCATTTATCAATTTAGCTCCACGGCTCACGGCAGCGGCCTCGCTGCAACACTGCAACGCTGCCAAGCAGTTGAACTTTTAATTTGATGAATGATATACATTTGTCTCGAGTGCGAGACTCGAGAGTGAGGCAACCCTCTTGGTCTTCCACAGAGATTGCCGCAAGTCAGCCGCCAGTAATTGCAGCTGGGGACTGGGGGACTGGCGACTGCGATGTCCGAGGAGGATCGCATCGGATCGGTTTGCCTGGAAATATTTGCACAGACAAGCGGGAAACCGAAACCTCTCTCTGCCTCTCTCTCTCCCTCTCTCTCTTTCCGTCTCCCTCTGATCTGGATCTCGTCTTGGGCTATATAATTTTGCTTAGCTGCAATTATGAGATGTTCAGGGGCTGATCTTCAACGAAAAAAGCAGAGACGTCGGGGGGCACATATGAAAACTCCACCGGAAGCTTTTGCTTGTGTGTGTGTGGATCTTTTGTGAATCAAAAGCAGAGCAGAGGCACTGCAGAGGCACCGCAGAGGCACCACAGAGGCACCGCAGAGGCACTGCAGAGGCACCACAAACTTGTTCTTACGGTTATCTGGTGGTGCCCCCTCCTTGTGCCCTCTTGCGGTGCGTCGCCGTCTGGCAGATGCCAACATCCAACAGCCAACAGCCAACATCCTTAATTATGACAATCATCTCAGTTGGATGTTCATTTCTTGACTCGGTTGTTGTTTTTCTCCCCCTTTTGCCTTCGACTGATCTCTGATCCAGATCCAGATCCAGATCGGTTGCTGCCCCTCTGCCACTCTGCTGCTCTTCTTTTGTGTGCTGGTATGGGGTCATTTCTCGATATAATCAGTTTGGGAGACACCACAGAGACAGAGAGAGAGAGAGGGAGAGAGAGAGATCTTTGGCACAGTTTTTTCGAGAAACACTTTGGAATGTCTTGGTCTTCGGTTGGGGGTTGATTTAGTGCGAGGGACCGCCGATAAGGCAGGCAGTCGGAGGAGCGTACAGACCGTGAGAGCTTTATTCGGGTGGCCCCAAAGGCTATTTGGGATCCTTTGCCATTGGAATGAATCTTGGGGGTGCTCTCCAGAACTCCCCCCGAGAAAGAGAGATCTCCCCGGTCCCCGGTTTGGCTGAGAAGTTTCTAGGCGCTCGGCAGCAATTAAAAGCTCGGCTTTCACCCCGGGGGCAACTAATTACTTTCACTGGTCCACTGGTCCAGCGCCGTCATTGCAAATAAGGCAGAGCCGCACAGTTATTATCATTTTCATCGTCATCGTGGCGCGCCGTGTCTGTAGGGAGGGGGAGGGGGGGCGCCCCCCGCAAGGTTAATATGGCAATTAGCCAACTTTGCCGAAAGAAAGAAAGCCAAGAGCCAAGAGCCACAGATACACTCGCAGATAACTTTCAAATGCCATTAGGGTCGTCGAATCGACAGGTTCTAACAAATGATGATTCTCTGGCCCCAGTGGGGGGGGGCATCTGCTGGATACGAATTTCAACAGATTCACGCCTCTATCGAAATCTCAGACACACATTAAATATGTAATTTTTGAGGAGCTCCACAGCTCTACAGCTCCACTTGTACATCAGTTTTTTCAAGTGTTTATGACGGTTCCAAGAGGGGCAAGGGGGGGGCAGCTGGAGGAACGGCTGAATGGTTTACGAGTATCTGTATCTGTATCTTGGCTTTTGTTTCTCTCTCTCTCTTTGAGAGTCTCCCCTACATTCGTGCCTTGGTTTGTGCATTGATTGATTCGATCTTTCCTTTAGAGTAGAATAAACCCACCCCCCCCCCCTGCGTGCCCTCGTGAGGGCAGCAATTTACATAGAATTCCCATTGAGATTAGTGTATATCATTTTGCCTATCGCCGCTGACAATCTGTTGGACATAAATCAGCCACATCTCCGCTTAGATCTTGGATCTGCAGTCTATAAATTTAAATTAGTTGGGGCGGCGGGGTCTGCAGGTGTTTTTCAAATGCCAAAAACGAGTTTACATTCGGATCTGGCTTATTTGCCAGCTAATTTGTGGTCTGAAACGACTCGGAAACGACTCTGGCCAGAAAGACAATGGACAGCTTTCGGGTGGGGCTCTCTGTGGAGTCCATTGTTTGACAATTACACGTTAAGAAAAAACAAATCTGAGGCCTTGAAGGTCGTCAACAGCTGCCATTTTTACGGGGCAACAGCCTCGCAGGGGCAGGCATGTTTTTCATGTGTGAATTTTCACATTTTTTGGGGGCTTTTTGCTCCCCCCACCCACATATGTTACCGATCAAAGCGACTCAAGCTAAGCTCTTTAATCCAACATATTGAGACCCTCGAGGGCCACTTACCCCAATGGAAAAAGAAACACATGTGTTTCCAATCACTCTCTTCGTCTCCGTCTCTCTCTCTCTCTCTCTCTCTCTCGGTGAATAATCTGTAATAAAGAGCAAAACATATAAATTTAATAAGCTGTCACATAAATTTTCCACTCTCTCATGAGCACTTAAAAACTCTCTGCTACACGTACCGCGAGCGGCATGCCACTGAATTAGAGAAAAAAAAAAGTCTAAAAAAAGAACTAAATGAAAATGTTTTGGCATCTGTTTCGATTTAAAGGCTTGCCAGCGACTTTCCCCCCCCCCCCCACGACTAGAATGCAGACTAAGTGAAAATTAATAGAGGGGTGGGGGGTAAACTTTCACTCGAATCGGTAACAAGAAACTTGAAATGACTTTTTGAACTGTGAACCGAACATGGAGTTATGGCGTGGAGTGTGTGGAGTGTGGATTGTGTGCTCATAAATATTTGAAAAGTGTCTCTGTAACTGACACGTTGATGGTTCAGAGAGGGCGCACAGCCAGCCAGCCAGCCAGCATGCCACATGGCGAGGCGGCAACAACAACATTTTGACACACTTAAGTGTTGGACAGCCCCCATCATCAGCGCAGTGATCTTCCGTGGAGAAGGGAACCGCCGGGAACTGGGAACACAATAAATTTGAAAATTATGAACATAATTCTTCATTAACAGCGCGCCTCCGTGTTGCCATTGATAAATTGAGAAAACTCAATGGAGCAGAGGCGGTGGCGGCGGGAAAGTCTCTTCCCCAAAAAACCGAATGTGAAATGGTAACTTCCCACATTTTGCTTTCGTTTTATGAGTCCGGTCTTTGGATATTGGGTGATAAATTGGCGATATTACGGCAGCAGATTATTCAAATATTTTTTTTTTTTTTTCGTGGGCGTTAACCCACACACAAAAAAAAAAAAAGGCATTTGAAGAATGCCAGATACCAGATACAGAGAGCAGAGAGCCATTTCTGATTGAAATAACGTGATTTTTGTGGTCCACTGGTCTGTAGATTGTGGCCATAAAAACTATGCCATCGATTGTGCCGAAATGGAGCGGAAAAAACAAAAAAAATAAGAGAAAAACGAGCACTCCCCGACGGGGAATTGAACCCCGGTCTCCCGCGTGACAGGCGGGGATACTAACCACTATACTATCGAGGATGTGGACTTGCCAGCGTCCAAGGGGGCATAAAGAGGGAGGGGGATCTCTCCTAGACAAGCCCAAGAGTGCCCTACAGATCTGTAGATTTATTCCGAGGCTCAAAACCCACTTGGAACCATTTAAAATTGTCTTTTTTTTCCGCTTTTTCCCTGTAAAATTCTCTTGGCTTTGCCTTTGGATGCACACAACAATCTCCAGTGTTCCAGTTTGTGTGGCGTGCCACACAATCCCACAGCGATTTCGAAATCATTCCCACCTCATAACAGTCATCAGAAAAGCCGCTTCGCTTCGCATCGCTTTGCTGCGCGCCACTCTGCCCCATTCCATGCCACATGCAGCGACTGCGTTCGGCTTTCACAGCCCAATTCACTTTGCCGCAAAAACCGCAAGGTGCGTCGCCTCCAAAGCAACAACAACAAAAACGTGCATACCAGAAAAAAGAGAGCAACAATTATGCGAGCTGCCTGCCACACGGATTGCCACACTCTCTAGAGCGGCCGCAGCCGAAGGTGGAGCTGGAATCTCTCAAGCCTTTTGCCTTTCGCCTTTCGTTTCGTTTTCCATCAAATTCTAGCAAACATTCGCCCCCGTTTTTTATTTTTTTTTGTTTTATTTTGGAACCTTTTGAATTGTGAATTTATTGAAAATTGAATATGCAAGGGCATGGGACGGTGTCGGGGCATGGGCTGGGGCATGGGACGGTGTCGGGGCATGGGCTGGGGCTGGGGCTGGGGCTGGGGCTGGGGCTGGGGCCTGGCCATCGGCGGTGCGTGATCTGCGGCATGGAGCCGCACGGCGAGCTGGACGCGAAGGGCAACGAGAGGTACACGTACCCGCAGTCGGCGCAGGAGGCGCGCATCTGGCAGCAGAGCATGGGGGCCAAGGACGTGTGCGTGGAGAGCATCCAGCAGAGCTGCTGCGTCTGCGTCGAGCACATACCGGAGTTCGTGCGGCGCTCGAAGCGGCTGGCCAAGAAGCAGCGGACGCACGAGCGGCACGAGGAGCTGCGGCGCCGCAAGATCGGGGAGGCGGGCATCGACGGCTGCGAGTGCCCCGATCTGGAGCCGCCGCGGTGCTCGGTCAACGTGCTGCTGATCAACGGGGCCTCGCTGCCCTCGTACTGCGGCCGGGGCCAGTCCTGCGTCGAGATCCAGGCGGAGGGGCGAGGAGGCGAGGAGCTGGACGGCGGGGCCCCGGGCACGCCCAAGCGGCTGTCGGCGACGAAGCGCTTCAATCCCGACGACTCGGACACGGAGATCTTTGTGCAGGAGTCCGAGTTCCAGGACATCGGCGCCACCTTCCCGGACATCGACGAGACGGAGGTCACCGTCCTGCGCACGCCCGTCCAGGAGGACGAGCAGATCGAGCAGATGAAGAAGCCCTGCCCGACGGGCGGCGAGGGCCAGGAGGACGGGGAGGACGACCGGACCGACCGGACGCCCGTCTGCATGCCCGGCTGCACGGACGTGCTGGTCCTGGGCCGCGGCGTCCACCCCACGGACGTGTGTCCGTGCAACTGCGAGCAGTGCACCAAGCAGCCGACGGCGGGCCTCCGGGAGGAGGACGCCTGCTGCCGGCCCCCCTGCTGCCCCGACACCCAGGAGCACTTCGATCAGCCGCCCTGCGGCTGCGAGTGCGAGGAGCAGGTGCGCCGGGTCATGGGCCAGGTCATCAAGACCCAGAAGCAGCGCATCAACGAGCTGGAGTCGATGCTCTGCAAGCAGAACAACCTCCACTCGGCCCTCCAGCGGAAGGTGGACGAGCTCTACTGCGAGTTCGGGCGCCTCGACGACGACGACCAGGTGCGCCTGGCCTGCTGCTCGAGCGGCCGTGGCCCCCCCGACTGTGGCGAGCTGCGGGACCAGGCCACGAGCACCGCGCGCTCCCACCACCACCACCAGCACCAGCATCCGCATCGTCCCCAGCAGCAGCCGGACAAGCGTCGCCGGCCGGAGCGCCTCAACACTAAGGACACGCTGCCCGAGGAGCTGCCCCCCGTGGAGGAGGTGCGTTACTCGGACGACGGTTCGTCCGGATCGCCGGATTCACGCGTGCATCACTACAGCGAGAAGAATCCGCGAAGGTCGAACCAAAGGAAGACCCGCAAGCCGGGCTGGCTTTGCTTTGGCAAGTCCTCGGAGACGGACAAGGCCAATCAGAAGGAATAGGATGGTCTCTCCCCCCCCCCACACTGCTCGGGGCCCTGTGCAATCATGCAAATAAAATATATATACAGTTTTTCCCTCTCTTTCGGCTCTCTGTGCAAATGTTTTTAACCCAAATATTTTTGTGGACATGCAATATTTATGTAGACAGCCAGCAAACACAGCACAGGGGGGTGGGTAGTGGCGGGGGGTGAACAACCCCCCTGTGGAATGGCTTACCACTCGAAACACCCCTCGGCGACAGCTGCCTGCAATATTTTTGTTGCCATTTTTATGGCTGTCCCGCCACACCCCCACCACGCACCCGCCGACACCCCCGCCAGACACCCTGTATGCCGCCCTGCAATTTAGGGAACAATTTTCGCGCACAATTCCAAATGTTCATAAACACATTAAAATGATAATTAAAAGAAAATTCCCTCTTTTGAATTTTTCGCACATCAGCGGCAAAGTTAATGCGGCAAAATGTTGCCGCTGTTGCATCTGCATTATTTATTTATTATGTATGCAAATGCATTTAATTGCAGCAACAGGGGAAAAGGGGGGACACGAGGGGGGACAAGGGACGGTGGACGGTGGACACTGCGACGCTGGGGGTTTCGGGGAAGTTTCGGTCTACAATTTGCATATTTTAGCATGTAATGAAATTTGTAATAATTCTGCAATTAATTGCGTACGTGTCCTTGTTCGTGTGCGTGTGTGTGCGGGTGTGTGTGTGTGTGTGTGTGTGTACACAGGGCCCACGTAGCAGGCACTTGCTGGGGGAAGGGCGAAGGGTCCGCCCTGGGATTGCCTCGGCTTCTGCTGGGTCTGGCTTTGGGTCTGGCTTTGGCTCTGCCTCGGGCTCTGGCTCTGGCTCTCGCCCTGTCTCTGGCTCTGTCTCTGTCTTTAGCCCTGGCTCTCGCTCTGTAGCTGGCTCTGTCTCTGGCTCTGTCTCCGCCTCTGTCTCTGGTCCTGGTCCTGGCTCTGGCTCTGTCTCTGGCCCTGTCTCTGGCTCTGTCTCTAGCCCTGGCTCTGGCTCTGCGTCGGGCTCTGTCTCTAGTCCTGGCTCTCGCTCTGTCTCTGGCCCTGTCTCTGGCCCTGTCTCTGCCTCTGCCTCTGTCTCTCGCTCTGTCTCTTGCTGTGGCTCGCTATTTTCCCCCAAAGAAAGCCATCTTTAGACACTTAAGAATATAGGCTACTCAAATCAAGCTCTAAGCATCATTTTTATCCATTATTTGTATCGATTATTTATCGATTACTCCTCGGTAATGTCCCAAATGCCCATCAAACACGTTCAACGCCACAAACTCTACCCCAAAAGCCCTCAAACCCCTTCAAAAAGTCAAATCTTTGTGTGTTTCGATACATATATCGTATATGTATATCGTTTAAAAGCCGATAACTCGACTGATTAGTCAGCGTAGAACCGTTTGGAGGTCTATATGTGTTTTTCCACCTGGGAAAACGATTTAAATGGACATGTTCCATCGATTATTCATCGCTTACTTATCGGCAACGTCTTAGGTGCTCAACAAATATGTTCAACGCCACAAAGCCCACCCCAAACCCCTCAAATAGCCAACATTTTGGCCATAGAACCTTCAAAAAGTCAAGTGTTTGTCTTTATTGAAACCTATATCGTATGTTTATCGTTTAAAAGGCGATAATTCGCTGAAATAGTCCCTTTTTTGTAATATTTCATGACTTTAATCCCTCAACAGCCATCATTTATCGATAATTATCGTTCCAGCACGTTCCCTTTCTCTGTAGGTTCTTGGCATTGCCACATTCGAGGGCAATCATGTGGCACAGACCCCGACTTTGACCTGCACTTGAAGCCGCCCTCTAGGGCCGGTCGCCCTGCGTTGCCATGGCGGCTAAACCACCCCTCCCCCCACCCCTAAACCATCATTGGTGGCTGCTTTACAATTTGCATGTTTACAAGTACATTTTCAGCATGAATATTTATTTATTTTGCCATTGCAATGGAGTTCTGGCCGCTCGTATACCCTTTCCAGAGGGTAGGCCAAGCCCTGGATATTTCGGTAGCAAATAAATGTGGATTCTACACTCTGGAATCTCCTTCTGCTTGGGGTTAGGGTATCTGCTGCTTCTGTCTGCCACCCTGCCACGTTCTGCTTCTACTTCGTGTGGCTGCTGCTTGCTGCTCGTTGAAGCTTTTGTTCATTGTTGATGGGGCTGCTTCGATGTGGTATACCTTTGGCTAGGTGTTCGACATGGTCTTGTTATTTTAATCCTTTCCGAACACCCTGCCACACCATCACCCCCACACCCCACCCCACCCCACCCATTGGCCGTCCTGCGTTGTTATTGCAGCCACTGTGGTTGCTGTTGTTTTGGTCATTTTGTTGTTTGTTTTTAATTGTTTTGCATGTTTTCATTTCATTTGCAATGACCGAGAGACACAGGGAGTGTGGGCGGGGAGTGGGGGGGAGTGGCTGGGGGACCATCATTAAACCAAAAACAACATCAAAACAAATAGCCATTGAAATTGTTATGTGAATACTGGAATCTGATTACACAAATTGAAGATGCTCGATGCCAGAACTCCTTCAAAATTCATGTACTTCGGCACTTGCATTGAGAGAAAATTTTAGGCATATTTTTGGTTGATTTATGGCAATTTACCAACAAAACAAATACAAAATATTTACTGCAAATTTTAAATTATTTGTTGAGCATATTTTTGTTTGGTTTTAGCGCGTTAAAAAAAATTATAGCAATAATTTTAATTTTATTTTTTTAAATTATTTTTTTGTATATTTTTAATCATTTCAGATATTTCCAGATAATTTTTCTCTGTGGATTGCTAATTTAAAATATATTTTTTGTTCGTTTTAATTCGTTTCAATAAATAATATTATTCATAAAAAACTACTTATAATTTTGTAATTTTTTGATTACGTTTTTTTTGTAATTTTTTTTAATCATTTCAGATGAATTTTCTAGGTCTTGTGGAAATTTAATGTATTTCTTTTTGTTTTAATTCGTTTAAATAAATAATATTATTCATAGAAAATAAATTTTAATTTATACTTCTTTTATTTACTTTTTTGTATATTTTCTTAATCATTTCACATATTTCCAGCTGATTTTTCTCGGTGCAATGGAAATTTAATGTATATATTTTGGTTTGTTTTAATTCGTTTAAATAAAAAATAATATTATTCCTAGAAATCTAGTTATAATTTGTATTTATTTTTTTATTTATTTTTTTTTTTATTTTTTTAATCATCTCAGATATTTTCAAACGATTTTTTTCGGTGCAAATGAAATTTAATTTTTTATTTTTTGTTCAAATAAATAATATTATTCCAAGAAAACAACTTTTAATTTTTATTTTTGTTTTAATTTTTTTTAGTCAGATACTTTCAGATATTTTTTTTCGGTGCAGTGCAGATTAAATAAATTTTTTTAATTCGTTTAAATAAATAATATTATTTCTAAATAAATAACTTTTAATATTTATTTATTTTTTTTTTTAATCATTTCAGATTTTATCAGTTGATTTTTCTCGGTGCAGTAGAAATTTAATATATATATTATTTTTTTTAATTCCTTAAAAAAAACTGATATTATTGTTTGAAATCGACATTTTTGTTTTACTTTTAATTTTTATTTGTTTTTAATCGTCTCAGTTTTTTCTAGATGATTTTTCTCGGTGCAGTGAAAATGATTTTTTTTTTAATTCGTTCAAATAAAAAATATTATTCCTAGAAATTTAGTTTTAATTTATTTTTGTAATTTTTTTTAAACATTTCAGATTTTATCAGTTGATTTTTCTCGGTGCAGTGGAAATTTAATATATATTTTGGTTTGTTTTAATTCGTTTAAATAAAATATATTTTTCCTAGAAAACTAGATTTTTGTTGTACTTTTAATTTGTATTTGTTTGTGATCAAATTTTTCCAGATAATTTTTCTCTATGTGCAATGCTTGTTTCTTATTTTCGTGGCAAATATATTTTGATTTTCATTGGGTCTTCTTCTGATGTTTTTCAATTATGTTAAGGGTCGTCCGCTTTTGGGAATTTCCCTTCATTGGTTCCAGGCAGCAGCATTTGGTTTTTTATTTTTATATATTTACTTTTGTAGCCGCTTTTTTTTTGTGTTGTTGTTGTTGTCGTTTGTTTATTCCGCAATTGTCTGGACGGTGCAGACAGACAATAGATTTCAAGGATGGTTTCATTTCAGCTGCGTCCATTTCTGCTTGTGTTTCTGTTTCTGTTTTTGGTTCTTTTTTCTCTTTTTGTGCTTCTGTTTCATTTTCATTTTCCTTTTATGGCGGGGCAATAATCGTTTGAGCGAGGAAGGAAACGGAAGCAAAAGGAAAAGTGCCAAAAGGAAAGCATCATAAAATTAGTAGCAATGGCTTTAAAATGCCATGTTTTGTAGACCCATCCCCCCCAACCCCAGTCCCCCACCCCCACCAGACATTGCCTTGGTTTTTTTTTTCTTTCTGCTGTTCTTTGATGATGATTTTTTCATTAGTTTCGCGCCGTTTGAGGCTGCCTTCGCACAGAGCCAATTAAGAACCAAATATTGGAAATATATTATATTTTATGGGGAGGGGGGCTACAGATGGACAGAAATGCGTGCTAAATGCCATAATTGCCAAAAATCCAGCGTTTCGAAATGCCTCGAAATTAGCGGCAATTTCGGTTAACAATTTTTGAATATTTTTCCAATTTTATAGCGATTTTTGATTTAAAGTAAACACAAATATTCGGTCATAAAAATGATTGAAATTTAAGCATAAATTTTGCCATAATTTGGCAATTTCCCATCCCCCCTCCCCCTCTCCTTTTATCTATATTTATCTGGGGAAAAACGTAGGAAAATTGCGCAACAAAAATAAGTGTGTGTATCGAGGAAAAACAGAGCCAAAATAAACCCTTGAAAATATACCCCAAAGGACCCTGGGAGCACTCACAGACAATGGGCACAAGGACGTGGCCAAAGGGGGGGTCTGAGTGGGACGGCAGAAAAATAGTCAATAAAATATTTGCACGAACCAAAACCAAAAGAAATCATTCAAGCGCAGGCCGGGACTTTTATTTCAATACAACGCATAGATATCCTCTCAAAAAAGGATGCACGTGGCGCAAAAAAAAAAAAAAAAGTGGCCCAAGTGCAGCCACAGAAAGATGACAAGGCACAAGATGGAGATCCCTCCACAGGGGCGGGGCAGGGGGTGGTGGTAGGAAAACAATTTTCAATGTTTTCTTGCTTCCAGTTGAGGAAGCTTTATTCAATGCCAAATGCGGCAAAAACTAACTTGAGAGACTTTTCTTTAGTCACAAAAATGTTCACCCATGACTGGACACAGTGGCAACAAAAAGTGTTCGACCTTTCAAAGGCGAAGGCGCGACGAAACAAAGCAGGAAATGGCTGCCAGGATATTGACAATGGCAGAGGCGGGTGGGCGGGGAGGGGCAGGGACACAGGGGACACAGGGGGCCATTGAAAAGTTTTAAATTTACTTCTTCCACTTGTGGATCGGGCACCTGCCACGCCCCCCCCAGCCACTGAGCCCACAGATTTCCGCATCGCAAGGGAAAAAAGGGTCAAACACATTAAATTTATAATGCGATTGGAAAAAAGGGGAGGAAAACTGAAATGTGGTAATGGAGAGGGGGGGGGGGAGGGGGGGTTGGTAGTGGCGAACATTTGAGTGTTGGAAAGTGCCTTAAGTAGGTCAGTTTGGTCTGTCATAAAATGCAATTGGAGCGCATTAAAGTGCCCCGCGATTCGCAAGTGAAATGTCAAGCAGGACGCCACCAAGGGGGGGCAGCAAAAGGTTTCACATTTCCTCTCAACCGTATGATACCCACTAGATCATTTTTGAAGCACAGAAATCCTTCGAGACGTCTGCCACGAACAGCAGGCACTTCTGGGGGGCCAGAGGGGGGCCCAGATAGGGGAGGGGGCCCGGAACGGGTGCCTGAAATTGATATTCATATGCAGCTCAGCTCGAATGCTGTTTGCATGCATCTCATTAGCGGCAGGGGCATGTGGCATGCGGCAGCTATCCTTATATGTACCTGGCGGCTCTTATAAATAAGCACATAATCAGGCGACAAACGCGTTGCATAAATAAATAAATAATTTGCAACAATCACCAGTTTGCCAGGGGGGTGGGTAAGGGGGGGTGCGGTGCGGGGGGGGGGGGGGGGGGGGGGCTATATCTAAGGCCGTGACTGTGGCTCTGCTGTTGCTGCTGCTGATGATGATGTCAGTCGTCGTTGGACGGCGTACAGCAGTCGATAATCATAAATATCCCACAGAAGATGCTCTCGCTGGCTCGTTAAGTGTTTGGCTTTATGGCCCCCGAAATGGGGGAGGGGGAGGGGCAGGGGCAGGGGCAGGGGAGCGGCAGCGGCTTGGACTTTAATTAGCGCCTGGCCTCACAATTAAATAATATTTTTGCCAACTCACAGCGCTCTCTCTCTACCCCCCCTACCCCCCCTGTTTCTCTCCCCCTCTCTCTCTCTCTTTCTCTCTCTATATATCTGTGTTTATCTGTGAAGCCGCCGACTTGTTAACTCGCTGCCTGACAGTCTGCCAACAAGTTTTAATTACAAGCCAAACGACACAAAAAAAACAACAACACACACACACAGAGACAAGAGAGAGAGAGAGAGAGAGAGAGAGAGAGAGCAAAAAAGACAAGTGTAAAAGGCAGCGACAATAATTAAGCCACGAATTGGGGATACCCAGGGGTTTGTCAAGACCCCAAAAAGTGCCCCCCCCCGCGGAAGGCTAGTTTTTGGCACCTCCTCGGCTCCACTCCATCTTCATTGGCGATGACACATTTTGTGATTTGTTGCTAATTTTTGAATTTTCTAGCGGGCCGCCCTTTTATTTTTATTTATTTATTGGCCAGCAATTGATGGACACACTCGGGCGTTGATTGAAGGTCGTTTCTATCAGCGAGCAGCCGTCCAGCAGCCAGGAAAAATTGCAGTAGCCGTGGCCGAAGCTGAAGCTCAAGGAAGTGGCATGCAACGAGCCGTGTGGCACGACAGGAGCATGGCCCCGAAGCCATGTGTGTGCATGACTCGGAGAGACCCAGGGATTGGATTTCTAATGTGCATTCGTTGTCGGCCGTCAATCCATTAAAAATGTGCCACGTACGATTTTATTTGAAGCGATTCCTCCGACTCTGGACTCTGGAGTCTCTGTGGAGTCTCTGTGGAGTCTCTGTGGAGTCTCGGCTCTGTGGAGAGCCCACAGATAAAGACACTTTACGGATGGCTTTTGAATGCAATGCTCCAACCGGTTGGAGTCTTGCCACAGTCTCTCGGCCTTCCTGCCTCTCTGCCTCACTGCCGCTCTGCCTCTCTGCCGCTCTGCCTCTCTGCCTCCCTGCCTCCCTGCCTCTCTGTTGCAGTTTATCGGGAGGCAAATCTTGAAGTACCGCCCGGTTACAAGCCGCATGTCAAAATGTCAATTTTTTGTTTCGGTTTTTCTTTTTTTTCTGTTTTTTGTGTGGCACGTCCTCTGCTTGTGGCATGCAAAATTGCCACATGTTGCGTAAACTAGTTTCGTGAGTCGTGACATATATCACCTGAGAAAGAACCGCCCCCCTCCCCCCTCTCCTAGCCCCTCCCCCTGCCTTGTGCATATTTGAGGAGATCTCTGGCTCTCTCTGTGGATCGGCCAGGCTTCCATTAGTTCAGAATCAGTTCTCGTTCTTAGATTAAGCATTGGTAAGAGACTCCCCCCCCCCCCTTCCCCCACCCCACGCACAGGTGTTGCCTGCGAATGCTTTATGGCCCGAATTTCTGGCAAAAGTTTATTACGTTCTTCGTTTTTTTGGGCACAATTAAGCACACTTTTTAAATATTTTAACCTATGCGGCGGCATCGTAAAAACAACTGGAGTACCGCCGCCCGAGTCGTAAATGAGCCAAAGACCACCCAAGACTGGGAAAAGCCTGGGGAACGCTCGGGGAAAGCGTGTGCCAAAGGTCAACAGTTTTATAGCCATTTGCCGCTTAGGTTTTTTCTCTAGGTGTTAAATAATAAATACGTAACTCGCTGGAGGGCCAGGACGGCTCCCAAATTGCGTGTTCTTACAGTTCGTGTGGCAGCCCCCCCCCTCCACACCCCCCTTTCGCCCCCTGCATGATGACATTTTAATGGTCTCAACTTCAATCCAAATCCAAAAGGGGAAGAATATTTTCCTTTTGCATCATAAAAAATACATTTTGAAACATTGATGGCAAGTCCTGCCACAGGGTTGCCACCCCACACCACACACACCATTACTGATTATTGAACTAGTTCCGTTTTGGAGCTAACCAGCTTTAAAGAGCCGTTTGGGCCAAAAAACAGAGCCAATTGGAGCCACTAAAGTAATTTAATTAGTTCTGGTGGAGCCGAAGGGGGGGGGAGGGGGGGGGGGCGAGACAATGCCACACACACACACATGGACACCTTTCGAGCCATAAGCTGCGAGAAATGTGTGTAAGGAGAGGGCTACAGGCCTATGCCTTGGGGCTGCCCCCCCTTGTAGGAAGTGGCAAAAGTTTCATTTTGTTTTCTCGCATGTCATTGACTCACACATGAGAGTGGGGAGGGGGGGGGGGGGGGGCCACATAAAATTTGCGACAATTTCTAGGGCGTCGCCGTCGTCGTCGTCTCGTTTTGTAGGTATAAATAAATATTATATTACCCCCACGGAGGAAACCTCTGGAAACCTTAGACCCAAGACGGCTCTCTCTCTCCCCCTCTGCTCTCCCCCTCTGCTCTCCGCGGGCCTGCCTGCTGAGTTGTTAATTAAATATTTACTCTGCTTATTTGCAAAATGAATAATTTTAGCATTTTATTTCCACATGGCGCAAATGTCGCTTCAGCTTTAATTTTTCCCCACTAGCCAAGAGGGCCCCCCCCCCCCCCCCCCCCTGTGCCCACCCCATTTCATCTTTCAGCTGTATTTTACTTTATTTATTTAAAGCATTTGGTTACGAAACTTGTTTTGCAAAATGCCATTCAAAAGCGCCTGTTAATGACTTCATTCTTCTGTCTGTCTGTCTGTCGCTTCTGGCCGCTTGATTCAAGGTGATTCAAACGTTAAAAAGGAAGGGGGGGGGGGGGGGCTTAGATATTTAAATCAACTGCAAGCCCAAAATCTAGTAAACTCTCTCTTTAAAAAGGCTTCAATCATCGCTTCAATCATCGCTTCAATCGCATCTCTATCTGATAATTTTTTTGTGATTTGTTTGTTTGTTGATTTTTTGATTTGGGTTACGGCAACAAGCAGCGAAAGCAAAGAAAAACAATCAAGAAAAAAGCGGCAACCGAGAGGCGGTATTTTTTTCGGTATATAATGATGAAATATTGACTGGATTTGTACTACTTCTGGAAGCCCACAAAGTTTTTCTATTATTAAGCACCCAAACACCTGACTAATCCAATAAGTTCTTGTGGCACGAACTTTTCGGGGGCCCGGGCACATGTCAAAGGAATCGGAATCCCCACCAGAGGAGGGGTGGGGAGGGGGGTGGGGAGTACAGTACATATTTGCTTAATTAACTGGCAAAAAGTTTCAGGACAAAGCATGGGGGGGGCATGGGAACCCTTTCGGGCCACACGGCGTATGCGCAATTAACATTTATGGCAATTAATTATATGATTATGCATACGCCCCCCCCCCTCCTCTCCTCTCTAATGAAGGCATCAAAACCAAAAGGCAATGTGGCACCATAATTATGGGTAATCAAAGCGTTTTATTTAATGGCTCCAACTAATGATCTTTTTGTGTGAAGGTCGCAAAACTTAAACGAGCCACTCGAAGCGTCTAATCGATGGCCAATCTTGAAGCAACCCACTAGAGGGGGTTCGTTGATCCCTTTCGGGTGATCTTCTAGTGCTCCCAGTCTCGGATATATGTATTTCCCAGAAACTCTACAAAAACTGACAGCTAATTCGTTTTCATTATCACATTTCCCCCGCCACGTCAAACAATTTGTTTTGACATATTTTTGCTCGACTAGGCAGAAACACAGAGAAAGAGAGAGGGGCAGAGAGTGGGGCAGAGAGTGGGGCAGAGAGAGAGTGGTAGGTGGAGTGCCTGTCAGACAGAGGGCAGACAGAAGCTAAATCATTTCGTAGAGAATAAATTTGTACAGATTGCGGTTGGGGCTCTCGGCTCTCGACTCTCGTCGTCTCAGTTGCTGATAAAACACACAACAATTTTAAGTCTCACTCTGCCTCAGTTTGGGGCAAGTATCAATAAACCCATAAATTTAAAACACCACCCCACAAAATATATATATATATATATTCTCTGGCACTCTCTTCTAAAAAAACTAAAACAAATAAATTGTGTTGTTGTCAGAATTGTATTTTTTTTATTTTTTTTTTTTTGTGGGGGCGAGCGGCCACAATATCATCTATCTATCTATCTGTAGCCATTTGTATCTGTGTGTAGTTTTTTGCATATTTTGCTGCCAGTTTTTAAGCCATTAAACGGTTCAACATTATTTTAATGAATTTTGATTGCCAGTCGTGTCGTTCGATTTTTCTGTATATATTTTTTTGCAGCGTCTTAACCAATCTGTAAATTATTTCCAGCGCCAGCGCACCCTTCACCCTTCACCCTTCACCGATCTAGCTCTACGGCTGGGACTGTCTTTGTGGCTCTACAAATATTGACCAACATTGAGGGCAGCGGCCCATAAATAAGCAAACAGTCCATTAGCCCCAGAGCTCCATCTGGCAGCCGCTTGCACAACAACAGAACGGCAGAACAACAGAATGCAGCAGTTATTCAGAAATCGAAGCCAAAGCACAGTCACAACACACCTTCCTTTCCTTTCCGTATTGCCATCGACCCTATCGAGTCATAGAACAGAACAGTAACTCTATCTTATCGCTGGCGCCTTATCGCTAAGGTAAACAAAAGATAAGCGGAGCCCCGGGCCCCGGGCCCCGGGCCCCGAGGCCCCAAACTCATTTGCCAAATGACGCATACGATTCGTTTGGTGAGGGATTACAGGGCAATAGGAAATGGAAAATGGAAATGAAACTGAAAATTTCATTTTATGGCCTCATCAAATGGGTTAAACTAAAATACACATCACAACATTGACAGACAGATAGAAAAATTCGATGGGAAATTGGGTCAAAATTGAACGGCACTGCGGTGGGGGAGGGGCAGGGGCAGGGGAGTGGGAGTGGGAAGGGGGAATGCTGCGATTTTTGGCTAATAAAATATCAGGGGAGCCTCTAGTAACAAAAGAAAACGTTGGATTTATGGGGCAAACAACATAATTGTATCTGTGATAGTATTTTATAATCAAATACAAATAACATAAGAAATTGAGAATACAAAAAAAACCAAAAAACAAATAGAGAATTTGATTTA
The DNA here is from genome assembly GCF_003369915.1 of Drosophila miranda. Classification (NCBI taxonomy): domain Eukaryota; kingdom Metazoa; phylum Arthropoda; class Insecta; order Diptera; family Drosophilidae; genus Drosophila; species Drosophila miranda. The sequence continues at coordinate 19,685,896 of NC_046674.1, forward strand.
CAGAAAAATATCTTGTTTTTGTTTTTTTTTTTTCATTTACTTATAGTTGATATTTTATATATTTTATATTTCCTATGTTTTATATCTTATATTTGATATTATAAAACAATTTATATTTATTTTATTTTATACATACATATAATATATGTTTCCTATATTTTATGTTTTATATATTTTATAAGTTTTATTTTTTTTATATTTTATATATTTCATATCTTTTTAAACATTTTTATTTTTTATACTTTACATATTTTAGACTTTATATTTTTAATATTTTCCACTTTAAATTTGACATATTTTATATTCCTTTTTTATATGCTTTTTATATTTTGTATATTTTATAATATGTTTTGATATTTACAAAATTTTTGTTTTATATATTTTATATTTTTTATACTTCATTTTTTTTAATTTGTACTTTTTTTAAACTTTTTATTTTATATAATTTCTATCTTCTTTTTTACATATTCAATTCTACTTTATATATTTAATATATATTTTTTGTTTTTAATTTAATTTTTTGTTTATATTTTAGAATTTTTATTTCTAAAATTTTAATTTTTTATATTTTATATATTTTTTATTTTATGTATTTGATATTTATTTGTATATATTTAAATTTAAATACTGTTGTAAACGGAAATATGGCTTAAAAAACTCATTTATTTTGTTTGTTATTTCCAACAAAATGTTGGCTTCCCTTTCCAGTTTGTTGAAAGCCTTTGAGGGATATTCAGTGGAAAAATCAGTGGAAACCGGAGCCACCAATTGGTAGATACAATGCTCAAAATGGTGTCGTTATCTGCAGGAAACGACCTTCATATAGTCCTGAGGAGCAGCACTGGGAGGTCTTTCACACACCCCAAACCACGTCTCCAGTTTATCAATGTTATTGAAACATATAATGGCGCATAATTGGGGATTTCCCCCTAACGAAGTCGACTCCTCAGCGACCCCTAAGAAAATTCAAGTTCGACTCTGGGAAGTTCTCATTATTACGCCCCATATATGCCCCAAAACAGATTTCAATTTCAATGGAAATTCTACAGATTTTTAATTGCCAAAACGTGAGCGAAATTCTAAAAAAAAGAACATCCGCCCCAATGGGAATTATGTTGATTATAAATTTATGATTGAGCAGATAGTTATGGCCCAGTCGGGCAGATAATGCCCAAATAATGGGCTCCACCTTCCCCCCCTGCCCCCCTGACCACACCCCTCTGGCCCCTGCCTCAGTTTCATTTGCAGTTTGTTTGTTGATTTAATTGCAAAATATATATAGAGATATTTATTTTTTAATGGACTTGCCCTGGCCGAGGCCTGGTTATTAAAATAGAAATTACTTTGACTTTGGCTCTGTTTCGAGTTTCGTGTTTCGAGTTTCGTGTTTTTGTTTCTCAGCATAATTGTTGTTGTTGTTGTTGTTGTTGCCTAATGGGTGGTAATCGTGGGGCTGCTCTCGGAATCGTAATTTTATGGCTTTTTAGAGGCATTTCGCATAAATGTCAAGGCAGGGAAGGTTTTTTTCTTGGGGGGCTAGAGAACAGGTACCCCGGCATATTATTGGTAATACTTGTGGGTGCCAGTGCTCTGATTTCCCCATCGACTAGAGGATTACACAAGCTCCCCCGCCCCCCGATCCCACCCGATCCCACCCGATTCTTGCGCAATATTCTTTAATCGCATTAAAGCGTAAGAAATCTTGGAAAATTTCGTCATATGTGTACGTTTTGTTTATGTTTATCCGCCAAGAAGTCTTCAATAATTACAGCATCAAAAGAAACAGAATCGAAGCTATAATCGAGAGAGTGGAGAAAGGAAGAGGGTGGGGTGTGCAGGGGGGAAGCAGGGGGGCACGCCACATGCTTTTTAACCTTGATTAAGTTGACGTTCTAATGATGCTGCTAATGGTGGCAATGATGTTCTTAATGATGATGCCCCCAGTGGCAGTGGCAGCCGCGGCAGCAGCGGCGGCGGCAGCAGAAAACTTCTTGGGTATTTTGTTGTTGTTGTTTTTAATTGCCGCCTGGCACTTAGCTAATGTAATTTATATTACATCTTCAGACATCTTATGCTGGTGCTACCTTTAAAAGCCCCAAAGTAGCTGAAAGTAGCTACAAAATGGGCGTGGCACCGACCAGGGGATACCCAGTGCCCCGAAGCCCTGGCCAGGGTATGCCCCCCGCCCCCCCACCGCAATCGAGGGTATGGAAAAACCAGCAGCAAAGTGCAGCATCCAAAGCAAGCTCGTAAAAAACTAGAAGGAGTGGGGGGGGGGAGGGTAGAGTGGGGGTTTTTGTTTATATTTACCTAACATTGTACTTGAAAGATATTTTGGTATCTTTTCTGCGGCTCACCTCTCACTCGCTCTCTCTCTTTCTCGCTCTCTCTCTATCTTTCCAACTCTGTTTCTGTTTTGGGCTCTCTTCTTTGTTGTTTGTTTATCTAATGGCTAAAAAATATTTAAGCTGTAAAATGTGTGGCCATAAGACGGCTAAAAGACTCGTCTTCGCTTTTGGTAAAAGTCATAAATACTTTTTAGAGCCCCTCCCCCCTGCCCCCTGCCACCCTGCCCCCCTGCCCAAGGTCCATCGAGAGAAAACGAGAGAAAAAGGTTCAGTTAGAGACACATCCAAAACAGATAAAGTCTCGCATAAAAAGTTGCTATATTTTTCAATTTATGTAGCACCGCCCCCCGCCCCCCCACCTGCCGCCTACCCGCCTCTGTGCTATCTTAAATGTTTCGTCGGATTTTTTTTTCCTGTTGGTAATTAAAAAGTTTTCTGTTACACCCCCAACCCCCGACCCCCAGCCGCCCTTAGATTAGCTAATGCAGGTGGAAAATTCTCAAATTTGGCCTTGCCAGTGGGGAATATGATAGCAGGCGAAGCTTTGAGTGGGGCGGGGGGGATGTATCTCTAGGGTTTACTTAAAGATTTAATTTCGAGGCTACACTTTGGAAGGTCATTCACAACGCGATTACGGTAGATGTACGCCCTGGAATGCCTAGAAATTGATGGAAAATCATAATAAACCCAGGCAGGCATTGTTTTTACTTAAAATTTCACTCGAAAGTACAATCTGGTAGGTGGATTTTCACCGAAACCCACGACTCCCGACTCCCAACTGATGCCACATTCCTCCAAAGAAGTGTCAACGAGAAAAGCCTACCCAGACGAGGCCTCCACCTCTTTCATTCATAAAGATTCACATCTCCATCCGCAGAGCAGGGGGGGGAGGAGGGAGGAGGTGAAACACGACAAGTTCTTGGAATGGCACAAACGTCTCTCGAAATCTTCTTGGCTCTAACGAAACCTGTTCTGGGAATGGAACCCAAACGGACAACCGAGGATCCCCGAACCCAGGGCGGACATAATTAATGATTTCACAACGAAACCTCATAAGACCCATTGATTGATCTGGAAACCGCCGCAAAGTCACGGTCTTAGGGGCTAGTCAGAACTTACGTATGTCTCGGCTGTCGGCCAGATCGTCGTAACTCTAGCGGCACGCACAGTAATCAAAAAAAATAAATATTTCGACGACACATGGGTGTAATAAGGTCTTGGATGTTGTTTTTTTTTTTTTTTCTATGGGAAATGCTCGCGGTTGCAAATCATTCATAAAGCGGGTCGAAAACAACAAAAAAAATATATATATTTATTTCATTTATATTTGCACACACGCACGCGGGGACCGGGGGACCGCTGACTATTGCGGACGATTGTGGTGGCTGGCGCCCCGCCCCGAAAACAAGTTCCTCTCTCGCCAAAGCAATGATACACCAGCGAGGGGGGGGATTGGGAGGGCGAAGAGGCACAGAATTTGCACGCGCGCGAATTGTGGTTTTTTGTTTTTTTTGTTTTCTTTTGGCTCTGGCTGTGGCTGTTCCGCTCCGACCCACTCACGGCAAAATTTCAAACACGAATGCGAACTAACGGATCCGACGATGGCAACGGCAACGGCAGCGACAGCGGCAGCGGCATCGGCCAGCTGTCGGCTGCTGTTCGTGCCGACGGTGCTTCAGTGGGGAAGACAGAGAGAGAGACGAAACACGAACATCACAGAGAGCAAGCGAGCGGCGGAGAGAGAGCGGCAGATAAATAGCCGAGCTCAGATTGGACTCTCATTGAGTCAGATAAGTGTCTGATGGGCACTGGGAGAGCAGCTGCCCGCAGCACAGGTGTGCTGATTGGAGGCTTCGAAGATCGGTGGAGAGTAGTTTTTGTAACAATCGCTCAAAAATGGCCAAATGCTTGGAAGTGTTTGCCGCTTTGTTGCCTTCCTTCAGGGGTTCCCATAACAGCCCACAATTCCACATTTATTTGGAACCCAATGGAAATTTTTCCCCCCTCCCATTGCCACTCCGATTCCCATCAGACTAAAAGTACAAAAATCGGGGCATTTTTTTGGGAGCGGTCCCAATAAGCAAAGCCGAAAATTCAAGAAAATGCATTAGAAAAAGATAAACAGAGAGGAAAAACTCACAAAACGTGAGAGCGGTGGCCAGCGAGGGAGAGAGAGAGAGAGAGAGCGCGAGAGCCGGCATATATTCCACTCAGATAAAAATGCAAACTAGAATTCCGCTCTCTCTTACTCTCTCTCTCTCTCTCTCTTTGCTTAGCTAGTTCCCCTAACTGCGGCTAGATGGCGTCTTGGTGGACTGAACAAGAGAAATGCAACGAAGTCGCAGCAGCAGGCCCGTGGGCCTTGGGGAGGGGCGGGGAGGGGGTTAGCAACTGCTGGCTGCATTCTTGGAAATGTTGTTAGCAAAAAGCGTCGCCGGTTTGCCGGTTTGCCGGTTGCTGCCACAAATGCCGCGTAATCACTTTTTGTCGATTCGCAGTTGCTGCCTCCGCCATCATCGACGTCTCCGGAAGTTGCAACACGTCTACGCATATGCCGCCCATAAGCGAACCTGCCACACCCCAACAATTGCAAATTTCAGCCAACCCAAAAACCACCCGCTCCCCCGTTGCAAATTTTCAAAATAAAAAAAATAACCAAAAGAAAACCGGTTTCAAGGCCGAGGCCTTAGATACCCTTGGATCGCATGGTTTTAAATATTATTTACCGAATTTGCGGCTTATCCTCGCTTAATTTTTCAATATTTATTTTGAAATCAAATTGAATTTAAATTAAAAATTGTTTGTTTTTATTTTTAAAGATCCTAGAACTTTGGGAAATCAATATCGGTGTAAAATAAATTTAAATAAAATTAATTGATACGAAAAGAAATTTATAATCAAATAAATATAATTAATAAAGAAATAAGAAATAAATAAATATAATTAATAAATAAATAAATATAATTAAAAAAATCAGAAAATAATTCTATATCTTTTTTCCAACCAAAGAAATTTTGTTTCTAAATTTATTTTTTCGTTGTTTTTTGAATCGCACGAATCCTGGCATCTAATACAAATCAGGATCCCTTCGGAAAGAGTATGCCTCAAAGAAGAAGGAAACTTGAAAACCTTTTGGTGGAGTTGAGTTATTGCTCGGGTGGTTCCTGGTTCCTGGCTCCTGGTTCCACCATTGTTCTCCCCAGAAACCCCACTCAGGACACACACTTTTTTTGTGAACATGTGTGAACAACTGCAGTCTAGGCTCGGGGGCGGGGGCGCTGGCGATGGCGGTGGCGGTGGCGTTGGCTGGTGAAAAGCCACCCCCAAAAACGGTCGTCGTCCTACCCTCAGGGATGCGATTAATCATGGAAATTCTCACAGAAAATATCCATTAGATACGAATTAAGACATAATTGAGAGTGCAGGGCAGGCCTCGTACACGTTTCGAGTGCAGCCAACGGGCTACGGGGGAGGACTGCTTGGTGCCCGTGTGTGGGCATAAATGCTGCCTCAAGTGTCGGGGACATATTTATTATCCATGTTCGGGCACAAAAAAGTATGCCTCAAGGCTCGCAAATTAAACAGCCATTGTTTTCAGGCTTCACGAGTGATTCAGATACGCAAGGCTTTGGCTTTAATTACAGTTTGAGTGGCACTGCTCAGTGGAGGGCTCAGACGGCTCTAAAGCCCCCACAGGACGAGGGTGAAAAGTCTCTTAACGAATATGAAAATGTACGCAAAAATTGCCCAGCTTGCACATAGTATTGTTTAAAGACTTTAAAAAATATCTCATAGAAGAAGAAAATAAATTTTAAAAAATAATAAAATAATACCCACATTTAAATTCAGGGTTTTTTTTATAGTAACTTTGAATAACTTTAAAGCCTTTAAAATATAAACTAATAGAAGTAGAAAAATAACTAAATAAATAAAAATATTTAAAAATACCCATATTTAATTTAAATTTTCGATTTACAAGCCTTTGAAGAATATAAATAGAAAGTCATAGAAGAAGAAAAATAATAAAAAATCCCCACATTTAAATAAGACTTTTTAAATACAAACATTGGGAAATTAATAAAATAAATAAATAAGCATAAATGTTATAAAAAGTCTTTTGAAGATGGCCCATATTTAATCTAGATATAAAACATACTAAAACATATACTAATATAAAATTTCTCAAATTTCAAATATGTTGGAATTATGTAGATTTAATCTGAATATGAAAATATTTAATTTGGGCACTTTAACTATTTATTTTAAATATGAAACACTAGCGTGCCGGTTTGAAATATATTTTTTATTATTATTTATTTATTATTATTATTTATTTATTATTATTCTTTATTTATTACTATTATTTATTTATTATTATTCTTTATTTATTATTATTATTTATTTATTATTATTCTTTATTTACTATTATTATTTATTTATTATTATTATTTATTATTATTATTTATTTATTACTCGTTATTATTATTTATTGTTTTAATTTATTTCTTTAAATTAATTTTTTTTTTCCATTTAAATATGAAATATATACTTAATGTATAAAACATACATATATAAATCAAATATTTTCATATTAAGTTTTAATATTGAAATTTTTACAATTTACACACAGAGAAAAATGTATTATATTTACATATATTTGATTGGAAACGTATTTTCGTATAAGTTAACATTTTTAAGGCATTTATTTTTCATAAAAATTCAAATTTGACTGCAGCCAAAAAAACGATATCGATTTCGCAAAAATTCTACAAATTTTTAAAATTTACACGTTAAGTTTTTTTCTTATATTTTTAATAAAATTGATTTATTTTTTATGATTATTCGCAAAAGTCTGTTAAATCCTTTGGATATAGTAGATTAAACCCAAGCCCTGGGCCCCTGCAGTGTTGGTAAATGCCTGCCAAGTCATCGCCACCTGTTGGAATGCACTTTCAAAGCCCCCCATCCCCCCACTCCACCCCACCCCAGAAAACACTGGCTGCCAATTTGTCGTTACACGCGACAGCTACAAGAATTTTTTAAATGCCAAATAAAAAACAACAGAAAAAAAACCCGTATATACAAAATATGATGGGACGGGGAGAGGGGCTGGGGGGGGTAATTGTGTTGTGCTGTAGATACATATTTTGCTATGCACAAGAAAATGCCCGAACCGAAACGAACAAGTGTTATATGACAGGCCCCTCCGTCCGTCTGTCCGTCCTTCCGTCCGTCTGACATCCAACTGTGATTTTTTGTGGCTACAAAAAGCCTCGTTGTTGTAATGTGGAATGTAAGTCTGTATGTTAATTTGATTTCGGTGTCAAATGGGTTTTGGTTTTGGGTTTTTTTTTTTTTTTTTTTTTTTACGGCCTGCACTTGGGCTGCGCTTTTATGGCGAAGCGGAGGCCATGGAGACCGAGTCCCATTGTGGCTGTCCCCCCCGCCCGCCCGACATCAGACCCCCTCCCTATCGGTGTCAATCTTTTTGGAGGCGGGGAGGGGGGTTTCGCTTTTGATTGTGCGCACTTATGTCTTTATTGACAACGCCGCCCCATTGCTCATAATATAAATAATTTATTACTCTCAGACATTGAGCAATTTGTAAATGGCCAAAAGGAAATACACCCGAAACCTCAAAGACACTTGTGCATACTCGTACTCGTAAGTATCTGTCGGACATCTGTAGCCCCCCACCCCCCACCGCCCACCGCCCCTACCCTGTTCTGTGGCTGATTTGCATTTGATCAAGTGCATTTGAGGTGAATGAAATGCAAAAAAGATGTAGAACTCAAAGCCGCTTCAAGGACCCTCTAGGTTGAGTGCTGTATGGGATTTAATTGAGGTAGTTTTTGAGATATTTTGGGCTTTCATGGGGCCTCCAGAGCTCACCTCTGTGAAAACTAGTTTTCTGCATAGCATATAATCCATTATTTTCCCTTGGACAGGCCCAAAACAAAGTCATTTATTATGTTGGCCAGCAAAAAAAATAAAAAATTTGTCACTATTCTGCACTTGTTGGGGGGTTTTTTTTTTTGGTTGTGCTCTGCTTATCGGGCCAGAAACGAGCCTCGGTTTGGGGCCATAATTAATTTGGCCGCACACAAACAAACAAACCAAACGAAACCAAACCAAACCGTGCTCCCAAACAATGCCAAACAAATTGATTAATGACAGCGTATTAAACAATAATCGAGATAGGCCTCCGGTCCGATCAGGGACTGGGGGGGAATGCTGTTCGCCCACGCAAAAGGGGGGAAAAGGGGGAAAAAAAACACAAAATGTTGGCCGTGTTGTTGGTGGCTAAAAACAATTCATTTAAATAATATCTGAACCACTTTGCTGGCCAACAACAGGAGGAAACAAATCATTTTTCATATCCTTCGTGTTCATCGCTGTCGCTGTCGCTGTATCCCCGAGCTGGCAAATTAATAATGTGTAATTAATATTTTTTGGGGCCGGTCGAGCACCAGGAATAAAACGGTAGAAGGCCTTTTAAATCAGAAACTTCGAGTGCGGCCAAGGCCCATCCATGGCCCAATCCAGGGCCCAATCCATCAATTGAGTCCGTTTCTTCGAGCTTAACTTCAACTGTCAACCGGTAAACTATTTAATTAGGTCCTGACAAAGGTGCTGGCCAAAACTATTTCCCTTTCGACGTGAACCGAACATAACGTAACGCAACGCAACGAAACGCAACGCAACGCTTAACGTAATAGCCTTTCATGTTTGCTTAGTAACCCACATCAATTCTAATCGCCTGAAGCCTGGAGCCACCACGACCCCACCAGGCGATGGTCCAACACTCACCAGAGCTATCTCATTCCCCCATAGTCCCCCCGCACACCCGGCACACCCCTGCAGTCCACACCACGCCCCCACAAGGCGAACGATTTATGGCATGCTTTCACATACTTTCACCTGGGGAATATTCTCTCTCCATCCTGGCCGTGCACATGCCCTTAGTTGTGGTTGCCCTGGCTTTTGGGCGTCTGTCTGCTACCCACAGCAGCCCCCGCCCACCCAACGACCGACCAGAGCCATCCACGAACGAATGTAGTTTATGGGAGCGTATTAATTTTGGCATTGAAATGGAGTCCAAATGCATTCGCAATTGTTTTAATGTCGAGTGGCTTTCGTTGGCCATTACGTTGAGGGCTTGACCAACACTGGCACTCGGAGCGGATTTTTCAATTATTAATGGGCGGGGAAAACTAATGTACACGCACATACACACACACATACACACAGTGGGGATGCTTATTAGTGGAGCAGAATAAAAGTTATCACGGGTTCAGTTCGGAAATGAGGCATACAAAAAGAATTGCTCACAATTCAGCCATAAACTAATTTTAAGTAAATAAAATGTAGTACAAATATTAATATTTATAATATATGGTATAATATAATTTAGTTATTTCAAATATTATTTCCCAAGGTATTAGGGTTTATTTGAATAATAAAATGAATAATAATAAAAAAGAGTAATAAAATAATTATAATAAAATAATTAATAATATTAATATAATAGTAAAAATTAAACTTTAACTTTCTTTTTTCAAATATTATTTCCCCAGGTATTTAGGTTTATTTAAATAATAATAAAATAAATAATATTACTAAATAAAAATAGTAATAAAATAATAATTATAAAATATAGTAATAATAAAATAATAATATTAATATAATATTATGTAAAATATAATTTAAATATTAATTCAAATAATTCAAATATTATTTCCCATGGTTTTAAGGTTTCTGTGATTGAATAAATAATAAATGATAATAACAAAAAAAATAAAAAAATAAATAAAATAATAAGAATATACCATAATAATAATGATATAAAAATAATCCAATATAATAATAATATAATAATACAATTAGTATTATTTACTTTGATATTACTATTTACTTTATTATTCAAATAATAATGAAAAATAAAAAAATAATAAAATAATAATGATAATAATATTAAAATAAAAGTAATAATAATAAAATAATAAAATTAATACAAGTAAAAATAAATACTATTAATAATACTAAAAATAAAATATTAAAAGCAAGTACGAAATTTCCTTTTTTGCCCTTATGTACATTTTAGCATTAATATGCTAATATTTCATTTCATGTATAAAATATATATATATTTTATATCTCTCATATATCTATAGCAAAATAGCACACTTGACCATTTCTGCGCTCCACCGGGGGTCTTTTATAGTTGCTCAAGCAAGTGAGCCCGGGGTTGGCAGGATTCCTGTCAAATTTATAGCCTGTATAGTCCTTTCGGTATGCCATTGTTCCACGAGTGCAGTGGATTTTCCTCGACCCCTTTGCAACACTGTTAAATTTGTATCCTAAATTCTGGAGAAACATGGTCGTATCCTGGCATCCGCAGGGCCACCTGCTGTCCGAACAAAAGTTCTCTATTCTCCATTCCGAAAAACTTGTATCCCAACTTTCGGGCGTTCTGTGTGTGTGTGCGTGGAGTAGAGAGAGTGCATTCCATATGGATTAGCCGGAACAACCTGACAATCTTTATACTTTTGTCATTAGCAAGATTCTTTTTTGTAGCAGCTTTACACGGATCCTTCTAACTACCATCTAACATTCCCCCCCATCTCTCTCTGCCTCGTGGGGGAAAGTTTCTCATGTGAAACTATCAGAAATACAAAAAAAAAAAAAGTAGATGAGAAGAGGAAAATGCTGCTACTATGCAAACTTTAATTTCTAAATCATAACTTTTTTTTCCTGCTCTACTTTGGCAGTGGGGGGCGGTGGGGGGCTGCCCAGCAAAACTCTTTCGACTTTGAGTAACTTGGAATTTAGTTTGCCTGCGAAAAAGCGAAAGCTCTTCCTAAGTAAATTTTATGTTTTATTATATTTGGGTCAAAGTTTTTAATAGTCCGGCCTGCACTCTCCATGCATTCCCATCCGCCCGTCCGGTGGACGGCCCGTTCCGACCTCCACTGACCCGCTGCAGGCACGTGTTTGCACGTGTCCTCCTCTGCTGCAGATAATGGAAAAGATTTGTTTATAAGAAATTTAAATGTTCGCCAAGACCGTTCGATATCCGCTCCGTTCGGCTTCATTTCAGGCCGGCCTTCGGTCTGGGCCTGAACCAATATTTAATTCAATTTTGTTCAGCTTTTATTTACCTACCTACATGGCAAATCAATTACAAGAGACCGGGCCAACCAGATATATGTACATATCTTCGGTTTCGGTCTCAGCCTCGTTCAGAGTTCTTTGGGCCTGAATATGAGCCGCTTTAAGCCACCATTAAACGAGGGGATGCTTCTTTTCATTCGCGGGAGTAAATATCTGGGGTAATAAGCCCAACAAAAGCAGAATTATACACGGTTGGAAGTATTTATCTCTGCGGATACCAGATTAATAATAATAATATTATTATATTTTTATATTTACACTCGTTTAAAACATGCATAAATGCTTCAAGGCTGGAAATTGTAAGAGGAAAATATTCGCACTTAAATGTTGATATTAATATGAAAATATTTAATTTAAAATAATTAATGTATTTCATAATGAAAATATAAATATATTTAATATTTAAAATAAATATATTTAATAATTAATATAAAAATATATTTTATATTTAAAATAAATATATTTCATAGCTAAAATAAATATATTTCATATTTTAAATAAATATGTTTTAAAATACATTTCACATTTAAAATAAATATATTTAAAATAAAAATATATTTTGTATTTCAAATACATATATTTCAGAATTAAAATAAGTATTTTTCATAATTAAAATAAAATATATTTCATACATAATTCACAGTTAAAATAAATATATTTTACATTTAGAGTAAAAATATTTCAAATTTCAAATATTTCAAATATTTATCAACAGAAATATATATTTTTTTTAATTTAAAATCAACATATTTCATAAAGAAAGTAAATATACTTTATATTAAAAATATATATATAATTCATAATTAAAGTAAAAATATATTTTATATTTAAAATACAATATTTCAGAATTAAAATAAATACATTTCATATTTAAAGTAAATATATTTCAAAATGAAAATTAATATATTTCATAATTAAAATAAATATTTCTATATTTCAAATAATTATTTTCCCCAAAAATGTATTATATAATATTTCTTTTAAAGTGGTTTTGATATTCAGATTAAATACAAAAATGTCCTTTTCAGCGAGCTGTGCTCCTGGAGCTCAGAAATGTCCTAAAAATCCACAAGCTCAAAAATGAACTGAGTTTTGCTTAGGGCCAAAAACATGTTCTTTGGGCCTTAAAGTTCGGGTCTTCGGATTGCGAAACAAAACCGTTGAAACCCAATGCGAGGCCCCTCATTATCCATTAACTCTGACTGGGGGGGGGAGGGCCCTCTCGACGGCTGCCTTCAGTATCGCTTTCCCCTTTTCCTGGCCAGAAAGGAGGAAAAAAAAATAAACTTGGTTGCCAGCTAATTTTACGGTAATTTTCCAAAGCATAGAAGCCAATTATTCACCTGTGCCGTTCCGTTACGTTCGGCTCCGCCTGCCATGAGAGCCGTGTGGCTCATTCGGTGTTGGATCTGTTTAAATTGAAAGGATTACTTACGCTCCAACGGAGCTCAGACACACACACACACAGAGAGAGAGAGACGGAGAGAGAGAGGGAGAGAGAGAGGGAGAGACGAGTGGGGGGATTGTGTGTGCTGTGTCCTCTTTGTACTCATTTCATTTACACATTCATTTTGGTATTGGGGATTTTTTTCATTACGCCTGACATTGAACGTTGAACTGGGAGCTGAAGGTGATGCCGATGCCGATGCCGAAGTGGCCAGGTAACGGCGTCACTCAGGGAGCAATTGAAGCGATTTATTGGTGTGATATGACAAGCATCGGGGTCACCATTTCCCCCCCCTTGCCAATCAGAGGTGCCCTGCGCTGTGCCCTGCCCGTCTTCTTCTTGCGTAATAAAAAGTTCAAACATTAAAAGCTGACGATGCTCACCTCTCCTCTCCACTCCACTCCTTGCTCTTCTTTATCCTCCTCCAGCTGGCATCACAAGTTTCAAGTGTCATCGGTGGAAAGTACGAGGAAAGTAGCAAGTGCCTTGAGCGAGGACCCTCCTTCGACTCCACCTCCCCGCCCCTGCCTCCTTTGTGTGCCAATCAAACAGTGGATGGGATGGTGGATGGGGCAGCTACAGCCTGTGGCCAGAGTTTAAACATATTGAATTACTTAAAAAATAAACGAGACCCAAAGATAGATCTCTCTCCCTGCCCTTACCACCGTCCTGGCCATTCTAGCAATTTGTTAATTTCTTGTCAACACGAGCCGAGTCACCCCGCCCCCCTCCCCGCCCCCCTGCCAACCCTTTAAATCATCTGGCCATACTTAGCCTCTTGCCACTTTTAATATTTTTTTCATTTAACATCATTTTTCCTTTACGTCTTTTTTTTTTCTCTCTCTTTTTTTTTGTTGTCATTCTTCATTAAACTTTGCGGCGACTCTTTGGCCTCCCCGGTGGCTCCTTTTTTGTTTGTGCATTGATTTATTGGCCTCGCCTACCCAGCGACATTAATTTTTTATCGATCTTTGGTGCGGCTCTGTTTGTCAGTGGAATAATTAAATTTTCGCATAAATTCATCAGCACCAAGGCGATTGGAGGGGGAGGAGGCCTCCCTAGGGTGGTGGGGTGGCTCTCAAATGTTTAATTTTTAAATCAAGCGGGGTGGCCCCTACCCCCTAGCCCCTAGGCCCCTAAAAATTAAGAAAACTCTTAGCAAAATTATGAAAATTCTACAAAAATTCTACAATATTCCTCTTCGATCCGGGGAAACCCATGCGAATTTTGTATTTAATTATGGATGTGCCATGCCATGAAATATTCAGGCTTTATAGCCAAAGGCTTGCATTGCCACCCCAGCAATTAGTTGGCCGGCAACCTGAACATGGGTATTAACGGTTAACCCCCCGCCCAACGCCCAGCGCCTCTTTAAAACACTAAATTAAAAACCAATCAAGATATGGGGCTAGTGGGGGGATTTATTTGTTTGCTCGGCTTTGATATCTTTCGGGTTGAGAGAGAGAGAGAGACAAACTGGCAATTAGTTTACTTATGTTGAAAGAGAGAGAGAGAAAGAGAGAGGGGGAGAAGGTTGGTGGTGGGGTGGTGGAGTTCCATGCAATAAACAAACGACAAATACATGTTTTCATCGTTCCCGGTCCCCGAAGGCAGCAGAAAAACAGAAACAAGTCCATGTTGCAGTGCCGCAAAGGCCGCAGGGGGGGGGGGCATTGCGACTAGCAGATACCCACTAAACAGGCCTGCAGTACTCTCGATCGACTCTAGACAAGGGGTAGAAGCCTGTGGCAGGCCTTTTTTCCCCGCGTCAGGGGGGAGCAGGGACTTCCACCAAGTGGGAACCAAAACATTTGTTGCAAAGATTTTCACGAAGCGACTAGGGGAAAAGGCAAGTCAGCCCAGCGCTCAGGAAATGAGCGAACAACTGTACACGGGTGGCATCAATGGGTGGGTGGATGTGTTCAAGGGGTCGGGGTACACTGCTTCACATTCATATAATCATTAACAGTGTCACATGCAACATAATGAGAACAGGGCGCGTCTGTGCCTGTCCTGGCCACACTCACACACACTCACACACACATGCTGCCAGTCCGAGAGTCTTAAGTAGTTTACATTCTGTGTATAAGACCCCATAAAAGGAAACATTCGCTCCATTAATGGAACATAATTTTCCGTTTTTCGGCGGGGGATTTTTCGTCAAGTTTATGGAGATTGAAGCAGCAGCTAGACTCCAACTTCTGCGGGTCCCTGTGCCCGTCCCCGTCCCCATCTCCATCCCTGCCAGGCCATAAAAGAGTGCATCAAATGGGATTTTAAGTTGTCGCATTTAACAGGCTGCTCGAGGCATGATGGGGGAGGGCCGCAGAGGGGGAGTCGGTACATCTAGAGAACTACAAATAGATCTATCAAATTCGTTGCAGCAGCTGGAGCTCAAGAGCCGAGTGCCGAGTGCCGGCTGGGGCATGAGGGATTGGACTGAGGTTTTGTCGGGGTTTTGTCATTAAAGCGACGACTTCTTCATCATCTCCCAGTGTTTTTTTGGGGGGTAAACCTTTTCTGTTTTCTGTTTTTTCCGATGTCATAGCTCATTAATTTGGGGACTGTCTGTTGTGCTGGTCTCAGGCTTTGTAGAGCATCCCATAAGCGCTAATAGCTAGCATCTCTCTGGCATACGAGTATTTATGAAACATTTGTCGACTGTCGACTGTCGAGTGTCGAGTGGGCTGCAGATCCACCGGCAACGGATATGCTTGATGGAGCGTTTTCGAAGACAGGAAATCGATTAAAAACTTAGAGGAGAAACTCATTTCGGGAGGCTTCAAATGATCAAATGGAAGGCTGTACAATAAAAAATTATAATAAAAAAAATCTATAATTAATTGATTAATTCCACAGATAAAAAAGAAAAGTAAGGAAATATTTCATACATAAAAATCGATTCTCTCAAAATAAAAAATAAATCTCTCATAAAAAGAATCCAAATAAACATGAATTAATTAATTTATAATTAAAATAAATATATATACAGTGTAAAAAAGTATAGAAAAATTTTAAGTCGATTCCCTCAAAAAAAAAAAATAATAATAATAATAAAAACATACAAAAATCGTAATAAAAATGAATTTAAAGTAAGAATAAATATATACACAGTATTCAAAAGCATACAAATCTATTCCCTCAAAATAAAAAAGTATAAAATTATTTAATTTAAAATATAAATAAATTAAAATTAAAAAAATAAATATATGTAAATACAGTATAAAAAAGTATAGAGAAATTTAATACATAAAAATCGATTATCTCAAAATAAAAAAGAACATACAAAATCTAAATAAAAATGAATTTATTATTTTAAAGTTAAAATAAATATGTATATACATGAATAAAAAAAATATCAAACAAAATATTAAAAAAAAAAATAAAATTCAAATAAATAATATATAACACTGTATCCATTAGATGAAATTAAATTTAATTTCTGCTTTGAAAATAGCAATGGAAAATAATCAAAATAATATGCGAAAAGACAGCTGGCATCAGATCCATGGATTGCCGCCTCGATAGTTGCGATAGACAGTCAAATTTCCATCGGCAAGCCATCGATAAAAGCAAAGAAGGAGCCACTCGCAAATCCCAATCGCAGTCCCAATCGCAGTCCCAGTCCCAGTCCCAGTCCCGTGGGCACTTTCCGGCTCATAATTCGTATTCCCTTTCTGTCTGCATTCCGGACTCGACTCCCAGTCGAGCCCATTAGGCCTTCACTCACATCAGTTTAATATCAATTACTAGCGGAAGGAGGGAGGGCGACCGAGAGACCGAAAACAAGTCTGTTAATATTTCCAATAGTGCCCAAAGGCCTATTAATAACCCAAGTGCAGGCCCAGGTCCAGGTCCGGGCTGGGGCTGGAGGACACAGGAGGATAAAGCGACAAATTTGCACTAAATGCAAGTGCAAGCCATCTGGTCGGAGTCCAGCAGAGACACAGCGGTGGAGGAGGTGGAGGTGGAGGAGGAGTCGGAGAATCCATCGAACCCAACCCTTAAATAGCCGCCAGTCGGGCGCAACGACTTAACGGCAATTAATGCAAATGAAGGTGGGTTGATGATGGTCACAGAAGCAGCCAGTGAAGCAGCCCCCAGCCAAGGGCCTGGCATGGCTTGGGGTTGGCTGCACTTGTGCATGCCTAATTATTGGGACAATTTGCTCTCGGAATTTGCCTATTAATTAGACATTTGCACACGGAGACGCACGCGGAGACGGAGTTTGTCCTGCACGGATCTTTGGCTCTAATGCACTCATTGATTATAATGAAATCAGACTGGATATATGTATCCATCTCTATGCGGTGTACGCGGGTGTGCGTGTGTCTGGCCGCATCTTTTAATTTGACCACGCACATAATTAATAGTCAAAGCCTAACCGCAGGCCTTAATAGGCCAAGACAGGAATTCGCAACAATACGGCCCACATCCTGCAGCCTGCAGCCTGCACCCTGCTGCCTGCTGTCTGCCCTTTGATGGTTCGAATGGGATTCTGCTTGATTTATGCGACTGACAAATTAATGGGAATTATGAAAAGCCACGGAAAAATGTACACTACTCCACAGTACACCCAAAGAAAAAAAGGGGGGGGGGCCTGAAATTGTATAAATGGTTTCAGAAAATGTCTACCCATGGTTTTTCAACGAGTTTCGAACTCGGCATTAATTTACAAATATTTGATTTAAATATATTTCTTGGTTAAAATAATGTTTATGTAAAATAAATATTTGTAGATTTATACAAAATATATTTCGAACAAATGAATAATGAATAAATATTATTATAATTAATAATAATTTAAATAGTTATTTATTAATATATTATCCATACAAAATATGTGTGTGAAATAAAATAAATTTCATATTTAAAAAAATATTTCTATTTTTACTATTATATTCAAAATATACTTCATATAAATTTAATATATAATATTTATTATATTTAATTATTTAAATAATTTAAATATTAATTAATAATTATATATTATATTTAAAATACAATTTTATATGTGTTTAAAATATATTTCGTAAAAATTTAATATATTATTTTTATTATATTATTATTAATTAAAAAATTTAAATAATAATAATAAGTTAAATCTTCATTTTAAATATATGTATTATATTTAAAATAAAAATGTTATATTTATTTAAAATATATTTCGTAAAAATTTAATATATTATATTTATTGTATTTAATTAAATCGGAAATTTAAATAATAATAATGAATAATAACAAATTAAAAAAATATATATATACAAAATAATAAATAAATAATAATACTAATAATATCAATAATTATTTATTAATAATTTATCCATATAAATTGGTCTGTAAAAAAAATTTAAATATTGATTTTAATATTTAATATTTAAAATATTACTTATATTATATAGTATGTTTAAAAGAAAACATTTATATTTGTTTCAAAAATATATTTTGTACAAATTTAATATCTATTATTTTTAAATTATTAAATAATTTAAATAATTATTTAATAACTATACTATTATATTTATTTATTGTTTGTTTTTATCCACATATGTAAATACGGTTGGGTTTCCCTTTTCTATGCCATTTTTCTCTGAGTGTAGCCGACAGTAGGCACCGTTTCCTTTTCATTTCAACAGGATTGTCGCATTCTTGGGGCCAAACGATTTTTTTTTTTCCCCGAGTATCATTAAAAAAGTGGCCACCAAATAATAATAATACTTAGAAAGCAACAACAACTGGCAGTCGTGCGTATTTCTTGATAAAGCAGCGAAAATCCCCTCTACAGATTATGTACATCTACTTACACATATATACTTACAGATATATATATATATATAGAGGGAAATGTAAAAACATTATTAATCAATGTCCAGAGCAAAGCAAAGCAAAGCAGAAAAGCGGCAGGGGCACGCGGCCTCCATGTCTTTGACACCGAAGAAAGCAATGCGACTGCGGCGCCCCAAGGGGGATGCCAGGGCCCCCCAAACACCACTCCATCCCTTTCATTCCATCCATCCCAGCCACCCCTAAGCGCTCCAACAGTAAAAAGCAGCTTAAGGCCGAAAAGGAGGGACAGAACAGGACACTGGCTCGGGCTCTGACGCTGGAGAGAACTTTTGCTAATTTTCTTTCCTGTCACGTTGATTTTTTGTTTACCATTATAGCTGAGCTGTCGTCGCTCCCCCCCCCCTTGTTGGCCAAGTTGATTTACGTTGCAAGCGAACGGCATTTCAATTAAATTTTATTTTCTATGAGTCCTGCTCGGAGTCCAGGAGCCCGTCTCCAAATCAATGAAATATAATCGAATTAATTACGTCTAGCAGAAGGACAAGAATCCTCCTGCGTCCCCCCTGTGCCCCCCCCTGGTCCTAGGTGCCACATAAATTTGCGATTCGATTGCGTTTCATTGGCCACAGAGATTTCTATGGATTTGGGATTATTGTTAATGGCCAAATTCTGTATTGGCTCCATTTCCATTCATTCGGCTGGCAAAAGGCGGTCCCCTGGCATCGTCCTGGCTAATGTCAAAGTCCTTCAGCGTCCGCCCCACCTGGAAGCAACGCTGCCGCTCTGCCCCCCTCTGCCCCTCTCTCTCCCTCTCTCTGCTCTTTTAATTAGCATTCAGCTGGCATTCAGTCCTGACTCTTTGTTGCGTAATTAGCTGAGTTTTGATTTATTGCTGGACTGAACTTTTGTGAGAGGGACAGGTGTTGGGGCCAGCGGCCAGTGGGGGGGGGGGGGGAAGAGACAAAATTAGTTATGTAAATATTTGCGGAAAATTAAAATTGTCAAGGGGGAAAACTTGAGCCAAAGAGCAAAGTTTTCTAATGATTTCAAAGGAAAGGAAAGACGGATACAAGGACTTTCCTTTGCCAGATTGGATGGGAGCCCTGCTTTTAACCCTTTCCAGCACGATTTGCAGCTGGCCACGCCCACAAATTAAACAAATGAATGCCCCCCACACACACACAGACAGATCGCATTACAAACACGCAAAGGCTCCATCGGACCTCCTACACTCGCATGCCACAAATAGGGAATGAGGTTTTGGGGTTTTGGGGGGGTGGACTTTGGTCAATCACACGCATGGCACCCCCTCCCCCGCCCTTTGGCCGCTTTTCGACCAAATTGGAATCGTTAGCGCAACAAATTGAATCGATTCGAGCGTGGAAGGCCTTCCACGACGTGCTCGCATTTAAATAATAGTCAAAGATTATCAATTAAGCCATTGGCCAAATTGATAGTTGACCGCCGTGCCACGCCCAGCGCGCCAGCATCCCATCCCGGCCTCTCCGCAGGCAGCACCATCATCATTATGGCATTAAAGTGATTTAATTAACGAATGTTGCCAGTAATTGAACCCTTTGTGGTGTTTGTGTCAGGGAATGGAGTCAGGAGGCCTGATTAAATAAGCCATAATAATGTATCTGGCTCTGCAGATTTCCCGCAGCTATTCCCAGTGTCTGGGCAGGGGGCAGGGGTCCTTTAAAGGTTTCAAAATATCTGATCAGAATCTGATCAATTTTTCGTTTAAAAATTGTTTAAAAATGTGGCGTTTGGAAAGTTGCTTAATTTATGGGTGAAAACTATTTCTTTTCTTAGGAAAATCGGGAAGAAAAAGCTTTAAAAACGGCGGAAGTCCACACTTTATTAGGGCACTGTATACGATCAATCTTATACGGGTTGGCTTTACTCTTATACGCTTCAGGAATCCTCAGGGATTTTACTACAAAATCTGTTTGTAGAGGGGCAGATCGAGGCCTAGGGGGGTGGATCTGGTCGAATAACTCCAAGTCCTCGTCGTAATAACAAAAGCCTGCGGGTATACATATGCATATGTATATGTGTGTGTGTGTGTATGTGTCGTATATTTGCTAATGCGTGTTTGATGTCGGCCGCTGGACACGGGGGTGAAATCGTCACATGCTAAGAAAACGATGAGCGACGCGTCGCGGATCGTGAGAGCGCCGAGAACCGAGAGAGCGAGAGCCCGGGAGAGGGCGATGTTAGCTGGCTGTTAACTGAGCGCGGTACCAAGCAGCCATAACAGACTGTTAGCTAGGCTGTTAGCCAGGGCTGTTAGCCTGGGCTGTTAGCCTGGGCTGTTAGCCTGGGCTGTTAGCCTGGGCTGTTATCCTGGGCTGTTAGCCTGGGCTGTTAGCTTGGGCTGTTAGCCTGGGCTGTTAGCTAGACTGTTATCCTGGGGCCTGCTAACAGCGCTGTTACACCAAACAAAATCCTTTTCAGCAGCATGGATTCGCACGAATTGGTTAATTTAGCAACGGAATTAAATGTTTATTGGGTGCTCGTAAAACATAAAATATATAGAGGGAGCGAAGGCTGTCCGGATGGGCTTAGATCGCCTCAAGGACGATGTCGATGGCAGACGCGGGGCTGGCCAGGGTCCAATTGCCCTT
Organism: Drosophila miranda; assembly: GCF_003369915.1. Lineage (NCBI taxonomy): Eukaryota > Metazoa > Arthropoda > Insecta > Diptera > Drosophilidae > Drosophila > Drosophila miranda. Next base: position 19,707,282 of record NC_046674.1, read on the forward strand.
AACCCACCAAAAACCGTTCTGTTTTCGATTCCCATACTCCCAGTCCTAGTCGCGGATATCCCTGGCCTTATTTTGGATATAAATTTCTGATTATCTCAGATCTTGAAGCCCTTTTTTGGGGTGTGTCCAATCTTGGCAATTACTTTTCATCTAAAAACCGAGAAACCGAGAAACCGAAAAACCAAAAAAAAACCCATGTATTTTTAGACACATCTCCATTCCAGAATAAATAAAATAAAAAATGTTTTTTAAGCCAGAAAGATCTCCATTTTATCGAGAGAGAGGGACCGCGTTGCGCTTTACTTTCGCTCGAAATTTGCTTTTAATTTAATTAGGTTTTTATTTGGTCTGAATGCATTTGGCCTCCCTTCCCCTTCCCCCCTTTCAGCTGTGGTTCTGCGGCCTTGCTGGGGCGAGGGCGAGGGGGGCGTCGCTTAGTTGGGTATTTATAGGCGCATTCACAGAGGGAGGAGAAGGCATATAAAAAGCTTTCAAAACACTGAACCAAGCGATGGCTAAAAACAAAAAACACATCCCAATGGCAGAGCCACGCCGAGAGCCAGGACCACTGCCAGGTGAATAAGGATGCGGGTGGATCACTGAACTATATAGGGGAGTGGCTAGGTGGGGGGGAGTGGCTGGGTGGGGGGCTGCTGCCTGACCATTTCCATTCCATTTCCTCCCCTTCTTTCAGCTCCAACTCGATTGTGCAACGCTTTGAAGTTTTGCCATTTGAAGCTGGAACTAATTTGACGGAAAGGTCCTGTTCCGGTGGAGGGGCAGGGGGACGGCCGACTAACGGGGGGGAGTTGCAAGGCAAATTTAAATGAAAGTTGAGCTCTTAAAACCCGTACTAAACATAAACCCCGAACATCTTTGATGTGATGGCTGCGAATAAAATTTAATTGATGTTTGAAAATGTCAAGGACTCGTTTATTTCTAGTATTTATTATTCCAGGATTTGTGTGTGTATTATTTAACTAATTTTAAATAGATTTTCATTGGGATGCCCGGCCCCCTTTCGGGCGCTTCTGTGCGCCTTCTGTGCCCCTTTAGACTCCCTTCTGTGCCCCTTTTTGCCCGATTCTACCCCTCTCTGGCCCTTAGTACCCCTCTCTGCTCTTTAGACCCCCTTCTGTGCTCCTTCTGTGCCCCTTAGTACCCCTCTCTGCACCCTTTGTACCCCTTAGTACCCCTCTCTTCCACCTTCCACTCCCTTCTCTGCATTTTATTTACCAATTTAAGAAATTAAATTTTTATTTTAATATGATAAATGCCACAATATGCTCAATTTATTCCCAAAGTCTTTAGTTTATGGGGTTCTGGCCGGGACTGCCGCCTCCGCCTCCGCCTCCGCCTCCTCCACCTCCTCCTCCTCCTCCTTTTTTTATAGGCGGCCTACAAATTGTGTGTCCACCAGCCATCACAACCTCCCATTTGATTCAGTATTATCCCCGCCCACTCCATTCCCACCCATTCCATGCCGTTCCATGCCGTTCCGTCCCGTCCGGTCTCGTTCCGTTCAATAAAATAATGCCCGCTGGGGAACATATGGCAGTGCAGAATTTTATTACGCCGTTTATGGCTTTTCAGCATTATGATATAGGGGGGAGTGCAGAGGGGAGTGGAGAGGGGGCCCACAAGAGGGAGCGAGCCACTTTTTTGTCCGCGAATATTTATTGATGTCAACAGGGGCGGGAAGAGGGACATGGGCGGGGACAGGGGCTGCGGACAGGGGCGGGGACTGCGGACAGGGCCTGGGACCGGGCCTGGGACCTATGCGTGGGCGTGTGGTACGTGCTGGTATTTAAAACGCGGTCATCGCCTATCAACGGCCCGCCATCTAAGCGCTTGACACGCTCCGGCGACGCCTTCGACCGCCGCGACGGGGTGACATATGTCACCCAAGAACCCCCGGCCAGGCTAGGGTTCGGGCAACCCTTCTTTCCTTTCGATCAAAATCTTCAAAATGTGTGGAAAATTACTTAATTTTTTAGCCACGCAAGCTCCAAAATCCAAAAGGGGGGAGACTAGAGGTGGGGGGCACCCCTAGGAGAGGTATTTCCCAGGTCGTATCCTTCACTGGATCTCAAGGTATTATTACGTGTTTCACCTTCATCACGTAGCAGGAGCCGCCTGGAAAGGGGGTGGAGGAGGGGGGAGGCCGTTGATGTACCTCCCACTGCTGTTCCGTTAAATTTGTTTATTGCGGCACTTGAGCACAAGTGGCATCATCTTCATATCCCTTTCCCGCCCCACCATCCCACCCCTCTCCCCCCCCCCCCCCCCCCCCCCCCCCCCCCCCCCCCCCCCCCCCCCCCCCCCTCAGACAAAGCGCCATTACCAGGAGGCGACTTTTGGACCCAGAAACGTGACTGAAGCTCCTCCCCCGACCCCCTCCCAAGTTTGTTTTCTGCTTTGCTTTGCAGAAAAATCCTTAAAGATGACAAATACCTCGTCTGAAGCTCCTCCGCGGAGTCCTATTTCTCTACCTCTCTCTCTCTCTCTGTCTCTCCCTCTCTCTCTCTCCATCAACTGTCAGCGCTTTGGCGTCGCTAAAAGTAAACTAATATTTCATTTGAAAAATACTATACCAGAAATGTCTTTTGTACATTTATTTTTTGACATGTTGTTTTGTTTTTCGCTCTCTCTGTCTCTCTCTTGCCACTCTTTTGGTCTGCTTGAAAGAAAAGTCCTTGGGAAATGACTTACTCTTACTCCTCTCCCCTCTATCCCCCCCTATCCGAGTCCTAGAAGTGGCTTTCATTTGAATAACAAGCCAGGGGAAATATCTTTTTGGACAGCCTTTCTTTTCCTTTCCTTGCTTTTCTTTTCTTTTCTCAAATGTTCTCATCGCTTGGCTTAGGGGTCAGGGGTTGCAGCACTCTGTGGCAGCTACAATGAGGTACAAGTATTTCCTGGACTCCAATTCGATTCGAGTTGATTCAAAGGACATTCCTCGAGCACCTTGAACAAACGTCTTCAGAGAGTCCTTCGTTCTTTCGTTTTCAAATTAAAACTTTAATTTTTTAGCTAATAAAATATAAAACCACAAAAATCGTATATATTTCGACTTTTTCGATTAAAAATTATTTCACAAAAAAAAAACTTAATATTTTCCAATGCCACTCATTTTTGTTGAGGCCCAATTAAGCCCATTTTTAAGCTTCTCAGTGCTGCAACGCGCTTCAAAAGCTTCTGAAAAAAATTATTTTTTAAAAAAATACAAGTTTTCCTAGTAAATTTTTGCACAGCTGCAATGCTCTGCAAAAGAACATGTGGCATACTCAAGCTTTTGAAAAAGTCGTAACAATAAAAAAAAAAAACTAAAAATAAAAAAAAAACTATAAATAAAAACAAATTCTAATAATAATACAAAATCCTAAAATAAAAAAAACCTAACAATAAACAAAAACATAAAAATTAAAAAAAAAAATCCTAATAACAAAAAAATATTAAAAATAAAGAAATCCTAACAATAAAAAAATCCTAACAATAAAAAAAATCCTAACAATAAAAAAATCCAAACAATAAAAAAATCCTAGACATAAAAAAATCCTAATAATAAAAAAATACTAAAAAAAAAAAAAATTCAAACAATTAAACAAATTTTACTAATTAAAAAAATTATTGAAATAAAAAAAATCCTAAATAAAAAAATCCTTATAATAAAAAAGGTTAAAAAAATCCTAAAAATAAAAAGATCCTAATAATTAAAATAAATACTAGTAATAAAATTCTTCGACCATTAAAATTTTTTTTAAAAAGGATTGTATTTTGATTTTTGATTATAAAATAATATCACTGATGCTGTTAGAGCAACTTAGAAAACAATCACAAGAAAAAATTACAATAATATACAAAAAAATGAAAAATAAATCAATAAAAAAAATTTTGAAGTGTATATTATTTGGTTAAATTATCTGTCTATGTTTCTAGAGTAGGGCTCCTCTTAGATCATCCTGTTGGGCAGATCGACTGGGCCTACGGCGGTATCTGTGATAATCAAATAAAAAATTACATACAAAAGTTAAAAGAAAAAAGGAATTTGGAAATCTCCTACTGAATGCTCCGATAACCCAGGTATTTTACAAATATCCGTTTCCGTATTGTTTTCATAGATTCCTTTCCCACAATTCCGATTTTTCCCAGATATGGATTCTCTCAAGTACTCGTAAATGTGGTACCAACAAGTGCTGGAAGCCTCTGTCCATTTGCAACCTGACCTTATCAAAGAGGCGGAACACCCCTCCCCGCCACCCTCCCGGCTACCAGGCACCACCCTCAAGGCCTCCCATCAATTGCAACGTTTTTTGAGGTTGCAAACTCTTTCTTTTTTTTTTTTTTTTTTTGTTTTGTGGTGCGGTGTGGTGCCTGGGCACTGCCGTAATAAACCTACTAAATTCTATTTAATTTTTCCCTCTCTTTTGAAATATTTATAAATTTTGTATGTGGAGGTGGAAGTCTGTTTAATTTTTTTATTTTTTTTTTCTTTCTGCAGAATGAAATGCAAGCGAAAAGGTTATGCTTGGGTGGCTCTGCACATGTGTACAAAGGAAAATTTTCTGGGAAAAATTCCACACACACGGGGGGGAGAGAGCAGGGGGGGGGGAAGCTTTTTAATCAAATTATGTGTGCAACTGTACGTTAAGTGAAAAACTGCAATGGAAAATGCTCTGCAGAGTGCAGGAAAATTATGCGGTAAATAAAGCACAAAGCGGAGACCCTGGACAGTGGTCCCAGGAGCCCAGGAGCCCTGGCAATCGCCCTTGGGTCATTTCAGTTTCATTAATTTACCAAAAATGTCAACAGCTAATCTGCCAATTTGTTACTGCAGTTGGCGAGGGGTCAAAGCGGGGGCGGGGGCAGCGGCATTAGCATCAAAATCCTGTTTACTTTGTCAACATGTGTTAATGCCAGGCACAAATCGAAGAACAGCCAAGCAGGCTGTTGGAAGGACACTAATGCCCGCTCTCCCTCTCCCCCTCTCCATCTGCCCTTTTTTTTCTGCAAGACTTTTCCTGTCGTCACTTGGCAAAGTCCAAGGCGAATCCGAGGCGATTAATATGTCACGAAAATATCAAAGCTAATTGATCAGAGAGCCAGGACACAGCCAGGACACAGCCAGTACCCGTCCAAGGCAAAGACTTTCTCAGAGTTTGGGTAATTGGCAGAGGCTCCAGAGCTGAGAGGTTTTCTTGGTCTCACAAAATATTCACGGGCTTCGGGACGGCATTAATGAATGTATTTCCAAGAAAGTTTTCCCCACTAGGAATATCGAAAAGTAGTCCCAGGGATAACATTTGCATAGCCCTACACTGAGAGAAAAACGGCAGTGGGAAAGAGGAGACCCCTAAAAGCCATGGCAAAGGCAGTCCGAAGAAAGCAGTTTGCGCCCTCAAATGCCACACCCAGCGGATATAAAAAATCTAAAAAATCTACAAATTATCCAAATATCATCCATCAAATATCGAATACCATCCCTAGCTACCAAACTCCTAAGATAAGCAAAAAGCCCGTGTAAATATTCGATTTCAGTGGCCACGCATCTCCCTCCAAGCGCTCCCTTATTCTCTCTCTCGCTCTCTCTCACACGCCACCTCGTGCCGGGTGCTTGCTTTGATTGAGCATCGCCTATGAAGGGCTATTCTCCGAGTGTACGACCCCTATCTTAGCACTAACTGCCTCTTGCCGCATCAAAGAGGGTTTTCCTATGGTCTGGTTCCAAGGATATGTTGTACAGGCCTCGAAAAGAGCAATTGAAAAACACCTTTCGCCTCCACTCTATGCTCTATGCACTATTCCCCTCATTACCCGTCTATTTATGTGTCAGTTCATTGAGTCCTCCCCTCTCCAGAGCACCCGCACCTCTCCTGATGGGATTGATCTCCAACAACCCCAGATCCGAGCCTCAGCGGGCGAGCGTCTGCCCTGAAATAACATTTTTCCCTTTGGGTCTGGGTCGGAGGTATATATTTTATTTCATGGGTGTTTAAATTTTTAAAATAACAAGCGACGTCTCACTGACACGTGGCGTCTGGGTGGCAGGGGGGCCGTGTAAGCGACACCAGGTGGAATGGAGGTGGGGGGGGCAAGTCCTCGGTTGTTTATTGTTTTGCTGGGGGCATGGGCCGTGGCAAGTGTATTTGCTTATTGGCCTCATTGCCGGGGTTACGGGGACTTGCATTTGCCATGGCCCGTGGCCCCCGGTGGCACACGCGGCTTCCTGGGCCCTCGTCTAATGCGAGTTAAACTTTATGGGTTACCGAAAGGGCGGGGCACTAGACAGTGCTTCACCTGGAATCGCGGCCCAAAAAACTATGCGTTTTCAATCTACAAACCGAGGCCTCCATCATCTCAGGCCCAGGGTCCCAAGTGGCAGCCTCCTTTCCAGTGAAAAATGAGTCCTGGCGCTGAGTGAACGACGTTTTATGGAAATTTTCATGGATGCGGTAACCATATGCATTCCTTTTCGTAAATCCGCATCTGTTGTCAGCCACAGTGGCCATTACTCAAAAGGCAAGCCGGGCCGTGGCAAGAAGTGGCCAAAAGCACTCTCGCTTTCAACGGGGGTGGGGGCGGGGGCGGGGGCGGGACCACAAGGATCTAAGACCATTAAATGCAACAGCTTCTTAAGAGGGGTTGGGTTCCCGGGTCTTGGTTCCCGGCTGGGGGTGTCCTGTCCGGAAATGCTTGCACAATGCCAAATGCCGACACGCGCACAGGATTTCGCTGTCAGCCGGGACGAGGGGCACGGGGCACGGGGCAGGACTCAGCTGCAACGCATCCAGCCACCCCCAGACTGGAGTTTCATTTCCGTCCGTTGCATAATTATCGTTGTGAATGTGAGGCCGTAATGAAGCATACGCCGTACGCAGTTTTTGGGCGTAAAATATGACAAAGGATGTCAAGGATTTATAGGGAGATGGCGAGGGGGTTGGAAGGGGAGTTTGGCGAATTTTTCTTTGGCGATTCTGCCTGGACCATTATGTTTATTATTGTCTTAGCAGGGGGGGGTTGGGGGTTGGGTGATGGGGGGGGACGAGGGTTGATCCGGGTCTAGCCAGATCTTAAATGTTTGCACACAAGCGCGTTTATAGTCACAGCTTCCTGACGTTTGCATTCATAATCCTAATGGAATTGATTTCCCCTCCCCCTCACCACCCCTCGCCACCCCTCGCTCTCACCCCTCTGGCCTGCACTGAATGGGCGGAAAATGTAGGAAAATTGCCATCGATGCGGTTAGTCAGGAAGTTGTCTCCATAAGACAGAGCTCTCTCCCCCCCCTGCCACCCCTGATCCCCTGCCCCGAACTTTGTCCAGAGATCTCCAAGGGCCACAAATGAGCGCGCGTATAAATCAAACGAAAATTATATTCATGCAGTTTTAATGAGTTTTTCCCACTGCTTCTATGGGGGTTGCCTTCGACTGGGGGGACGGGGCGGGGGGGAGTCCTATAATGCGCCAGACGACGCATAATTGGTTATCCTTTGGCACTCACAGGCATCGCGCCTCGAGGTCATTGACTCCCGGAGTCCATCTCATTCCATCTGTGTCTCTCATGTGTGCCCCTGTGTGCCCCCCTGTGTCCCTGTGTGTGTCCCCCTGTGTGCGTGTGTGCGTGTGAGAGGTTTATGTTGGCCATGTGCAAAATGCTGGTCAATGCGGGGGTTCTCAGAGGCCTGGGGTGCGTTTCATGCTAGATTGTTGGGGGTTGGGGGTTGGGGGTTGTGGGGCTGGGGGCTGGGCCAAAGGTGTACAATGTACATGGAGAAGCGCTCTCCATGATTGCTGACAGATGGATTAGTGGCAGCACGGGAGACGACTTTTAAAGTTTCGAAACTGGAAGCCACAAAGCCCTCACGATTATAGGGATTATAAAAAAAAAAATTCAATTTTTTGTATTTTTTAAGTCAAATATTAAAAAAAAATATTATTTTTCTATTTAGGTATTTTACAAATTAAAACTGCAAAACGTAGGAATTACTTGTTATACATATATTAAAAAAAAAAAAAAAAAAATTGAACAACTTTTTTATAACAAAAATACTTTAAAAAATTAATTTTTATTGTAAAAATCAATTATTCATTTTAATAATAAATATAAAATATTAATTTTTATTGCAATTACTAATATTTTTTGTAAAAATCTATAATAAATTGTAAAAGTCAATTCTTTTTATTTTGTATTGAAAAAATCAATTATTAATTGCTTTAATAAAAATCAATTATTAATTTTGATATTCAAAATCAATAACTAATTTTTATTGTAAAAATCAAATATTCATTTTAATTTAAGAATCGTAAGAGCAAAGGACAAATTGTATTATTATTTTATAATCAAATACAAAGCTTTTACTAATTGAAAAACAAAGAAAAAATCGTAAGTATCAATTATTAATACTTATTGTAAAAATCGATTGTAAATTTTGATATTAAAAATCAATTGCTAATTTTTATTTTAAACGCCAATTAGTTAAATTATTCATTTTTATAATACAAATAAATTATTCATTTTTATAATAAAAATAAATTATTCATTTTTACAAACAATAATTTGTACTAATTTTTTATAATCAAACACAAAGCCTTTACTAATTGAAAAACAAACAAAAAATCGTAAGAATCAATTATTTATATTTATTGTAAAAAATAAATATCAATTTTTATTGTACAAATAAATTTTAATTAGAATTAACTCGGATATATATTTTCTATTCTCAAAAATTAAAATCCTTACGATTCCTGGCTTAAATATTAAAAAAACTACAAGCTTCCAGTTTCGGAACAATTTCGAATTCAGCTCTAAGAAAATGGCAATAAAAAGGCACCCTGTGCCAGGATACTCTTTAGAAAAAAAAAGAGGAGTGCATTTGTATTTTGTTTAATTTTTGTGTATTTTTTGATCAAATTTTTTTGGGCTTTATCACGGAAAAAATAAATAAAAGAAACCTTTAAAATAGTTGAATAGGACTTCTCTTTAAACGTATCCCCAATTCTGTGGCCAATCCCACAGCTCCCTCTGAAAACTTTCTTCTCGAAAAGGGGGGCACCCCCCTTTTAATGGCCACAAATTTAAATCCCAAAGACTCAAATGTTTTGCTACAAACTTGAGCCGGGGCTCCGTTCCATCACCTGTAATAAAAATACAAATAAAAATAAAACCATTCACATTCACATTTCGGTCAGCTTTTAATTAAGGAAACTTTGCCGTAGCCACACTCCGGTCTCGGGATTCCCGACTCCGGACTCCACATTCCAGATGCGAATGAAGATACAAGCACACAGAAAAGGTAAACAACTGAGAAGAAGGACTCGCCAACAAATAAACTCCTGGGGGAGTTCCAGTAATTAACATTGAGAGCAAGTAGGTGCCCGCCCGGATGCCGGTTGCGGGTCTGGAAACTAAACACAATAATTTGCTTTTAATTTAGCATTTTCTAATTCCCCAACTGGAAGTCAAATAACTTCACTTGTACTATGCCGGGATATGCCGGGATATGGGCCCGGGTCCGGGTGTAAATGAAATTTTCCAGGCCCTATATCAATGGAAGGTCCCTACTCCAGCCGAGGGGGGGTGGAGTCCCATCAACAACGGCAATCGTCATTAGCAGTAACCGAGGACACCGCAGTCCCCATCCCCCCATCCCCTCATCCATGCCTGGGCATGTCATTCACTTGTGGTTGTGCTGGTTAGGGGTGGGGGGGGGACTCTCTCTCTCTCTCTCTGGCAACAAGGCTTAGGCGGGTTCGGTTTTGGTTTTGGGGTTTACTAGGCTTTCGGTTTTCGGTTTTCGGCACAGCACCCCAAAAATATTTTCCCAGCTTGGTGACAATTGAAAATCCAATAAGCTACCCCCAGCCCCCCCACCACCACCCCCTACTCCTCTCTCGGTAACCACTGGACCCATGTCCGTTCTCTCGTGTAGCTATTTTAATTTAAACGAGGTTCCCGCCTAATCACAAAACCGGCGACGGACCCCAATCCCAGCCCCTGCCCCCCCAACCCCCTCGCACCAACGCCTCTTTGGGTGCATAAAAAACAATGCCTACAGGGAGGCCTCCTGTGTGGCTCTGAAATATTGAAGTAATGAACTCTCGCTTTTGGGGCTCGTCTAATCTATGTGGGGGGGGGGCTGGCTGTGGGGGGGCTGTGGGGAGCCTTTGAGTTAATGGCACATAAATTTGTGCTCTCTGCCATAATTTTTGATTACTTGGGCGTGGCCAAAGGGGGAGGCCGAATAGTAGTTTCTCTTGTGGATTTATGATATGGTCTTGGATCTGTTTGCTTTTATATAAATAATTAGTCGCTGTCCGTTATTCGTTTGGGGCTGTTCTGGACTCAAATCTCAGTTTTTGGCTCCATTCACAAAGGATCCCCATGTCACCATGTGCTTCAACAGCTTGCAGGGAGACATGGCGGGGGGGGGCTCAGACAGAGGGACTCTGTGTGTGGGGTGGCAGAGACAATGGAAACACACCACAAAACAAGTGTCGAGCAGTTAAGTTTTTGTCCTACCCGCCACCTGCCCCCCCACACGCCCCACAAAAAAGCATAGCATGCAGGATGCGTGTGTGTGTGTGCGTGTGTGTGCGTGTGCGTGTCAGTAGTTACAGAATAGCCAGGGTCCGTTTGGGGTCCGTGTCCGTGTCTCTGGCTGCGTCTCCTTGGTGTCAAATGCAAAAACCGGATGCGGAAATGCAGGCGGAGCAAGCCAGTCAAGCGGCCAGACAAATCAGCTTTAGACGCAAACACACAAGCCGCACAGACAGAGAGAGACAGGGAGAGAGCGACAGAGAGCGACAGAGAGGGGCAGAGAGACAGAGAGACCTACAGTTGAGTGATTTTTCGATTATCATTTGCACGCCTTGGGTGACAAATCAAATGCCCAGAGCAAGTGCATTGAAATCTGTTCTCCACCCCGCCCTCTTCCTCTCTCCATGCAAGGGCTGTCGTCTCTGTTGTTTGCTAACTTGGCCGGTAACATTTACAGGTGTTGATAAGCAAATCGGACCCACAGACAGGCCAACAAGCAGATTTTCACTGGAGGAAATGCTTTTTCCTAATTGGAGTTTAACTTCGAGACTCGAACAATTCAACGATGGTTTATGGCATCAAATTGGTGTGCCAGGAGGCAGATCTGTCCCTAAGAGCTTCGAGAGGAAAAGCTACGAAAATTGTCACTAAAAAAAATATGAGAGGAAAAACTTAATATGGAATATATTCATGTTTCCCTGTTTTGGGAATTTTCTGGGCATTCATAAAACTTTGCTAAAAGAGTATTTTCAACTTTATAAATATTTAAAAAAAAATATATATCATATATAAAAAATAATACATGAATAAAAAATATATATAAAAAATATATAAAAGATATATAAATATATAATACATAAATAAAAAATACATAAAAATTATATAAAAATTATTAAAAAATAATATATAAATAAATAAAATAAAAATAAAACAAAAATATATATAACATAAAATATTAAATTTAATTCTTTATTATTATTACTATTTATTATTATTATTATTTATTATTTTTAATTTTATTATTTATTATTTTTATTATTATTATTTATTATTTTTATTATTGTTTATTATTTTTATTATTATTATTTATTATTTTTATTATTATTATTTATTATTTTTATTATTATTTATTATTTTTATTATTATTTATTATTATTTATTATTTTTATTATTATTTATTATTTTTATTATTATTATTCTTTAAGTAATAATCATTTTAAAAATATAAAACGCAAGCTGTTGTGTCAGAATTGTAATAAAATTCGTTTAGAATTCCGCCAAATAAGTGGACTTTGAGCGATTAAAAAAAAATGTTGGATGCTCCTTAAAAATGTACAAAAATACTATTAAGGGGCTTTGAAGTTTAATGTATCCAATTTTGAAATTTCGAGCAAAAACTACATTTTATTTGTATAAAAAAGTGCACTTGGTGACCAAGCCACAAATTGGGGTTAAAATAAAAATCAAATAAAATTAAGAAATAAATTAATATTAACTAAAAAAAGCTCAGAGATCGATAAGGCTTAAACACAAATCCATACAAGGCTTAAAACGCAGATGGTCGCAGTTTGAGGGCCAAGAGATCTAGTCCCGAGTCCCGGGCCCGGCCATCTGATCCACTTCCAGTGCGGGCCACCACAAAATGTCCTTGTGCCACATGACGTATGCGCGTTATTAATGCGATCAGCATAAATACAGAGATACATGGACAGAGGCAATTTATATGCGCAATTTTATGACAATGCCATATGCATATACGGCTGCATGCCGGCATATAGTCCGTATAACTATGTTTGCTTTAATTACAAGCCCGGGCCCAGCCTCTGGAGCCGTTTAATTGCGGTGCCGTTGAAGGACAAGTTAAGAGACAGAGAGAGAGCCAGAGCTGGTTGGATGGATTTTGTTGATTGTATGCCCAAAGAGAGAGAGACAAACGATTGACAAATTAAATTGCTCATTGATGAGAGGCCACACACACACACATCCCCCTTATGGGATGTATATATATATATACCAGTATATATATACATGTGTTATTTGTATAGGATGGCCTGGAAAATTGCCTACGTAATCGTTGGCGGCGTCACCGAAAATGAAATAAGTGCATAATGGAAATTTGCGAAAGCCAATTTTGTAATAATTTAAATTGAATATTTATGTTGGCCCCCCACCCGCCCCCGACCCCTCTACGACTGTGTGTGTGTGTGTGTGGCACTCCATTTACGAGTATAATCGACTGCAGGCACTTTCAAGTGGAGTGGCATGGTATCCTGTGGGGGGGAGGGAGTGTGGAGTGCTGCCGTTTTTGGAGGTGAGAGACAGAAGGATCCATCTGCATACTACATTAGTTTTCGAGTGGTTCGCATTCTGCCTATTTGCATATGTCTATGTGTATTTGTACACCCCCAGCCCCCCACTCCCCACCGCCCTGGGCCCCTTCAAAAACTTCAACAGTCATAACACTACTGACAATCATGATGATAGAGGAGGGCCAGGAAAAGCCATTTAAATTAGAGCTTTGTTTGCCTTGCATTAGGCCAGAAACAAATATGCAGAGCATTCAAGTCTGAGAGATGCCAGCAGCCCAGCAGCCAGATACCAGGATAAATGATACACTCAACGACAGTCAGGCAGTCATCCATTCAGTCATCCATTCACTTGGTGAAAAATCGAAAATGAAATTCGACATAAAACCAACGAATCTGCATTGGAGGGGGACGTGGGGGGGATGTCAAAAATGCTCAAGTGCCGAGTGAAAAATATTTAACAAAAATCGAAAATCCAAATTAATGCCAGCCATAAAAAGCTTTTCCCTTCCCCCACCCCCGCCCCTCCCGCCCAGCAAATGGCTCTTAGTGGAGCCAATGGAAAATTGCATTTTCTGTGCAAATCAATGAGACTGCATCTCCGTCTGACTTTTGCTTCTGCTTCAGTTTTTAGACGGATAAACTCATTTTCCACCCACCCAACCCCCCCTTACCCCCCTTAGTGTGTGGCTGAGTGGATTTCCTTTAGTCTAGTGTAGTGTTGCATTTCCTGGCACTGGACTTTGTGTAGATTATTTTTCGGTTATTTTGTTGTGTTTTTGCTTGTTAAATTTTAATTCCACTGAAGAGTGCTTGAATCGGTTGATGGATTGGAGCCACGGCCGGGTGTGCAGCACGTGAGCTTCACTGAAAATCTTTTGAGTGCCTAATCTTATCAGAATTATGGGATTTCAATGTTTCCGATTCTCCGGATACGAGAAAAACAGCAAATTCAATTTTTGAAGCTCAGCGAAAGCAAAGAATCCACGAAAATGAATTGATTTTCAAGTCGGAATAGATATATAAGCATTTCCAGGTCTTAAAAAAACAAAAGTCTATATTCGAAATTGTCGAAATTGTGGCGAAATTTATTGAAACTTGAAAATAATTTAATCAATTAAAATATTTATATGTATCTTCAATAAATATTTAAATCAGCGAACTTTATTTTTCGTTACTTTTTGGAGTATTTGGTATTTTTCGGTATTTTATTTGCTATTTTTCCCTTTTTATTTGGTACCTTTTTGGTATTTTTTGTGCAACTTCTTGGTATACTTTTGTGTGCTCTATGGTATTTTTCTGTATTTTTATTTGCTATTTTTGTCCTTTCTTTGGTACTTCATTGGTATTTCTTCGGTACTTTTTGGTATACTTTTGTGTTTGTTTGCTGTTTTTATTTTCCATTTTTGTTTCTTTTCATTGGTATTTTTTTGTATTTTTTGTGCTATTTTTTGGTATACTTTTGGGTTTGTTTGGTGTTTTTGTGGTAGTGTTATTTTTCTCTTTCATAAGAATTTTTCGGTACTTTTTGTTGTACTTTTGGTATTTTTTTGTTTGTATTTTTTACTTTTATTTTCTTTTTTTTTGTATTTCTTTTTGTATTTGTTCGGTACTTTTTGGTATACTGTTGTGTTTGGTTGGTATTTTTGTGGTAGCTTTATTTTGTTCGTTCTTTGGTACTTTTCTTTGGTTTTTTTGGTATTTTTCTGGTATTTTTTCGATATTTTTCGTTATTTTTTGCTCTACTTTTGTGTTTGTTGGGCCTTTTTGTGGTATTCTTATTTGCTTTTTTTCTTCCTTTCTTTGGTAACTTTTGTGGTGATGTTGCTTGGTATTTTTGTGGTTTTACTTGGAATTTATTAATTTATTTCTTTTTTTGTTATTTTTTCCATTTTGTTGTAGTTTATTATTATTTCTTATCAGAAAAGTGGCTCTTCACCTTCCACACTAGAAATAAAAAAAAAAAACGAAATATCCAGACAAAAACTTCCCTTAGCTTTTCCATCGATGGAATCCCAAAAGCCTTCGCACAGCCTTCGGAATGCCGACATTTTCATTAACTCATCAGCAGCTCCTTTGAGCAGAGCCATTTCCCATGAAAAAACCTCTTCAAAATCAATGCCCCATTGAACACCACGAGCCTCCAACCCCACCGCCCCACCACCACCCCATCGAAATGTCAACTTTATTTCAATAAATACGAAGCCGGGCCGGGCCTCAGGGTGAACTGAACCTTACTCAACCCATTTAAATATCCATCCAGGAGCTTAACACCTGAATTCGGGAGAAACCGAGGAAAGCGAAAGGGAAAGGAAGAATGGGAGCCCCCTATTGGGGCCCCTCGCTGAGCTATAACTTCTGCTCGATTTGGCCATTCGGCGCACATTTCGAATTCTAAGCAATTTCCTTATCTGCTTAGATTAAAATCCCGGCCGCAAGTGCTCCTCTCTGCCGGGTCCTTGCTGAGTGGCCTCCCTGGCCTCCTTCCATGCAATAATAATTAGCATCGGAGCTGCCTCGAAACTCATTTGGGGCGGGAGGACCACTCTGAAATTTATCATTTCCACAGTCCATGAAACATATTGCTTTTATCCTTCCCTCCCCCCCCCCTTGCCACCCCCCTCATCACCTCATTCATAACTTTTGTGCATATTATTAAAGTTTGAATGAGAGTCTGCGAGGACTGTCAATGAGAGAGCATCGTCCATCAGAGAGTCAATGACTGCCTCATCCTGTTCGTGCTCCTGGGTGCTGGGTCCTGGTGTCCTGGTGTCCTGGTGTCCTGGTGTCCCTGTTCCTGTTTCCCTTTTACAATTGTTCAGCTGGAAGCAATCAAAAATGTTGATAAAATAATTTCAAATTCCATTTATATCCTCAAGGACAATTTGCCATTCACCGGGCACTAATAATATTATCAAAAACGCTCTGTCGTTGTCCGCCATTCAATGATTCCACTTCTGTCCCCCACCCCACCCCCCTCTCTCTCTTTCTCTGTGGCAAAATTTGTCAGCAATTGAAATTCACCAAACATTTTTGAATTTTGTTTGCCTCGACGGGTTTTGGGGTTTGGCTGGCTGTCTGCCCAGCAGGCACATTTTGCATGTTCCACCCAGCGATTGCCCACTCCATCACTCCTCTACCTTGCCACTGCATCTCTCACTGGCTGGCTGGCTGGCTGGCTGGCTGGCTGGCTGGCTGGCACCCACTGCTTTGATTTCTATCCACAGCGTGAATATGCAAATTGCCAGCTCTCCGGAGGAGCCTCAAGTGGCATCGAAACCTCCAAAAATGCTCTCTCCGGCTTTAGCCAAACAAAGGAATCCGCTGAGACCGAACCGAAAATGCGGAATATGTTGAATGAGCGAAATTAGTCGAGATATTTTAATCTAAATGGAAATTTCCGCCAGTTCCGCCCCAGCAACCAAAAGTCCATCAATGCATCGTATTCACTGTACTTTGGAGAACGTGAAACAAAATGCAATTGCATATTCAAGTTTTGCACTTGAAATTCAACGATTTGTATCGACTGTGCCACCGCCACCGCCACCGTCACCGGCATCGCCATCGCCACCGCCTCCCCAAAGGCCCAAAGAGATCGCAGGAAAAACGGGAGAAAAAAAAAACCCCAGCACGAAACGGAAGCAGACGAGGCAGCCCCCAGAGGCAGCAAGGAACCAACCGCCACCACCACCACAGGGTGTCTAGCGTACAACAGGCGATACGATATAAATCTTCAGCCTCTCTGAACAAATGTTTTGTGCATATTTGAACTTGAGTCAGAGCCCAAACCCAGACCCAAACCCAGACCCAGACCCGAGCCCAGAGCCAAGCCAATTTTAAATTGGCAAAAGGTTAAGCCAAAAAACTAACAATCCCCACGGCGGAAACAGTGGTAGGCGGGATCGAGGGGGGGGGGGGGGGCTGGGGCAGGCAGAGGGGCACGGCCTAAGCAGCTGGCACGTCGATGGCATGCATAATTAGATGGAATCCGCTACTTTTTGGGGAAATTGTCTTATGTGCATTGATTTAATGATTGAAGAGCGGGATACGAGTATATATAAAGTATTCCTCCCCCTCCCCCTCCCCCTCCCCCTGCTGCTGGTTCCCATTTCCCACTGAGGAAAGGCATAATTCTGAGAATTTTACATTCGGTAATAAATGGCATTAAATGAATGGTTTTAAAATTTTTTAAAACTTAAAATATAAATATAACATAAATATAAATTAATAATAGAAAATATATTAACCTTCATATGAAAATATTTTAAATATATTATATATTAATTTATTTTATATATGATATATGTATATGTATATTAAATTTAAATCAGAAAATATTTATTTTAAATATTAAAATCTTTATTTTAAATATGACAATTAAAGAACTCCATTTTTTAATGCGGACCATTTTTAATCGAAATATACATAAATAAATTCACTTTAAAATAAATATAGTAGAAAATAATAGTATTTTATTTGATTTATGAAATACATTTATTTTAAATAGGAAAATATTTATTTTTAACAAGAAAATATTTAAATATGGAATAATAATAGCGAATATTTTAATCTAAATTTGAAAATATTTTAATTAAATCAAAAATAAATTTATTTTATGTAAAAGAAATATTAATTTTAAATCAGAAAATATTTATTTTAAATAAGAAAGTATTTATTTTAAATAGGAAAATCTTTATTTTAAATATGACAATTAAAGAAATCCCTTCTTTTGCACAATTTCCACTCCCGAAAAACAAAACCGAATGGTATAAATGTTGAATCTTAATTAAAATATGAAACTTTCAGGGTTTTTCTGGCACCAAGGATCAGCGTGAAAACTTCAAGAGCGGCGTGGCCTCTCACCTGGCACTCCCCAAGAACCCAGTCTATGCCCTGGCATTGTCAACACTTTGCTGAAATGAGACGTTAATGCTTATCCTGCTTGTGTGGCTGAGTGTTTCTCTGTTAAATTTCATTTTGATGGAGCCTCGAGATGGGGCACAAAATGAGCTTTTTGTGTTCCAACAGAAAGAAAAGTGGGAAAAAAAGGGAATAAGGCAATCAGTCGAGGACGTTTGCCATGTGCTGACATTGATGTTGTCATCGGGCAATTCCATCTCATCCTCCGCCGCCCTGCTGGCCGCATCATCAACAGGCAACAAACGGACGCATGCCAAAAGGCGAACAAAAGCAACTGAAAAAGAGGAAGCCGTATGGACAGCCACGATGTCCGGCTGCCAATAATTTTCCATGGACAGGACCAAAGAGAACAGCGGATCGAGGACCGAGGACACATATGCAACTAATTGATATTATATGAATGATATGTTAAATACAAATGGCAGAGGCCCTTGGGGGCGGCACGTCGCCGCTTGATTTGCATAAACAAAACGTAGACAAACGTCAGCTAATCTCTGAGCAGCCTTAAAAGTGCACTTACCTGCAGAGCGAGATGGAGCTCCTTAAATGCCAATTAGTTGCCATTCGGGGGCCTCCTTTGCCAATTGGAAAAGTCCGAACAAAATGCAAAGCCAATCGGCCAACAGTGAGGCGTCTAATTAGTCAGCTTGAGTTATCCCAGGCACGTTTTTCCGCCCCCTCCCCCCGGGGGGGCTGTGTGCTCCGAATTCACGCCTCTGGGTCGGGGGTCTCTGGGCATTATAAAATATTTCTCGCTGCTTTTCCTTGTTCCCGTCGACTGGGAATTAAACAAATTTATTTGCAAATCGAGCGCAGGGGGGGGGGGGGGGACACGAGGCGAAGAGTTAACTTAATTTGGGGGGCCCCCAGTTCCCCCCAGACTTTGGCCTGGAAATTTATTAACACTTTTCCCTGTCGCTCTGCCCCCCTCTCTCTCTTTGGGGTCTGCGTGACTGTTGCGCTGTGTTTTGACCCTTCGCCTCCAGACATTAGATAACCAAAAGCGATTCCTGCCTTGGCCGTTGCATGCGACTGCGGCACGAACTGCTTGCAACCGAGGCAACGGTGGCCCAACTTTGGCTTTTAATTAAAAAGGTCACTTTCGACATTCAGTGGGATTAAAGCTGGCGCAGCTCTAGGACTGCCAGGATTCGAGTTCATTTTTGTGACATATTGACAAATGCCCTGCCAGCCACGCCACAAATCGTTAATAACACATACCGTTCGCCGTTCCCCGTTCCCCGTTCGGTCAATGCCAATTAAACGCCTGCCCGGACGTGTCTCCACAGCCTCCCCATCCACCCCTCCCCCTCCCCCTGCTCCTGCTGCAGCCCTTTGTTTTAGCGGCTATTTTGCATTTGTTTTTGGGCTTTCGGTTCCGGTACATCGCCCGCTGGTTCCATCTGGCTCTGACACGATGTGCTTTGGGGCCCAGCTCCAGCTCCAGCTCCAGCTCCTGCTCCATTCATGCAGAGCGTTCTGCGACCATGTTTTGTTCACGTAATTGACAACAACAATCGACAATTGCCCCAGAACCCAAATGGTCATGTTTCTGCCCCTGTCGATAGCTATCGCAACGGTGTACCCTCTCTAGGGCCACCTGCGGCTCCATAGAGAGCTCTGCTGCTCTAAGCACGCCCGGTGGTTCCATGGAGATCTGTTTCGGTTGTTGCAATGCTTCCGTGCGACCATTTAAAAGCATTACTTATTCAGTTTTATGCTGTTGACATTGGTTTTGATAGCTTGTTAAATATTTAGTGCGCGACAACAGGCTTTGGTTTGGGGGGTGTGGCACGAATAGAGGCTCCACTCCGGACTGCATTCGTTCAATATTTTACAGCTGGGGATCAGGCAATTGGGAAGGATATATGTAAGCCCAAAAAACAGCAAAGCTCCGCGTATTCCCTGTTCTGCAAAAAATATGAATAACCATTCAATCAGCCCCAAAAGAGCACAACAAAGGGACAGGCCTGGACATGGGGTGGGGGGGTGTGGGGGGTTTGCACAAAAAATATGACCAGTCATTAATATCGATGGATTACATGCGTTCAACATTTTACGATATGAGCGCAAAATCGTTTTAAAAAATACCAACCAAAGGCATATTTTTTTTTTTGCCTGTCGCAAAATCTGGAAACACTTTACAAATGGGGGGGTAACGGGTATCTGATATCTGTGACAAAAATCACCTCAATTAATTTAATTAGTCTGCGGTTCTGTCGGGGATTTGCCAGGCAGGTCCCCCCGCCCTCCTTCCCTGCCAGGCCGTACCGGGGGCCACCTCTTCAATTCCTGCTGTTCTTTTGGTTTTCTGTTTCTGTTTCCGCACTACAGGGGGTCTCCTCTCCCCACTCTCCTCTCCTCTCTGGTCTCTGGTCTGTCAGTCAATTTCAAAATGGTCACAGCATGACGAACCGCACTTTCATAAACAAAACAAAGTTGTATCCAGTTGATTTATGCTCGAAAAGTTCGTTGCCTCCACGGTATAGTAGTTGTAAAATCTGTTTCTGTTTCTGTTTCTGGGTTTTTCTGTGTGTGTGTGTGTTTTTTTTTCCATGGAACAGCAAGAGACATTTGACAGTTGGAAGCGATCTGCATCTCTGGGTTGCATCTCTCTACTGCTCCTTCCATGGGGAATTTATGGTTTCAAAAAAATCTTTTTAAAGTGTTGAAACTTTATTCTACCTGTACCGTTTTCTCTTTGTTTTGGCCCCATAAAAATGTAGACAAGTCTATTCTGAAGGGCGCTTCCCCGCCCCCCCCCCCAGGAATATTGAATTTCAATCTTTTTTATGACGGCTGCTGCTGAGAGACCTCGGAATCCATATATCTCTGGTATTTTTCGATAAGATGCGGCATTTGCATTTATGACACTTGATGGGGGGGAAGGGGGGTATGTCCAGCTTTTTGTGGAAAACAGTAAAATCTATTAGTGGCTGGCTAATAAATTAGTTTGGATTTTTTTCCAGTTTCGGTTATCTTTAAATTTACATTTAAATATGTGTGTGTGTGTGTGTTTTCTCTTCCGGTGCACAAAATAAAGAAATTAACGTTTATCAATTTTGTGATACACATACTCGTTTCCACTCAAAATGCAAATGATTTCCATGATTTTTGGGTTGGGTTTTTCTATAACTTATAGAGACATTCCCACAGCGCAGCACCTGCTCTGCTACAGATTTCCTCTCCCTCACCCTCTCTGGTCTTTGATTTATTTTAATTTGTAATAAATTACAACTTTCGTTTGTGGGCAAAACCATCCATATTTACACGCATTTTTCTTAGTGTAGATCTTTCTGCTGCGAGGCTGTTTAAGATGATTTCTTATCAATAAATCTGTGGCCTCTAGGGCGCCTGCCACGCCCTCTCAGCCATAATGGTTTTTCAATGTTAATGTGAGAGAAAGGCAGAAAAAAGGCGAACAAAAAGACCAAAGAGATTTCGGATAATTTTCGTACTGCTCTTGAAGTAATGCAAAAACCTTGGGACTGGGGCCTTGGAGGCACATACATAGACAATATCGGTGTTGGATTTCGACACACACACAATCAACGCTGCATACTAAACATCACTTATTCATTGATTTTTGTTAATATTCTACAAAAATATTGAATTTTCTATGTTTTCTACATGAAATTAGACTTCTACTACATTAGACATGACATTCTACTTGATTTGGACTTTGACCTTCGCTCTAACACTCAACATCGGAGGACACTCCATCCCACTCGCACCAACGGCCACCTGCGACCACCGCAACAAACGTTCGCTCTCGATTTTGGCAGATTCGCTCTTCTCCTTTGCATAACGATGAGAGGAGAAGAAGGAGAGCAAGGGCTGCGCTTAGTATCCCAAGAAAACACCTATTTTAATGCACTGCAATGTTATATTGGAGATTAAATCGAAACAATTAAATATTTGTGAGCACCAAAAGAATTTGCCTTGGAAATATGTATAGCCAGTGACTGTCTTACGCCGAATGAATGTGTTTCTCGACTTCAATTTTCTCAGCCCTACGCAATACCTAGCTGCATTTAAACAGACTCCCAAGAGACCACGAAATTAAGACAAAACCGCAAACGAAACGCACAAAATGATTTCTAATAAGAGCACAAATGTAAGGCATATAAATTTGTTCAGTTAAGGTGAGGCACTAGAGGGCGAAAGTTCGTGTCAACACACTAAACAAAAGAGAGTCAGATCAGCAGTAAAGACTCACCCTTTTATGAACTTCACTTGGATGGAGAGCATTCATTCCTTTTTGACTCTCTTCTTCGCTGCATCCTACTACTACGAGCGATGGGAGTGGGAAGGAGACGAAACTTGACGAATTTTCAAGCACGCACGCACACACCCACACTGCTGGAACTCACGTGATCCAACGAAAAAAAAGGCGAGACAACGAAACAAAAACGCATTTTAGATTTTTCACATGAAAAAAATGGATTTACAAAAAATTATATGTTTATTTACATATACATATATGAAATATATACATATGCATATATCACAAATTGCCGCGCTTTTCCTTCGTCGGGCTGCATTTCTCTCACCACTTTTTACCCATTTCTGCGCTCCACCCTTGAGCAAACATATTTTCTGGCAATAAAACACATTTTTTCCATCTAATCACGGCATCACTACACTCAACATCACTTCACACACCTGCGCGACAATTTTCCCGTCGAATTTTCCACCATTTTCCGAATTTTCACGGATTTCAACGCGGAGCCGACTTACGAGCGCGCGCTTTGGCCGGGTGAAAAAAGTGGAGTGAGAGCGGGGCAAATGAGTTCATTTTTTGATCTCCTGTTCCTCTTCCTATTTGCTCTCTCTCCCACGCACTCTCTCTTTAGCTACTTTTGCGAAAACGAAAAACGGAACGAAAAAAAGGGACACAACGAAATAGACACACGGCACTTTTCCTTTGCCGAACTGCATTTTTGTCGCCATTTTGCCTTTTCAGCGCCACCGCCCATGATCAAACATATTTTCTTGCAAAAAAGAACACATTTTCTTGCACCAAAACACTTTTTCTTTACAGCAATCTTCACTACACTCCCGCGCGACATTTTTCCCGTCGAATTTTCCACCATTTTCCGAATTTTCACGGACTTCAACGCGGAGCCGACTTACATGCGCGCGCTTTGGTCAGGTGAAAAAAGTGGAGTGAGAGCGGTGCAAATGAGTTAATTTCTCGATCTCCTGCTCTTCTTCCTATTTGCTTTTTCTCCCACGCTCTCTTCAGCTCTATTTGCTTATGTTCACTCCTTGCCTTCATCCTCTGCTTCTGCAAATAGTGATCAATTAATTGACTTAAACTAAGTCATTTCACAATGAGAGATCAATTAATTTAATTAAATTTAGTAATTTTACCAAGCGCTGCACCTACACCGCGCCTCTCCCGTGTAACTCTCCCACAAGTCACTCCATCTCACTCCCACGCACTCTTTTGATCGCTCTTTTCGGCAGCAGAGGAAAACGACAAGGAGCATGATGACGTTATGCAAGGTGGTCCAGCGGACCAGCGGACAACGTACGCTCCTTTCGGGTCTTGGTTTGGTCCGTACCACAGAAAACTTCGAAAGAGAGCTGAAGACCAACCACCTTGTATCATTTAATCATGAGCCAAAGTAGCCGAATAGGGCGTGGTGGAGTGAGAGCATAGGAAGAGGAGCAGGAGATCAAAGAGTCAACGCATTGGCATTGCTCTCACTCCGATTTTTTCACCCGGTCAAAGCGCGCGTTCGCAAGTCGGCTCGAAGTTTCAATCCCTGAAAAACCCGGAAAATTGAGAAAAATCCAACGGGAAAAATGTCGCGCAGGTGTGTGAAGTAGAGTTTGATTTGGTGGTGCAGAGATTATACACAAAAAATGTGTTTTATTGCAAGGAAATGTGTTTGTTAAAGGGCAGAGGCGCAGAAAAGGCAAAAAAAAGCGACAAAAATGCAGTTCGGCGAAGGAAAAGTGCCGTGTGTCTATTTCGTTGTGTCCCTTTTTTTCGTTCCGTTTTTCGTTTTCGCAAAAGTAGCTAAAGAGAGAGTGCGTGGGAGATATAGCAAATAGGAAGAGGAACAGGAGATCGAGAAATGAACTCATTTGCCCGGCTCTCACTCCACTTTTTTCACCCGGTCAAAGCGCGCGCTCGTAAGTCGCCTCCGCGTTTCAATCGGTGAAAATTCGGAAAATGGTGAAAAATCCAACGGGAAAATTGTCGCGCAGGTGTTAGAAGTGATGTTGAGTGTAGTGATGCCGTGATTAGATGGAAAAAATGTGTTTTATTGCCAGAAAATATGTTTGCTCAAGGGTGGAGCGCAGAAATGGGCAAAGTGGTGAGAGAAATGCAGCCCGACGAAGGAAAAGCGCGGCAATTTGTGATATACATATGCATAAATATATGATATATGTATACATATGTAAATAAACATATATAATTTTTTGTAAATAATTTTTTTTTCATGTGAAAAATTTATAATGCGTTTTTGTTTCGTTGTCTCGCCTTTTTTTCCGTTGGATCACGTGAGTTCCAGCAGTGTGTGTGCGTGCGTGCTTGAAAATTCGTCAAGTTTCGTTTTCTTCCCACTCCCATTGCTCGTAGTAGTTGGATGCAACGCAGAAGAGAATCAAAAAGGAGAGAGTGCTCTCCATCCAAGTGAAGTTCCTGAAAGGGTGAGTCATGGGTGAAAGAGAAGAAAGGAATTTTCTTATTCTTTACCAATTATGTATACTTTTTTCTTTCTATTTATTATAAGAGGATATGCACTTGATTTTTTATTTATTTATATACATATGTAATTTTGCATTCCTGCTCAAATTCTCGTAAATTCCAGTAAATTAAATCCCCAAAAAAATTCCCTGGACCTACCTTTCCACCCGAAGCGGAGTGCACCGCGATCTAGTGCAGTGCCTATCCGACGGGCGGCTCCTGAGAGCAGGCCACAAATCAAGGGATGCCTTGATGCCTTGGTAGGAGGTGCTTTGCAGAGCTTTAAAGCTTCTATTCCGCGGATGCGGAATGGCAGCTGTTAGACGATCAGTGGCTCCTGTGCGATGAGTTGCCGAATCGTGGCTGTGAATTGCATCAAAACAAGGTCTGCGATGCCCAATCTTCAGGGCACAGGTCTTACTTTTTTTCCTATTGGCAAGTTCCTTGGGGGAGTCTGACCAGAAGGAAGCAGCCAAGGTTGAGTGGTTCTCTCTAAGGAATACGTTGTGTTCCAGCGAAAATCAACTATAAATAAATGTAGCTCATAACTCGACTCATTTCGAGTAACGGTTGTAGAAAGTGAGAGTCTGGAATTATGAAATACGAACCCATCGGATCCATTGGTTTGTTATTGAAACTCGAGTCTTGCGGGCTTTGTCTGAGGTTGGGTTTTGTTGGCCATTGCCAGAAGCCGGGAATGATGGATGTGAAAGCGCGGTACACCGTCCGTCATCACTATATGCTCTGCATTGTTGTGTGCACACAAGTATGGGAGAGGGTAAGGCCCTCTTTTGCTTGTGGCATGCACTATACCCATGAAGCGACTTGGAAAAGTGTCTCCAAAGCTAAATCCAATGCGGTTTGTCTAATGTTTCATCGAGGGGGTTGCACAGGGGCAGAGTGGCAGCAGATATCGATCTCTGGCCAAAGATAGAAGGAAGCCCCCGTCATGGCTTCATCCTTTCTGCATCCGTGGCTTATCTGCCAACTTCCTAGCCGCCCGCACCTGTCCCCTTGCGTTAACGTTAACGTTAACCCTTTGGGCCAATTAGTGGCCCTCTAATAAAACCAATAAATCAAGACAGAATTAACACCGAGACTCGGCCATGCCAGGCAGTTCTTTTTCTTCTTTTTCTTCTTTTCTTCTTTTTTTTTGAGGGTGAGTCTGAAAATGACATTAGCCAAGCGCCAGGGAACATTTCCTGCTCTGCTCCGCTCCAGACTGCGGCTCGGCTAGACCTCGGCCAGACGCTACACAGGGTGCTGTGGCAGGGGGAGGGACAGGCAGGGGGGGGAGGGGGAGGCGTAAACACGCAAAACCACTTTTAACTCGTTTACTTTATTTATGGCCATAATTTGTTGAGCAAAAGGTCGAAAACTAAGCGCAAAACTCAAACAGCGAAGCGACCAAAGGGCCGGCCAGAGGAAGTGGAAACGCGGCAAGGTGCGATGCATAATTAAGATAATAAAATATTAATTAAAATTAGGTTCATGCATATGCAAACACACAGAAGAGACACAGTACAGGTCCACGTTGGGGGGCAGCTTAGGGACAAATATTTGAGGGGGGGACGGTGGACGGGGGGTGGGGGCTGTGACTATGACATTGCCGTTGATAGCCTCGTTATTGGCCCAGCGACTTGCCTTTAATTAATTAATTAAAAATTCAGAACAAAGTTCCACACCTGCGCGCAAACAACAAAAAAACAAACACAAAAAAATTAATGCAAAACCCCCAAAGGGTTGGCCGGGGAGGATGTCAATCAAGGAATGCTCCAACACCAGAAAGGGGGCCTAAAGCAGAGGCGATCCATAGAGGCAAACAATCCCGCGAGCCTCCGATGGAATCTCTTCTGCCACAAGATTCCCGGCCATTCCATCATTCATACATCTCTCTCTCGAGGGTATTCCGAAATTTGGCTACAGATCCATTTAACCCTTGTTGGCTAATGGATATCTGATGTTTGGCCGTAGGCTTAGGGGCGGACAGACAACCGCAAAGCGCGAAATGTGATACATTTGGCTTTGACTCTTTGGCTCTTTGGCTGTTTGGCTCTTTGCATAATTTATTTTGGATAATTTTCGGTTTGGGCCAAGCCAGCAGCCGCTTAATCACTTTTACCTGTCGCGGCACAGATATGTGGGCCACTAATTTGTGAATATTTCTTCCCTGGGCAATTGGAACTGGGGACCGACCTGGCCATGGGATCGGTTTGGCTTTGTTTCGAGTGAAAGCGAAAGCAATCTACGGGTCGCTAGACCAAAAATATTTGACACACGCATGAGGCGTCTCATGATTGATGGTTGACCCCGATTCTCCTCCCCTCCCCCCTCTAACGCTCCTCCTAGCATGTTGGCATGCATTAATTAACTAATTTAATTTTGGTTTTATTTTTGAGTTCTGTTTTTCGAAGTTTGGAAAATTTATGCAGACACATATTTTGGGAAATGCGTGTGTTTTTCGCAGGGAAAGACCCTATCGTTGGCTTTCACTCTTGTCATAATTGACGCATGGCCAAGGGGGCGTGTCGTGGTGGTCAGTGTATTGGGGAGGGGGGCGGTGGGGGATAGATAGCCAGAGCCGCATTCCTGCCATAAATTCATCTGTTTTGGCATTTTAAAATGTTTCACAATTTTCCATGCGTTTTATTTGCATTCCTAATGATATCCGGCGGCCCCTTGGCCACCCCCCCCCCAGCCCCCCACCCACCAAAGCTGGCAAACAATCAATTTCTAGCGGATCCCTGGACATTTCGATATGGACATGGCATTATGCTCGCGTTCCCTATCGCCATGATTAATGCAATTTGTGGCCACCAAAAATTGACTAATTTCGCATGGAAAACAGAAAATCATCGGGCGGGATGGCGAAGCCAAAAACCCATTTTAAAGAGGCACAGAAAATATTTTAATACGCTCAGACATTCCACATTACCTGCTTTATATTCTTTCGAACAAAATATTTCATATTTCTGTGGCTCTGCTGGGGCCTGGGCTCCTGATGCTTGCCCAATTAAATTTTTGGGTACCGAAAACATTCTCGACCGAAGCGCAGACATGGACAATGACAAGGATGTCAACGTTTGCCGCCTTTTTAAAACGCAAATTCCATGAAAGCAGTCAGCATGTCAACGTTTTGGTAGCCCAGGTCCAGCCAGCAGCCAGCAGCCAACAGCCAGGGGGGGAGAAACCATCTCTTTCTGGGCCTTAGAAAAACATGAAAAATTTAAACAAGGCGGCGAAGACGGAACAACCATCGGACATCGGTTCTCGGTCCTCGGTCCTCTCTCTGTGTTTCCGTCTCTCTGAAAAAAAAAATTGCAAGTGACAGGCAATTCATCATTCATTTGGTTTTAGACCTGACTGACTGACTGACTGACTGACCAGCCTCGGATTGGGGCTCCGACTGGGGACTGGGCGACTGGTCGATTGGGAGTGGGACTGTGGCGACTCCTTTTTTGTCTGTGGCATGCAATTTTATGGCCAGCAGCAAACTTTTAGCATAGCCAAACGCTTTGACAATTTAATGCATTTAAAGCTTTACACAAGAGCAGATCCTGGTTCTGGTCCTGGTCTGTCCAGCACTTTGCTGGCTCTGTCTCTGCCCCAGCCCCAGCCCCAGCCTCTGCCGTTACCCCTGACCGCCCATGGTACAACGGTGGCGATGGGTACGGTACAGTGGGTGTGGTGGCTAAAAGATATGACAGATTTATTAGCCAGAGCTCACCTCTGGAACTCTGGCTTCGGTCTCTTTTGTCCCTCACTGGGACTCTCTTACTAGATCCAAAATTCTTTAAAAATTACTGATACTACTGAAAAATACTAGAAATAACAACCACAAAAATACCAGAAAATATCGAAAAAATACCACTTAAAGTGGTAGGTAGTGCTGATTTTACCCCACAAAAATATCAAAAAAATACCAAAACAAACCGAAAAATGTAGCGTTACCCCAAAAAATACCAGAACATAGCAAACAATACCAAAACATACCACATAAATACTGTAAAATTCCCGAAAAGGGTAGCTAGTGCTGATTTTACACATAAAAATACTAAAAATACCACTTAAATACCAGAAAATATATAAAATATCGAAAAATGTAGCTTGTGCTCATTTTACCCCACACAACCAGAACATACAACAAAATACCAGAAAATACCGAAAAATACCACTTAAATACTAGAAAATATCTAAAGGAAAACTTAAATACAAGAAAAATGTAGTGAAGGTCGATTTCACCCCACAAAATTACCAAAAAATACCACTTGAATAGCAGAAAATACCAAAAATGACCGAAAAATTATCTTTACTCCGCAAAAACACCAGAACATACCAAAATATTCCACTTACATACCAGAAAGTACCACAAAATACTACTTAAATACCAGAAAGTACAAAAAAAGGAAAAATGTACCCCACTTAAATACCTGAAAGTAACAAGAACCCCAAAAAACCACTTAAATACCATAGAATACAAAAAATAGCGAAAAACTTTTCTAGTGCTGATTTTACCCTATAAAAATACCACAAAATATAAAAAAAATACCACTTGAATACCAGAGAATACCAAAAAACCGAACAATTTTGAAAGTGCAAATTTTGCCCTACAAAAATACCAAATAATACTAGAAAATACCCAAAAAAAATACCACTTGAATACCAGAGAATACCAAAAAACCGAAAAATTTAGCAAGTGCTGATTTTAGCCTACAAAAATACAAAAAAATACCACTTGAATACCAGAGAATACCAAAAAATCGAAAAATTTAGCAAGTGCTGATTTTACCCTACAAAAATACCAACCAAATACCACTTAAATAACAGTAAATACAAAAAAGAACCGAAAAATTTAGCTAGTGCTGATTTTACTTTACAAAAAATACCAGAACATAACAAAAATTGAACTCCCAGAAAGCAACCTTACATTTAGGATCCCATGAAAGCCTCCACAATGCCGCCCGTTGCCCGCCGCCCACCGCCCACCGCCCCATTCGCCCAGCAGATGCCACCCACTGTAGGTCTCCGCCTAGTGTTTTGGGTCTTTGGGAATTTTAAATTGTTTTAATGCGTGCGACCACGCCCCGTCTCGTCGGCTGCCTCTACGACAACGTCTACGTCTACGGGATGATGTCGTCAAAGTGCCCTTGCAGCGAGGCAGCGAGGCAGAGAGGAGGTGGAGCTGCCCCCCACTTCAGTGGCACTCGCAGGATCAATCAATTTTTTAGCACACTCGAGCCCGAACCCAAAGCCGAGGCCGAGGCTGATGAAGTGCCGCCGCTGGGACTGGGGACCGGAGACGGGAGACCTGAGACTGCTCCCCGAGTGTTCTCAAAAACTGTTTAATATGCAGCGAGTGACACCGCCAAGCGCGACGACATTGAGCAACTGCATCAATTTTGGAGGTGGTGGAGGTGGGAGGCGGAGTGCTGCTACTCCTCATGGACTGCATTCAATCCCATCCATCTTTTATCGCTTGACTGCAGTTCATAAATTTTTAAACAACAAACAAGACGTGGAGGAGAGACCGGACACGCACACACACACACACGAACACACGCACACACGCATGTAATCAATTTTTATATTTTAGAAGAATCCCCCCGAGTGGGGCAGGTGCTGCAGCTTCCATTATAATTGGATTA
This sequence comes from Drosophila miranda, assembly GCF_003369915.1. Taxonomy (NCBI): domain Eukaryota; kingdom Metazoa; phylum Arthropoda; class Insecta; order Diptera; family Drosophilidae; genus Drosophila; species Drosophila miranda. The sequence continues at coordinate 19,737,396 of NC_046674.1, forward strand.
CCCGTTGGAGTGGGACCGGACCGGCCCGGACTGGACTGGACCGGCATTAAAATAAATGTTCTCGCATTCTCCCATACCCAACGGAAAGTTGTCTGGACCTGTCTTCGGTGTGCTGCGGGGGGGTTGAGGGGGGAACCGAGGCAGCTGCATCCTTCTTTGTCTGGCTGATAATCTGGCGTCTCTCCGAGTCAAGTCATAGTAAGCCCTGCCCGAGTAGTGCCTGGATAATGTTTAATCTTCTGACAAGGAAAATTCGGCAAGCGATTGGCCTGCAACCGTACAGGCCACTGTACTACCTGCTGTACGGCCAGGAGTCGGAGGACGAGGCCTGGCTGAAGCCCGTGCGCTATCTGGGCAGATTCGTGGTGGGCCTGGTCCTGGCCTATCTGCTGTGGGCCCTGGTGGCCCTGAACTTCAACCTGAACCGCTGGTTCGCCCACATCCCGATGCGCTTCTCGGTGTTCGAGGTGTTCATGGTGCTCAACGTGCTGGCCTTCACGCTGGTGCGCAGCGTCCGGGCCGTCACAATGCTGATATTTGTGGCGCTGGTGGGTAAGTCGGGACGCACCTATCTGCGGGCCATCGCCTTTGCGTTCGTGATTGCCGGCCCGATCGACAACCTGGCCCTGAACGCGGGCGAGGTGGCCCGCGTGTTCGCCTGCACCACGGTGCTGACCTACAACCTCACCAAGACGCGGTTCGATCTGATGGCCAGGCCCTTCACGAACACGCTGCAGCACATGCGGGGCGACATAGCGGAGGTGCGGAACGCTTTCCAGGAGCTGGAGGACGTCCTGATCGACCTCAAGTATGCCGTCGAGGAGTCGCCCGACGAGGAAGAGTCCGGCCAGTCCGACCAGTCCGGACAGTCGGAGCTGCCGACGGCCGAGGCGACGCGCGAGAATTTCCTGCACAACATGAGGATCCGCTGCGAGCAGCAGCTAAGCAGCGGCATCCGCGTCTGCGAGGAGGTCTTCCGCGAGGGCTACGACAAGTGCAGCACAAACTTTCCGGACTTCATGGCCCCCGCCATCTGCTGGCCCTACCGCGTGGACATCATCTGTCGGCTGAATGTCTTCGGCAGCCCGGACAAGATATGCGATGCCTCGGAGGTGGTGCCGCCGGCCTTCGGCCAGACGTATGTGGATCTGCTGAGGACCGAGCGGGAGCTGTTCGAGGGTAGCTCCGATATCGAGATCACCTACGAGCTGAGGAACGAGACGGCCACCGGGCAGCTGCTGACGGCCCAGCAGACGTCGGAGGCGTTCCTGAGGGACTTCAACCACCGGCGGCGCATCTTCACGGCCACCATGCTGGTGCTCGAGAAGTTCCTCTGCCTGTTCATCCTGCGCGTGATCTACGCCTCCGTCCGGTACTACTGCCAGTACCGGGGCAACGTGGAGTTCGACAACTTCTACATCACGGACTACTTCAGGCACGTGGACGCCGTCCGCAAGGAGAAGGGCAAGCGCTCGATCCTGCCGCTGCACAGACACGAGCGGGCCAACTACGTCGACGTGGCCCAGATCTGCAGCCGCACCGCCGAGGAGTCCCGCACGGTGATCTACCACCTGCTGCAGCTCTCGCTGGAGCTGATCACCGCCGGCCTGTTCCTCCTGCTCGACCACATGGTCGTCAGCCTGATGCAGATCATACGCCAGCGGTCGCTGGTCACCTACCAGCAGGAGGGCGAGCACGAGATCCGGTTCCATGTAAGCCCCCAAACATCCTCCATCCGATCTCTATACAGAAAGGGACTCCCCGCTCCCGCAGATAAACGGCACCGGCCTGATGGCCCGTCTGCTGCGCATCACCATGCGGAACTTCAACATGCACGAGCGCGTCTCGACGACGCTGAGCAACGAGGAGTGCCTGCCCCAGGCGCACGTCCTGCCGCCCGGCTTCTACTACCGGCTGCTCCTCCTCTACCTGGGCATCGTGCTGCTGATCTACCAGAGCACCACCTTCCTGCGTCTGCGCCGGGTGATCTGCAGCTACTTCTACCACAAGCGCGAGAAGCAGCGCATCCTCTTCCTCTACAACGCCATGCTGCGGGAGCGCCTCACCGTCTTCGCCAGCATGCGGCGCAGTGCCGAGATGAATCTGGCCACGCGCCGTGTCCACGACAATCTCAATGTCCTGCTGCGCCTGCGGCTGCGCTGGCCGGGCCTCTGCGGCTGCCTGCAGCATCTCAACTGGGCCAAGAGGCGCTGCCTCATCTGCGACGCCATCGAGGATCGGGACTTTGAGCTCTGCGCCGGCTGCGGCCTGCCCTACTGTCGCGAGTGCCGGGTGGTCCTCAATAACGTCTGCATCCAGTGCGGCCTGTACATCAGCCTAACGCCGCCGCCGCCGTCGGTGACCTGGTCGAATGAAAGCAGCGTGGTGCTCTACGACTTCCGGAAGGACGAATAGATGGGGGGATAATCATATCTACAGCATAATTGCCATTTTTCCAGTCTGTCAAACTTAGTTTTCCCCCCCCAGTCCCCCAGACCCCCAGTCCCCCCAGTCCCTTGTGCCTGTCTGCCGGTTGTCTGCCGCAAGTTGGAAAACATTTCTTTGCAACAACAAACATCGCTCAATTAGTGTCCACCCTTTTGTCTGTGCCACCCTTCGTTGGGGGGGGTGTAGAGGAGGGGAGCAACATAATTATGCACATGTCTGGTATCCCCCCGGGTCCCCGGGAACCCCCGCCAAAAAGGGTAAAAGTTTTTTGTCTTTGGACAAACTTTACTCAAGCGGGTCTGATTCGATTATACGATGGGGGGGCGCCACACTATGCGGCAAGGATTAAGTTACAAAATTGTTAATTAAAAATAATAAAAAGCGCTAATTGAAGAAAATGCCTACAGAGATGCTGCGCAGAACAAAAGTTTTTCGGTTGCAAATTGTCTAGACCGGGGAGAGGGGGAGGGGGGTGCGCAGTGCCTTGGGGCACTGTCTGGCTCTGGCTCTGGCTCTGTTGCAACAAAGTCTTGGGCCCCCCCCCCCCCCCCTGCACGTGGGCGTGGCCTGGCAATAAAATAATTATGCAAACGTCGCGCCGGGAGCTGCGTGTTCCAATGAAAACTCACACGTTTCCCTGTAATCGACAAGGAAAAACCAAGAAAACCAAAGGAAATGCGCAAAATTTTCCAACGAAAAACAAATACCAACAAAGCAAAGACCGATCCCGGGCCGGTGGGCATGCCGTGTGCAGAGGTGATTATTTGAGGTTCACACCTTGTTGCAGCCGAGCCCCCCACCCCCAACCACCCCTCCTCCTCCCCGCGGAATGGGCGAGGTCGTCGACGCTCGTCGGCGGTTGTTGTGATCAGGCCACAAAAGTGACAGGTGTGACACTCTCCCCGACAGCAGTGGGGGCCAGAAACCAGCAACCAGAGCACCCAGCACCATCCACTCCATCCTTGTGGCACGGACAGACGGATGGACGGACGGACGGACGGACTATGAAGACGCAACTAGACGAGACGAGACAGCGCTTTGGAAAAAACAGAAAAAGAACTGCAAAAAAACAGAGAAACAGAGAGAATTATTTCCTAGAAAACTGCAAACGACGGATGAACGAGCAGTGTAAAGACCTGCAAACAAAACGTACAAAATGAGCGAAAACTGGAGCTCCAGCAGCGGCCACGACTAGGGAATACCTTCTGAAACAGACCAAGAAATAGCAGATGGAACAGGATCGAAGGATATACGAAAAATTAGGCGTCTGGAGAGCTCTGGAGAGCGTCTGTATAAAAAAATAACTGGAGAAATTAGTGCAAAAATTAACTGGAAAATATAGAAAAAATAACTGAAAAATAAATAAAAAAATACTGAAAATATATTTAAATTACAGAAAAAATACTGCAAAATAAATTAAAAATACTGAAAAATATAGAAAAACTTGGGGAAAAAAATAACTGAAAAATAATGTAAGAATTTGTTTTAAAAATAACTAAACAAATATAGAAAAATGGTTGTAAAAAATAACTGAAAACTACAGAGAAAATTAGTACAAAAAAACATCTGAAAAATGTTTAAAAACCGGGGCAAAAAATAACTGAAAAATAAAGTAAATATTAGTTTAAAAAAATAACTGAAAAATATCGAACAAATTAGAGAATAAGAATAACTGGAGAAAAATATAGAAAAAAAGGTGCAAAAAATAAATGAAAAATATATAAGAAATGCTTGCAAGAAAAAACTGTACAAAAATGGTTGCAAAAAAGAATTTAAAAATCAAAAAAAAATTAGTGCGAAAAATAACTCCAGAAAATAGAAAAAATAAGTGCAAAAATAACTGAAAAATATAGAAAAAATGGTTGTTAAAAATAACTGAAAAATATAAAAAAATGGTTGCAAAAAAGAACTTAAAAAAAAAAAAAAAATTAGATGAAAAATAACTGAAAAATATAGAAAAAATAGTTGTACAAAATAAATGAAAGATATAAAAGAAATGAGTGCAAAAATAACAGGAAAATATAAAGAAAATGGTTGTTAAAAATAAATATAGAAAAAACGTTTGCAAAAAAGAATTTAAAAATGTTAAAAAAATGAGGGCAATAAATAACTGAAGAAAATAGAAAAAATAGTGAACAAAATATGTGTGGAGAAAAACGAAAAAATTAATGTCAAAAAATAACTGAAAAATATAGAAAAAAATGGTTTAAAAAATAACTGAAAAATATAGATTAGTGCAAAAAATAACTGTAGAAAATATAAAACATAAGTGCAAAAAATAACTACAAAATATAGTATGAGAAAAATGACTGCAAAAAAATCTGAAAAATACAGAATGAGAAAAAATGAGTGCAAAAAAGAAGTGAAGAAAATATGTATAATAGAAAGATGGGGAAAGATGCTAAAGTGTTGGGAAATAATCGGGTTGTGTCGCTCAACTGCTTTTATCATCATGAGCTCCACTTGGCGCTGATAATGACGACGACAGCCATCGGATGGGAAGGAATGGAGGAATGCTCGTTGTGGCTGGTCAGTTTTTTTATATGCCGCTCCGGTGCAAGCCCATGTCCATGTCCATTGCCCATTGCCCATTTGCCCAGGGACTGGGACTGGGACTGGGACTGGGACTGGGAGTCCCTGTTTCAGAGTGAACTATTTAGCAAAGGAGGGAAGGGCGCGAGGGGGGGGCTCCTCTGAGCCAGCCAGCAGGTGGTAAAGCGTAGAGAAATATGGTGCGGAACATTTCAATTAGAAAAACGCGGCGGCGAAACGGCACCCTGAAGAAGAAACCTCGAAACGACGACGACGACGACAGCCTGTCGTCGCCCCCAATCAGTTGATGCCTCTCTCTCTCTCTCTCTCTCTGTCTTCCAGCGAACGGTCGGTCTTCCGTTCCGCCTTTGATGTTCGTCTCTCGCCTGACACTGACGAACCGCGATTCGCGTCTGCCCTCCCCTCCCCACCCCTCCCACCCATCGCTCTCTCTGTGGCTCCGGGACGAACGGACGGCCACTACCTGCATAGCTTGCTATTATTTCAATAAAAATTCTTTAATATTATTTCAAGTTTGTTATGGCAGGTTAGTGTGCTCTCTCTCTCTCTCTATATATTCTCGCGCGCTACTCTTTCTGCCCGTGTTTAATCTTTATAATTACAATTTTAACAAAAACTGAAAGGCAAAAAAATCTGTGGATAGCTGGGACAGCGGCGCCTTGGGTGTGAAGAAGCGCAAGCGTGTTAAAAATTGATTAAAGTAATTGATTTGTGGTGCACCCAGAGAAAAGGCCCTCAGAAATTAATAGCCATCGAATTTGATGTGTAAATAAAAAAATATATATATTTTTATGTTTGAACTAAATTTATTTCATAATTGATTTATATATATTTTATAATTCGTTGAAATAGTTTTTCTTTTTAAATAAAAGTTTATTTTTATTGGTAATTAAAATTTTTATAATTAATTTGTATATATTTTATGCTTGGTTTAAATATTTTTTATATTTAATTACAATTTTTTCCTATTTAAATTACATTTATTTTATAATTGATTTAAATGTATTTAAATCTTTTTTTTTTTGTAATTTATATGTAAATTAATTTTTTTAAATTAATTAAAATATATGTTGTACTTCGTTTAAATAGTTTTCCTATTTCAAATGAAAATATTTCATTATTGATTTATACATATTTTATGCTTCGTTTAAATATTTTGAATACATACAATAAAATTATTTGTATTTTTTTAAAATATTTTTCATATCTGAAACACAAATATGAATTACATTTATTTCTTAATTGATTTAAATGTATTATATAATTCGATTAAATATTTTTCGTAATTTATATGTAAATTTAACTTTGCTTAAATATTTTTCCTATTTAAAGTAAATATTTTTCCTATTTAAAGTAAATGTTTTTCCTATTTAAATAATATTTTTCATATTTAAAGTACAAATATTTAATATTTAAATTATTTCTTAAAAAAGTAATATATTATATTTATTTTAACGTATTTTGGGCCTGCAATCAATGTGAATTCCATTTTGAAGCTTAATTTTTAATTTCCATATGGCTGATTGTGCCTATTTTTCTCTGAGTGTACGTATGGATAAATAGATTGTTGCGGATTATGCTTTAGCCGCCTTGGGTTTGGCGACCGATTATAGCCCGATTGATTCCCGCACAGTGAGCGGTGTTTATACAGAGAAATACATAATATAATATTATTTCGTTTCAGAATGTTCCGAATGGACAGAGAATCATTCGAGGCGAGATCTGCGGATACCTAATTGGCGGCTCATGCATGTGAGTATTTCTCGCTTTCGGATACGTGTACAAATCCCATTGAAACCGCTTTGAAATCTCAGCTTTGTCAAGTCAAACTTCAAACACCAGACCCAATTTTCCCACACAAAGAGGAAGGGGGAGAGAGACAGAGAGGGAGAGAGAGAGGCGACCCCAAACCCACTGCACCACAAATCTTTCACTCGCTTTTTTCACCCACTTTTTGCCAGAAACAAAACCAAACACGAAACTCCATAGACAGTGGGGGGGGGGCGGTGGCACCACTGTACCACTGTATATCCCACTGTGCGTGCTGAACTCTCGGACTTTTGTGTATTTGTCGGTGCGGTGCGGTGCGGTGCGGCAAGAGAAGGGAAGTCGGAGTCGAGTCGGTTGTTAGCTGAATGCAATGCAAGCGACGGACGACGCCTTTTTGGTCTTTCACAGCCAAAGCGCGAAAGAGTTAAAAAGCGAGGCAGCCCAGAAAGCAGCAGAAAGCTGCATTTTCACCCTATTATTTCGAGCAATTTCATCAAAACTAGACGGGGGCCCGGCCCATCCCATCCCATCCCGTCCCGGCTTCTGCTCCAAATTGTAACCGCAAAACATCCCAGTCCAGATCCAGATCCAGCCTAGAGATGGTCGAGCCACTCACGAGCTGAAGAGCCGCGATATATTTTCGCGATAGTCGCTGCAGAACGAGCTCTATACAAACTATCGCTAACTATCGATGCAATGACTACCATGTCCAATGCGCTGTGGCTCTCTAGCCTCGTTTTTTGTCCAGTTCTTCTTCCGTTCACCTCCTGTTGTTGCTCTCAATAGGCGGCAAGGCAGACAGCACCAGCAGCAGGTTTGTTCGTTTTTCCCTCTTTTCAAATGGCCAGCAAACGGACTCTGTGCTGGCTGTGTTTCTCCTATTTGGTTTCCACTTTTATGTAGATTGGTATTTATTTTCCACGCGAAAACTAGCGAAAAAAAACAAGAAGAGAAACAGAAAAAAAAAGCAACGCGGAGAAGCAGCAGCAGTTCTCACACTGTGGGGCTGTGGTTGGGACTGGAGACTGGGGACTGGAACTGGGGTTCCTTAACTCTCCTCATCGCTCTTATTATCGCCCAACAGTGCAACTATTTTGCGGTCTGCTGCCTGACAAATGGCAGCCAACGCCAGCGGAGCATTTAGCCAAAGTCCAAGCCCGTCCAGGCCCAAGTCTTGGCTGCTGTCGGAAGTGGCACAAAACAGCCAGCCTCTGGGCTCAGGAGGGATCTTGGTGGCCTTTCTCCGCGAGGAGAGTTTCATTCGAATATGGATTTATGTTTTCCTCATTAGAATAAACTTTTTTTCCTAGACCATAATTGTTTGATAATGGGCTGGCTTAGCGTCCTGATTTTGACACGCTAATTGCAAATCGCGCCAGTGCTAGGTGCCCCATAATGGAGCTCGAGTGGAGTGCTGCCCCCCCTGCTGCCCCTCCCTGCTGCCCCTGGCCAGAGCTGGTCTCGGCATTCCGCTTTGGTTTCGCTAAATCTGCTCTCCATTCTGGCGTGAAGAAGACAAATGCCTGGCATTCTTTTCTCAAGCCTTTTGGCTACGCTTTTGATATGCGACTTGCAGTCGGAGCCGCCAGCAATTAATGTGCAAGCAATTGTTCGTCGTCCGAGAGGCCGAGAGACCGAGATTCCCACGTCGAAACCATAGCACTTCGGCGGTGACTAAGAGGCGGTGGAATTTCGCCTAAATTATAATCATTAAAGGCTAATCGAAACGTAATTGAGGATCTCAATTCATTGGGCATACGCATCCCTGCTGCCTGCTGCCTGCCACCATAATGATCCCCATTATCCTTTTTTGGCAGTCATATGCACATCCCTCCCCCTGCATCCGCTCCACTTTGCCACACTCTGCATTTCGCTTTCGCTCTACATATAATAGGGCCAAATTATTGGGCTCCCTTTTGACCCACGAGTCGCAGCCGAATATCTTAAAGATGATGAAAACCTGTTGCCCGCTCAAATCCCATTAGGCTTTGGATTTTATTTTTTGGGCCGAGGGTCGATCCAAGAGCTTGCTTAAATCAGAATTATTTGGTTGGTTTTTTTTTTTAATTTTTAATAAATTTAATTTTTTTTGTAATATAATTTTTTGTTTTTTTTTTTTAAACAGTTTATTTTAAAGTATTTTTTTGTATTTAAACTATTTTTCAAGTTTTAAAATGGGAATTTATATTTAAATTTTTATCAACTTTTTTTTAGACAAATTTTAAATTGAAAATAATTGATATTTTCAAAAATTTGTATACTTTATTTGTATTAAAAATTTTTTTTTCAATAATATTAATAAAGTTTATTTTAAAGAATTTTTCTTTATTTTTTTTTTTTGGAAAAATTTCATTTTTTAATTTTTTAAATGGAAAATTTTATGAAAATTTTGTAAAATTTGTATTATAAAAATTTTAAATTGAAAATAATTGCTGTATTCAAATTTTATATATTAGATTTTTATTTGAAAAAACATTTTTTAATATTTTTAAAATATTAAAAATTTCAAAGAAATTATTTTTGTATTTGTTTTTTCAACTAAAATATTTTTAAAATTTTTTAAATGGAAAATATATAAAATTTAAGTGCAACTTTTTTATAAAAATTTTAAATAAAAACTAAAGGAAAACCTTTTAACAGCAAATTGAAAATAATTTGTATTCTTAAAAATGTATACATTTAATTTTTATTAAAAAAATATTTGTTAAATTATTTTTAAAACAATTTATTTCCAAGAAATGTGTAAGAAAAGCTTATTCCATTCTGAGGTCGTTCTTGAAAGAAAAAGTGTGGCTTGGATATTGATTTTTGTAAGCTCTTTTGCAACTCCCATTTTTGATCCAAGAATACCTTTAAAAAACTCCTTAAACGCCCATCGCTGCGATGACAAATCGCTTGAACGGAACCCAGAGCCTCCTTTGAAGATAAAACGAAACTCGCATTTGAAAATCGGCCCAAAGATGCACTTTTGACCAACTTTAATGGGGAGAGAGAGGTTGGCCAAGTTCCAGGAACTCTGAAATTATGCGATTTTCGATTTTATTAAAGTATTCTCCACTTGCTGTCCGGCTCTCCGGCTTTCTGGCACAGCGATGGCACATTTCCCCGGAATACAATAACAAAAAATTATCATTGTCTCCTACATCATCCGCTTAATGTGGGGATCCATCAATCTGTGTTCGTTCCCTTGTCCCTTGTCCCTTGTCCGTTGTGTCCATCGGCGGCTGTCAAACACCGCCGAGACTCTGAAGCTCTGAAGCCCAGACGAGACGAGACGAGACGATGGACCATCAATCGCATTAAGACCATAAAAGGATTGCTCATACGACTGACGATTCTGAACTGAAGCATCGATGTCGTTGTTGTTTCGCTTTCGGACCTCTCTTCCCCTTTTGCTGCTTAGCCCTGAGAGGGGGGGCGGGGCGGGGCTATGGAGAGTGTTGAAAGAGAATTTTTAAGTCCATTGTATGGGTATCCGTATCCGCTAAAAGTGCCCGAAAAAAGCAAAAGTCTTGAGTGCAAAGCGGAGTGGAGTGGTGCAGAAAAAAAAAGGACAAAATGTCACAAAAGCGTGACGATGTGTCGTAAAGTACTCAGACAACACTAACCTCAAAAAGGGGTCTCTCTTGTATGGAAAATGTCGCCTGTCGAGACCCAGAACTTGTCCCTCGGCCTCGAATACCCTGCAGTACAGCGAGCACGAGAGGAGCATGCCCCCGAAGAGTATCCCCGGCTTCGTTGTGCCATCCAGCCGGCTGTCAACAGTCTGTCAACCTTGGTTCGCAACAAGAGAAATATTTATATGTAAGCAGCAACAACGCGCGCTCCAATGCGGCTTAATCAGTTCAGAAAGGTTGTCGGCTGAAAGCTTTGTTGGAGAGCCAACGAAGAAGAGCTCACGGCCCAGATGCAGAGGCACTCGACTGCGACATTCCAAGGCAGATACAGATACAAATACACTCGTATATCTTTGCAGACGCTCTGTTGTTTGGGAGCTCTTTGATTTTTTCATCTGTCCAATTAGTCATTTTCATTCGGGATTCGTTATTCGTTATTCGGTATTCGGGATTTTTAATGCAATTTTAACTGCTTCGCTGCTCCGCTGCTGCGCTGCCATAAAAATCATAAAGACTCTCGAGATATGGTTCCAGCTTAATGGCTGCCATATAGGCATAAATAGTTTCCTATAGAGGCAGGACTCTGATCTGATCCGATCTGATCCAGTTCTTTATGGGCCAGGTCTAGACTCTGGCTTTGCGCTCCGGTCGTATATTTTTTTAATTGCTTGTTTTGTGGTCTTTCGCCCAGCGGCCATTGCGGGTGGGTGGGTGCTGTCTTGGGCCATTGGCTTGGCTGATTTGTGGGCTTATAATCTGAAGAAACGACCTGCAGCTCTTGGGAGTTCTTTTGTAGGACCTTTTTGAACCACGAGCGAACGAAAAAAATCCACACATTAAACGTCCCCAAGGGCATTTCCATATAATTCTCTGTCGGTATTATTTTCCAAATTTATTTAACAAATAATCGAAGAAATTTACACAAAAGTTTATTTAAATTGATGCAACAAACTTATTTAATTATTTTAATACATTTTCTCTATGGCGTTTTATTTTTTTTATTCTAAATTTTTTCCTTTTTTTTTAAATTATGTTTTTAATTTTATTATCTGTTAATTTTTTTATGTTTTTATTTTTGTTATGTTGTTATTTTTATTTTTATTATTTTTTTTTATGTGTTTATTTTTATTTGTATTACTTTTTAATTTTTAATTTTTATCATCTATTTTTATTAATTTTTATATTTATTAGTTTTATTAGTTTTTTTTTATTATTTTTTGTTTAATTTATTTATACAAATTATTATTTTGTTATTTTTATTTTATTTTATTATTTAATTTAATTTTTATTTTTATTATTGTTTTTATTCTATATATATATTTTTTAACAATATATTAATAGGTTTGTATTTGATTATAAAATAATAATAATGCAATTTGTTTTTTGCTATTACTTTTTCTGATGTTTTTATTTTTCTAATGTTCTTATTTTTATTATTTATTTATTTTTATTATGTTTTTATTTCATTATTATTTATTATTTTCATTACTTTTTTTATTTTTATTTATTTTTTACTATTGTTATATTTTTTTATTATTATTATATTTTTTTATTATTATTATATTTTTTTATTATTATTATTTTTTAATGTTTGAATATTTATTATATTTTTATTTTTATTATTTAGTATATATTCTTTTCTCTATATAATCTTTTAAAAGAAAAATAATTTTTGATGAAAAATCTTCCACAAAGTCTCTCCTATCAGAGAATGAGACCCATATCGAGTAGGGATATAGTTACAGACTTTTAGTAAGCCTCTTGTTCGGCTCAGAGCCTGCCCATTGCACAGTGCCACAGTGGAGCCAGTCTCCATGGAATTACAAATCGAAACAAAGGTCCATAAAGCCCATACTCTATCGAAATCTTTTTGTGGCTATGGAGTTACGCCTCAACACCTGCCTTTGGGATTAAAAAAAACACAAAAATAAACATATTTCGTACATTTCCTCAAGGGGCACTGCTTCGAACCCGTCCGAACTTCTGGCTGCACATAGATGTTTCTGCGTTTATCCTTCACAGGCATATATATCTTTGTCTTGAGCTGCACGCGAAATTCGCACAGAAATTAACACAATTAACAGTTTAATTGCAAACTTCCGCTTGCGCCACTTTTACTCTCTTCCGCCAGAGCTCTCTTTGGGGCAGGCGGCGGCGCCTCCCCATTTTTTGCACTCTTCAACGGAATTGCATCTTGCTCGCTGCTTTTTGTTGCTCTTGTGTGTGTGTGGGGGGAGGGGAGGGGGGAGTATGTGTTAGGGGAGCAGACCCCGCCTCGAATGGAAGCAATTAACACTTTAATGACACTTTGAAGTGTGTGAGAGGCACAAAGTTTGTGTCTTTGGCTCCGGCCTGGACCGGGGAGTTGCATTTCCTGCCGCTCCTGCTGGGACCAGAGCACAAGACTTGAATTGAAATGGAGCCCAAAGGTTTTGCCCAGTGCCTGGCCTCGGCTGGGGGCCAGCTGGGGGCCTGGGACTGATTATGACATTTGCTCATTTCGAAAAAATTGACCAGGTCAGGGCTCTGGGACTCTGGGGCTCTCGGTCTGTGGCTTCATTGTTTCGGCATTGAGTCTTAGTCTCGGATGCTGTGCCTCTGGCTCTGGGAAATATTATACGCTTTTCCTAATTAGAAATAAAAATGAGAGCAGCAAAAAAAAACTAGAGGCAAATTGTACAAAAATTTGTGCAGGAAATTGGCAAACGTTTCTGGGCTCTTGAAAATCTGGTTTTTGACACCTTTTTGGGCCAGAGAGAGGTCCAGGCCCGAGAGAGAGAGGAAATTGTTGCCCGAGGATGGAGACCGGAGACCAGAGACCAGAGCAGGTCTTTGATAATTGCGGACGCTGATTGAGATTCATTTAAATGAGTTCTAGAGCGGCAGGAAGTGGCCAGAACTTTAAAGACGATTGAAAGGCGGCCTGTGGGATGGCTTTCAAATATATATTTGCACATTCCGAATGTGAGATCATGCCACACCCCCGCCCCCCTACCGCCAATGGGAAGTACTTCAACTTCAGTGGCGGTGAAAAGCCTTGCCTGCCTTTCGTCTCCTTGTGCTAGGATAAACATCAAAAGGCGAACTCGGAACTGGGGAGTCTTGTTTCCTTTCGCCCGCTTTTTCTGTAGAAAAAACATCTTTCATTTAAGGCAGAGGGTAGCCTTTGTTGCTACTCCGGGGTGCCCCTGCCCCTGCCCCTGCTCCTGTTGCTGTTGCATCCAGCTCCAGCTCCATCCTGGACCCAGGCTTGTCCTGTCAATGCAATAAGCGAGGCAGCCAAAGGAGCAATGGGAGCCCCACTCCTCCACTCCTGCACTCCTTTCTCATGTTTATAGCAAGTATTTCAGCAGCCCCGCCAGCTGGACACGGTAAAAAAATGTGGCTCCTCTTTTTCTTTCTTTTCTTTTCGTTTTTCTTCTTCTATTTTTTTGTGTGCTGTTTGCTCCTCTTTTGCATACACTTTATATTCCCCAGGAGTCGGATCATATGGTGGACTATATATATATATATATATATATATATATTGTATATATATTTCCTTTCCTTTCCGGCTCGGTCCGGTCCGGCCGTGCACGGAGGGGGGTGGGGGGGAGACACGCCCACTAGACGACCCGCCGTGCTGTAAGTAATTTGTGGTTTCAGGCAAATACTCGGAGATGATGTTTTTCTTAAATGTTTTTCTCGCTCTCCCTCTCTCTCGCTCTCCCCCTCTCGCTCGCTCGACTGCTGGCTGCCTCCTTCTGTATCGTTAAAAATGCCCTTAAGGCATTTAATTTCTTTTGTTCATTGGTCTCTTCCCTTTTGCCTTTTACGGCTCAGACCCCCCCGCCCATCCCCCCTCAACAGCCAAACACATCGCTCTTGCTCTTCTATTTGGTCCTTAGATCCTTCTTTTAACAATTTTCAATAGAAAATTAAAACGCTGCCGCAGTTTTGGCAAGAAAAATTGTTCTTTCGGGTTCGGTCCGAATGTGTTTGTGTGTGTGTGGCGGGGGAGGGGGAGCTAGGGGGCCTGGCCATGTAAATAGGCGTTCCAAAGGGGTTGCGGAAGGGGGTACAGAGGGGAATACAAATTGCATGATGTTGTTTGCAACTCCGAAAGAGAAAAATTTGCTCTTTTCTGTAAGCTTATTGTTTGAGAGTTTGTTGAACCGCCCCTCTCCCCACTCCCCTCTCCCCCTGGATGTGGGAAAAGAACAAGAACTATCTAAAAATTCTTAGCAGATTTAACTGCATATTTAAGTTTGCAACTTTCGGAGTGCTAGAAAAGAAATCAAATTTCTTACAAAATTGAAAATAAAAACATGAAAAGGTATTTGCTTGTTTTATCTCAAGCTTAATAACGCTAGAACTGGTTGAGAATTATAATTATTTGAGCTGAAATCTGTTATATTTTGTATTATTTGTTTATTAGTTAATATTTATTTATTTATTATGTATTTATTTATTATGTATTTATTTATTATTGAATTACTTTCTTAATAAAGCCTATAGTAGCTAGAACTGGTTGGGAATTATAATTATTATTATTATTATTAATATATTTTATTATATATGCATATATTATATTATTATATATTATTATAATCTTTTATATTTTTTATTATTTATTTATTATTGAATTACTGAATATCTTAATAAAGCCTCTAGTAGCTAGAACTGGTTGAGAATTATAATTATTATTATTATTAATATATTTTTATATATATTATATTATATATGCATATACCATATTATTATATATTATTATAATCTTTTATTTTTTTTATAATTTATTTATTTTTGAATTAATGAATATCTTAATAAAGCCTATAGTAGCTAGAACTGGTTGGGAATTCTAATTATTTGATCTCAAATATATTTTATTTATTTATTATTATAATTTATTTGTGTACTATTTTTGTATACTGATTATTTGTTATTATTTATTTGTTTATATTTATTATCTATTTTTTTGTATATATTTATTATTTATTTATATTTATTTATTATTTATATTTATTTATATATTACT
Source organism: Drosophila miranda (assembly GCF_003369915.1). Taxonomy (NCBI): domain Eukaryota; kingdom Metazoa; phylum Arthropoda; class Insecta; order Diptera; family Drosophilidae; genus Drosophila; species Drosophila miranda. Next base: position 19,752,801 of record NC_046674.1, read on the forward strand.
TATTAATTTTTGTATTTAATATCTAATCAATTATTATTTATTTGATCCAAGGATAAATCTTAATCAGAAAAAATGTAGCTATTTTATGCTCTTATTTTGCATCTCTTCTTTTAAGTCTTGGAATCGATTATTATCAATCTCAAGAGGCAAAAAGATTTGCCAATTTGTCTACCCGTGTGTTTGAACTATTTCTTCTGGGTTCTATTCCCCGATATCCAGCGGTCTAAAGAGTACAATTTCAAAAGCGTTCCATGGAAGGAAGACCCCTATTCCTTCTCTATTTATTTGATGGCTTTGCCAGCGCTCATTCGCTCATTTTGAGCTGTTCTTGTCAGTGTTTATTAATATTTGACTTCCACTCACCCTCCACTCTCCCCGAGCCACACCCCCCCGCCGACGGAAATGTTGCCAGTCTTTGTCCGGCGGCACCCCAGAGCGAATCTGGAAGCCGCACTATTCAGATCCCGAGCTGAGACGCAGCAGGAGGGGCTCAGCTTAGGAGGATGGGGAGGGGGGAGGGGAGCCGTGGGGGGTCGCGAGACATTTTTGCACAATGTGCAAAACAGGAAGCGGGAAATGAACCCCGAATCCGAGACCAGGGGCAAGCATTTTAATCGGCTATAAATTGCAACCCTTTTGCGCACACACAGAGAGAAAGGGGAGTGCCAGGGACACTGGAAGGTAGAAAATTACAGTTATTAATGCTTTGGGGTGTCAAATACGGTTCGAGTACCCCTCCCCCTCCCCCCTTTAGCTAGAGTTTCGCTATTTATTTCCTTTCTACCCGTTTTTTATTGTGCAATGCGACAATATAATTTACTGCCCCCCCCACCACACAGCCCCTCCCCTCATTGTTACTCCTTTTCCGCAAAATATATAGCACAATTTCGAATGGTGTTGCCATGTCAAAATAATCCGACAGCTTAATTATACACGCGCGCGGGGAGGCATCATCCATACGGGGCCGCGGCATGCCCCGAGCGGACCATTTCGCATCGTTTAGCGATTCGTGGTTAAATCAATTTCGCACACTTGGTTTTTTTTTATAGACATAGAGCCCCCCACCACCCCTAGCCACTCCCTCTGCCCCTCTCTCCCTCGAAAGTTTGACAGTTTTGGGTCAGGCCTGGTCGTGGCCTCGCGATTCTGGTTCTGGTGAAAGGTGTCCAACGTTTTTGGGCCTCTCCTTTCTTTTTTGTGCAGGGTGGAGGGGGGGGAGTAGTGGAGATTAGAAATAAGGGAAATCCCAGGCGGACATCCACTTAAGAGGTCAGACGTGGGGCGCCCATCTCACCACCCCCCCAGGGGCATGTCTAATCTACATGGGGGGAGGGGGTGCTATGCCCCATATGGCCATTTAAAAGCTTTACGCTGTTGTTTCAGCACTTCCTCTGGTGCAGGACTCGCTTCCGCTTCCATTTGCAGCTCAAAAATTCGATACATCATTCATCAAAACGCGTGCCGGCCATGGGAGTGCCAGTGGACCGTAATCATAAGTTTTGAAGTTCCCTTGGACCATAATCCCTTTCTAATCGAATTACGCTCAAATCCCCAGAGACCCGGGCGGGGAGGGGGAGGGGGAGGGGGGAGTGTGTGTGTGAGTTAAGGAAAATTCAAGCGTAAGAAACTAATTTCAACGGCAGTCCCAAATCCGCGAGGATATCGTCGGGGCCGCTCATTCACTAATTTAATAGAAATCTGTCTCATAAAAATGCTGCTGCGGCCAACAGATATTTAACAATTGATAAAAAAAAAGGCAGAACCCATGAGAGGCAATGGAAAATGCACTGAGAGAAACGCAGGAATGGAAATGAGCGCGGAAGTGAGGGCTTGGGTGGAGTTGTTGCCCCCTTTTTCTGGCAGTGTAGATCTCAGGTTGTGATGCCGCAGAATACTTACCCCTAAGTGTGTGCGTGTGCGTGTGTGTGTGGGCTTTCCCACAGGACCAGAGCCACCACCGAATGCCCCGGCCGTGGCCGTGGCCGTGGCCACCCTGTTTGAACACATTGTTTTCCCAAATCGGATTTTAGTTTTACACTAATTTCTTTGGTTTAAGACTCGTTCGCTGCTGTTTGCTGCTCCTGGTGGTGGTGCTGGTGCTGGTCCTGGTCCTCGTCCTGCTGCTGGTCCTCGTCCTGCTGCTGGTCCTCATCGTTGTCTGGTATTATAAACGCTTCGCTGGACACTGCCAGCCCGCGCACTGATGAATCATCTTTGATTGCACTAAACTGCAATCGAGACGAATGCTCAAAACGTGCAATGTCATGCGGCAGGCGGCTCGCGGGGTGGTGGGGTGGCGGGCTGGTGGGGGGTGTTATCTCCTGGCTGTGTGTGATAAAATTTCATTCACTTGCGTTCCAGGCTTTTTATCGCTCGCCCACTGCCCCTGCTGCCCCCCGCCCACTGCCCCCGCCCACTGCCCCCCGCCCACTGCCCCCCGCCCACTGCCCTCCGTCTTTGGTTTTAGTTTTACCCAAAGATATTCCCCTCCTTGGCAGGATTTTTTCCCTAGCTGCACATTTTTATGGCGAAAACAATTTAATTGGCTTGCGACAAGCATTTTCCCTTCTGCCGCTTCTCCAGGGGGCTCTTCGATTTGGTTCCTTGACTACATTGTCCCTGGATAAATCCTCCGATAACATTCGGATTCCGGATGAGTCATCTTCGGGATTGATTCCGTGGCGTAGGCGGACCAACAAAATGGCTGCAAGTAACCAAAAAGTTGCAGCCACCGTCGGCGAACGGATATCGAAAAAGTTTCCAAAGTAATCTGGAATGATAGCGAACAGAAATAGTTTCAGCCCAAAATGGCACACGAAAACTTGACAAAAATTCAGCTAATCCCAAGAAATATTACCTTTATTAAAACATTTTCTTATAACGAACAGGTCCAACAATTAGATTATTTATATATTTCTTAAGTGCAAATTGCAAAAAAAAAATATTTATTTATTTGGTTGGTTGGTCTACGATCCGTGCGTTAAAGGATTTATTTATATTTAAGGCAATAGTAACAATAATTTATTTAATAATCATATTGTTATTTGGAATACTAAAAATATACGTACATCGTAATAAATATTTGTTTATTATATAATTTAAAGTGATTATTTTGTCTTTGTTTTTTATTTTTCCTTTATTTGTTTTATACCTAACATTTGATTAGATCGTGATTCAATTACTTTAATATACAATTTAATGTAAAATATTTTTGATTGTAATTTATCTTTATTTTCAAACACACCCTTTTTTTGTTCAAATTTTGTGTTTATTTGTATCTTTAAGTTCATTTTTATATATATAACTGTTTCTAATTTATTTTTTATTATATAACTGTTTCTAATTTATTTTTTATTATATTTATTTTTTGTTTATTATATTTATTTTATTTTTATTATATTTTTTTTTTATATTTATTTTTTTTTATTATATTTATTTTTTTTAAATTTTTTATTTTTAATTGTTTTTTAATATATTTAATTTATTTTTTATTATTTGTATTTTATTGTATATTATTATACATATTATAAAGTATTTTTTATTGTTTTATTATCTATAATCTATTTTTTTTTGCGCTATTATATATAGTTTTTTATTTTTTATAATTTATTTTTTTATTAATTCTATTTGATTGTTTATTATTTATATTTTATTGTTTATAATTTTTATTTTATTGTTTATTATTATTATTTATTACTTATAATTTATTTTGTATTATTTATAAATAATATTTTATACATCACGTATAATATTTTATATTTCATTTATAATATTTTATATTTCATAAATAATATTTTATATTTTATAATTTATTTATTTTTTATAATTTATTTGTATTAGTTTTTATTATTGATATTTTCTGCTGATTTTCTATTATTTATAATTGGTTTTTTATATTAATAAGTTATTTTTTATTTTTTATAATATATTTGTTGTTATGAATAATATATTTGCTACTATTTATGTTTTCTTATTATGTATATTTTATTTTGTATGTCAATAATTTATTTATTTTATTATTTATAATATATTTTGTATATTAATATTTTATTTCTTTTTTATTTTTAATTTCTTATTATTATTTATAATTAATTTTGCATTATTTAAAACCTTTTGTTTTTTATTATATATGATTTATTTATTTATTAGTATTGTTTCTGTTGGTTTTGAAGGCCTGTGTCAAATGGCGCCGATCTTTGCATAAATTTGATATAATTTAAGAGCTGTTTCCACAAAATCGCTTCTACTATTCCGGAGAAAAGCAGTAGTTCATTGAACAAACGGCGGGCCGCAATTAAGACTTGGTTCTCGGGCAGCCGAAACTTTGTTTCAATCTCTTGTAATTTGTGCATTAAGCTGCTCCTCGTCCACCCCACCAGCTGATGAGTCAGTTGTCCAAGCGGTCCAAGTGGACCCCGCCTCCTCCGCCATGCCGTCCCCCTTTCGGGCTGCTTCCAGGCGAACATCTTGACGTCGTCGTCGTCGTCGTTGTCGTCGCTCCAATGGCACTTAAAATGCCAGAACTTATTTCCATTTGGTTGGGCAATTATAATATTTTGTGTGTCTCCCTGTCTCCACCCTGGTTGCGAGGGGGGGTGTGGGGGTGAAATGCGTTTACCTTTTTACTGCTGATTTGTGTGTTTTGCTTCATGAATTTTTTGCAACGGGTTGAAAAGACGAAAGGAGAGTGGAGCGAGGAGCGACGGGACCCAACATTGCGACGTCTTAAATATAATATTGACATTTCTTTTGCAGCGTTTTTCATTTGCTTCGCGTGGGTCTGGAGTGGGTCTGGAGTGGGTCTGGAGTGGGGGGGGGGGGGTCTCCCAGCGGCCTGCAAACTTTGACTTTTACACAGTGCAAATAATTATAGACATTTTGTGGTCTCTCTGGGGGGAGCGGGGGGGGGCCCCGAAAAGGGTTAAGTGCTTACCCAAACGGTTTTTTTTTTCACATTTTCTCATTTCAACATTTCATCTTTTGCTTCCACTTTTGGTGTTTGCTTTTTTGCGGTTCTTTGTGGCAACTGTCGCATAATTTGCTTTGAATTATTTAAGAGCACTCTTGGGCAAGGGCTGGCTCCTGGCTCCTGGCTCCTGGCCCTGGCAATCAATCAATTAGCAGAAATCCCCCACACGTTTGCCGATGACTCAGCGAGCACTTTCTGTCAATAAGTCTGCTCTCTCCTCCTCCTTTGTTATAGTTTATTCAATCGATAATTAGCTGGACGGGCGGCCGCTTCAAATTTATGCCTGAAATTCAAAATGATTTTACTGCTTCACCAGAAACTTGTCCAGCAGCCGGCCATCCAATGAATAAGCCATCCCAAGAAAGGTTTCGCACTCCAAGATCTTGAATTATTGTTATGATAATTGTGCGACACTGGTCTGAGGGGGGAGGGGGGACCAGCGTGAGTGTTAATTTAATAAACACATTCGTTTTGGTTTATTTTATTTGTTGTTCATATTTTCTGTGCCACGGAAATGCCTTTGAGGTGATTCAGGCTCTGGCAATTGCAGCACTTTTTGTGCCCCCCCCTTCGATGCCCGGCTGCTTAGGTTGTTATCCCTGTCGTCTGTGAATCTCTGGACTCGTTTGTAGAGGGATAGCGAGAGTTCCAAAGCCAATTGTCGGGATGACAGACATGTTTCTTCTTCTGTTGTTTCTGTTGTTTGTTGGCTGTTGCTAGTCCCTGTCCTGTTTGGCAGGGGGGAGGGTGTGGTGTGTGTGTCATGTAGCAGATTGTGTTGCCCCGAAATTATTTACAAATATTTGTAAAAATTCTTTGATAAATTATGCCACTGTCCTGGTAGCAGAGGGGACGAAAATGATTGATTTATGTGGGGCCTGGGTGACCCACCCCCCCCCCCCTAGATGTCCTCTAATGCCCGGCTAGTCGCAGTCCTGTCCGGCCCGGAAAGCCCCACCAGTTTTCGGTTCGATTCCATTCAGGAGTCCCAGTTTGCAGTTTCCGTTGAGTCCAGAACGACACTGACACTCTGTTGACAGCAATCGTATGTTTAAAAAGCATAATCCCAGACGAATGATGATGAATGGACCCGGGAGCCGGTCCCGGAACCCGGACCCGGTCCCGGGAACCCAGAACACAGCCAACCATTCAGATGGGGCAAAAGCAAACGCTCGACGTCGTTTAACTAAATCCTTGATGAATGATGTCGCCTCCCAACCCAGTTTCAGTTCCAGTCCCAGAAATCCTATAGCCCTCCCCTATCCACCCCCCCTCACCGCTTGCTGCGTTTTCATATTTGCACGGAAAACTCCCAAATGCCAGCGACATTATCCCAAAAAGGGGGGGGGAGGAAGCTGCTGGGAACGCAATTTTCATTTACGCTTCATTTTAATGATGTTAAGTGATTGTGCAGAAAATGTCCTGAGCCTGAGACCAGACCATGCACGGGGGTTCTGTTCTGTTTTTGCATTTGCCAACCGAAAGTTTTGCGTAAATAGATTTCTCTGTGCTGTCCTGCCACTGATGCCTGCTGCCTGCCACTGCTGCCTGCTGATGGCGTTGGCCACGTTGAAAGCAGCTTGTAATCCATTTCAAATCATTTTTCACTCTTGTATTTGTGTCTGCACGGTGGCTGGGGGGCGGGGTTCTCCCTGTTTCGCCATGGTTTTAGTTTGCCCTTCTACGTGGCAGCGTTTTGATTTGTTTGGTTTGTTGATAAATGATGTCTGCACCGCAGCCTAGACAGGTCTCTGTGCTGCGAACCCCAGCCAACCCAAGGACTGGGGGCATCTTTAAGGATTAACAAACGGTAGAGATTCCTTGAACTTTCTTCTTCCTCGCTCTCCACCAGAAATATATTTCAATTTCCTGGCCTCTACGGAAACATTTACTTATCGACTGGCTATGCCGTAATGAATTTGCTGGAAATTAATATCAGAGGGAGGACGACGAGAGATCGGATCGTTACTCTGCGATTAGAAACCGAAAGCAGTTATCAGACCTACTGGAACGTGTGTGTGCACACTGCACAGTGGCCGATAAAAGTAATATCCTGTAAACGGCACGTGACCCCGGGAGGGGTGGGGTGGGGGTTCGCCAGCGCGATCTCAGAGTGAGAAATCATTACGGGCCTGTTCCTAGTTCTAATTGCAGTTTTCATGTGTGTGAACAGAAAGAGCAGTCCCTGCTGCCTTTTTTGGGGGTTGCTACGTGAATTTATGAGCCATGGCTAAAAGTGCAGGCCCGCCCGCCTCCCCCTCCCTTTTTTAGACAGTTTTTTGTCACTGGTAGGCCGGTGGCCGGGTCCACTCTATTGTCGCTAATTGTCTGATCTATGGCCTTGTTTGTTGTGCATCGCTTCTGTTGTTTGTCGCTGTGGGGTGGCACTTGTCTGTCGGTCCCTCAAAACGCTTGGAACTTGTCAGGCTCTGCGTTTGTAACTCACTTGCCTAATGGGGCAGAGAGGCGGTGGCAGCGGCAGCGGCAGCAGGTGCTGCGGAGAGCGGAAGAGCCAGTCCAGTCAATTTATGATACGGATACGATTCGGGGCCCAGCTCTGGGGGAGTTTCGAGGGGTTACTCGGGGTGGAGGTCTTTTTTTTGGGCTGCATTCTAAATAAAACCCAATTTTTGGGCTTTCAAAGAAGATTTTAGCAGAAATTATTTTAAAAAAAATCAGAAAAGAATAAGGCACGGCAAAAACAAAAAACACTGTATTTTCGAGATTTCAATAAATTTTATTACCAACTTTTTTTTTATATAAATAATATAGTAAATTACATACATAACAAATATTATAAATAAAATTAATTTTTAAATTTGTATCATACAAATTGAAAATATTTTGTATTTTAAATGTTATTTTTTTAAATATATATTTTTTTTCAGTTTTAATTTAATAAATTTTTAAGTAATGTTTAATTTTGTTGTATTATAAAAATCTCATCTGAGGGTAATTTTATGTATTAACATTAAAGCTAGAAATAAATAATGCAATAAACTAACTCCATAATAAATATTAAAAATAAAAATCATTTTAAAATTTGGATCTATAAATTCAAAATAATTTGCATTTTAAATGATTTTTTTTCAGTTTTCATTTAATAAATTTATGATGTTTAATTCTTGCTTGTATTATAAAAATCCCAACTAAAGGTAACTTTTTATTTTAAAAATAAAAACTAGAAATATGTCTTATATACATAATACATTATTTAAATTTTTTTTCACTTTTAATTTAATACATTTTTAAATGATATTTAATTTTTAGTTGTTTTATATAAAATCCCAAGTAAGGGTCATATTTTTATGTTAAAAATACAAAGAAGAAACGAGTATTTATTTCATAATTTTTTAGAATAAATTGAATATAATTTTGTATGCTGCCCTTTAGAAGTTTTATTGAAAATATTAGTTTTTATTTTCATTTTATTTTACGCCTAAAACTGATAAAAAAAAATGTATTTATTATATATTATATGTATATTTATTTAATATAATATAATAAGATATGTAATATATGTATCAGAAAACTCTTTTTTCCAGTATCAATACACTTTATTTTTAGCCAAGAGGCATGGAATCGTATTCCAAAAGATATTTTTAAGAATTCGATAGAGAATGCTCTCGAAAAGTAATATCTACTAAGGATCTATGCACAAAATGTTAATATTATGATTTACTTTAATTTTTATAAAAAGTGCATGCGAGTTATTTTTGAATTTTATTTTTCATTCTTAGAAAAATTCTTATTCGTTTTTGTAATTACTGTTTATTTGTGGAGAAAAAAATTATTTATTTGGGGGAAAAAATGTGGTTTGCTTGGCTTTATTCGTGGGCGGCGCAAGTCAGTGATTAAGAGTGGCAGTGCTCCCCACTTCATATATTTGAAAACTAAGTTCCATTTTTAGTTTTAATTATAAAAATCTAATTTATATTTTGATAATCCCCACGATCCCTGCTTGAGCCTAAGAAAAATCGCATTAAAAATTCAGAAATGGCCTCTAGAAAAGCCAGCGGTCAGCCACTAAGGATCCTCCTTTCCTGACATCACACAGGACACACATACATGCGTGTGTGTGTGTGTGTATGGGTGTGTGTGTGTGTAATGGTAGTTACCTAAACATTATTACCGAAGTTTTTGGCCCATTAGGGGGCCCCAAACTTTACCTTTGACTTACATGACAAGTGCATGGCAGCCCCCCCCAGACCCCAGCGCCCCCCCTGGCCGGCCAAGCACTCAACCAATCAAATTAACTACTTATAAAGTAATTTTGTACAAGTTTGAGTGACTCCTCCACACAATGCCGATGCCTGCTCAGAGCTCATGAAAAATTCTATTAACAGCCGGAGATGGGAGGGGGAGGGGGCCCCAGGCCCCACCCGTCAGGCTTTGGTGTATGCATTTTTAAGCCAATCAAGTCCTGCCGCCGTGTTTGCTTAGCCACCAAGCCAGAACCCAGGCCCAAACCCTGGCAGCCTGCCTGCCTGCCAGCCTGCCTGCCTGCTGTCAAGTTTACATTTGACACACCTGCTTTCATTTGAAACTTGCCACGGGGCTGTAATTGCAACGTCGGACACCCACACACCCACCCACACACACCCGCAACAGCAGCCACAGCAACAACAATAAACAAATGAACGGCGGCGACGGCGGCGGCAAGTTGAAAACTTTCCAGTTTCCAAAAAGGGAAGAAGAAGGGCGTCCCAGTGCAGTTCTTCTTCCCCCGATTGGGCCCACAAGCTGTTTGTGCAACGCGGGGCCTCCAAAGGGCGGAGGTGGAGGAGCGTGCGCCTTAAATAAACAATTCACATTTAATTACGTCTAAATTTGGTTGCGCGAACAAACAGCGACGACAGCAGCGTCCAAAATCAAGCAATGGATACACGTCCTAGCCCCCTGCCCCCTGCCCCTGCCCCCTGCCCCGCCCCTCGGAATGAATGTCGACAAATTGGCAACACACGCGATGAGGCTGACAGGCAGGCGGCGGCCCAAGTCCTGGGGGATGGGAATTATGGCTTCTTTAAATTAGTTTATGCCCAAGGCAGCACCCATCGTTGATACTCTACGGCCAGGATACAATGTCCTGGGCCTGGGCCTGGGCCTGTGCCCAAGGAACGTTTTGGGCAGGCTTTTGGCACTCTGGGCCGTTGACCAATCAATAGAGGCCCTTGATGAGGTGTTTGGCGGCCTCGAAAATCTGTCGAAAGCTGGGCTTGTGTTGTCCTCAATCCTTCGAAAATGCCCAGGGATGTAGCTCTAAGGATTTGTCCTGGAATGTACGATCCTTCAGCGAAGACTTGCCAGGGTATTCGTAGGTCCTGGCTGTCGGCTGTCGGCCTGTCGGCCTGTTGGAGGCGCGCCAGTGGCTGATTGCAAACGGAGCAAAGTTTTTGTTCAACAAAAGTCACTGGGCTCTGGGTGCTGGGCTCTGGGTACTGGGCTCTGGGTGGTCCGATAGTTGGTAATGCACCCTCAAATCGATAGTAATGGCGGTCTCCCCACCCCACCCCCCCCTTTCCCCCCGTTGGTGAGCTGTGCCAAAGCACTAAATAATTGCCCATATGTGCCCCCAGGAGCCAGGAAAAAAGCAGGAACACTCGTACAACCAGGAGCCACCCTTTTCATCAGTTGCTTACCCTAGGGGTTGGACTCTCTCTCTCTCTCTCTCTCTCTCTCTGCCCCCCTCTCTCTCTGTGTGCCCTCCCTTTTGGCTTGTTTCATCGATATTTCTTTTTTCAATTTATGCTCATTTATTCTATCAATTTAACGAAACATTCACACACATGGAGATGGAAAATCTTTTGGGACAAAAAAAAAGATTGCAACTCGTGCGTAAAGCTGCCAGGGGCAGGGGGCGGGGGCAGGGGGCAGGGGGCAGGGACAGGGCCCAGGGTGGTTCTGGTTGTGTGTTTGGAAAGCAAATATTTTCTGACAAGTGGAAGTCAGATGTCATATGCGGGGAGGGGGAGGGGGACACAGCGCGCACTCGGGCTTGTGGCGCACCCGAAATGCCAAATGCTCGTCTCAATTGCTACTTGACATGCACACACACACACACACGCTGACACACACACACACGCAGCCAGTAAAGTTGTCAAAAAAAATGAGAAAGAAAGAAAGGAAGGAACCCCAGGGAGAGAGGGAGAGGGGGGGGGGGGGAGAAATCTTTGACATTAGAACGGAAATACAACTGACAATTATTGCCTGACAGCTGACAAGGCTGAAGGCTAAGGGGGGCTGGGAGGGGAGGGGAACGGGGGGCGGGGTACGTGGTGCTATCGCTTGACAGTTCATCGGTGGAAATGGAGCTGCCAACCTGCTAAATGAGTGCCAAATAATACAAATACGAGACTTGGATTCTGTAGGGGGAAAGTCAGGCAGAGATCCTCATTGGGAGCCCCACAATTAAGTGGTAATACGCTCTAGAAACTCCAGAAACTTTAGGCCACACGTCTTTGTGTCGAATAGATTGCAAATAAGTGTCTTTTCTTGCTTCCGACGTCGAATCCTAACCCCCTGGACGATAGAACCATGCCCACGAGCTGCTTAAAGGGCTGTAGACCCTTAAAAAATGTTCCTAGGCCACGATCTAGTAGAGCCCTGCCCTTGAAACGCACTGAACGAAGCTGGTTGGGCTTTTAAATACGAAAATTTCGGTTTTTTCTTCACGCTCACTCGCCATTTGCAGCGTAGCCACGCAGAGGCTTGTGTAAGGGCAAAAGTTCGAAGCAGCTTCATTAGGTTTTAAAGGAGAGATGGGAGGGGGGGAGAGAGGGGGAGAGGAATGCCAGAGCTTGAGACGACTTATTATAAGATGTTTAATAATTTATGTATTTCCGATTTATGTCCGCGCATTTTTCGTTACACCACCGCCCACTTCCTGTTTACCTTCCACGGGTTCCCCTCCCCCCCCCCCCAAGTGGAGGGTATTATTCTTGAGGGGGTGGGGCCTTGAGCTCATTTGTATGCGTGCAGCGTTGCGCAGCGCACTTATTGCGAGCGTCCGGGGGGACACTTGGGTATTAAAAAATGCCAGACTACAACCCGAACCGCCCCCCCTGCCCACCCATCTATTGGCACCAGTCAACGAAGCATTACTACTTTGACTCTCCGAAGGACGCAGGAGACTTGTTTTTGGGGGGTGGTGGGGGGTCGTAGAGCAGCTTTTTATTAAGAAATCATCGTTGATTGTGTGGAAGGAAATAATGTTGATTTTACATTTTAGAACTGCGACCGAAAAAAGGGGGTTGCTGCGGTGGCAAGTTTATTATAATAATAGGAGGCACACTTTCGAGTACTTTGGGGAATTCCACCAAGGACGGGGGAGGGGGGGGCGACGGGGGGGCAAGCCACCAAGTACAGTCTATTAAATTTATGAGTAATGCATGATGTTTTCTCGATTTTAATGGAGTTTTCCAAAGCCGCCATAGGAGAAAAGGGAGAGCAGAGGGAGAGAGGGGGAAGAAGTGTGGGAGAGGGGGGAAGAAGAGAGGGAGAGGAGGGAGCTACCTTCTACTACATTTCTATGTTTTTTTTGGAGATTTTTATAGCTTTAAGTTTAAAGGATTTTTAGCTCTGTTTTAAAGCAGATTTTTCGAGGTTTTTGCCTTCTGAAGAAACCCTGAAAATACTTCCCCTTTTTGCCCTTGAATGCAGTTTCCCGGAGAACCTTTTCCCCCCTCCCTCCCTCCCCTCTCTGGCCGTGTCCAATGCCTTGAAGGATGTCCATAAATCTTGTGCCAAAAACACTGAGCACTAAAAGTATGCGCTCAAGAATTAACACAAATTGTGTTTTGAGGATTGTTGTTAATGAATTCCCCCCCCTCCCACACCCCCTCCCCCTTGCGTGCGGCACATGTTTGTGGCCATATGACTCCGTGGCCGAGTTCTCTTTTGTTTTAATGCATTCCACACACCCACATGGGGTGGTGGGGGGTGCTTCCGTGTCGTTTTTCTAATGTCCCACCCTCGAGGCTCGAGGCGAGGGACCCTTGTGCCCCGTCCATTAGTCACGCGCTTTATCAAGGTGCTGCCATCTTGTGTTCCCAATTTCTGGCACTGACCGCACCCCCAAAAAACAGGGAGATCCTTCCAACACCCCACCCCCCATCCCCACCCCTGCCGCGGCATTAATTGCTTTTTCATAACAATAATTTTTCCTGTTTTTCCTGACTTTCTTTCTTTCGGACTTTCTCAGGCGCATCTTTCACACTTTGTTTGCTCCCCCCTCCCCCCCACTGCCCCCCACCCTCTCAGCCATCCCCTTCAACATGCATAAAACATTTTTGGCTTCGTTTTTCATTCATTTGAATTGAAAAGCTTTTCGCAGCGATTTGTTATGCAAGCTTAGAAAACAAACAAAAAAAAACAAGCGGAGGCTACACATCGGTGGATACCCCACCCAGCCCCCCCTCCCCCCGAAAGAAAGGGTACAGGGGGGGGGAAGGAGAGACCCTGCGTTGGCCGAAATGAAACCTGACGCTGAAAATTTGCTGAATGCCTGGCATTCCCCCTTCTATCGCCATCTCTTTCGCGCTCGCTGGCCAACTTTGTTGCTGGCAAATGTAATTGCATATGCAGCCACGCTCCACACACCAGGCACACATTTTTTTTTTTTTTTTTTTAGCCCCAAAGGCTCTCCAGAGGAGGTTATTAGTATTTTTGATGGTGTTTTCCATTTGAACAATTTCTGGTGTGGCGCCTTTCCCCTTTTTTTCCCCCAATCAAAGTAAAGCCTTTAAAACGTATCAACAAGTCCCCCCCCCCAACCCCCAAGCACCCCCCCCGCTTTGCACAATTTGTTGTCAAAACTATTTCGGAAATACATCTATCTCTAGCTTTTGTTTTGTTTTAATCCTTTGAATGTTTTACAAAAAATAAACTATTTACACGATGTTTCAACAGAAATGGAAATGGAAAATAGGAAAATGGAAAATCTCTAAATAATAAATTTTGTTACGAGCCAAAGAAATTTTCCAATGCATCGTTTCAAAACTTGTTCATTGTCATTTTATTTGAATATTTATTTTAAAATTAAACAAAAATCAAATCAACAACAAGTGGCCAAGGGAGGGGGGTGATGGGGGGGGGGACTTCCTGCCTGTCCTTATCCACTCTCCGCATATGCCTGCCTCTCGGACAGACGCTAATCCCCCGTATAACAATCAATGTTCCAACTGTTCCGTTCATAAATTCCACTCTCGAAAGGCATGGCATGGCATTACACGATGTTATCCGCAGCAGCATTTCATTCATTCACGTGGGGCTTCGGTGGGGGCTTCGGGGGGCTTCGGGGGGGCCTTCGGGGTGTTTTTTCCCTGTCGATAATTAAGCTTAAAATATACTTGTCTATGGGATTATGTTTTTCATATTTCATGATTTTTAATGGCACTGCGTGCCGTCCATTGTTGAAATATTTAAGAGTGGCCCGCGCGGCGCACACGAAAATAAATCCCAAATGATTCGTAGTTCGTGTCAAAATATGAAAATCAACGCCAGTGGAGGGCGTCTGCATTTGGGAATGCATTTCATATGGCATTTCCAGGGCAAATCCTTACAGCTTAAGGCCCCCAGGATCTGCCCTGGCAACAGGCCCCAACTTGTAATTAAATTCCTTGATAATAACCCCCCCGCCCCCTCTATCAATGCTCGAGACGTTGACACAAATTTGTATTTGTGTATATAAATATTTGAAAAATGTATTTTTAATTGCACAAAGTCAAAAAGTTTCGTTAAGCCTTTTTGGAATAATTACCAAACGGAACGCGCTGCCAATAATAGAAGGCAGAAGGTCCTTTCGGCTCCTTTCGGCTACCTTCAGCCCCTTCAGCCCTCTGGTTTTCTGCTCCTGTTCGTCGACTGTTTCCTGTTACTGACAGCAACTCCTTGCGGTGACTGTTGTTGCATATTCAGCAGGCAAAAATATTACATAATTATACAAGAGAAAGGAGCAGAAAAGGAGCAGACCAGCACAACCCAGCGATGTTCTTGGGCAGCGTCTCGGCGAGGTTTTTGGGTGTTTGATGACCCTGTTTATGAATACGTTAGCATTAATTAACTTTGATTTAATTAAACGTGCCCGTGCCGGGGTCCCTGCCCCTGCCCGTGCCCCTGCCCCTGCCCAGACCAGACCTTGGTCACTTTCCACGACAGCCCTGCCTTCACATCACTTGACTTGGCTACCATTCCGCGTCCACGATGACTTGACGGCGGCTGCTGCTTGGCTCCTTGGCTCCTTGTTTGTTAATCTCTTAACCCGATGTCGTGCCGGGCTCCTTTTGCGGCTTGGCGCCAACAAGTTCGCACCACCGCCACCCCCCCAAGGCAGCCAACTGGAAGAGCAGCTCTCAAAAGAGAGGCCGTGCCCAGCACCCCACCACCCCCCACCCAACCAATGCTCTTTTTCTGGCTGCAGCCTGGCACTCCTCAAGTGGAAAATCCTTTTTCGCCTATTTACGTGGTCTTAACAAGTCAACAAATACACACACACACACACAGAGAGACAGAGAGAAAGTGGCCAGAGGTGAAGGTGGAGCTGGAAGGATGAGGGATTTTTTCTTTGACTTTGGCTCAAAACTGAAATTATTTCGGTAGCTAGATGGCACTTTAATCGCCATGACACGCCTTGGCGGGCATTCTTTGAGAGATAATGGCCAGCAGGATCGGTGGAGATTTTAGAGAAAAGGTACAAAAATCAATCAGAAATACACCCACATTTAAATGGAATATTCGGTTCTAAAATAGAAAAATATTTAAATGAAATGAAATGGCATTGCCTTTTGTGGGAATTTTATTTAATTTAAATAAGAAATATATATATTTTAAGTACGAAGTAATTTTTTTTTTATTCATGAAATTAATATTTAATTTTAATATGAAATATATTTATTTAAATATATTTTTATTTGAAATATTTACATATGAAATTATTACATATATATATTTTGAAATATGAAATATTTGTTTTAAATACGAAATATGTTTTTAAAAATATTAAATATATTTAGTATAAAATATACATATAATTGAAGTTCAAATATTTTCATATTAATGCCCAATAGAATTCCTTTTTGTAGGAAATATATTTAATTTAAATAATAAGTTTTCTTTACATATGAAATACATTTTTTTATTAATGAAATATATTTAATATTAATATTGGTATTTTAATTAAAAAATATATATTATTTTACATATGACATATAATTTTTTAAATATAAAATATATTTTTGATTTCTGTAATTAATTTAATAAATTCTTTTTCAAACATAAAATATATTTAATATTAAATATGAAATATATATAGCTCAAATATTTATTTTAAATATGAAATACATATCTTCATTAATGAAATGAAGATTTAATTTTAATAAAAAATATAGTATATTTGTTTTAAAATATGAAATATATTTATTTTACATATAAAATGTATTTTTTACATATAAAATAAATTTTATTTAAATATAAAATATATGTTTTATTTTTTTAAATATGAAATATGTTTAATGTATTTAAATTTAAATAAATATATAAATAATTAATAAATAATTAAAAAAATTTAATTATAAAATATTTAAACATTTTTTTAAATATGAAATATATTTTTATTAAATAGGAAATATATTTTTTTAAATATGAAATATATTTTTTTAAATATTCAAAATAAAATATATATAACTCAAATAATTTCATAGGAATGCCAAAATATTAGCGAAAAAGCATTCTCTTGTGCAATTTCCACTCGCGGCTCAAATCTCTTGTATAAATCCAGGTGCAAAGATACAAATTTCAGTGGCCTTTCGCGGGGCTCATCGGATCCTTGACAGATCACAAGTCATGCCCGTTACAGCTCTGCGAGCACTGGGTAACCCCATTGGATTACCCTTTAATAGAGATGCTTCGAGAGTGCGCCGGGTACTTATCACTTTCCATCTCTGTCTCGCCCTTTTTTTTTGCTTTCTTTTTTTGTGATAGGCCCAACTCATTTGATATGCGCTTTGATTTTGCTTTGCTTTGCTTGCCTTTCTTTTGGTTGTGCTCTTTCTTCTCGGGCTGCCTTGTACTTTTGTTTATTTGCTTTAATAAATTAATTAATTGGCCTGCGGCTAGTCGACAGTGAACATGGGCAGGCGGGGGGGGCAGGGGCAGCAACCATTCTAAGAACCGAAATAAATAAGCAAAATATTTGCTTTAATTTACAAGTACCCCGACCCCGACCCCGACCCCTGCTGGAGCGGGGCAGAGCCGGGCTAGTGGCATCCTTTGTGGCCCGCTTTCGTTTCCATTTACAAATTGCATTAGATTAAAGCGCGATAAAGCGCGGGGCGCGTTCACTTGGCATGATTTCGACTTATTTGCACTTACAAAAAGGCCAAGCAAAGTGGCTCCAGCTCCGCTCCAGCTCCAGCTCCAGCTGCTCCCCAATGCCCGTGTTGGTTATATCTTCCACGCCTTGCACATTTTATAAAACTGGGAACTGGGAACTGGGAACCGGCAACTGGCGGCCATGTAGAACATGGTTAATTAGCAATTAATGAAGCGATAATGAAGCCAAGATAAACGACAAACGCAGACAACTACAACGACGACGACGACGACGACGGCTACGGGGATGATGACGATGACGATGACAACGAGAGGAGGATGGATGTGGTGCTGGGGCGCGCGGGCAGGAGACTTTTAGCTTGATGGAGACTCTGGAGACCCAGTAGAGGCCTTCACATCAGCTCTGCGGCTATCTCTTACTTACTCTCTCACCTCCCCCCACCCCTCCCTTTCTGTGTGTCTTTGTGTGTGTGCTTTGGAACGGCCTTGACGAGGATGGGGATTTAGGATGTAGTCCCCCTGCCCTGCCCTGCCCGCTGCCGATGCGGCTGCTATTTCTGCAGGATGCGGATAAGCATGAATTGCCACTTGGCTGGGGATCTAGAGATGGTGCCACTGACTAGGTCACCTCTCCCACCAAACCCGATTAAAGGAGAAAGATTCATTGACACGTACACAGGCAGTACTTTTCGGTACTTGTTTCTTGGATCCCTCCCAGCACTAGAACTCCATTTTTTAGGCGCGTTACTAGTCACCATAAAAATATCACCTTTATTTAATAATACTTTAGGGACTATTGATAATCTTTATTTGAATATAATTGTTATAATATTAGTTTTAAAAAGAAAAAGGTTTTTTTATATTTCATATTTTTATATATATTTATTTCATTATGTTAGCTATTTTCTTTATTTTCTTTTTTTATTTGAACAATATTTGTATGGGACTATTAAATTATATTTTAAAAAGAAATATGGTTTTTTTTCTATTTATCTTTAGGTTTTTTGTTCTATTTGCTTAATATTTATCTCTTATATTATAATATCTATTTTATTTATTTAGTTTTTTTTTATTCTATCAGTTATTTATCATCATTTTATCATAATTTTTTTGTATTAATCACCATAAAAATGGTTTCTTAGTTTAATAATTATTTAATTATTGAACTATTATTTTTATTGAATCATCTAGATAAATTTCCAATTGAGACATGCCTATCCTTATTTGAATATATTAAATTATAAATAATATTAGATTAAAACAAAAATTATATATATTTTTTCTATTTGTTTTATATATATTAATTATTATATTATCTATTTTATTTATTATTTTTTGTATTTCAACAATTTTTTTAATGTGATTATAATATTAGATTTAAAAATAATTTTATTTTGTTCAATTTATTTTGTATTTTTTTTTACTATGTTATGCTATTTTTTTTATTTTTTTTATTACTTAAGTTTGTTAGGTGCTTAAAATATTAGATATAAAAAGAAAACATTTTCTTTTTCTATTTAACTCTAAGTTTTTTTTTCTTCTATTATCTTATATTTATTTATTTTATTATATTTTCCATTATTATCATAATTAGTCACCTTAAAAATGTTATCTTAATTTTAATAATAATTTAATAATGATCGGTATGATGATTCATGTTCATTTTTCTAAATATAATTAAAAACAAAATTAGATTAAAAAAAGTATGTTTTTTTTCTATTTATGCTTAAGTTTTTTTCTTTTATTTTTAATATTTATTTATTATATTGGCTTGCAAAGAAAATGTTGGAAATTGAGAGCGATGTCCCCCAGATTTCAGTATTAAAGATATATCCCCAAACCCCAATCTATCGCCTTGTGATGGAGATATATATCGGATAAAGTCCCCCATCATCGCCCCCATCCCGTGGCTGTTTCTGTGGCTGTGGCCCATCTCTAGCTCTTCGGCCGGACATACGTTTGTTTCTTATTTTTTTCCTGTGGTTCTTTTTTCTCCTGCTATTCTCCTTTAAATTAAAATTTTGTTTTTTCAGTTGTGTGTGTGTGTGTGTGTGTTTTTTTGCCTCTTCTGTCCCCCCCAGTCCCTGCTCCACGGGCTGATTTTCAAGCGCGCGAAATTGTATCATTTCCTTGGAAAAAACATCTTTTTTTTTTTTGCGTTTTTTTTCGTTGATTTTATTTTAAGGCTAATTAGTTTGCCGGTGCTGCCGCTTGGCCTGAAAGTTTCCTGTCACTTGCAGTGGCAGTGGCAGTGGCAAAAGGCGTTGCCAATTAGGTCCTGCCGGCAGAACGGACAGGGGAATGGAGTGGGGCTTGACCTTGATGCCTGGCGATTGGGTTTTGGGTTTGGGTTTGGGGCAAGGCCTCTGTGGGAGCCTGGATTGAGTCAAAGTTCGTATAAATCGGTAAATTCTTCCTGGTTTTCCAGCCATCATGGCCGTTCCCCCTCCCCCCCTCTCACTAATGGTAGGCCATTGATCAACCTCGTAATCTGCTGTACAAGAGGCAGGAAAATCTGCTGGCAGTTGTTGCCCCTTCCCCGTCCCCGTCCCCCGCCCCACCGCCTTATGACAGCATTACAACGGCAACAGCGATCTAATTTTCATGTTGTTTGATAGAAAAGTCTTGTATTGCATTCGATTCATGCCAGGAATTTATCACACAGCATCCCAGGCATCCCAAGAAGTTGCAGCCACAATCTGGCCTCCCTCAACATGGATGTTGCTGCCTCCGACACTCCTGCTGCCGCTGCTGCTGCTGCTGCCTCCGTCGCCTGTTTAAATATTATCAAAAATTGTGTATCTCGAGGCTTGGAAGCTTCCTGAAACGGAGTCTGATGTTGCTTGTTGCCTGTTGCCTCGACTGGGCATAGCAAACATGCTCATAGTTGTTGCCGCAGGGATGCTTGACTGGCGATCGCAACAACAGCCAGGGCAGCCACCGAGTGCCCGCTGCCCCAAGGCGAGGCACAAAATACCCTTCTCGCCCCCTGGCCGGGGGACTACGCTTCGTGGAGAGGGTATGTGCCACAACTGTTGTGGCGGCGGCTGTGGCAGCTCTGGCGCTGTACGAGATTCAACAATGATTGCATTTTCATTTGCATTTTAAGTCACGGTGCAACGGAAAGCAAGGCAAACTCGTAAGAAGTCGGCGAGGGGTCGAGATCTCACTTGGCAGCAAGTGTTGTTGTTGTCCCGCCGTCCGCTGTCCGCAGTGGCAGCAGCAGCTGCTGTTGGAGCTTCTCCCCCCACTCTCCCCCGCAGGAAACAGGTTTCCTCTTTTTTTTCTTTCTTTCTTTGAGCCAAAACTAAACACATGCCGACGCTGCCGCCGCCGCCGCCGCCAAGATTGAAATGCAAATCAGTTAATGCTGTTGCTGCCGATGCCGATGCTGCCCCTTGCGGATGTGTTGGCTCTCCCCAGGTATCCCCATAGTCCAGGGGCAGTGGGCGCGGGGGCTCCCAATCCCTGACTGATGATGTTCGCCGCTGTCTCTGGGTTCCTGCTGTCGCTGTTATTATATAATTGGCAACCAAGAGGTGGCAAGGGGGCACAATCCCCACTACACACAAAGCCAAACAAATGCCGGAGCCCTTAATGCCGGGGCTCTGGGGCTCATAAAAATGAAAATTTGTGCGACAGATTTTTTGCCAGGGACTAATCTTGGACAACAGCTGCTCGGGGTCCTTCGTCCTTCGTCCTTCCTCTTGTGTGTGTGTCCTGTGTCCACTCATCTCGATTACGAGGTGTAAATTTACTGACGCACATAAAGCCATTTGGCAGCAGGCCCCTCCCTGGCCACCCCCTGCCCCACCAATTCATGCAGCCCCCCTCCCCATTGGCATTATGAGAGTTAAGCTTTTTGGCCATTTTATGCTCGGGTTTGTGTGTGTGTGGGGGGGGGGGGGGGGGAGTCCTTGGCTCCTCATTTGTGTCGGGGTTTTCGTGGGATTTTGGCTGGACTTTACATTTGATATGTGCGCTACGGGATATGTGCCCCAAGTTGCCAGATCCTTGGCCATATCTCCTGCTTAGACGCCGCCAATCATCTACGGATACCCGCCGTAAGCCACCCAGAGAGCCGCTCCTCCACACGCCACTCTATGGCTTTCAAAAGTGATTGCAACATTAACACTTGCCGAGAAACCCCCTCCCAGCCTCCCGCCTGCACACTCGCCCTGGCAACCTTTGCCCTCTAGTGATGTGTGGCATCGTCATCATCATCAACGCCTGGCAACGCCGGCTGTGGCCTTTATCAATGCACCTTTTCGTGCTGCTGCCTCCTTGGGGCCTCCTTGGGGCCTCCCGCCTCCCGTCTCCTGCCTCTTCTGGCTGTTTACATAACCATGGCGGCATGCCACTTTAGTGGGCGTGTCCCCAAGAAAAAGGGAACAAAACTTGTGCTAAAATTAATGCACGACCAGGCGATGCGGCGATGGGGCGATGGGGCGATGAGGATGAGTAAACTGGCCTTTCATCAGGTTTTGGCCATATATTTCCAACAGCCACCAATGTCGATCATCAAGCCCCGATGCTGGTGTAGATTTTTCGAACCCATAATTACCAGCCAGCCAGCCAGCCAGCCAGCCAGCCAACCAGCCATCCAGCCAGCCAGCCAGCCATCCATCCTGTGTGTGTGTATAGAAAATTGTGCAGGGAAACACCGTAGAGATCTAGCCACGTTTTCTGGGAGATTCCGAGCATGATTTAAAGGGCAGACTGCCTTCCCTGGCCCGTTCCAGGCAGTCCCCAAGCGTCCCAGGCCGTCCCCAGGCCTTCTCCAAGCGTCCCAGGCCGTCCCTGTCCCGTCTCCACCCGCCTCAGCCCGTCCCAGCCCGTCCAGGCCCGTCCCCAAGCATCCTATTCCGTCCCCAGCCCGTCCCCAGTCCGTCCCCTGGCGTTCCAGCCCGTCCCCAGCCCGTCTCTGTCCCTTCTCCAGCCGCCCCGTCCCCTGTCTGCTTTGGTATTGTGGCCGAAAGTGATTGTACTTTATAGATTGTGGGCCTTTGCTGACTGGCAGTCGTCTGTTGTTCGGTTGTTCGGTTGTGCAACGTGTAAGACACGGTTGTGGCAACTTTGGTGGCCAGGAATGCGAGCAGAGAAGAGATCTTTGAGGTTTTGGAATTTGGCAAGGGTTGAATCTACCCCCGACAGATCCCTGGCAGGCCATTAATGATGATGTATACCCCAGTGACCTGCGGAAGATCCACCCCCACTCCCCTCCCCGGTAAAACCCGATCCATTGAAGAGTGAAATTGCGACAGAGCTTTTCTTCTAATGAGTGGCAGCGAATCGCGGCCCCCAAGGCCTTTGCCACTTATAGAGATTGAGGATTTCGTGCAATATTAATTAGGGGAACACTTACGGGCCGGTTTGAAATCATAACAGCTGTGACGTAACAAATGGCAACAGCAGGGGGTGCCGCCAACAGCCGCCAACCCGTCAGGAGCGTAAAATCAACCACTTGAAGTGCCGTTTTTTATGCAAGCCCGAATTGAGACATGAAACATTTTTCCGTGCGGGCCCCTGACCCCTGGAACAACCCCTAATGAAGCCATCAACTCACGGAACTTGCCACCGAATGTTGCCTGCCACCGAAGGTTGCCTGTTTGCCTGTGTGTGCTTGACCATACGCGTTTAGAAGAGCCTTTTGATGTTGCCTAAGCATTTGATCAAATAGTTGTAAAAAAAACCAATCCAGGGGTGCACGGGGAGACTTTAAAGGGCAGCCAAAAGACGCAGATTGGATGCGGGTCAACCCCTGCACCCCTGCGCCCCTGCACTCCGCCCAAAGACCAATGCACTTTGCGAAAAGAGACCACAACAAATAATGTTAACGAGCTCGCGGCCGGGATTACAATCAGTGACAGAAGGCAAACCAGATCCCACCCCGAATACGATCTAATCTCTGGGACAGGGAGATTCTGCATATGCTGGGTCAAGTGCTGGGGGGGGCAGGGGGCAGGGGGCAGGGGAGGCAGAGCCATTAACAGCTAATTGAGGACATTTACATTAAGCCCATGAATGCTGTTCGGAGATCACCTCCAAAACCCATAATCTTCCGTCTTTTGGCCGCCATTCGATACTCGGCTCGTTGGTCTAGGGGTATGATTTCCGCTTAGGGTGCGGGAGGTCCCGGGTTCAAATCCCGGACGAGCCCAAGTCTTGGAGTTTTTTGTCTTTTCTTTTCTTTATTTTCAAGTGCTACGATATTTAAACAATTATATGCCAAAGGCAGAGCACAGTATGGATTACAATTACGGAAGACGTATGGGACAATGCAACAGACAACAGACGGGAGACTCTTTTGGTCTCTGGTCACTCGGGGGGGGGGGCACTCGATTGAAAGCTGACGCCCCGCCAGGCATGGCCTGGGCCTGGGCCTGGGCCCGGGACTGACACTCGACTCGAGACGCAGTCTAGACCGGGCCAATGAATTTTATGCATTGAAAATTAACACAACAAACTTTTCGGCTTGGCTGCCCAAGCAGATACCAGAGACCGACCAGAGACTGGCCAGAGACCGACATGGGCAAAGCTTATGGCTGTCATTACCGTTTAACATGCAGAAAGAGAAGAGTGGGAGCGGGGAGGGAGACCAAAATCCATTTGCCTACCCCCCGGGGGCCCACAGGCAGATCTCTTTCGCATTGTAATAATACGGCACTCAACTCTTGCCGTCCCCCCCTCCCCTCTCCATCCCCCTCCCTGCCCGTCACTCTGAACATGTATCCGATTGCAGTCCATAACAGCTGGGAAGCACGTAAATCTCATTGTTTCGATGCGTTTTGCATGCGTTTGAAGTGTCTGGTTGTCGATTTCGATTTCGATTTCAATGCCATGCCAGCCACAAACACACACAGCCTCTGTCTCAGTCCTCAGTCTCCGTCCAGCATCATCAACGACGTCTGGCAATGCCACAGCCACTGCCACTGCCACTGCCACCGCCTCCTGTGGAAGTGAGGCTGCATTTGATAGCCTCCTCCTGCCCACACTCCTCCTCCGGGGGATACTTTCTGTAATGTATATTTTGATACCCATTAAACAGGAGCGTGCACATAGATATGTTTCTCAGTTCTCAAATGTATACGAAAATATCTTTAAACATAAATCTACAGCCTAGGATTGGGAAAGCAGAGAACTGTTTATCCGCTTCACTAAATAAACACAGAATTCGGAGCTAATCAATAAGAATAAATTAGCAAATAAATGCATATATTCATTGAAAAAAAAAAAAAAATAAATACATAAAAATGGGAGTAAGAAAAATATAAAATTATGTTAAATTCAAGGATTATAAAAGTTGTTTTACAAACTACAGTACAGTTAATTTTTATTATTAAAAATAAAAAAAAATAAGAAATATATATTCATTTTAAAAAATTTTAAAAACTTATATAAATAAATAAAACAATAAAAAATTGTGGTAAATTCAACCCCCTATAAAAGTAGTTTTAATAACTACTAAATAAAAAATAAGGAAATAAAAAAAAAAGTAATAAAATAAAATAAAAAATAAAAATATAAAATAAAAATTTATTTGAATAACTACACTAAAGTTAATTGTGTATTATTTAAAAAAGTAAATAAAAATTTATATTAATTTAAAAAATAAATTAAATAAATAAATAAAAAAAGGGGAATAAAGCAATACAAAATTATGTTAAAATTATATACTAATTTAAAAAAAAAGTAAATAAAAATAAAAAGTATATATTCATTTAAAAATTAAAACAATAAATAAAAAAGGCGGAAAAAACAATAAAAAATAACAAAATAACAATAACAAAAAAACAACAAAAAAATAAAATAATAAAATAAAAATTAATTTGAATAACTACAGTACAGTTAATTGTGCATTATTAAAAAAAAATAGATAAAAAAAAATATATTCATTTAATACAAAAAAATAAATAAATAAATAATTAAAAAATGGGAATAAAACCATAAAAAAATGCTAAATTCAACCCATTATAAAGGTTATTTTAATAATTACAGTTAATTGTTATTAATAAAAAAAAGAATGTATGTAAAATATAATAATAAAATAAAATATACATTATTATGAAATGCACATATAAAATTAAAAAAAAAAATTTTAAAAAATATATAAACGGTATTTCTGAGGTCGTTTCGTTGCGCCCTTGGCGATTATTCCTTATTTGATTTTTTTTCGAAGCTGACAAATACATCACAGCAGCTGGCAGGGGGTTAAGGCTTGTGGTTTCAGCACCGCCGCCGCATTGGCAAGGGTCGGGGGAGGAACAAGGGGCACGACACGCGCTCTCCGAAGCCTGCGGGCTCTGCAATTGACTTGAACTCGTGGCGCATCAATTGTGTGTGTGACTGTGTGTCTGTGTGCCCACGTTTGGCAGTGTGGGGCTGCGGTTTGTGTGATTTTTATGATGAGGCCCCCGGGCAACACCGAACACCGAGGCATCGCCAGCTTCAATTCGGTTTTGATTGCCCTGGCGGAAACGGTGCTCAGGTTACGATTTAGCAACGATTTAGCCAAGCATGAAATGGCAACACTGCAGCACTTAACCACATGGCAACCAACACAGCAACACCACACACACACCACACACCAATGACACCGTCTTTTATCAAGCTTTTATCACCTTCGGTGCGTCTGTGCGTCTCTGCGTCCACCCACTCGAATATGTTTTGCCTATCTATAAATAGCCCGCTGCCAGAAGCCCGAACACGGGCCGCTCTCTCCGCATGTGTCAGGATGGCCGAGCGGTCTAAGGCGCCAGACTCAAGAGCTATACCCAAAACTCTTGCCCTTCCCAGAAGGGTGTGTTGTGCAATGAGCGTTCTGGTCCTCTCTGAGGGCGTGGGTTCGAATCCCACTTCTGACAAATCTTTTTTTCTATTTTATTTTCTATTTTATGCTTCTTTCGATTTTTTTTATAAATATTCTCAATATTTTAAAATATTTCTTTCCTGCAAAATATTTTATCTAATAATTCTTTTTTTTCAAGTGTTTTTTCCTTAAAATAAATTCCTGTAAAAAATGAAAATATTATTTCTCTATTGCCCAAATCTATCCTTCTAATACTGATTAATTTTCGAATCCCACTTTTAACAAATCTTTTTTTTCTATTTTTTCCTTCCTTTTTTTTCCTTTTTTCTTCTTTTTTCTTCTGTTTTTTCTTTTTTTTTTATTTTATGCTTTTTTTGATTTTCTATAAATATTCTCAATATTTGATATTAATTCCTTCCTTCAAAATATTTTTTCTAATAATAATAACATTACTAATATAAAATGTTTTCTAATAATTTGTTTTTTTTTTCAATTGTTTTTCCCTTAAAATAAATTCCATTAAATAATGCTCATTAATTTTCTAATCGCACTTCTGACAAATTTTTTTTTTTAATATTTTTTCTTTATTCTCTTTTTTTCTTAATATTTTTTTCTTCTTTTCTATTTTATTTCTATTTTATTTTTCTTTTTTTTTATTTTTCTTTTTTTTCTAATATATTTTTTTTCTTCTCTTTTTTTCTTAATATTTTTTTTCTTCTTTTCTTTTTTATGTTTTTTTTTTTTTTGATTTTGCATAAATATTCTCAATAATTTAAATTAATTCCTTTTTCTTAAATTTTCCTTAAAATAAATTCCTATAAATCATGAAAATATTACTCATCTGTTGCCCAGGCTTATCCTTCTAATCCTGATTATTTTTCATCGGATTTACTGCCATATGAGCCCCCCAAGCCCCTGAAATGCATTGTTTCGCCACTAATTAGGCTTCGTTTTGGAATTTATTTCCTCTTTTATGGGCCTTCGAGCACGTGTTCGGATGTGCCACTCGAGTGCACTTGTCAAAGTTCTGGAGAGATGTCGCCCACACTGGCTCCGCCGCAGACAATACCAAACACAAGACAGAGATAGATAGATAGATAGATAGATAGATAGACCGACCACTAAGACACGCGTGCCACACACCCACACGCCGACGGCCAGCTGGAAACTCAATTTAAATCCAGTGCATATGCAGAGTGTCACGTAATTTCAATTACATAGCTCTCGCTCTCTCTCTGTCGCTCTCTTTCGGTGGGGGAAAAGTTTTATAAAGTAAGCCAAGCGACAACGGTGCGTTGCATGCCCCGTACGTAGCGTACCGCTTGCCCCAGGAAAAGGGGCCCCGAACGCGTGTTGCATGTCAATCAGGGAATGCACTTGTTGTCCCACACCAGAGAGGGGGGCGGAGAGCAGTGACAAAGCCAAGGTCTGACAATGGCCACTAGGCGGCTTAGTGACCCATAATGCGGCGTTTGCCAAGAGACCAATTGAGTTAGCGCACTTCCTGTCACTCTTTCGCCTCTCTGCGCCCCCCCCGGCCCCTCTGTTAACCTTGTAATCTACATTTGAAGCGTCGTCCCCCACGCAATCTGTCGCTGTTCCCGTTCTGGCCATTGGCCCTGACACAATTGATACCCTAACACCGCAACAGAGTGCCATCGCTGCCCAGGAAAGACACTCCAGAGTTCTACAGAGTCTTGGGCGTAGAGTATTTGTGGCTGCAGTCTCGCAGCCAGTGGCTTTTCCTGCAGCTGCAGTTGACTTTTCTTTCTTCTGCTTGTTTTTCGTTTTTTCTGGCGTAACTAATTTGTCGTCGGTACAAATGCGTTTAAAACGTTTGCTGAGCAGGGAAATTGATTTTGTCTCGTTGATCGCTTGCCATTGGGGGAACACCTGCCGGAGTCGAGCAGGGGCTGCATTTCGTGGGTATCCACTGAACGGGCCACTGGTCTCGGCCTCGCCCTCTTTAAAGGGCAAGCCACAGCCTCTTAAAGCCCTAATCCCCAAAGGCAGCTCCCCTACACACAGTACACAGTATCTTTGCCCAATTCTAGGAGTTGTACCCCCGAAAATCCATTACAATTCCGCCAATTTACCAGACATGAATCGAGCATTCCATTAACCATAAGACCCGCGACAACCCGACAGCCCCCCACCGCCGAATTTTTGCTTTATCAACCAATACAAAAGGCGGTTCTCTAATTAGCCACCGACTGAATGACGCCCCGAAGGAGCGGAGTGGAAGGAGGCACTGGCAGGAGGGAAAGGCATGCAATTGGCATGACATTGCCGTGTTGGACCCTGGACAAAGCCCCAAAACCGAAGCCAAAAATGATGGCGTGGCAGAGGGGGGGCTAGTCTAAGTCACTTGGTGTGGCATGTCGATGCGATGTTGATGGCGGCACGTAATGAGCGCATTACGCACCACGAACAGGGAGGACATGGACGAGTGCCTGGAGCAGCAGGACAAGACAGGAGTCTGGATGATAACAAGCCTGTCCTGCCCTGCCCTGCTCTGCCCTGCCCTGCCCTGTCGGCGGGGCACTCCACGGTCCGAATGCCTCGTTATCCTTGTCGCATTATCGCCTTAGCCAAATACCTGGCGCATCTTGAGTGTGCCACATTGTTACAATCAAGTCCAAGTCTCCGTGTCTCTCTCTCTCTCTCTCTGTCTGTCTCTGTGGTTTCTCTAGTTGCCGGTGCTGTTGTGCACGCTCCGCTTTGTTGCCTGCGGTGAGGCTAAGGACAATGCCTCCACCTCCCACTGCCCCCTGCCCCCCCGCCCCGCGCCCGACTGTGTGCAACTGCAACTGCAGCAGCCGCCCTCGTTCCACTTACGCGTGTGTGTGCTCAAGTAGCGAAAGGCCCCAGGCAAGAAAATCAAGCGGTGCAACATTTGTTTTTATCTTTTTTTCTATTTTTTCCCAACAGCCTCCAACCCTCCACCGACCCCTTGGGATACACTGCAACGAAATTAAACACACAAGATTTGCATCAATAAATATATGGAAATTAATTTTTAAATTAAATTTAAAAAAATAATATTAAATACTTTAAAATAATACAAAAATATATTTAAAAAAATAAGAAATAAAGAAATAGTAATAATAAATACAAAAATGTATGATTAAAACACAATAAATGCCTAAATAAATATATACAAATTAAATGAATAATACCTACTTTAAATTAATAAAAAAAATTTTACAACTAAATTTAAATAAATAAAAAATAAAAATAAATACAAAAATGTATATAAAATTAATAAAAATAAATAATTAATTCGTGTTCTTTGTAAAGAAAACAATTGCCTAAAACAAAATAATCATAAGTTAATACAAAAATATGTTACAATTAAAATTAAATTTAAATATTTTTTTTAAATTTAAATAAATATAAAAATAACAACAGAATAAAAAGAAAATAAATAAATAATTAATAAATAAAAATAAATAATTAATTCGTGTTTTTTGCATAAAAAACAATTCCCTAAAACACAATAAGCATAAATTAATACAAAACGATACTAAAATTAGAATAAAATTTACTTTTAAACTTAAATAAATAAAAAAAATACAAATAAATAAACAAATTCAACTATATTATTAATTCGTGTTCGTTGCAAAACAAAAAATTCATTAAAAAAAATTAAAATAAATTAATACAAAAATATATTGAAACTAAAATTAAATTTAAATAACTAATACAAAAAATAAAATAAGGCAAATAAATGAATAAAGAATAAATAAAAATAAAAACTTAATTCGTGTTGTTTGCATAAAAAAAATTCAAATAAAAATATAAAATAAAATCTTAAGAATAAATAATTAATTAATTCGTATAATTCACTTCAAAAAAATATATGATTCGAGCTATCTCCGTATTTAATTTACTCAATGAATGTATTTATTGTGGTATTTATTTTATTTATTAATTATTTTTTATTATTTATATACAAATAAATATATTTTTGTATGGTTTTTAGGGTATAGAATACAGGTGGCAACTATTTTCGTTCAGTGTGGCTCAAGTTTGCTAGTTTGGCGCTTTGCCAGCCCCGGTCTCAGGAGAAGCAGGTTGTGGCTGTGGAGGGGCGTCCCCGCAGCCGAAGGAAGCCAATGTGTTGCACTCATTTTAAGGCCACGACGCACAGCTGAGCGGACAGCATTTTGCAACATGTTTCGGTGCACCGAAATGCAATGCAATGCAATGCCATGCCTCATGCCTCATGCCCCATGCCCCAAGCCCCATGCTGCATGCTCCATGCTCCATGCTCCATGTTCCCCGGCGATCTGGTTTCGGTTTGCGGTCCGTCCCGCTCTGTGCTTGACTCTTGCAGGTGTGCTTCACACGACTTGTCAGTGTCAGAGCGCGAATTTTGTTCGTGTGCCTCTCGGTCGGGCTGCAGTTTTTTGTGCAAATACTTTTTTGGGTTAAATATTGAAAGAGCTTTGAGGAATTTGCATGGGAGATTGCGCCCAGATGTGGTCTGGCAAGGCGTCATAAAAGTGATCGGCAAAAAGGTTCCAAAGAGAGAGAGAGAGAGAGAGTACTTTGACCCCGGCGGGCCAGTGAACCCCTCGGCTCCACACACGACATGGGATCTGCATATGGGCCGAGGAGTCAGTCAACCAATTAACTAAACTGCGGCTAATTAAGAACTTAATCGAGCTTGAAACTGCACTCGAGAAAGCCCGCTGAAAGCAGCCTTAATTAGACGGACTCTCACAGTGGCGAGCCCTCGTCGACTCACTCATAAATTTTCATAATTTGACAACAAAAATTGCCAGATCAAAATCTGGGAATCAAAGGAAAACAGGCGAAAGAGTCTATTAATTCGAAATGGCTTGAGATAAATTACTAAATGACTGCCGCTTACGTGTGATCCATCCATCAATGCCATCATTAAGCCAAAACATTTGACAGAGCACCAAAGGAATCGAATCGAATCGAATCGAATCAGATGGGAGCTTCGGTCCCAGTCCCGGTCCCAGGCAACAACTCACTTCTGGTTTGGAGACCCCACAGTACTCTCTGTGTGACATGGCGGCGACGGCGACGGCGACGGCTTCGTCTATGTCTTGGCTTTTTTTGCCCGCGCAACCGGGCTATGGGAGTGGAGGGAGGGTCCCTCCTCTGTGGCCCTCGCACTCGTAGGGTGCTGTCAATGGGCTTCCTTTGGCACAAAGGCGGACCGCCACGGCCACTGGCTGCACTCAGGCGTGTCCAGGTATTTGCTGTTGATTACGTTGATAAGTGGCCGCCACATATTTTCCAACTGCACTTGTAATAATTTGTTTGCCATTCCGCCGCTCTGCCCCCGAACTGGCACACACACTGGTAATCAATGCCCCCTTGTGGCGGGGGGGACCCACACGAGAAGCGGCATTCCTTGTGCCTCTGTGGGAGCTGATTTTTTTGTTGCTGTCGCTGCTTCCAGGAACCCCCCACCCCCCATCCTGCCTGGGATCTACTTCTGTCGTGCGGGTTTATCTTTTTTTGATTTCGTTTCGTTACTTTTGGTATTTTAATGAGTTTTAGAAACAAAAAAAAGGTCTCTCTTACATCAAAAAGTTTATGAAAAGGTTGCTATTAGCAGCATTTCGGTTGGGCTTTGATGTGAACGCAGGCCGAAACGCTCGTGTGCACTGAGATTGGCCATATCCCTGGCAGGCGGAACAATGGCCATAACAATATATAGGCAGATATTTCTATATGCTAATGAAGCATAGGCAGTGGCCCCTTGATTGATTATAGAAAGGGATACTCGGATTCCTTTCCCATTTTCCACCTTCGAACGGCTAAACGGCTGGGGGGGCCCAGCCCCAACTTTTCCCAAGGCCTAGATCGGGCGACATTCACCCAGGGAAAGGGCGGCGCAACCGACTTTGATTGCAATAATTTCGTGTACTTTTTTGCGGGTCTTTCACTTTCTATTTTGGCTCGAAAGAAAGAATTTCGCATAATTTAGTCGCTTTGCCATTTAAATGGAGCACAAGTGTAACTAATCCCCAAGCGACGACCGGTGCCTTTCACAAAAGCCAAAAAGAAACCTGAATGGAGTACGGGGCGGGGGCGGGGACGGGGGGGCATTAGGTCTCCTTTTCTAGGTTAGCCGCAGAGCGAGAGGCACCTGCCGCGGGACCAATAGGCCAAAAGCTTTGACATTTCGTGAGCGGCTGGCATGGCCAGAACCCGAACCAGAACCAGTTAATGAACACAATCAAATCGAAGCCCAGAGCCCCCACCAACTGTCTCCAATCTCCAGTTTCAGGCGACTTGTTTACTGCTGCGAGCCCCCCAAAAAAAAAAAAAAATGTGAGGCGACAGCTGCTGGAGGAAAAGTTCGAGTTTGTCACCTGGCGCGTGCACTCAAGCAGGATAACCAGCGCAGGCGGAGCAACAGCTGCTGTCCACACCAGTGCCAGTAGCTCCTTGGGGCCATGTGTTGCTCACTCGCCCTCGACATGTGCGCATTCAAATGGAAGCTGTGAAGTTGCCGAGGATGGTTCTGCCGCTCTGCCGCTCTGCCGCTCTGCTGCTCTGCTGCTCCTTTAAACAAATGGCATTTTGGCCAGCAGCTTCTTGGGGGTTTCATATATCACTACCAAAAAAAAAAAAGAAAGAAGAAATAGAAGAGAAGAGAGCCAAGCATTAAGTACTTTGGACAGTCCATGTTGGAATCGTTGATGAAGGCCATACACACACACACACACACACACACACATGTGGAAGGAACACTTGTATAAATTGGCTCATTATGAAACTCATCCATAATCTATGAAGGCTCTCAGGACCATCAAACATATGAAGAACCCACACAATTCAACATTCACTGGCACCAAAGGAGATTGCAGAGCGTATAGATCGAGGGGGGTGGTGGGGGTGTGGAGGCAACCCTACCATTTGCGACACGTGTTTAACTCGTTTTTCAAAAAAAAGGAAAAGACTTTCGCCCTGCCCGTAAAACAATTCACTTTATGCGCCCGAATTTAGCCATTTGCCACCATTGAAGCGTTAACTGGACATCGGCCGAAAGGCATTTGGCAGTCCCCAGTAATGGCCTCGGACCGGGCATCGGACCGGGCATCGGACCGGGCATATATACATTTTAAGCAGGCCTCACATTTCGGCTTTGGGCCCCCTTTTCGGGCATTATTTAGTAAATTAAATGTGCATTCAATGAATTTCAAGCGAGTAAGGCGCAAAGTGACCTCCGAAGAGCACAAGGATACCTAAGGACGAAGCACTGGATTAGCTGTGGCTAAAAGAAAAAATGGCTAATTTATCAAATATGGTTGCTGGATTGCAATTCGTGGCATAATTCCCCTTTGATTATTTTCATTCTTTCACTCCAGGCAAATCTCCATTTATTATTTTTATTTAAATAAATAAAGGACCCTTTGTGGAATTGTCTATTGTTAAAATTAAAAAAAAGGGCACACATACGATTAATTATTTAATTCAAAAGAAATGTGAAGACAGGCATATTAACAGGTTTTATATAAAATAAAATTATTATTATATTATAAATTAAGTATATAAATTAATATAAAATATATAAAATAAATAATAATAATTAAAAATAACAAATAATTATAAATAAAAAAATAAAATAAAATATATAAAATTGGGTTGATTTATTAATTAATTTATTGAACCAAATAATATCCCAAATATTTATAATTATCATTATAGATAAATTATATTATAAATTAATTATATAAATAATAAAAAATAATACAAAAAATAAATAATACAAAAAATAAAAAAAATAAATTATAATAAAATATATAAAATAAATAATAATAAATAAAAATAGCCAATAATAATAAATAAAAATTTTAAATACTAATAAATACAAAAATAAAATAAAATATTTAAAATTGGGTTGATTTATAAATTAATTTATTGAACCAAATAATATCCCCCTAAAAGTTCTTTGACCTTTTTTTTTAATCATCGTAAATTTTTCATGTGACTATTAAAAAAGTTTCCCTAACTGTAAAAAAAAACCAACATAATTGTATCTATGATAATATTTTATAATCAAATAAAAATTACATAATAAATTAAGAATAAAAAAACAAAACAAAAAAAAAAACAATATAAATGTACCGCTCTCTTTTATAAGACAATTTTTTTTTTAAATTTATCTGGTTTTCTTGGAAATCCAAGCCGCTAATGAAGTAAAATATGAAAAGAAAAGAATTGACTAAAAAAAAGTATATTTGTAAGCCCTTAAAGCTCGAAAAATGGTTTAAAAAAACTTAAACTTTTTCTTGATTTATTTTCAGGTAAATCCATTGAGTGGTCGCAAATCAAAAACCATATGCAAGGTCGTGTTACATCTATTATCTATTATTATATTATATCTATTATCATATTATACCTATTCAAGTTATCAATTTTTTCAGATATATAAAATAAAATGTATAAATTTATAAAAATGCTCTAAAAGTCTCTAAAACGAGGTCTTTGATTTTTAGAAAATATTTATTTTGCCAAATTCGAAGAAAAAATGCGAATGAGATCTAATCTAACTTAATTTTTGAAGGATTTGAAAGATACAAATGTGTAACCTTTAATGCTGTTTTAGAGCTTTTCCATGGCCATTTCCCAAAGAAAAATAGTTTTTTCACATAATTTAATCAATTTTCTATAGGATGGAAATTTTGTTTACAATTTTTGAAACATGTATGTACATTGTATATATTTCTAAAAGTCCGACAAGATTTGGTGGTCTCCAGTTCCGTAGTTAAAATTCGAGCTACAAAGTCCCGACCCCAACCTACCCGACATTTGATAAATTCCTACTTTTCTCCGGCCAATTCCCGTGCAATTTGGGATACTACTCTGTAAAGCTTTTCGCCCGTTCAATTTGGTTCAATTTTTTTGTGCGCATCCTGCTCGCTTTGACCTCATTTCCTGCCACCATAATTTATCCCGAAACCATCTGCTCAATAAGAAAACAGAAAAACGCGCGGAGAAGAAAAAAAAATAAAAAAAAAACCAAAACAGCAGAAAATTGTTTCCAGCATAATTCCGACTTAATGCAAAACAGCTGACCGCACAGGGCCACCCACTGGGCCACCCACTGTGGCATCCACTGAGGCACCCATTGGGGCACCCACTGGGGCATCCACTGGGGCACCCACCCACCTGTCAGGTGGAATATTTCTAATTTTTCAATGTCCAGGAAGGATTTTCCAGCAGCGGGAGGTTCCTGTTCATCCTTGACCTGTCTCAACTAATATCTTATGTAATGGCAGGCAGCAACGTTTTTATGCATATCGACAGAGGAGCTGCTGCCTCCTTCTGATGTTTCACAGACTGCCGGCTGTCCTGGAGGGGTGGTAGGGGGGGGGGGGCCCAAGTAGCCGTAAAGGCAGATCCGACCAAAAACTTTGACTGGCTCTTCTAATTGTGCAACTTCCGGCGAAACTAGAGCTAGAGTTCGCCCTACCAGTTCTTTTGGGCCGAAAGTGTGCGGCTAATGCTGCACCTTAAGTGCAGGCCGCACCCGCACCCCCCCGCCTCCCCCCAAGCGGAGCCCCACAGACAGCTTGTCTTAATGCCTTGCACTCTTTTTTTTCGGGGGAGGGGGCTTCGGCACGGGCACCGGCACGGGCACTTCATTTCAGTGTGGAGAGTGCAAAAGGCGTTGCCGCATAATAAATGGACAATTTGCCAGTTGAAGCGTGCAAAAGCCCGCAAGGATGTAGGACCCAGGCCACACCCTGGTCCGTGGCCCCCACCCCCCAGCCTGATGCGGTTATAGATTACTTTTGGGGCCAGAGAACTTGAAACCTCTCCGCCTCGTCAACCCCTAATAGAGGGTGGTTGGGGGGGTGGTGAGGGCCCAACCCTTGGCTAGCCATAAAATTATTTTCTGCAACAATTTCTTGAGCAGCTCCTCCGCATCTCAGCCCGAGGGCATTTCTAATTTTTGATCTCGTAAATTTTCACAAGAGATAATAACAATACGATGCGTTACACCTGAGAGGGGGGGTGGGGGTGGGCCAGAGGGGGGGGGGGGGCCACTCAAACTTCAGTTTCTTGCCATTTTATATTGACTTATGGCTGTGGACCATAAAAGGCCACAACTTGAGCAATTATTAAAGTTGAGCCAAGTTGAGCCAGCACCCCCACCCCCTAGAAAGGCCAAACCCTTCCCGAACCGCCCCCCACCCCCCCTTTGGCAACCACTAAATCATCTCTTTGATAAGCAATTTGATTTATTTTCTGAAAACAAATTTTTTTTTTCCCCGTGTTGTTGCCCAAACTATTTCCAGTGCAAAATGAAACAAAAATACAACCCAGGCAGGGAAATATTTGAGCTTAGGTATTTTTTGGCCAGCTAAAAACTTGACAGGCACCCCAACCCCAACCG
The DNA here is from genome assembly GCF_003369915.1 of Drosophila miranda. Lineage (NCBI taxonomy): Eukaryota > Metazoa > Arthropoda > Insecta > Diptera > Drosophilidae > Drosophila > Drosophila miranda. Next base: position 19,789,299 of record NC_046674.1, read on the forward strand.
CCCCAACCGCCCCCCCGGCCACTTTGGTTCGGTAAAATGGTATTAACATATTTTAAAAGCAAATTGTTGTTTCTGTTGTTGTGGCATGTCAAGCATGAAGTGCAAATAGCTTGCAGCTAAATATTTATACACAATTTTTGGGTTTTGTATTCAACTTTTTTCACTCACTTTCGACCATTGGCGGTCCGAAACATTTGTGTGTGTGTGTGTGTGTGGGGGACATCCATCTATCAGTCAGTGGACGGAGCAGTGGCTGTGGCGAAGAAAATGTTTCATTTTTGACATAATTTGACTGCGATGAGGTGGTCCAAGGACTTGTCAGTTCTGCGAGGGTTAGTCAATCAAACCCGATGGAGCAGCCTAGGGTGGCTCAAAGGCGGGGCTCCTGCACATGTCAGAATGCTCAAAATAATAGCGAATAGGGCCTCCAACCTTCGCTCAAATTGAGCTACATCAAGTGCCACTAGATGGTTTATTTTCGTCTTTTGTGTAGGGGCTCTTTCGTCCTTTCGTTCTTTGGTAGCTTCTTGCAGTGAGAGAAAAATGGCATGGACTCGACAGACTCCTTGGAGACCATCTGTGACCTTTGCCGGGGCCTCGATGCCTTCGCTGGTGATGATCCGCGATACGCCACACTCCGCCGGAGACGGAATCGTGATATATCTTTCTCCATCTTCAGAGGGCAGGCCTCATGGAGCACGCCACTAATTTGGGTGGGAATAATATTTTATTTAAATATGAAATTAAAATTTTATAAATGAAATTTTGAATTTAAAAATGAAATTGCAATTTTTAATATGAAATTTTCAATTTTAAATATGAAATTTTAAATTTAAATATGAAATTGAAATTTTAAATATGCAATTTTAGTTTTTTTAAATACGAAAATTTAAGTTTTATAAATGAAATTTTAATTTTATCTCTTTTAATTATGAAATTTTAAATTTTTAATATGAAATTATAAATTTAAATATGAAATTTAAGTTTTAAATATGAAATTAAAATATTTTTTTTATGAAATTTAAGTTTTATGCATGAAATTTGAATTTTTTATATTAATTATGAAATTTAAATTTTAAATATGAAAACATATTTTTAATGTTTCCAATTAAATTTTAATATTTTCTTTCTTGGTACCAAATTAATGGCAGAAATATTTAAATATATTTTCGGGTTTTATTTAATAATTACTGTTTGTTTTTTTTATGATTTGAATTTATTATTAAATTAGATTTAAGACTTGAAAGTTGATCAAATAATATTTATATTTTTTTTAAATACTTCCTAAAAAATAATATTTTTAATGATTTTAGTCGCAAAAACAAAAACGTTTTCGGGAATAATTTAACTATTTCATAATTATTGGATTCCATTCCATTAAATTCCATTTAAGACCTAAAAGCTGATTAATGTAATATTTATATATATTTTACTTATTTTTTTAAATTTATTTGCATTTTTTGTAAACTTAATTATCATGAATTTATTTATATATATTTTGTAATTTAATTTTCATTAGTTTATTTATATATATTTTTTTAAACTTATTTAATTTTTTTTTTCGTGAGTTTCTTCTTAATTGATAATTTTTAGTTGCTATTTATTTAATTATATTTGTAAATTATTTTAATTATTATAAATATGCGACAAATTGGTTTTTCTCTATATAAAAGCCCACCATCCTTTAAAAACCATCAATGAGACTTCTGTAAACATCTTTAAAATGCCTTTCACTCATTTACACAGAGTTTTTTCTCCTACTCCTTGAAAAACTGTCTCCATTGACCCTCGATGTGTGTGGGTGTGACCGCCTCTAGGGCGAATATACATCCCATTCTTTCCATAATAACTTCAATAATCCCTCGAAAATTTTTCAATTTAACATTAAAGAAAGTTTTCGACCCGAAATAAAAAGAAATTGCCCTTTGCCTCGAATTCCGAACCGAGTTCTTCTAGACTCGAACATTCAATCATAAGAGATCCCTGGGAGGGATACACCCGAACAGGAGAAAGAAACAAAAATAATTGAATAAGCCCAAGGAAATGTCAAAGTGGAAAGACTTTTTTTGTCAGCCTGTGATGTGAGTTTTTGGTTGCTTAACTTTTGGGCACAGCTGTACCCTCTGACAAATAATTTGTACGCAAATTAAGAAAACAGGAACAGGAGTGTGGAGGAGGAGGTAAATGAGAGGAGCGTGTGCCAAAGTGTGATTAAAACTTTTCCTGCGTGGAATTTTGCTCCTTTTTCGAGTTTCGAGCATGTGCGGAATGGAATAATTGGTAATTTTTCCATTGTCATCGGGGGTTTGGTAATCGCCGGGAAGCCCCTTTTTTAAAGTCCTCGCTCAATTGGCATAATGCGCCATAATAACCGTTATTTGACATGGAGAAGAAAGAAGAAGAAGAAGGGAAACGGACCAAGGGTTGTGTCACCGCCAGCCTCCCCCGAAAAAGCGCTGCACTTGTCCATCCACCTTGGCGGATGGATGGAAGGAAGGATGGATGCTGCTGACGTTTCTGCTTCTGCTGGGCTTACCAGGGATTAATTTGAATAGGTGTCTGTGTCTGGCACTCCAGTACGATTCCAAAAACAAAAAAAACAAAAAAAGGCGACGGCGAAATGGAATCAAATGGAACGGCTATTGCCAGCTATCAACCACCGCAAGAAGAGTGCCTGTCGACCGACGACTGTCGGGTGTTGCCTTTCCCATCATGCGTAATTCTATTTGTCATTTTGATTATGACATTGTAATGCTTTAATTGATGCGATGCGACAAAGAGACAGCCAAACAGGCAGGCAGGCAGGCGGGCAGGCAGGAACACCAAGCCATGCCCTGGAAGAGGGAGGACTGGGAGCGGGAGCCGGAGTGGGTGTAAATGCAAACTGTAAAAGGCAATCAACCCTGTCTCTCCTTTGTGTTCCGGGATTTTGTCAGGGTGATGACTATGACGCGACGACGAGATTCATTCCTCCTTTCGTTCGTACTTTCTTTTTTTTTCTGTGTCGTTTTGAGGTTCTCCCTGTGTGTGTGTATGACAAATCCTATAAACAACCCGAGGCAACTTTTTGTGTTCCATGTTTGGCATGTCTGCGGGCCAAAACTGTTTGAAATTTCAATGAATTTTAAATTGAGACTCGCCCTGCCATGGCTAGACATGATATAGAGTGCTTCGGGTGGGCGGGGGAGGCAGCAGAAACGGAGAATCAGGTGGGTATCGATATACATGTGGAGGGTGAGGACGGGCACTCGGTTAGATACTCGTAGATGGGTATCTTCATCCGGCAAGCATTCTAAATTCATATCAACACGAAGGGCACAAAAAAGAAGCGGGAAAAAGGGTATGCGTATGGGCAAGGATCGGGCTGTATGAACAATATATCTGTGGGAACATACAGATCTATCATCTATCTATGATCTATCATTACACTTGAAGGTTGAAGGATCATTTTTGGAATGATATTCTTTCTAAAAGAAAAATAATCCACCTTAATATTTTGGTATTATATTTTATTTACTTATAATTTATTTATGTATTTATATTTTCATATTTTCCATACATATATTTTTAATTTTATTATTTTATTTAATCGCTAAACAATATTTGACATTTATTAGTCTGTTATTATTATTTATTAGTTTTTTTATATTTTACTTTTTTTGTTTAATATAGTTTTTTTTGTTTTTTTTTTAAATTTATTTTTTTGTTTTAGTTTTTTCTTTAAATATACCTTTATTTTATTTTAATTTACATCCTGACTTAACTTGAACGTTAAATGATCATTCTTTCTAATTATAATTATATAGTTCGTATTATATTTTATTTATTCATATTTTTATATTTTATACCACCTACAAATATTTGACATTTATTAATCTGTTATTATTATTTATTAGTTTTTATTTAATTTTTTTAAATCTGTTGTTTTTTGAATTTATTATTTTTTTTCATTTGTTTTTTTAGTTTTTTTTTTAAAAGTATATATTTTTTCTTTTTATCCGGACTTCACTTGAAGGTTGAATGATAATTTCTGAATGATATTCTTTGAAAAAAAACAGCCTCCACTTTAATTCTTTATTATTATATTTTATTTACATATTTATATTTTGATATATTTGATTTATTTTTGATATTTTATTTAATGTTTAAACAATAATTGACATTTATTAATCTTTTCTTTTTATTATTTATTAGTTTTTTTTAAATATATTTTATTTTATTTTAAAACTGGTTTTGTCTGTTTTTTTTTTTTTTTAAAGGGACAGGGACTCTTCTTCTTGCATTTTTCTTAAGCCTCGAGCGCAGTGAGTAGCGGTGTTGTGTGTGTCTCTCTCTCTCTCTCTCTCTCTCTCTCTCTCTCTCTCTCTCTCTCTCTCTCTCTCATTGCACATTGCCCGTCACAGCGTTGTCACATTCAATTGCTCTCTTTCCGCAATTCTTTTTGGATCTCGCTCTCTGAAATACAACATCACCGCGCCGCTCTCGGCTGAGACGACTCTCTCTCGCTCTCCAGCCCCGCTCTCAGCAAAAATGCGCATTGAAAGCATAATAGCCGTAATTCTACTGCGTAGTTTCTGTTCTTTATTGATTGTTACTATTTCCTAATGCTATACACATCTCTTCTCATCATTCTCATACATCTACGACGCACAGAGACAATTTCAAACTCGAATTAAACCACAAATGTACAAAAAAATTTAAAAGGTTGAATAAAGCTAGAAGTTTTACCTTTTCAGAGGGGCATACGGCTCCTCAGTCCCCAGACCTGAGTCCCATACAACATCTATGAGATTTACTCGAGTGCAGGATTCGTGAGCACAACATAACCTCTAAAAACATGTGGATGGAAGTTATCATGGAGGAATGGGGCTAAATAACTGCCGGGGACACTAGGAATCTGATTGACTCAATGCTTACACGTCTGATTAATGTCTGATAAAACGAAAAGGATATCCCACAAAATATTAACAATTTAGAAGTTCCGTTCTGTACGCAGACTTTTGAGGTGTCACATTTTTCTTATGTTTTTTTTTAATGATTTTTTTGCCTATTTAGTTTTTTTTATTGAATAAAACATAAAAATGGATAAGTTTATAAATAGGCAAAGAATATTATAAGAAAAGAATCGTTTAAGATTTTTTTTTTAATTAATAGAGAACAAAACAAAGTTCCAAATTTGCGTTACTTCAATATTCAGTGTTTTCTTATGCATGGATGAGGACATGGGCATGTTTGGGCCCTTAGGACACATGGACAGAGCAATGGTATCTATTGATAATTAAAGAAAACACACAACAAAGATTCGAAAAACTCGGTATAAAACATAGTTTTCAATTTTACCAGGCGAACGATCCTCAACATAAATCGGGAATTACTCGGAAATATCGAATTAAATAATGTCTCCACTGGATGATTCCGTTGGCTCAGTTGCCTGACTTTAAAAAACATTGAGAGTATTTGGCTGATATTGGATCAAAACATTATAAAACGTTAAAAATTACTTTAAAACAGCACTTTCAGAGGAGTGGCGGAAAATTACGCGATAAATCCCAGGAAAATTGGTCGACTCGAGTTGAAAATGGCTATAAACAATAAAGAGAGCTTACCAAATACTAATTTATATTTTAAAAGTAAAATAAATACAAATAAGATTCAAATAAGCTGTGGGATGAAGAAGGGCAGTATTTTTGTTTTTAATTGTGAAAAGTGTCCCAAAAAAATGTATACAAATATATGAGGTTGGTTTAGATTAAGGTTAAATATATATCTATCAGTATACATTTGTTTTTTAGTTGTAGGTTAGATGGTTTAGAAGTTATAGTACTTTTGCGGAAGGTGCTCTGGTTTATTTAAGCTGTGAGCCACTGTATAAATAAAAAATAACTTAATTTAATATTTTGTATGATACCCATTATTATTTATTTATTATTCATGTCCAATTTGGGACCACTCTTGGTTTTTTTATATATATTATATTTTTACATATATTATTTTTTTATATTGATATTTTTTTTTAGATTTAATTTATATATGTATATTTTATTATCCGAAGGCAGTGTCGAAATTACTTTTGTTTTCAATGAAAGTAAATAATCGATATAGAAAATGTATGCACATAATCATCATATTTACATACATACAAACATATGCATTAATGTATGTCTGTATGTATGTATGTATGTGTGTGTGTACATATGTAGGTACTTATCCAATAATTATAATTTCCCCACATCTGCTCCCATTGAAATGACTCGCATTGTACTCGCATTCAGGGACACGCCAGAGCACAGCAAAGGGAAGAGTGAGCGAAAGAGAGAGGGAGAGACAGCCTCCTTGGGGTAGTAACTGTAATGCAAAAGCCGAAAATTGCGTTTTCAACTTGTTGTTGTTGTTGTTGTTGTTGTTGCCATGGCACTTTTTGGCTGATAAGCAGAGGCAGAGCTGTAGAGCTGCAAACACGAAACTGAAACTGAAACAGAAACAGTTATTATGTGGCACGCAAGTCGAAGGCGACGCCGCACGCAACCCAAAATTAGGCACAGCCAGAGCGGGACAAGCATGTGTGTGTGTGTCCAGAGGGAGAGGTAGAGAGAGGGGGAGAGAGGTTCGGGAGAGGTTTTTGCAAAAGGAGGCGAAAAGCGTAAATGTTGCAGTCTGTCGTTCCACCTGAATGACTTTTCTAGGCGTCGCAACAGGGGAAGGAACGAAGGAAGCGACATGGTGCAGTGGAAAGGGCTGTGGCGGGGCAGGGGGCGGGGGCAGGGGCAGCGAGAACGGGCAGCTGTTGTCAGCGTCGACGGCAACGGCGGCGGCGGCATTCTAATGCACAATGCACAGTGGCATGAAATATTGTTGACAGGTGAAACACTCTCTCGACTCACACACACGCGGGACACGCGGGACACGCGCGAGTTAACGGCACAGAGACACGTCATAGGCAGCGGCAGCGGCAGCGGCAGATAAGCCGAAAAAGATACGCTACCTCTGGGGACGGGGGTCTGGGTTCGGGGGTCACGTGCGGAGCTCCTCCCAAGGGGGGCGACGGGCACACCAGGAAACTGTAATAAGTGAAAGTGTGTGTGAAAGGGTGGCCTCTATGGCGTTGGCGGGGGGGGTGGGGGGGAGAGCAGGGCGAGTGTGGCATCCCCAGGCCTTGGGGCCTTCTAATAAATACTTGATTAGTTGCATAATAAATTCAAATATTTGTCACCTTTCAAGGAATTTGTTGAAATTTCGTATTTTCCAAGAATTTAATCATCACGGAATGGGTCTCCGAATGGAAGGAGCAGAGGAGATCCCCAGCAATCCTTAATAAATAGTGGATTTTGTAATAGTTCTTGTAAACCCGTTAAAAAGCGTTGACAATTAGGAAAGCCCAGGACCAGCCTTATCGATAACAGCTGGCAGCAGGCTGGAGGGTGGGGCGGGGACGCCTGCAATAAATTCACTTTGCATTTGAAATTTCAACGCGAAAAAGTAACCCAAAAAATGTGCAATTTATCCGTAGAAAAACACACGCACAAAGCGAAAACAAAGGGAGAGCTAGAGGGGTGGTGAGAGGGGGGGGGGGGGGGGGGGGGGGGGGGGGGGAGATGGGAAATTGTGTAATTTCTCTCTCGCTCTCAGTGTCGGTCTCTTTGTGTCTCTGTCTGTGGCACACGTAGCCGGGAGTCAAGTTTTGGCCTCTAATGTTGCTGAAAATTGAATTTCTTATTGCAAAAATTTTTGCCCGCATTGCGTGCGGTGGATACGGCAACGTAAAGAGCATTACGTGTTTACGTAAAGTTTGGCGCCCATGGGGCAAATTGTTTTCGCTCTCCTAGATACCCCGCTCCCCCCCCTCATCCCGCCGTAGTGTACGGTTCCGTGCGCTTTTCGTTTCGTTTTTTTGCTTATTTATTTTATTATTTTTTGTTTGCGCACAAATTAAATGAAATGTTTATTCAAACGTTGAAAATTGCTTTAAAAAAGACTGAAGACAGAGGGACAGGCGGAGAAATGGCCAAAATGATATGCCAAAAGAGCTGCCAAGTTGTCGCCGCCAAGTCCTCCATTGTCCTTTGTCCTCTCGGCAGTCGCTCGGCGCAATCCTTTCGCCCGTCTTGGAGCCCACAAACTACTTTGGGCTTTGACTGACTTTCTGGTATCTTTGGTTTATCGTTAAAGTGAATCATGTCAACCGCAAAAAGGGGCATCATCTTGGATTACCATAAAGGATACTTGCCTCTCCGTAGACCGTGCCCCCCTCTCAATGGCATTCCCTATCTCGCAGCCAAGGCGCCATTCATTTTTCATATACGAGTATATCCTGCTTCCTGCTGGAGATCCTGCATGTGACCCCGAAGGCTTTGTTCAATTTAAAATGCCAGCAACAACCCAGATGGGAAATTTTATAAATGAGCTGCTAGCAACCCATCAGTCCGTCCCCCCCCCCCCCCCCTCCCCCCGTAACCGGGCAGGAAACGAGCAAATCGTTTCGAGAATCCTTTGCCAAAAAGGGCTCCATCTCGAATGCCCCGAAAAATCTTGATGGTCAAAGCCAAAGTGCAATGTCCGTGATGACTTGCCTCTTGCCAGTCATCCCCATAGCTCCCCCCCCATACCCGAAAGGTCTTCCATCCGGGGCAAGGCGACAACTTTGACGCCGGAATCGGGGCTACACTCAAGTGAAGTGTGGGCGATGGATTCGGGTTTTGTTTATATTGAAAGTTCCCCATCTCCCACTCCCACCCCCTTTGCCACCCCCACCCCACTCGCCGCCTTCTTTGTGGAGCAGCAATCAATCATGCGGTTTAAATTAGGGTATTTACTTAAGTCGGTCAATCGATAGAGGGGAAAGCACAATATGCTCTCGCCTCTTGGTGTTTGTCCCCCCGGCCTCCTGTCCGTCCCCTTGGCCGAGTGACCGCCACAGCATCAGGATACTTCTGAGGTTGGCCGAAAAGGGTTTCACGGAAAACTCCTTTGTTCATCAGTGTCTGAAAATGCCCCCCCAAAATGAGGTTCATTTACGATAACGACACGATAGCATACTTTCTAGAGTCCCAGGGAATTTTTAGTTAATACTTGAACCATTTAGTGGCAAAATATACGAAAAAATATTGTATTTTATAAATAAATACAATAAATAAAAGTCTAATATAAATATTTAAAGTATATCATTTAATTCAAAAGAAAAGACAAAAATATACAGTACCGGACTTGGGTGCTTGCCAACGCGATTTTTATGAGAAATTAATTTTCTCCATTAAATTAAACAATTTTCTATAATATTCGAAAATTTGTATTTTATTTAATTTTTTTTTACAATTATTTAAACAAAAAATTTTCTTTTTATAAGATTTGTATAGGAAAAATAATGTTATCCCTTTAATTAAACAATTTCCCATAAGATTGGATAATTTTTATAAGCGTGACTTTATTGTATTATTTTGTGCAATTTTTTAAACGAAAAATCGTCTAAAGATTACAAAAAAAATATAAAAACAAAGAAAAAAAGTATATAAATCGAAAAAAATTTTTAAATAAATGAATCAATTCAAAAGACAACAAAAATATAATATATAATATATATAAATTGTAAAAAATAATAGATTTCAGTTGAGCCAAAAATTCTATAAATTTAAACATTAAAAAAGGTTTTTTAGCTCTAAAAAAATATGTAAAAAATGTATAAAATATAAAGCCCTCTTCGGGGTTCGTTTACAGGGCATCAAAGGGTCGCCCAAGCACCCCCGTTCCAGTTGTCAAACGAAGTTTTAGTTTGCCTCCGCAAATCTTAAATTACAATCTACCGAGAAATGGGGTTTTTTTGTGGCATGGGCGGGGGTGGGGAGGGGCAACAGTTCTGGTCAATGTCAATTTTTGGAAAGTAAAACGAAAGTTTCATTGGAAACTTTGTGCGGGCTGTGTGTGTGGAAGGGTGGGGGTGGGCGTGGGGGGTAGGTTAATGACATACCAGGCACCTTTTGACTGGCTGCCCCCAACCTCGGGCCGTATTAATCATGGGCCTGTCACCTAGCGTAAATATGCCAAAATGAGTGGAAAATGAGCCAAAGATGCCTCATCTTTGTAGGCAAAGTTTATTAGAATCAGGGCAAAAGTTTTTCATTTGATAGAGGTGGCCGGGGCAGGGGGTGGGGGTGGGCTCCCTTTTAACAGCAGTTAATGAGGCTGTGGCTCCGTCTCTGGGTAAATAAGTAGATTTTATTAAATTGATATTAGGCTCTTGGCAAAAGTTTGCCTCCAGCTCAAAGGCAATCAAACACTTTTGCACTTTGGTGAATCATAGTTGACCCCAGTTGAGTCCCCCCTCCCCCGAAATGCCCTTTGATGATTTATTGAAGTACATACGAGGCTCAGAGATGTGTGTAAGCCGTTTGGCAATTTGTCAAATAATTGCATTTCGAGGGCGAAGGTATGTATCTATCTATCAGAGTCTATCAATACATTGATTTTGACGCCTATCAAGTGCTGCCAAGCAAACAAACAAATTACGTTCAATGATTTCCAACTTAATATTGTTTTGGGGCCAGGTCTATAATATTTCTCTGTAATTTCCCGCAGTCAAATAATATTTGAATGGGCGTGCGTCTGTGTGTAGAGAGTATCTGTGTGTAAATTATGAAAATTACCACAAAATGTTGCAACGTTCTATAGATTCGCATGCGGTTTATGGCCATTTGGAGCCATACAAGTGCTTCCCAGCCACGGCACTGAGATGCCGACAGATACAGAGAGCGTGCTTGTGTGTGTGAGCATTTAATGTTGTGTTAAATTGAAAATTTGCATAAAATATTTGCTGTTTATTTATTGGCTGAGGCTCGGTTGTACCTGCTGTCTGCTGTCTGCCGTCTCTGGACTCTGCTCTCTGGTCTCTGGTATTTGCTATTTGCCTAGGTCCCGGCCTGGTCAACTAAATATTTGATGCAATTTGTGTGCAATTTTATGGTTAACTTAGCCAGGGCCTTGGGCCAGTGGCTGTGGGGGGGAGGGGCTGGGCTGCAACTAAATCGATTTCGGTTAAACTCATCTTTTGGCATCCCGTCTGATGAATCTCTGTCCGTATTGTGTGGTGTTCAATAAATCGTAAGCACGTCTTTGTGGCATATTTATTCTCCTCCTTTACCCTAGCGATACAAGTTTACACTTATCGAATTTGTGTAGAGATTTATTTACTTAAATCTAATAAATATCATTAACATTTTTAAAGTATCTTATACCTAAAATTGTTTCTACAAAAATTTTTGTATTACTTTTTAAATTTAAATTATTTATTCTACTATTTTTATTTTTATTTATTTGTTGTACTATTTTTATTTATTTTTTCTAATATTTTTATTTCTTTTTTTTCTTCTTTTTAATGAATTTTAGAGATTTATTTACTTAAATCTTATAAATATCATTAAAATTTTTAAGAATCTTATACCTGAAATTGTTTTTGCAAAATTTTTGATTACTTTTTAAATTTTAATTATTTATTCTACTATTTATACCCGATACTCAAAATGAGTATTGGGGTATATTAGATTTGTGGTAAAAGTGGATGTGTGTAACGTCCAGAAGGAATCGTTTCCGACCCCATAAAGTATATATATTCTTGATCAGCATCCATAGCCGAGTCGATTGAGCCCTGTCTGTCTGTCCGTCCGTCCGTCCCTCCGTCCGTCCGTCCGTCCGTCCGTCCGTCCGTCCGTCCGTCCCCTTCAGCGCCTAGTGCTCAAAGACTATAAGAGCTAGAGCAACGATGTTTTGGATCCAGACTTCTGTGATATGTCACTGCTACAAAAATATTTTAAAACTTCGCCCCGCCTACTTCCGCCCCCACAAAGGACGAAAATCTGTGGCATCCACATTTTGAAATATACGATAAAACCAAAAACGCAGAATCGTAGAGGATGACTATATGTTCTAGAGTGTAAGATCTCAACCAGATCGTATACTTATTATAGCCAGAATCAAGAAAACAATTTCATTCTTTCTCGCTCTGTCTCTCTCTAACACACAGGTTTCATGGTCGGCTTTGCCAATTGCAAAATATGAGTTCAAGGATCTCAGAACCTATAAGAGCCAGAGCAACCAAATTTGGTATCCACACTCCTGTGATATCGGACCTTGACCTTTTCGTGTCCAAATTTCGCCACACCCCCTTCCGCCCCCGCAAAGGACGAAAATCTGGGGCATCCACAAATCTCAGAGACTATTAAGGCTAGAGTAACCAAATTTAGTATCCGCACTTCTGTTAGATCTCACTATAAAACGTATATCTCAGAATTTCGCCCCACCCTTTTCCGCCCCCACAAAGGACGAAAATCTGTTGCATCCACAATATTGCACATTCGAGAAAACTAAAAACGCACAATCATAGAGAATGACCATATCTATCCGGTTGCAGAATCTGGATCAGATCAGATCATTTTTATAGCCAAAAGGAACAAATCAATTTGCACTGGCTACGCAGCCCCCGACGTCACGCTCAGACTGATTTTCTGTCTCTCTCGCACGCACTCTTTGTCGTGTCGTTTAATATTAGCGGCGTCTGCCGGAGGAGAGCCATACTGACTAAGTATCGGGTATAACTGTAGAGTTGCGGTGTACGCAGCAACTCACAACGTTCCCCCTCGTTTTATTTATATTTATTTGTTCTATTATTTTAATTTATTTGTTATAGTATTTTTATTTATTTTTTTCTTTTTAATGAATTTTTGAGATTTATTTACTTAAATCTAATAAATATCATTAACATTTTTAAAGTATCTTATACCCAGACTTGTTTTTACAAAATTTGTTTTTACTTTTTAAATTTTAATTATTTATTCTACTATTTTTATTTTTATTTATTATTTATTTATTGCTCTATTATTTTTATTTATTTGCTCTATTGTTTTTATTTATTTGTTCTATTATTTTTATTTATTTGTTCTATTATTTTTATTTGTATTTCTTTTTTTTCTTTTTAATGAATTTGTTAATTTAATTTTTATGGATTTCCTTAGTGTTTTTTTACTTTAAAGTAATAAAGTGAAAAATTCTTTGTACGATTAAATTTAATTTGAAAGGATTGCATGATTTTTGCACTCCCTTCTCCTCCTCAAGGAGAGGGGTTTTCCCCCCTTCCTTGTTTGGGGCCAAGGAAAAAGTTCTTCTTGGCGCGTCTTTTGGGGGCATATGTAAATAAATCTCGAGCACATCATTGAGTCAACGTTTTTTTGCGCCCCGCTGTGGGCCCACAAGGATGTTCTTTGGCATTTTTATAGTGTGTTTATTTAACACTTGAAAAATATTACTTTTTTGCGCCTGGCAATAATTTTAATTGCTTTGCGAGTCGGCCCGGAATCCGAATCCGATGCCGTGGAGTCAAGGAATCTGGGGATTGGTTGGAACTCCCTCCAGCACTCCCCCCCACTCCCCACCCACCGCCCCTGCCTGGCCGCCCTCTGCTGATGCATCCACAAAAGTTAAGTGGCAAAAGTTTTCGCACTAAAGTTGGAGCTCTCTCTCTCCCTCTCCCTCCTGTTGTTGCTGTTGTTTTCTCCGAGCAAACATCAACGCCCACGCGAACTGAAACAGAAACAGAAGCTGGAATATTATTTGAGTTCTGGTCCCTTTTTTTTCCAGCTCCCTCCTGGCCCCCACCCCCTCCCCCATGGCACTTTGATTGTTTTGAGATTTCGCGGCAACACATAAACTGGCGCTGGCGCTCCCCCGTTTGTTTGTCACTGCCAGGAAAAAGAATAATTTCGGAAAAAGCATCAAATTTAAATAAAATAAAAGTTTAAATTGAGATTAGCGCCGATGCTGGAAATTAGTTTTGCTGGGATCTTGCATAGCCTGTAATTGGGTTTTATCGTCGAGATGGAGATCACACTTTCACCTTTCACAATCTTTTAGACGGCACTAACGGCAGTATCTCAGAGGCCAAACCGTTCTTCAAGGGCTCACAATGGTTTATCTGTGATATTTTACAAGCTTTTACTGGTTCAGGATGAGGCAGGTCAAGGACTCATACACTCGGAGAAACCAAAAGAAAACACCCATATTTCCATTGAATATACGAATATATATCTTTTACCAAAGAATTCACTTTGATTGAAATATAAATGTATTTAATACTTAATAGAAATATAAAACATTTAAAAAAATATTTAATATATGGTAGGTTGTAGAAAATTTGTTTAACTTTAAACAGAAAATATTTTATTGATTTATTTTATTTATGTCAAATATTTTCGTAAAATATCTTTAAATTTTTTATAATTTATACAAATTTTATGCAATTTCTTAGAATTCCTTACAATTCCTTACACGTTCCACCCTCATTTTTCTCTGGGTGTACCCCCTCAGAGCACCTAGGCCTCGTAGATGCCTTGATCGGGGTCACCATTTATGCGCTTGCATTTTACCGAACCGAATAGGTCACTCCCGTTGAAAAATAAATATATTTTATTGTAATTTGTGGGAAATTTATTCAATTTTAATCAGAAAATATTTGTATTTACTTATTTTATTTATGTCAAATATTTTCATAAAATTTCTGAAATTTTTTTATAATTTATAACAATTTTATACAATTTCTTAGAATTCCTTACAATTTGTGACACTTTCCACTCTCTTTTTTCTCTGGGTGTACCCCTCAGAGCACCTAGGCCTCGTAGATCCCCTGATCGGGGTCACCATTTACACGCTTGCGGTTAACCCAACGACCTTTTCACTCTCGCTGAACGGCAGCGTTTTATGGCCCATCGATAGGCCCGGCCCAAGGTGTTTGACCGTTGCACAATTTCAAATGCTGTCCAGGCTGTCAGCTAAATCAATTTCTATCCCGGTTTCCTTGGGAGCCAATTCTAAGGGGAGAACCTTTTGGTAATTGCATTAAATATGCAAAAAAAAAAAGAAAGCAAAAACAGAAGCCGCCCAAAAGCCAGCGAACGTGTCCCGGCAAAAGGCTTCGAACCAATTAAATACCGTAGTTTATGTGTGGCCGAAAGCCGAGAGCCGAAAACAACTCATGAGGAATCATGGCTGGCAAAAGGGATTCCGCTGTCTTAACTCAAACAGGCATTAAATTATCAAAAAGGGTCCCCCTTCAGACGGGAGGGGGGGTTGGTGGGGGGGGGATCTGGGTTCTAGCCAACACAGCATAAATATACCGAAAAATAGTGCGTGCCTTCGTTACAGATTTACAGCAAATAAAAATACGGCCCCCAAGAGGTGGCGGGGCGGGGGGAAGGGGAGTCCTGGGTCCTGGGTCCTGCGCTGATTGCCAAAGCCGGGCATAGGAAATCAATTCGAGCGTATGAATGTGGGTCATATAAGAAGGGGGGATCCCCCATGCGGGTGTGACTCAGCAAAACTTGGAGTTTTACGCATAATTTAAGTGAATTTACGCCTGTGAGACTTTAAGCCTTACCTTCCCCCCCCCCGCAGACCCTGCACCGAAGTGCATCGAAGCGTTTATGGCGAAAAGTTGATTTTCCAAACCATAAAAGACAATCGCTTCGAATCCAAAGACGCTCATCATCGACTCTCCAACTGCAATCAAATTCTACACTCGAATAGACATTTACAGTCCCCCCCTGAACCCACTGCCCCCCTTTGTGGATACTTTGTCACACTTTGCTGCCCTGCCCTGCCCTCCCCTCCCCTCCTTTAGCTGCAATTTCGTTACTGCCGAGAACTTTTGTCAACTTTTAGGTGAAAGTGTGCCACAGCCAAAGGAGAGAGGAGGGGGGAACGGGGGTAGGGGGGAAATAAAGATTTGAAGATTTTCAAGTCAAGCCGAAAACTTTGTTTTTATCGTCAATGCCTCGGAAAGGAGCTTTGGCATTAAGTAATGGAGCTCTATTACGAATCGAAGGCTGGAACAACACGAGGAACAGCAAAAGTTGCTCAATTCCAGTTGTCGAAGGCCTGGAGCGTCCTGGAGCGGGGGGGGGGGGGGAATACCCGTAACACTCGTATGTGGTGCAAGCGGCAAGCAGAAATGGCGGAAAAGTTGGATTATGGATTTGCGGAAGGCTCTAGGAGGAGTTCCGTATTTTCAAGTATTTTATTTGATTTTATTTTTGATTTTTATGTGAGGCCAGGCACAGGGCAGGAGGTCCCTAATGAACCGTCGCGGAGGTGTCTATGAGTTGGGAAAGATCTCGAGGGGCATCGTCTTAGGGGCAGCCTTTCAGGGGCATCTTCTTAGGGTCACCTTCCAGTGATGCCTGGACCTGAAAGCCCTTGCCCTGGAGAGAGCCTGGCAGGAGATATTCCAGGGCTTAGATGATCTCGGAGTCATCCCAGGTGTCCTACAGCTGATGCCAGACAGTGGCCTGTCAGCATTCCCCCCAACAGTCTGCAGATCCTTCGCGGGCTGAGTGTTCAAGGTTTTCGGGGCTCTGCACGTGGTGGTACTCCTCCTCCGCCTGCTGTCGGTCTGTAACCTGCCTTTCCGGCTAGAACTAAGCACCGACCATTCAGTCTAGTCTAGGGACAAGTGCAGCTCTCAGTCTGTGGCAAATCTCTGGCCATTGATTGCTGGCGAAGCACACTTAAATCTGGCATTATTTGCGGGATTCATTAAAGGCCTCCATACGCCAGAACAGAGAGGCACAGAGCGGCAAAGAGCGGCACAGAGAGAGGCAGATCTAACTAACTCCAAATGCGTTCCACTGGGAATCTGGGACTCTGGGACTCCTGGACTCTGGGACTCCTCGACTCTGGGACTCCTGGACTCTGGGACTCTGTGCCCCTTGCATATATTAACTCACACTCGAAGGCCAATTTGGCTGGGCCAAAGCCAGTTCTTGGCTCATTAAATGGCCCAAAAGCAACAGCAATTGCAGGCCAAACAATTGCTGGCCACAAACGGAGTCGCCGCACAGTTCGTCCCTTTGCGTGTAGCAGCAGAGGCCCGACTGCCACACTGCCAATTTGTGGCACGGCAGAGGTGGCACGGCAGCCCCCGGCCAGATCGATCCACATGCCTGGGGGGCAACGCTGGATCTGGCTTATCACGCAAATCTGTCAGATAAAGTTTTTCCTTTGCATACGTGAGCATAACTGGCACAAGTCGGTCGTTCCGTCGGGCCGTCGTTCCGTCGGATCGATCCTCCATCGATCGCTCCCCACTTCCCCACTCGTGCAGAACGTGGCTCGCAATTAAATGTTGGGGTTGCACAGCACTGAAAAGTGGAACCTGCTACTTTCCAACGGCCGAGGAACAATCGTGATCTTATCATTTCTTGCTTTGTTCATGTTCGATTTGTGAATTTGTGTTTTACTACCTCGGAGGCCAGCCACAGACTGCATTTTCCTGCATGACATTTCCTACTCGACCGCATTTGCAAACAGACCGCGTCCAGTCTGGGTCCACAGCCACGGCCAGGTCCTCGGCCCAGGCCGATGCTTTATTTTTCCATTTAAATAATTTATAAGTAAAGCCAAGCTGACAAAAATCTCTGTGCCTTTTGTCCCCCGATCGTGATAAGCTCTTCTCCATATATACATATATATGTTCCTCCAGGGCCTCCCGTTCCTCCTGTGCCTCCTGTGCCTCCTGTGCCTTCCGTTTCTCCCGTTTCTCCTGCTCCTCCTGCTCCTCCTCTTCTTTTCTGGGACCACATTGTCTTTGGGCAGCACACAAAAAAAATCTATATAAAATGTAATTTAATTTAATTTATTGCAGCCTGGGTAAGATTTATGGTCAAGGCAGCCCCAAATATTGGCATTAATGTCAAACTGAATATTAAGAGATCCGCCAGCAGGTGAAGAGGTCTCTCAGAGGTGCTCTCAGAAGACTAAATGGAGGGGCTAAAGAAAGGCCTTTCTCTTAATTTTATTCCAAATAAATTCCAAGACCCAAAGAAATAAGACTTAAGATTTTCTATATTTAATCCGAGAGTGACAATTGTGGGCACACCAGGGGGGAGGGCACTCCCCAGGGGGGGGGGGGGGGGGGGGGGGGGGGGGGGGGGGAAGGGGCAAGGTCGCTAGGTCCAGTCTTCCAGGGACCCACCGTGCGCTGGTCGGGGATCATCTAGGCTCCGATTTGGTTGTGGAGGCACGCCACAGACCGGGCCGTGCGTGATACAAGATGATCAAGGTCCACTCGAGCTGGATGAGCGAGATTGACAGCCACGACACCGCACACGTACTCCTTCCACCTGCGACGACCTGGAGGGCAGCATCCCGACGTGGTCCGTCTGGGCACCCAAGCGTGGACACCCAATCGCAGTCGCCCCGATCGCACGAAGGTCCTCTTCACCGATTTCCGCTCCTGCAAACCGAGGGACTGGGATTTTTTTTTTTCGACAGTGTGAGGTGCTCGACTGGAATTTGGATACTGAAATGTAGTATTTCGGATTTGAAGTAAATGCACAGGCACACTGGTTGCCCTGTTTCCGGCTGTTCGCACAGGTTTTGACGGGGCGCCGTATTCTCAATCAAAGCAATATAAAAATTCTCAGCTCGATGGCAGCATAAATTCGTTATCTAACGAAGAAGTGGGGCAAAGAATCATTTAATTAAATGGAAAATAAAATGTATCTTTCGCTGGCGATTGCTATTTGGACTATAACTATCTGCGGAATGTTTGGCGAAACGTTTTTTAAATTGCTTTTGCAATTTGGTGTCGCGCAGATACTCATACTCGAAGATACATGTGCCAGCCAGCGATATGCAAAGAGACACGCCACGAGAGCAGGGGCAGAGAGCAGGGGAGAGCAGAGATACATAACGGTAGGTGGCCATGGTCATGTGGAGCACTGTAGCTGTGGCTGTGGCTGTGGCGGTGGCACCTTCCTGCCACTGCCACTGCCACTGCCACCATTGGGTCGTAGATGTTAATCGTTGCGGCACTTTGGAGTAAGTGGCATTTTCCAGCGTCCACGACAACGACGACGACAACGTCGAAGGGGGGGGGGGGGGGGCAGGAGGATGGTCATGGAACCAACCCATCTCCTGCTCCTGCCACTGGGTGGGAGGGGGGGGGGCGTGGCTCATGTCAGTTTTCTCTGGACTGGCGAATGTTTGCGGATTTGAATTTAAATTGAAATAGGATGTTGTATATTCAAATGAATTTTAACTTAAGGGTAAATGGGCACAACTGCAGGGAGGGAGGGGGTGGACAGCTGCCAGTCAGTGGAGGGGGGGGGGCGTGGCAGTAGCCAAAGGAGAGCCCAGATTAACATCATCAGTTTGGCATTGATTGGTCGCTGGATAAACCCAGGAAAAGCGCCAGCGGGCAAATGCAACCGCAAAAGAAAAAGAAATCTACGAAAAGTTGGACACACTCCAGGCTCCAGGAGAACCAGGGATGCCCTAATGGCCCTAATAGGGATAGGGATACATCCTTTTGGCAGGGTATACATATGTCCGGCGTATAAATATTTTGTGGGCAATCGCAAACGATTGGAACTAATGGGTTTTTGTAATAAGTTTCAGTTTTCATGTTTATATTAGGATGGATCGCAGCTCCGATTGAGAGGAGCAGAGCCAACAGAGAGAGCCAGCTGGAAATTTTGTGGACTTTGGGGCTTGTTATCTTGGCGGAAACATCCATACAGACCCTGGGAACCGTTCCGCGCCCCCGCCGCAGATAAGGCCCAGCCCAAACAAACCATAAACGATAATTAATAGAGAGATAATCTAGGCGCTTCATTGACAAATCGAAAGAACCCCAACGAGACCCCGGGCCCGGGCACTGCAATTTCCATGGAAAAACCACTCTGCCAGCACTCTTTCCGTGGCTCTTCTCTGTCACCGGCTGGGCCATGACTTGTATACCATAAATCTTGTTCTGCCCGAGAACTAGTCCAGAAGTGACATTTGCTTTTCGATAGAGGAATGGGGCCTGGGGCCTGGCCGGGCACGACTTTTCTTCTTTCTTTCGTTGGACTCGGGAAAATGCAGTCGCATCTACAGGTGGTTAATCACCAATTAAGCTCTACATCGTACAGATTTGTAAGGCCTCCCCCCTCCCTCCCTTCCCTCCCTCCCTCCCACTATTTGTCAAACTGGTTTCGAGCCCTTTAAAGCCCGTCACGCCGAGCGGCAAAAATTGAATTGATTAATAAATGTGGCTTTTTTTTGGGAACTCTTTCTCCTTGCCCCTTTTTGGGGCATAAATCTCGACTAATTTTGTGTAATTAGTTTGCATAATCTGTCACGCTGTTTCTTTTTGATATTCTTTACCTTTTTTCGTTGTTTTTTTTTTGGCAACATAATGAAGTCTCGATTGGGTTTTTCTTGGCTTAAATAAATGTGATTCCATTCTATTGATTTTTTAAAAATCGGTGGTCGGCTTTTGTCAAAGTTTTTTTGGTTTTTTTTTCTCTCTGGCATTGGAATTTTTCGATGGCCAATTAATTTTTCAGAAAAGTGTTGGCCACTTTGAAAAGATAATTAAAGGGTCTTGGGCTGTTCGGGGAGTTTAGTGGAATGATTAAGCGTCGGCCGGTGGCAGGTGGCAGGTAGTTTTGTCAGGTGATTGTTCTGGGTTCTCTCTCTGGAGGTCTAGGCAAAGGGCTACCCAACAAAGAGCAGCTTTGATCGGCTACTCTGGCGGGGGGATTGGGTCTCGAACCAGATCGAGTTTTTAGTGAAAGTTGAGGATTATGGCATGGATTATCACACAGTCGGGCGCTGTCCGATACGGTTTGATAAAGAGAGAGCAAGAATGCCCAGCAAATAATAATATTAACACTGAGATTAAAAAGTCTGTACCAAGCATTTTTTATCTTTATTTTTTTATTATATTTAGGATTTAATTTTTTATTATAAAATTATACCAAGCAAAACAATTGATTTATGTAGTTTTTTTTTTTTTAATTTTCATATTTAAATAGAATTTTTTCATGCATTTCCAACAATTAGAATAATTTATATTTATTTTGAAGTGTTTTATATTTAAAAATCAAAGTTAATTCTATTTAATTAATTAAATCTATTTTAGTTTAAAAAAATATATAACTATTGATATATGTTTATTTGTTTTTAGTCATTTTATTTATTTTTTAATATATTTAAACATTTCTTTAAACTATTTTTTAATTTAATCACATTATTTTTTATTTTTTGTATTATATATTTTTGTATTATTATATATATATATTTTTTTAATATTTGAAAATTTTATTTAAATATATTTAAATATACATATGTATTTATGTACATTTTCGTATATTTTCTCATTTTTTGTCTTAATTGAATTTAAGTATATTTACATATGTATATATTTTTATTTAATTTATATATAATTTGATATATATTTTTTTTATTTATATTCGATTTATATTTAATTTAATATATTTCAATTTAATTTTTCTAATTTTATTTACGCTTTTTATATTATTTTTTATATATGTATGTATTTTAATATATTTAAATATGTGTAAATTCCACTACATTTTTTCATTTTCTTCTTAATTGAATTCAATTTTTTTTTATGTATATATTTTTTTTATTTTTATTTAATTTAATATATTTAAATTTATTTTTATTCATTTTATTTATTTATGTATTATTTATTTTAATTTATTTTATTTAAATATATATGTATACATTTTAGTACTTTTCCCATTTTCTTACAGTTTTTCTCCGAGTGTTCAACCCTTTACCTTAAGATTTAGAAGGGCTCTGGGGGGTCACAAGAATTGGAACAGATATGGTGCGGATTAGTGGATCTATCTTTCCCCTTTTGGAATAATTTCCCTATAAGAACGGGACTTCTTTCATTTCATTTCAATGAGAACTGGAGCCGAGCCGCACCGAGCTGACAATTTCGAAAAATTCAATCAACAACAACCGCGACAATCGACTAAAATTGTTCCCACAATATTTTAATGATATTTGCCATAGGCCAAAGCGGGAAAACCTCCGAATATTGAGAAAACAGAGACAGCGAGGCGGTTTGGCAAATTGGGAAACGGCAGAAGTTCATTCGAGAGCCGCAGAACAAAACTCAATTTGCCAATATGCGTGCAACGGTCAAACAAAATACCAAATTTATAGAATTTCAAACGTCAGAACACGCCCACACACACCCCCCTTCATTTCCCCGGAAAAATCAAAGGCGAAAAAAAATCCATCCAGATACAGAACGAGAAATAGGGAGATCCAGTGCAGAGTGCAGTGCTTTTCCATCTAAATTCAAATCGCTCAAAAACGTTTAATAACTAAATTTAAAAACTCATCACTGCCGCCTAGTGGGGGGTCTCCGGGAGTAAGGGCGGTCGGCATGGGGGCGGGGCGGATAACAGGCAAAACAATTCGCACGGAATTTTCCAAAATGCAGTCGTCAATCAGGAGCGGGAGATGGACCAGGACCAGGACCAGGACCACGGCCAGACTGAATGTGAATAGAGTAAACTCATAATTGAATTTGCCCAAAAAGCGCAATGGGCAAGGGGTCAACGCCCTGTCTGGTGGGCGGTGGGGGGGGGGGGGGGGGGGCAACTATTTGCTGATATTGAAATTCATTTTGATGCATTCCAAATTGAAAATGCAGCTGCCCTGCCCAGAGATAGACAGGTGCCACACAAAAGACACGAAATTATGCGACACTTAATTGTGTTTTGTGTGGATTGAAAAGTTGTGCACGAACTGGGGATACCCTTTCCCCGAGAGCCAGCTGTCTTCGTCCTTCCTTAAAGCCCTCCCCTCCCCTTTTTGCCCTCAATGAACACTGTTTAAAATTCATTTCGTTTATCATCAGCTTTTGGGGAGGCAAAAAAGTTTTGTTCCAAATGGAATTTACGCTGGCAAAATTGCGTTTTCAACGGAAAATGAGTTTTAATTGCAACTTCTCCTAATGCTGGCAACGCACGCCAAAAGCAGCAGCGAAATGTTGCATGTTGCATGTTGCATGTGGGTCTGGGCCGTGCCTCGGGGCTCTGTACGCTCTGAAATTTCCGCGCACACGTTTTCCCTCTTAAATGGCGGAAAATTATGTTCTTTATGATAATTCGTATGAGTAAGTGCGGACCTCCCCCCCTCCCCACCACCCATGCTCTGGTGCATCCCTTGTTTGATTTCCTATTCCCCGAAAATTCCCCAAAAACCCAAAATTCTGAATGCGTTGATTGGTAAACGGCAGGCCCAGGCCGTGGGGCCGGAAAATTTGGCCAATGTTTACCTTGGCGAAAAATGCACGAAAACCAGCAAACCCCCAGCCCTCCACCCCCTCCAATGGATGCCTGATGGAGTTACAATCGAAATGCGCCGCTGATTGGAGGGATTAGCCGCCTCTTTCTGGTCGGGGGAGCACACAAACGCACAAGGATATACACTCGAATATCTTCCTATTTAGATTAATGTAATTGACTGAGTTGACGCGAAACCCAATCTGCATTCAGCAGATAAAAGTTCGTTGCAAGCGGGCAAAAAACATTAACTGATTGTACAGTTTACTCCGTTCGAGT
This sequence comes from Drosophila miranda, assembly GCF_003369915.1. Taxonomy (NCBI): domain Eukaryota; kingdom Metazoa; phylum Arthropoda; class Insecta; order Diptera; family Drosophilidae; genus Drosophila; species Drosophila miranda. The sequence continues at coordinate 19,812,707 of NC_046674.1, forward strand.
GTGTTTTGTTTTGTTTTGTTTTGTTTTGTTTTGCTTTGTTTTTTGCCCATGTATGCCATTTTTTGTTGCCTGTGGGCCCTGGGGGCCCTGTATCGTCCTGTCTGCAGTTGCGCGTATTTGTTTTTAATTAAAATAAATATTACCATAACCTATAAAATAATTGAAAAACAATTTAACATTATTGGGCACAGGTTGCCCGGTTGCCCGGCTGCCTAGACCTGATCGTCGTGTTCCTCGGCTTGTCTGCGGCTGTTTTTTCCGATTTCTGTTTCTGTTTACTGTTTGTCAGTCGCCGTGCCCCGTTGAGGTTGCAACTTGCCATGGCCACTGCCGCTGCCGCTGCCGCTGCCGCTGCCGCTGCCGCTGCCGCTGCCCCCCGGTGCGGTGTCCGGACCTTTGCAGCAGATTTACACGCATTTATTTACCAACTCGGACCCAGAACAGGACCCCAGTACAAGTCCTTGTTGGGCGCTGCCTTCGCTCTTACTCTTTCTTTTCCTGGACAAACAGGGCATGTGTACTTTTCGTTGGTTTTTGTAGGGACTGGAATCTAGTCGAAGAATACAGTTTTCGACATTTTTTTTTACTTTCAAAAAATGTAACTTAAAAATATTATATACACTTAAATATTATAGTTTTATATTTATTTGTAAGTGTTTTTTATACCATTTTTATTTTGTTTACATTAATATTTTTATTTATACTTTTATTATTTATTTTATTTATTTATTAATATATACATATATATTATTATATTTACTTTTAACTGTTTTTTATTCTATTTTTATTTTATTTTTTATTTTATTTAGTTTCACTATATTTTTGTGTTTAAAAACCGTTTGTATTCTCTTTCCTCCTGGAATTTTATTTTAATTTCAGTTTGACATAAAAATTGGAAAATTATATTTAAAAATTTATCATATATTTAAATATTATATTATTATAATTATTTTTAAGTGTTTTTTATTTGATTAAAAACCGTTTGTATTCTCTTTCCTCCTGGACTTTTTTATACTTTCAGTTTGACTTAAAAATTCGAAAAATTGTATTTAATTATTATTTATTTATTTAATTTATTATTATTTTTATACTTGTAGCTAAAATTACTTTATATATATTTTTTTTATTTTATATTCATTTAATTTTACTATGTTTTTTTGTGTTTAAAAATTATTTGTATGCTCTTGACCTGGACTTTTATTACTTTCAGTTTGACTTAAAATTTGTTTAAATATATAATATAAATATTATATTTTTATATTTTTTTTAATTTTTTTTTTTATTTTATTTATATTTTATTTATTACAAGATTTATATCCATATTTTAGAATATTTTTATTTTGTATTCTATTTGTATTGTATATTTAATTGTATTTTGTATTATCTTATATTCTTTATTCTATTTAATTTCCCTATGTTTGTGTTCGTACATATGTTCCTTTGCTCCCTGAACTCCGCTGGCCGTTATTCTTGTTGTTCTTCTCTCCTCTGGCTGTACTCCTGGCTTTGGTGGAGGATTGAGTATTCAGGGTCTCGCTGAGAGAGGATCTGCCGTCGAACGTGGTGCTTGTGATCGTAGAGAGCATTTTTCAAAGGAAGAGTGCAAAGAATACATGAAAAATATTTATAGAGCACTCGGGCCGTCGACTTGCCCGATTGACCCAATTTGTTGTTCTTGTTGCTTTTGTATTAATTTAAAATATTTTTGCAAAAAGCTTCCAATTTACTTGCGAACACCCACACCCACACACACACACATGTGCTGTGCTGAGGGAATTTCCTTTACTTTATGGGTCTTATATTTTGACATAATTATATCTCGAACACACTTGCATACATACATATATATATATATAGTAGTTTTAATTTTTATGATCTGGGCTCACATTGGCAATGTGCGAAAAAAAAAACAACAACAAAAAAACGAAACGAGAAAATACAAAAAATAAAACTGAAATCGGGGGAAATCTTCTTAAGCTGCAACAACAATTATAATAATTATTTAATTAAAAATTCTGTCGCTCGAGTTGCTGCTGGAGGATGCCACTGCTGTTGCAGCTTGATTTTTTCCCTTTTACGCGATTTTTGTTGAACAAAAATTGCATTTATGAGTGGAGTGCAGAATGGAGATCTCTGTACGTGGCAAGTACGTGAGGGGAAAAAAATTAATCTATTTGAAGTGTGCGCCATATCGGATGCGACGAAGAGCGAGTTAAGGTCAAAGGTTCAAAGGAAATGGATACAACAAAAAACAAAAAGGATGCTTCACCGAAAATATTAATTAATGTATTAATACGATTATAAAATAAAATAAAAATAATTATTTGCTATAAAATCTCTCGAATATCTGTTATGGACATTCGATCCTTTCTAAACTCTGAAAACACTCTATGGGAACCCTAACAACCGATCGACTCTCCCAAAGTAACCTCATTTTCTGGCCCATATCTCCCCTGCCCCCTACCCCCAACAATCGAATAACAATTGCCCAAAAAAAAAGAAGAAAAAAAAAGCGGTAGCTTGTCAGATTGATTACCGGATTGTTGTTGAGAAAGTATCTTTTCTTGCACAATCTGAGGGAGAGGGAATGGTAATGGGAAGCGAAGGTCGACTGCAGTGATTGACCATAATGAGTGGAGTTTTTAGGTAGATCACGCCTCGGCCCTCGGCCCTCGTCCCTCGGCCCTTTCTCCCCTGGGAAATTGCATTTGTATGAGCAAAGCATAAAGATTCGCATTAAACACACAAAACGGTTGCAATTGTATCTGTTCTTTGGGTATCTTTGTATCTCTGGGCGACTGCCTGCTAATCTCTTATAACATTTCCATTAATACGCTGTTGGTAGTCCTCTCTCTCTCTCTTTCTGTCCTCAAAATGATGAGAAATTAATGTGTGCACAGCCAGGGAACCCAGAACCAAGCCCTGAGCACAGCATGTGGCGACGAGCGTCACGGTTATGCCCCAGACCCAGACCCAGACCCGGACCCAGCGGGACAATTGTGCCCAGGTTATTGTTGGAAAATTTCACAGCACTCGGCATGGGTCCATGGCCAGGGCCAGGGCCAGGGCCATCCTATGCTGAGCATCCGCCTAAGGTAAGGTGTAACCAAAAACCCAAAGATGCACATAATTTTTGTCAAATGCAAACCGTCTTGATGGGCATCTTCGAGGAAGACCAAAACTGCGGCTGGGAGTCTTCACGCCCTCGGCTTGGGTTACATGTGTTACCTGCTCCGGGGCTTAATGGCCAACCGCAACGAAACGAGGTGATAAGTGAGTTGCGAGCCAAAAGTTTTCTTGGCTCTCTGTTGATCCTCAAAGAGAAAGCATTCTTGGTGGTGGCTCGCCCCCAACAACCCCACGCTGACCCCCAAAAGAGCAAGTTAATTGTGGAATAGATAACAACATCTGATAAATGGCGGCTCGAATCGAAATCGAAAACGAAATCTCAATCTCTCTCAGAAACAATTGTGAAATGCTTTAATTTCTGAAGTACCTTTAATGAGCATTTTCAACATGGTCATCATACAATCAGGGGCCTGGCTCCGCCGTCGCTGCCGCCGCGAAAGGGGGCCAACTGTCGAGTGGTTTGGGCCCAGATGTGGAGGCAGGCAGGCAGGCAGCAGACCGGCTTACAATAGTCTTCAATATTTGGACCATTCCGGCTTTCGGTTCGATAATTATTGCCCTCGGCCACAGAGCTTCGCTTCTGCTGCTGCTGCTGCTTCTGCTTCAGCTTCAGCTTCAGAATAAGCCAAAGCACACAATCTGTAAATGTATCTTGAATGTCGGGTATCTTTGTATCTCTGTGTTGTATCTCTTTGCATCGCTGTATCTCTCTGTGTGTGTGTGTGCTGAGGAGAATTAATGATTACATTCGCTTTTGGCTTGATCCAGTAACCCTTGGCGGGGCCCCAGCCCCTTCGGTAGCTCTTTCACTCGACTGGAGCTCGAGCTGAAGCTGGAGCTGCCCATGAAAGGAAATTGTAATGATCGAAATCAAAATGTTTTCGTTACTTTGCCTCCTAATGAAGCTTGAATAGTGCGAATGACTCTCCACAGTCGAGTCTCGGGTCTCGGGTCTCTGGTCTCTGGAGGAGTGTACACGCGCCTTTTAATCGAAATTTGATGATGGATTCTCTCCAGCAGCTTGGAAATCATTCAAAGTCTTCTACTTGCTCCACTCTTTTTTTTTTTTTGGCTTTTATTGTTGGCCATTTGGCGTCTGGGGCTCTGTGGCTCTGTGGCTCTGTGGCTCTTGCCGCTATTTGCCTTTGTTATTTATTTATTGTTATTAGAGTACATTGCTCGCCCCGCTGGAGGTTCTCAAACGATTCTTTCTTTCATTGGGGGTTTTTTTCTGTTTTTTTTTTGTAATTGTCTAAACGGGCAACGAGAGATGTGAAATTTGAGTTATTAGATAAATACACTCTGCATTCTCCGTATCGTTAAGGGTGCCCCGGTTGGATTGTGCCGTGAGTTGGCAACTTTCTGGTCTAGCAACTGACAGCTGCAGTGCAGGTGACACAGGCCCCACCCAGCCCATACGCGAAGGGGTAGCACGTACGTAAACACATACATACATGTATTCCCATATTTGTACGTGTGTGTGTTTTTGGCTGGCAACGCATTCCATGGAAAACAACTAAAAAAATACGACTCCAGGCAGCATTGCGACTAGTAGATACCCGGTGCCCGGAGAAAGATACAAACCATGAGACGGCGTAAGATAGATTTATCATCATATTTTTTTTACTGTTGATTTTTGACTCAAAAAGTAATAGAAAACAACAAATTGTATTATTTTTATTAAAAAAAAAAAAAAAAGATCGAATGTGTATTCGAAATATTATTAATAATATACCAAAATCAAACAATTATTTGTGATCCAAATATTCTTGCTCTTCTCTTGGCGCCTTTGGTATTACGGATCTATGTCCTTTAGCTCTGAAAGGCTCTTCCATTGGGGTTATACCAGGCCTCGACACACGAAAGATACAAACCAAAGGCCATAGAAGAGATCAATTATACTACGCCAAATATTCTGGCCCTTTTCCCTGTGCCTTTGCTCCTTTAGCTCCGAAAGCCCCTCCATCGGGCCCATAGAAGGCCATAGAAGAGATCGATTATACTACGCCAAATATTCTGGCTCTTCTCCCTGTGTCTTTGGTATTACGGATCTATGCCCTCTAGCTCCGAAAGGCCCTTCCAAGGGGGACATACCCCGCCTCGACACGCGGTACGCGGTATAATTATGCCTGTTCAGACCTCAATTTTCTCCCCAGGTGGTGCATGCGGCCTGTGCTGCCACGCTCTGCTTGAGCCCAGGTCTGCAAAAAGTTTTCCAAGCTTGTTACTATTGAATAATAGTGTATTAATTTTGCTTTTTTACCAGGCTTCTCCTCCCCCTTCTCCTCCTCCTCCTCGAACTTACTTTTAATTAAATTGAAAGTCGAAAATCGAGACGCGGCAAGAAAAGTTTCACCTATGTATCTGTATCTGTATCTGTAGCTGGGAAATTTCTACCCTTGAATAAAAGAAATGCTCTAGTTTTTTGTTTTTGTTTTCGAAATTATTTTTTGTTTTATATTTTGTTCTTTGTCGATATATTTGTTGTTGTTGTTTGTTGTTTTTCTTTACTAACTAATGCCTACTCGTAGATAGTTTTTTGTTTTTTTTTAACAATAATTTAAATAATTTAAAACTTACTTCACAAAAAAAAATATATATGTATATATGTATATTTTATGGTAAAAAAAAAACTTACAAATGACTCTCAGTGCTGGGTTTTTGTTTTTTTTTTTTGTTTGTTGTTTGTCTTTAGTTTATCTATGAATATCTTAAGTATCTTTAGGTTAATCTTAGCGGCTAGGAAAAAAATGTACGCTAGTAGTAGTGTGGCAAAGTGCTGATAGAAGAAGAGATCTTTCAGTGTTGGGAAAGTGCGGGCGAGCGAAACGTTTGGGTTATTTACAGGGCAAGATTTTCCTCCTATATCTATAGCCAGTGCTGGGACTTGGGCACTACTCGAGCGGGGGGCTGGGGCTGGGGCTGGGGCTGGGGCTGGGGGTTGGTTTTGGCATCACAGTGTTGGACAGCGGCCGAACTAAGCGTAGATGCTCAGCTGCCTGCGTCGATAGTCAACCGTGGATCAGTGGGTGAACTGCCGCAGGGTGTTGTTGTTGGCGGACTTCTGCTGGAAGGACCTGCGTCCCGTGGTGGCGCACAGCCCGTTGCGCAGCGGCAGGGCCGGCGGCATGGGCGGCGGTGTGGGGGTCTTGCTGCGCCCCATCTGCTCCAGCGGCATCGAGTAGTGGGCATTGCTGTAGATGTAGTTCGGATCGAGTATCTCGCTGTTCACCTCGTTGTCGTAGTGCTCGCCGGCGCCGGCGCCAGTGCCGGCCACACGATGCTTGAAGTGCTCGTGGGTGAGGCGCAGCTGTGGCTGCAACTGGGGCGCTGCCCCCAGAGGGGCGGCATGGACCATTGGCACATCGGCGTACGAGTAGCACGAGTCCCCCACGGCCGCGGTGGCCGACAGGAACTGCGGCTTTGTGTAGTGATTCAGCTTGGACTGGACTCCCGACTGGTGCTGGTGCTGGTGCTGTGCCTGCTGCTGCTGCTGCGGGTGCGGGTGCTGCTGGAGGTGATCGCGCGCCAGTGTGGCCGACTTCATGTGCAGCACAAAGGAGGCACTGTCGTCGATGGCTGCCTGGCTGGCCAGGGCCTTGTTGTTGTTCAGCTTCTTCTCGTTCATGAGGCTGCCGGTGGGCACCTGCAGCTGCTGGAACTTCTGCTGGGGATCTCCGCCGGCAGCGTTCAGATCGTTGATGGGCATGCCGGTGCACATGCCGTAGTGATGGCCGGGCGCGCTGGGGTGGTGGGGCGCCGTGTAGGTGTTGGGGAACGTCGAGTGGATGCCCAGGGAGCAGGGGTGGTGCTGGTGCCGGGCCATGTAGTCTTCGTCGCAGAAGGTCTTCTGGTACTCGCGCTCCTTGCGGCCCAAAGCCGAGCTGCCCCACAGGCCGCCCTTGAGGTACTCGCGGATCTTGTGGCGGCAGCGGTAGACGACCAGGGCCAGGGCCGTGAGGGTGGCCGCCGAGCCCACGAGCAGGGCTCCAATCAGCGCCTGCTTCCTGGGATCCGTGTGCGTGCAGCCCATCAGCGTGGGGTTCAGGTGCTTGAGGGACTCGCCGCGCAGGCGCTCGGGGAACTCGCACAGCAGCTCAGAGACCTCGTCCTGGCTGGCGTTCTTGGCCACCAGCAGGTTGCGCAGCCACATCACACGGCAGTCGCAGGAGATGGGGTTCTCGGAGAGGTCCAGCGTGGTCAGGTCCTTCCAGGGGAAGAGGCCCTCGGCGAGCGAGGTCAGGGCATTGGCCTTCATCACCACATGCCGCAGATGGGGCAGGCCGCTCAGGGCACCCTCCTGCACCTCCACCAGCATCTTGTTGGAGGACAGATTCAGGTACTCCAGGTTTCCGTTGGCCGCAAAGGCTCCGGTCATGACGCGCTTCAGCTTCAAGGCTCCGTTCACGTCCAGGCGCTTCAGCTGCTTGAGGCCCACGAAGGCGCCCTCGCTGATCACCTCGAAGTCGTTCTGGCCCAGGGAGAGCTGCTCCAGACGCACCAGCTGGCTGAGGCCCACGGAGGGAATGCGCGCGAGGCGATTGTCCGACAGATCGAGAATGCGCAGCTCCTCGAGGCCCTGGAAGCTGTCGTGCGAGACATTCCGCAGGCTGGCTCCCTTCAGCTCGAGTCGGGTGAGACCCTTCAGGTCCTGGAAAGCGGCCGGCTGGATGGTCAGCAGCGAGTTCATGCCCAGAAAGAGCTCCGCGAGTGTGGGCATCGCCTGGAAGATGACGGGATCGGGCACCGAGGTGAGGGCGTTGTCGTCCAGATAGAGGATCCTCAGCTGGCTGAGTCCATCGAAGGCCTTCGGGTCGAGGAAACCGATCCGATTCTCGCCCAGATTCAGCTCCACGATCTTCAGCAGCGGCGTGAAGGTGCCCTGGTGCAGCTCCGAGATCTGATTGCCGCGCAGATTGAGCACGGTCACCGCCGACAGGCCGATGAAGGTCTTGTTGCTGATCTGGCCGATCTTGTTGTGGTTGAGGTGCACCTCCTGCAGCTTCTTCTGGTAGGCAAACGTGCGCTGCGGGATCGTCATCAGGTGGTTCGAGGAGAGATCGAGGAACGTCAGCTCCGCGTAGAACTGGATGGACGAGTCGATCGTCTTGATCTTGTTGCTCTTGATCACCAGCCGCTGGATGGAGGGATTCAGCGCGATGGGCAGCACGTCCAGCTGCCCCTCGCCGCACTGCACCACCAGAGTGTTGTCGTCGCACTGGCAGCCCGGCGGGCAATTGGCCAAGGCCTCGCTCGGACTGAAGATGCTGGCCAGAATGCACCAGATGCTAATGATCGTGATCATCTGCATGTTGGCCTTTTTCTTTTTGTTTCTTTCGCTTTGCTTCGATTAGTCGTTTTCTTTTTCCTTCCTTCCTTCCTTTTCGTGTCTCGATTCGTTCAATCTCTTGGCGTCGATTTTTCAGTTTTCCATAGTAATCTGAGAATACAAAAGAAATTCCAAAAATTAGTTTTTGTTTGCATTTATTTTTTTTTAACTATTTTTTTGTTGTTTGTTTTTTTTAAGCACTTTTTTTTGGTTTCTTTTATGCAAATAAAATTCTTTGAGCAAGGGTTGCGCTTTTGTTTTAATATTTCTGCAGTTTTCTTCAATGTCTTATAAATTTTCCAGCTTTTTACATTAATTTTCCAAATTTATATATTTGTTTCCAAGAGTTTCTCTAAGAATTTTCAATGCTTTCCTAGGAATTCTAACCTTACGTTTTATAACCTATTTTTCTTGAATTAAATTCAAAAAATTTCAAATGGTTTTCCAACAATTTGATTTAATTTTTTGTATTCAAAAATTTATTCTCTTTTCCAAGAACATTTTAGTTTCAATTTGAGTTTAATTTAGAAAGAGTTTAATTCATTTTTTTTAGTCATAACTTTTTACATTAATTTTGCAAATTTATATATTTTTTCGATGCTTTCCTAAGGCTTTCTAACCTCACATTTTTTAATATATTTTTCATGAATTAATTTTAACAAATTTCAAATGTTTTTCCAAGAGTTTAATTTATTTTTCGTAGTAATAACTTTTCAAAGAATTTTCAAAGTTTTCCTAGGACTTCTAAGCTGTTCACAATTTTAATTTTTCAACCAATTTCAAATGTTTTTCTCAGAGTTTATTTTCTCTTTTTCTATTCCAAAATTTCCTTCTTTTCTTTTAGAATTCGAAGAACATTTTTGTTTGAATTTTTCCAAACTTTTCATATCACAAATTCTTACCTTTTTGTTCCTTTTTGGAATTTGTTCACTAAACAATTTCGCTGGCGTTTGTTTTTGTTTTTGTGTGGTGTGGTTTTCAGATTTGTGTGGTGTTTTTTTTTGTTGTTTGTGGAAATTTGTTCACTGTTTCACTTTGTTTTTTTTTTGTGTAGTTTTGTAACCAATTCGTATGTCACTTTTAGCCAATTTTTTGAACAGAAACCTATTCGATGTGGGTTTTGGCAAAAAAAAACAATTTTGAAATGCGAGAAATGTGCGCGCGATAATCCAGTGGTTCGCTTTGGCTGCACGCTTCAAGTTGTTGTTTGTACCGGATCTCGGGGTTTACGTGTTTTTTGGCATCTGGCTCGGACACAAGTCGGCTTTGGGACTGGCTGGAACCGCTGGAACTGGCAACACAACCGCTCACGACGAGGCAACGAACAACTTTGATTTTGGTTAGCCGTCGTCGCGCAAACGACACCTCGGATCGGCTCGGCTGGGCTCGGTTCGGCTCGGCGTCGACCGTGGCGGTGGTGGTGGTGGGTAGCAGCTGCAAGCGACGACGACGGGCGCTCGCCGACAGCCGAAGCAGGTAGCAGAGATGAGAGAGAGAGAGCGTATTTTCACTCAATGTTTTCCACTCATTTATCTGGCTATGCTAGCGCTGTACCGCTCTCTCACTCTATTTATCTTTCGCTCTGGCTGCGGCTCTGCCTCTGCCGCTGCCTCTGCCTCTGCCTCTGGCAATTGCAACACACTCGCCGGCCTGTGCGGCCGCTGCTGCTGCTCCCATTTTGACCGTTTTGGCCAACTGTTTCAGTGCCAATCGCAGTGCCCCAGCAAAGTCAGTGTCAAGTGCTGTGGCATAATTAAGAGATGCCATACAGAGGGTCCCTCGTTCAAGTGGTTGCCACAGACCAGACACGATGCTGAGACACACACTTGAAACTGATATTTGTGTATCTCTAAGATGCACTGAAACCGAAAACAACTACAAGAAAGTGTTAAGGATCATCCCGAACCGTACCACATGTAATTCTGAATAATATGCTGTTATTCGATACATTTCCTTCCCCCCCGCCCTAGACCCATAAAAAAAAACTATTACAAATGTGACAACAAGAAAATCAACTCTAAATGGCCATAACTTATGGGTGGAGAGGGGAAGGGGAGGCTGCAGAACATTTCCTGGGCATGCGGTCTCTCCGGGAGAGAATATTTTGCACATTTCTCGAGAGATGGATATCTTTTTGGACTTTGCATCTTTTTGGTCGACCAGTAAATCTGGTTAAATTTATTTATTACCCGAAATTTGAGGCAGCTTTGTGGATGGCCAAAATGCATTTTACAGACTTGATTTGTTGCCCAAACAAATAAATGGAAACTATTTATGACCGAATAACAAGATATTCTCGAAGGAAAATCTCAATTCAAACAAAAAAATAGTCCCAAACCAGACCAAAACCAGCAATTGTTGCACATGCAGCTAACGGAAGTTTTTTTTTTGTTTTTGGTTTTATGTGTGCCACAGACAGGTGCCACAAGCTCTTTTTTCTCTGTGTTCTGCCCCACTCTCACGTTACACATTGGAAAAACCTCAATCTCCCCCCCCACCACACGATTTGCGACAATGTGTGAGAATTTTCCAGCAATAAAAAAAGTTCAAAAAACTTCGACAGCTCTCAAAAATTTTGAGAGGAACTTAAAATAAAGGCGAGGCATGGAAAGGCGATGAGAGGGGGGGAGGAAAGGTTGTTTGGACTTCATTGCATATGAAAATTGTTTGGTCAAATGCTAAAAGCACTTAAACAATTAGAGAGCCCAAAAGGGGGATCGGGAGAGGGGTGGGGGGGGGGGGCTCCATGTGTAATTAGGTAAAACAGGGCCGGGTGCAGGGTCTCGGCTCCGACTACCGTTGTCCCAAAAGCACCAAAGCATGAATGCAAATAACCCGGCTAGAGTTTTTCGTTAACAAAATAAAATATTTGTACAAGGAAGTTGGAAATACCCTGGAAACGGGCAGGACTGATGAAGGCAGGGGTCCCCCCGGTCCACCCAAAATGAGGAACAAGAGGCATGGCATACAGAAACATAGGGAGATTCCCTACAGGATATCTATATATTGAAATTTCCGATCGGAGGCATTCTCTATGGTTTCTTTGGGTCCTTCAGGCCTTCCTCGGGGCCTTCAGGCCTTCCTCGGGGTCTTCAGGCCTTCCTCGGGGCCTTCAGGCCTTCCTCGGGGTCTTCAGGCCTTCCTCGGGGTCTTCAGGCCTTCCTCGGGGTCTTCAGGCCTTCCTCGGGGTCTTCAGGCCTTCCTCGGGGTCTTCAGGTCTTCCTCGGGTCCTTCAGGCCTTCCTCGGGGTCTTCAGGCCTTCATCGGGGTCTTCAGGCCTTCATCGGGGCCTTCAGGTCTTCCTCGACCTCAGGCCTTCCTCGGTAGAGCCTTCAAAGTCCTCCATATCTGTAGAGCAGCCCTGTCTCAAGCTTCCGAATGTGTATGCCCCTCTCTCAGGGCTGTAGGGTACCACCTGGAGAGGCAGGGCAAGGCAAACGAAACGCACTTTGGCCAAACAAAATATCAGAGGAAAGGCGGGGAGAGGGGGCGGGGGAGGAGAGAGCAGTGACTTATGGGAACAGCCAGGCCAGGCCAGGCCAGAGCTGGGCCAACCATCCATCCATCCATATAGCATTCAATCTGTGCGCTTCTTGGCCGCCTCTTGGCCGTTTTCTGTGCTGTTGGTTTATTGGCCCTGGCGTTGTCTTAACAAGAAACTTGTTAGTTGCAACGGGTTAAAGATTTCGAGTCTTGTAAGTATTTTGTTGTTTGCCCGTCGCGACGCGTCGGCTACTCGTTTCATGTGTTGTTAAATCTGTGCCCCGTTTTGTACCTCTTCTGCGTTCTGCGTTCTGCGTTTCTCCGTTCTTCTGTTTCTACCAGCTGGCCCTTTTCAATTGATGTTTGTCCGCCTCATAAGCGACAGGCACAGCCCATTTGTCAGCATTTAACGATATCCAGGGAGCCAATGCCCAAAGCCATCATCGGGCAGTTCCGGTGCGAAATGCAACTTCCGCAACAGCCACGACATAGAGCCTACGATCATAGCAATAAAATATCAATTGACTTTGGCAATTAATCATATTCCGAAATGGGCAAGGAATACTTTGAACCAGAAACAGAACCAGAACCGGAAAGACTCTCATTGTGCAAGAAAGGTCCATTGTTCAGGATTTCTTTATTCATCTCGGTTCACACTTTTTTCCTCTGCTTCTTCTTCTTCTTCTGCTCTGCAGGGCTGCTACTCCGTTTTTAGAGAAATCACAATAAATAATGAATCAAGAAATGAGCGTTAAATGCAATGAGAACGATGATGACGACGACGACGACGACGACGACTGTGGCTGGGAAGAAGAATAGCAGCAGCGGAAGTGAGGCGCACAATGGACCAGAAGACTAAAGACCCAAAGAGGGTGTAGAAGGAGAGGGGTGCGGGGGGGAGGGGGCACAATGGCCACCGTTCTCTGGCCCTTTCCCTTTCCCTTCCCCTTCGAAAGGTTAACTTTAAATCGAATGGCAATGGCACAGTAAGTAAATACCTCAACACATCTCTGGCCCACTGCTTCCCCCCCACTCCCCCCCTCTCTCTGGGTCTGGGCTTTGTGCTGACTTGTGATTTCTTTGTGTATCTGTGTGAGGGGCTTATTGTGTGCGTGTTGTGGCCGCTAATGCATTTGCCGTATGGGAACGCCTCGAGACCCAGTAAATATCTTCGAAAGTGCACATGCCCTGGGAATAAACCAACCTCATGGATGAAAGATTGTGTTTCTAAGATTGGGTGGTGGCATACAGCTCCTCCTTAAATATCTGTTAAATACCTGGAGAACCCCTCCACCCCGCCTGCTGCTGCTGTCCCACCGGAAAATGCAAATCAATAGCTCCTCCTTCCCCCCCCCCCCCTTTTTGCCTGACGTTTTGTTTCCTTTCAGATCCTGTCACATAAAGATGTGGCAAGGAATGCCCGCATCCGTTGCTCATTTCATTTCGCTCGCATAATTTATGCAGAATTATCAATCGAGATTTGTTTGGACAGGAACCGAAAGAGAGAGGGGGAGGGAGCGGGAGCGGGAAAGCGTGTGCCACAACAGGAAAAGCCACAAATTGTTTATGCAACATTGCTGCATGCTGCAGGCCAAAAATAGCCAACAGAAAAATAGGAAGAAAAAAAACTCCCTGACGTCTTCTGGCAAATCTATGAGATACGCATATCGCATTTGACTTATCTTGAAGCCGCAAACAGCCACTATCCAGAGTCCAGGAGGCAGTGGCTGTGGCTGTGCCTGTGCCACATGCGTGATAAATGCCACTGATAAATGCGTGTGTCTCCAGCGCGGAGACACATGTTTGCATGCCAGCCGCGAGAGAGAGAGAGAGAGAGAGAGGAGGCACTGCGAGAAAAGCAGACCACAGACGGCCCAAAGCACGGCCCCAAAGACCGGCCACAGTTCGGTGTGTGTTTTGTCAGTGCATCGATCACTAAGCCTGGAACTGGACACTGGACACATGTTACTGGCTACCAGAGGCCACAGCCCAGAGACCACAGCCCAGAGCCCAAGGAGGAGGCCAGCCATGGCGTGATCGCCAGACAGAGAGAGAGAGCCATCCGAGTGCAGGCCGAGCTTTGTGCGTGGCCGTTGTGTCTGTTGGGCAAATCTATCTCCAAGATTGATTATAATCGGTAGTCCGTATCGCTGTCCAGACTGCCGGCTATTTATGGCCCACGAAAATTATAATTTATGAACTCTGTCTGTGTGTTTGTGTGTGTGTGTGTGAGGCATCATCAACCATTATTTTGACAGCATGTTAACGTCATTTATTAATTGAAAGCAAGACCTCTCTCTCTGGCGCCTAAAATCGACCCCAGGCCGTGCCCCCAGCAAAGTTTTCCCAATCGGTTTTTGGAAAATCTGTGTCTCTGAGTCACATTCGATATGGAAATAGTTTAAAACTTGTGGTTTGAGCAGCCTTCTTTGGTCTCAATTTAAAGCTCAACTTGGAATGGCACAGAACCCTTTCTGCGTGGCCAAAACCGGACTCTGTCTCGGCGGCAGCGATGCGTGTGTAAACACACAGTGCCCCCGGCCTCAGATACAGATACTGCGAGGCAGGGACAGAGGCAGAGGCAGAGGCGGAGGAAGAGGCAGGGGCAAAGGCAGAGGCAGAGGAAGAGGCAGTGGCAGGGGCAGTGGCAGAGGCAGGGGCAGAGGCAGAGGAAGAGTCAGAGGAAGAGTCAGTGGCAGTGGCAGAGCCACAGACAAAGTAGAGGCACTGTCCGAGGACCCAGGCAGGTGTGTTTCTCACGCAGGCAACGTTCCGAGGCCCAAGTGCTGGTCTTTCGGTTTCGGTTTCAAAGTGTGGCACATCTTGACCAGCGCGCCACACATACGGATGAAGGAATCGTGAGTCCAAAGCTGAGTCCAGCCCCATCTAGTGATTCGGAAATGCGTAGCGAGAGAGAAGGAGAGGCGGTGGAGAGGGGGTGGAGAGGGAGATGGAAAATAATTACGGGTGCTAGCGCTAAAAAATTTGCACGTGGTATTAATTTGGGGGCCGGGACTGGAGCCCTGCTCTGTGCTTTAAATCGTTGCAGAAATTGCCAGCAACTTGCAATTATTTCGCTCTCTAGTTGCAACTTTGTCTGCGGTCTGGGGGGGGTGGGTGGTGTGGCAGGGGGGTGTCTTATCATTTAATACGCATCTGAAAAGCGTTTTCCTTGGCCTTTTTCGCACACAATTTCGCTTCTTTAATTGTGGCCTCTGGGCCAGCGTCTAAACAGGATACAAACGGTGCTCCCTGGCCGGCCTTTTGAGTGACTGTGATTATGGCCTGGCGGCTCTGTATCTGTATCTGTATCTGAAACGTATCTTTAAGCTAATATTTCTTTTAGCGAGGGCTGGCCGAGTGGGAAATTCCATTAAAATTCCGCCTGGCGGCCTTAATTAAATAATAATAAACAACTCTTTTTCAAAAACAAATTTGTTCAATCACAAGAGAATTCCGGGGAAAACAAAAAAAATGTCCCCACAAATAAATTACAACTTATTTTGATCAATGACAAAGCACATGGAGAACAAAAAGACAAGAATGGAATGGAGGAGAGGAGAGAAGAGGAGTCACAGAATCACAGAATCAAAAGGTGCCAGGCCATTGGGTTTCCTTGGAAAACCCGAAAACCCGAAGAACCCAAACCAGAAAGTATCTCGGGAGAGCATTTATCTTTCATTAGAAAATTAAAATCTCTGTGTGTGTGCAACGCACAATCAATGACCACAAATCTTTAGTTTTTGTTTCGAAAAAGAAACCAAAACCGAGTGCCATAAAAATCTATTTTACGAGGTCCTGCCATCCTGGCTGTAGGTCTGCTTTTTTTTTTGTTTTTTTTTTTATCATCACAACTTAATCGTCAACATTAAGTCCTAAGATTCGGCGATTATCTTGTTGAAAATTTCGTTAATTGCCGCGCACTTTCAGTACTTAGTGTATGTATCTTGTATCTGGCTTTCGTTCCCTAATGTCTGTTGTAAATTACTTTTAAATGCTTTTTCGAGTGTAATAAAGTTGTTCGCCGGAGCTCTGGCGTTTTTTTTGGGGTTCTTAAAGCCAAGATCATGATGGTATGGCCTGCCAATGGGTTCGTGGAAGCTGGGACAAACCCAGCCAAATGACAGCTCAATAACATGGTAAATCATAGGGCCCTCGAATCAGGGCTTGCACAGGGCTTATATATGCAGGAGACATGTGTGCATTTGTATCTAAATAAACTAGCAGCTACCTCGGAAGTGCTGACAGCCGCAAGCCCCAACGAGGGGTGGACACTAAATTATGACTACCTTAAGCAGGCGCTGACAATTCAATGCAAGGAAGAATTCAAACTGAAGATAATCCCAGCTACAGCAAAAAATAGATGATGTCATAATAAATTGTAATTTATGAGAAAGAGCACATCGAAATCCCTGGCTGACAGTCGAAGACTCGAGGACTCTGTTGCCCCCGCGATGAACGATCTGTCATGTGTATCGGTGTATTCGGTGTATTCGGTGTATCTGTGTATCGGTGTGTTCGGTCTCCAGGCCTGTTCCATGCTTGAATGCCTGGGAATAGACAGGCGGACAGTAGAATGGCTACAACGGATAGATCCCATCGAATGGCTAGTCGTCTAACGAGCTGACAAATAGATCGACTGCAGTCAGTGTTCAGGGTTGTGTTCTTGATGTATCGACGGTTTGTTGCCGTCTGACAAACGCATTTCTTATATGCAAATGTTCTGTCGGGGGGGGGAAAGTAACTCAATTACGGGTGGGTGTCCCCCTTTCCCCCTTTCGAGGGTCTAATGTCGTCTCTCCCTCTCGCTCTCTTTCTCAAACAGGAAATTGAACAATTTCATGGTTCTACAGGCGTTTCAATGAACAATCAATTTTAAGTGAGTTTAATTAAAAATTACATTTTAATTCCAACAAAAAACGACAAAAAAACAGAAAGAAAATTATGAAAATTTCTTCCACCCCCGCCCCGGAGCCATCTCTCATTGAAGCAGAACAAACATTCCATGACAATGGTAGAAAGTATCTGTCAGATACTCAACGGCGCATGCTGCAGCTCATTAACGCCTGGGCCTCGGCGGCGATGCGCGACGAGCAGAACTCCGCCGGAAATCAATTTGGAAGCAAGCCAACCCCAAAGACACCCCCAACTAGCGTTTCCCCCAGTCCCCCCGTCCCCCGTCGCCCCTATACCACTGTGGCGCTCGCTATGCCTCTCTCTCGCCCTGTAGCCATCCTCTATGCCTATCGAGGCCTCCTCTACCCACCTCTATCCCTCTCTATTCCTCTCTAGCCCTCTTCTATCACTCTCTAGCCCTCTCTAGACTTCCTCTACCCCCCTCTATCACTCTCTATACCTTTCTATCCCCCTCTATCCCTCTCTAGCTCTCTTCTATCCCTCTCTAGCACTCCTCTATCCCCGTCTAGCCCTCCTCTACCCACCTCTATTCCTCTCTAGCCCTCTTCTAGCCCTCTCTAGCCCTCCTCTACCCACCTCTATCACTCTCCAGACCCCTCTAGCCCTCCTCTACCCCCCTCTAGCCCTCTCTAGCGCTCCTCTACCCCCTTCTATCACTCTCCAGACCTCTCTAGCCCTCCTTTAACCCCCTCTATCCCTCTCTAGCCCTCTCTATCCCTCTCTAGGCCCTCACTATCCCCCTCTATCCCTCTCTAGCCCTCTCTATCCCTCTCTAGGCCCCCACCATCCCTCTCTATCCCTCTCTAGCCCTCTCTATTCCTCTCTACCCACCTCTGGGCCCCTCTATTCGTCTCTAGCCCTCCCCTACCCACTTCTATCCCCTCTCCATCCCCCCTCTATAAATAGAAAGTACTTGAACTGCTGCTGTAGTATTTTTAGATCCCTGATATTCCGCGGGAGAGGCAACGGGGTGACGCCTGCGCACAATTATTTATGGCCTCCAAAAGTGGGTATTAAAGTGGCATTTGAAATTGTTTTGGCAATGCAATCGAATCAAATGAATAGTCCAGCAAATAACAAAAAGGATCGGAAAATAAATGAAGATGTGACGGCGGGGAGAGACAAGGACCCACCGCCGTGCTGGGAAGGGCCTAGGAAAATCCACTCGAGGTTCGAGGCTCGGAGGCCGTCCTCCTTTGACCACAGTATTTTCAGTATTTTCTCTCTCTCTTATTGTTTGCTTACGAGAACAAAAGCTAAAATTGAAAATTGTTAAAATACACCCCAAAACACACACAGATACGGATCGAGTGAGCCACTTTCTTCGTGGCCTGGTTTTTTCTTTTCTTTTCTTTCTTTCTTTTTTTTGCCTGGTTTACTTTCCTTTTTCTTGGTCAAACAATGTGGCAGGACAGACTGGACGCCAATAAATAAGCGCAGGAGGTTTGCCGGACAATGGCCCCCTCCCCCCTCTCCCCCCTTCCCCTCCCACAGCCGCTTGGATTCCATTCCATTTGTTTGGCTGCTTGAAAATGGTTTTAATTGTTGTTCGTCCCCCCACTGTATGGGTTTTTTTGGTGGCTCCTTTTTGTTGGCCAAATATAATAAGATAGCAGTGCGTCATTTTGTGTGTATTTGCTGCTGTTTGCGTTTGTTCTGGTTTTCGGATTCTCGGCTAAGAGTAAATTAAGTGGCAATGTTAATGGCAGTTATGGCCCGGCTGGCATCTGGCTTTGGGATCTGCCAGCAGCAACAAAAGCCCGGCCATTTGGGTGTCTTAATGTTGCAGTAATAATGGCCAAAAGTGTGTGTGTGTCGCCCGAGATTTATAGCTCCTCAGATCTGCTTTCTTTTCGTGTCCTGCCAAGGTGGAGAGGCCCCTGAATTATTGTTGAAACTATGGCCAATGAGTAGAAGATATTCGAGAGCACTACCCGGCCTAAGGGATCCCCCCCCTAAGGGGCTAAAACCATTTAATAAGTTTAAGATTTAAGTAAGCAATCATAAACATTAACTGCATGTCTTTAAGACACTACAAAACAGGCCATAAAAGGGCAGGCAGAGGGCGACGCGACGCCAGACGAATTCGATTAAAGTTAAGCCATAACAAGCCAGAGCCGACGAGCCAGAGCCGACGAGCCAGAGCCGGGTTCCCAAGCTTAGCCAGCCACAAATAATATAACAATTTAAATAACAAGCCCTGGCCATGGACTCCTCTGGGGAGGACAGGACCAAGGGAGAAGGAGGGAGGGGGGGAGAGCAGCCAGGCAAACACCAAACGCGTTAGTTAGATAGATTGATCTACATGTACACGACAACAGAGCCAGAGCCAGAGAAGGAGTCGAAGTCGGAGACGGAGATGGAGTCAAAGTCGGAGTCGGAGACGGAGTCTGAGAGACAGACTGCCATTTCCACTAGCTGGACTCTGCCTCTGGTTGACTCCTTGTTGCCTCTGTAGACTTTGTTGCATGGATGTTTGCTCGGGCTCTGTCTCTGTCTCTGTCTCAGCCTCTGTTGTCCTAGGTCTCGGCTCTGTTCGGTCCTGGCCTGGCCAAGAGCATGTCAAAACAAAATAACATCTTTAGCGCGCAAACATGACAAAACATCAGAATTCCAGCAGATTAACGTCAATTTTAATTGCATTCACTTAGACCAGGCTCAAGACCATGTCTATGAGAAGCAAAGCCAACATAGGACCGGCCACCAGCCGACGCTGGCATCTGGTGGAAATATGCATACAAAAGCAAAAAGAAAATCAAACAAGAAGAAAGGAGTCAGAGAGGATACCCCTGTAGCCACAGCAACAAAAAGGGTTTTAGCAAAGGCCAAGAGCTTAACCAGAGACCAGAGGCCCAGCCAGCCGGCCAGCCGGCCAGCCAGCCAGCCAGCCAAGGCAAACAAAGTTCCACAAGGTTGTGATTAACATGCGATAAAAAATGACCGGCCTGAGCGAAGGCTCTCCTCCTGGTCGCCCTGGACCTCTGTTGGCATTGGCAGGGAAGTCCAGCGGCAGCGGCAGCTCTCGAGTACACGGGGCCACTCTTGGAGTACAAAAGTTAAGTGTCTGCCTGTCACATGCGATTTGCACCTGCCGGATGAGCCATGGAGGAGGACGCCCGGCTTTGCGTGGATTATTTATCATCTGCGGCGCATCGGACGCGGACGCAGACGCAGACGTGGACCCAGACCTCTGTTGCAACGAGATGCACGTTGCAAGATTCACTCTTCTTTGGGGTTTTATTTTTTTCTGGTTTTTTTTTTGTTGCTTCGTTGCGGAGAGCAAAGGCTATAATCAAGCCCTGGCAAACATTTGCCCAGATACAATTTTTTCGGTCTGCCGGTCGTTCATAAATTTTAATATTTTAATTTGACTTAAGACGATGAACACATAAAGCCAAGACACTAAAACCCCTGCATTTGTGGGATCGTTCGGTGTCCAAACAGGGCACTGAACAGGGCACAGGGCAAAGGCAAATGCAATTTCTTGTAAACTGTGTTCCAGTTTCAGCTTTGTCGTCGTGTTTTGAATTACCACAAAACGGTTTACATTTCCTGTGAATTTTGTGCTTTGATTTTAGGAAAATTAACAACAGCTCAAACAAGCAGCGACCGAACCAAGCAGCCCAGGAACCAGGCCAACATCCGAACAGCTCATCCAGCCAGGCGAGTCAACAACATGGCCCAAAACGAATCGGCGTCATCATCACTAGAATACAGCAGTGCACTGCAGTGGTAGCAGCAGCAGCAGCAACAGCAGCAGCAGTGAGAACAAGGTAAGTGCCGGCTTTGGCCCGCAGAAGAAGCACACTGGAAATACCCTAATACCCCGGCTTGGACTAGGCTTAGGATTACGTATCTCTCCTTTGGAAAACCAGCGGAATTCCAGGGATTTTATAAATAAATAAATTTAAAAAAAGAACAAATAAAAATAAAAATAAACAAAAATAAATAAAAATAATAATAAATAATAATACACTCAATATTATAAAGCACTCGCGGAAAATATCAGCCATACGTCGGCTATATCCAGGGATCCTGAGGATTATAGATTGTAATAAAACAAATTAAAAAGTAAAATAAATAAAAAATTAACTTAAATAAAAAATTGATCAAAACTAATTATACTAAAATCGGACATAGCTCTTATTTAATACCAATACAAATTTAATATCAAATAAATAAATAACTTTTAAAAAAATTCGTTAAAAAAAGTTATTTGACATCAATTTAAAATTTTTTATTAGGATATATTTTTGATATTAAAACGGGACATAGAACTTATTTTAATCTGTATAAGCATATAATTTTTATATAATAACAATACAAATTACAAATCATATAAAAATTAAATTTAAATTAAAAATAAAAATTAATTTTCCATAGATTAGGTATCTTTAAAAAAAATTATTTTAAATAAAATTTAATTTTAAATTTGTATTACGAAATATTTTTCATATTAAAATTGAATATAGCTCTTATTTTAAATCTTTATAAGTATATAGTTTGTATAATTAGTTTATCACATATAACTTTTGGTTAAAAAATTTTTTTTAATAAATTGTTATTTTCAATTTTAATTAGGAAATATTTTTGGTATTAAAATCGGAAAAATGTCTTATTTTTAATCCGCCATAGATCATTCTTTTCGTTAAAAAAATTATTTGAAACAAATTTTAGTTTTAAATTTTGATTAGGAAATATTTTTGATAAACTAATTACTTAATGAATTAATTATTTAATAGGTTTATTTAAATTTTCGAGGAGACCTATTGAAAAAATAAAAATAATTAAAATCTAAGAATAAGTTTTCCGCAGATACCTCCTCATTAGAAAAAATTATTCGAAATAAATTTCAATTTTAAATTTTGACTAGGAAATATTTTTGGTATTAAAATCGGACATATGTACATATGTAGCTCTTATTTGTAATCTATATAAGTATATAATTTGTATATAATATCAATACAAATTTCAAATCAAATAAAAAAAAAAAAAATTAAGTAAAAAAAACGTATTTTTCCGTATATTAATTAATTAATTTAATTTTAATAATTTTCTTAAAAAAATGATTTAAAATAAATTTTAATTTTGATTAGCAAATTTTTTGTATAAGCTAAATATTTAATTAATTAATTTTTTAATTGGTTTATTTAAATGTTTATCCTGTACGAGGATACCTCTTGAAGAAAAAGTGTAGTATTTTTTTTTAACACCTTTGTCTGTTCCACTCCGATATTTGGCCATATCCCATCGATGATCTTTATATAGTAGCTCCTCTGATGCGATTATCTGCAAAAGAGACACCGTCTAATGGTCGAATGGCCACCTAATGGTCATTGCCTTCGCCATGGCTCTGCGGTGTGTTGCGCCAGGGAAAGGGCATTGACAAACAGCGTGCAGTCATTCGGATTGCAGCATAGCATGTTGTTTGCTTCGCTGGTTTCATTTGCCCCATCCCAGCCCGACCCATGCCGACCCATCCCCAGCCCCAGCCCCAGCCCCATTCCCATCCCCCCCACTCGTAACCCTGGCCAATGCCCGGCTAAACCTCTGGCTATGATGCGACCAACTGCCATGGCACGCTGACTTGGCTTTGGCTACGCTTGTTTGGTTTGGTTTGGTTTGGTTTGTTTCAGCTCCGGCTCCAACTAGAGAGCTCCGGTTCTGGCCGAAAGGCTTCGATTCGGCTTTGGACGCTTCTGCTAAACAGGTTAAAATGTCGTTCAAAATGTCAAGTCAACACTTTGATGTTGTCCGTGTCGCTGTCCCTGTCCGTGTCCTTGTCCCAGTCCCTGTCCGTGCCCCTGTCCGTGCCCCTGTCCGTGTCCGTTGTGGCTGGCTGGCTGGTGCTTCAGTTACGGCTGCTGTAGCTGTAGCTGGAGCTTTGTTTGCGTGTGATCTGCGCTTTATTTATGCAACATTCAGCACACGACGAAACATGCAACCAGAGCCGAAAATGTTAAGTGCTCCACCGATAGAAACGATAGAACGAAATAGAACGGACTCTGGTTTCGGGGGGGGGGCATGGGGGACGGCATGGGGCATACACCGTCTGCATCGTGCCTTCGTTGGCAATCTTGTTGTCGTCCATCGAACGCTGTTCTAAGGCAGGAAGACGATTTTCGGTTAATGAAACGGTAGCGGTTAATGTGGGAATGGGGTCGCCGTAGAGCCCACAGACACACAAGTCACACGAAGAGGCTGGAGAAATGATATCGTCTGGTAGCCTGCGATTTCCTGGTCGGGCTGTGTAAATTCCAAAATTACTTGTACAAATATGAGCTATATGCAAACGGAACGGCTCACCAACGAATATGAGGTATTCAATGCCAACATCGAGTCGATAATCAACAAACTTGTCAACTGCGACAATCCCCACAACGGCCTCAATTTGTCTGAGAATCAGCTGCGATTTGTCTGCTATTTCGCGCGTAGGGCCCTTCTGGACGAAAAGAGCTTGCTAAGGATCGCACCGCCGCTGAAGATCTGCGGCGATATCCATGGACAGTTTTCCGATCTCCTGAGGATCTTCCATTTGGGCGGACCAATACCAAAGCAGAAGTGAGTCCTTCCTCCCTGCCGAACGGGGCTAATCACTCCCGATCCCGATCGCCTAGGTACCTCTTTCTGGGGGACTATGTGGACCGCGGGAAGCTGTCCGTGGAGACCCTTACGCTGCTGCTCGCCTACAAGGTGCGCTATCCGAACCAGATATTCCTGCTGCGCGGCAATCACGAGTCCGCCAAGGTGAACCGCGTCTACGGCTTCTTCGACGAGTGCAAGCGGCGCTACTCCGTCAACCTGTTCCGGAGCTTCGTGGCCGCCTACGACTGTATGCCGCTGGCGGCCGTTGTCGGCCAGAGGATCTTCTGCGCTCACGGCGGCATCAGTCCGCGGATGCACTGCCTGAACGACATCGAGGACGTGGAGCGTCCGCTGGAGGTGCCCGACGTCGGACTCGTCTGCGACCTGCTGTGGTCCGATCCGGACGATCGGAATCCCGGCTGGGGCGAGAACGAGCGCGGCGTGAGCTACACCTTCGGGCACAACGTTGTGAATCTGTTCTGCAAGCGGATGAAAATCGATCTGATCGTCCGGGCCCATCAGGTCGTCGCCGATGGCTACGATTTCTTCTCCCGCCAGCTGATCACCATCTTCTCGGCGCCCAACTACGCGGGAATGTTCGACAATGCGGGGGCCATCATGAACGTGGACGCCAATCTGATAATTACCTTCACCATCATCAAGCCCACCTACACGGTAACCAGAGGCGGCCCTGGGGCCTCAATGGAGGCTACGGGACGAAATCGTAACTTCTAGAAATCAATAAACCACCGTCACCATAAAGAGTACGCCCCCATTTGGGCGCCTGCTGGCCCCCAACGCTCCTGGCCCTGTTGCCAAAAGGCTGCTGCCGGCTGAAGCCAAAGTTGTTGCATTTCTGAGAATATTTTACGCTTGTTGAGGCTGACGACACAACATACAATAGAAGCCACCGCCAACGAAGACGACGACGACGACGACCGAGTCTCTGGGTATCTGTGTATCTGGGTATCTGTGTATCTGTGCATCTGTGTATCTGTGTGAGACTACTACTAGGGTTTCGAGTTTTGTTTTCTTTGCACTCGAGTTGTATCACATCAATGGCCATTGTGTACGTCAACTTTGATGTTTCGGCTAAAGTTTTGAAGTGTGAGGTTTTAGACGTTCTTATTGCACTTTCCTGGAGCTCCAGCTGGAGCTGTAGCTGAAGTCCGACTCCGAGCAGCGTCCAACTACTGCCTTACCTTGACAGGTGAAGAATGCGAAAGAAAGAAACACACATTTCAAGTGCCACAGTTGCCGGGCCACTTGAAAATCAACTCAAGCCTTTTAGGTGGAAAAATCGACATGGCCAGGAGTCAGATCTGGTCTTTGGACGACCCCTGCCCTGGACTGACTGCCTACGTTTCCAGTATTATATATATATATGTATATGTATTTTTGTTTGCTCTCACATTTCCGTTGAATTTTCTGTTCTAATTGAGTAAGAAGTGTGCGGTGAGGCAGCAGTTTTTCCCTTTTCGGCCAACAACTGTTGCGGCCGATTTGCCTGACGGCTTTAATTGGATTTTCATACCTGTTCCAGCAGTCTTCGATGTTTGATTGGTGTTTGTATAATGAACTTGCAATATTCTGGTTATCTGGATTTGAGATTGGAACCGGGACTGGGACTGGGAGCAGCTGTTGTTGGGAGATGACTTAAATGTAACGCGTGAAATTTAACACACATCATCGATGAGGCTTTGCCCCTTTAAGAAAATACAAGGTCTGTCCCTCTCTGCTCTCTCCCTCTCTGCCTCTTGTTGTTGTTTATTTAATTTATGTTATTATTACCTGATTAAGTATGAAATGGTGATGGTAATGGTGATGGTGATGGCTGGTTCTCGTTGTGTTATTTAATTCAAAAATTGATTAGGACCAGCCAAAGATAACAACTGATTGAACCCCCTGCCCCGACGATCCTCCCCTGACAAATGTAATTACTGGAAAAACTCTGTTTTCGGCCAGAGGCGGAGACCCTCCTAGGGCCAGCCCCTCAAAGCTTTTACACAGGAAAGCGTTTGGCTTCTAATTAACACAATGGACAGAGGCAGATAGGACAAGAAAAAGAAGTTCTAAGGCCACCATTTCCCCCTCCATCTAATTGCAATAAAAAATGGTTAAACAAAGTAATAAAGAGCCCCGGGGGTACCCGCCCAGCGAGTGTTGCCATTTTTACGAGTCTAATAAACAGAAAACAGAAAATTCATCATATCTAGAGCAGAGCACCGCTCACCTAATGAGCAACTTGGGGTGCGGAAAGTGCAACACATTTTAATGGTGTTTGAGGCCGGGCTCGGAGGCTCGGAGGCTCGTAAAATGTGCCAAGTGGCCAGGCGGCGACTGTCGGCCAAAAGGAAACGGCGGAGCGCTGCATACATCGAGGGAAAATTAAATGGCTGCAATAATTAAAACACCTGTTTTAATTAGATAGAAATGCATGTGTACCTAGGCTCTGTCTTGGCTCTCGTTCTGTGAGAATCGGAGAATCGGAGAACGGAGAACGGAGTGGAGCTGGTATGGGAGGGAGTCAGAGGTGAGAACATACACTGCGACCCTGACCAACAACTTGTTGAAAGTTCTCTTTCCAGTCCGAAATTAATGACTCCCGTTGTCTAGGGCGGCTACTTCAAAGTTGGAGAAGAACAACTTCATCATCAGCGGCGACCAAAAACAGCTGGAGGTCTGATGTACCGCTATCTGTGGCTCTTCAGAGAATCTTTCTGCCAGCTATTGTTGTAACCTTTGACTGCAAGCCACAATCCATGCATAGAGGCACAGAGGAACAGAGGAACAGAGGGACAGAGGCATAGGGGCGCACACCCCTAAGCCGCATAATCCTTTCTCGCTGCTTTTTCGCTTGAATGATCAGTTTTGAGCGTAACAATGGTTGTCACTCAGTGTCCCTATCGGAGATGGTGTGTCTGCGAAAGCCAGGATTATGATTTTGATGTCTTATTCGGGATTGGAGATAAAGTATTTATATACTTGCCTTCATTGGATTTTGGTCCTGGATCATTCATGGAGAGCCAAATACTCAAACATTGCTGGAAAAAAACCCTGAAATTCTATGTCCAAAACACTAATCAGCACTTTCAGATGAGCGGAATATTCAATATTTAGCTCCTACTCGCATGCGAGGCAAAGAAACGAGGCGGATGGAAGTGCTCGATGTACTGGAAGACCATGAGTGTTGGTGGTTTGATTGTGCGACTTGCTCACACGCACATTAATGTATAACATTTATTTTTAAAGGGTTTTACATATAGATTAAAGTTGGGGCTAACCATTTCTTCAAGTGTATTATGAAAAGACTTCTCTCTGGCAGCTTCCACTGCCTTCACATCGATTGTCCCGCTTCTAATGCCCACCGGTCTCTGCTTTGTGGCTGTCCTTCCCTCAGTGTTCCCTCAGCCTTTTCCCGCGAAACCTCAATCCCTTGGGAGTAAAGGAGTGACGGCTCTGCTTACCTTTTAGGGTAAGCCACAAATATGCCAAAACATGATCATCAATGGCCATGATGGATATGAAAAATCGACAGCACACACCCCTCAAAGTCTGTAATCCTTTGGGCTTGACTTGGGCGCTGCCTTCGGTGTGCGCTCCGTCTCCGGCTCCGGCTCCGGCTCCAGCCCTGTCTAACAATGAGGACTAGGACTGCATTCCTTCCACTTCTACTTCAAATGAAGTGCATTCATCCGGTAGCAATCCTTTTCTTTTCTCTACTATTTCCTTGTGCATCATTTCACTTGAATTTGCGTTGACATCCTGCCTGCCTGCCAGACGGACCCAGTCTCGTCTCGTCCTGTCGTGTCTTGTCTATATAATAACGAGCGTTTGCCTGACATATCCTTTAAGCATGATTAAAAACGCAAAGTAAATGAAAATTGTTTTGTGCAAACGCCTCCTTAGCACACCTTGAAAACAACAAAACAAAAACGGGTGTGTGTGGGTCCTGTTCCTAGACAACGACAACGAACTTGAAACGAGGAGTTATCCCAGGACAATGGAGGTGCTGTCCTCTTTCCATTCCCTTTCCCATATGCAGCAGCACTTAAAAAATCCTACAGATTTTACCACTTAGTGATAAAGTTGCCACGGCCGTCACCGATGCTGGTGAATGGCTTTTGTGCCAGGACCAAGGACCAAGGACCAGGGACCTAGAACCTTCTTCCCTTCTTTCGTTTATTTGTTGTATTCTTTCTGTGTTGCTCCCCATTTAAAACACTCGACTGAAAATAAGCCCAAAAGAGGGGACAACCAGGACACCCCCTGCTCCCCGCCCCCCCTGCACTTCCTTGCAATTTCATGCTCAAATGGAGTCGTTAAATCATTTTCTGAAATTGAGTCGGGGAATTTGTTGTGGCTGTTGTTTCCGTGTGGCATTGACATTGGATCCAAGGCGGCTCCCCCCCCCCCCCACCCCACCCCCCTGCTCTTGCCACACACATGTGCAGCAGGCGCACGTCTAGCTGTAAACGGAAGTACTTACTGGTGGCTCCAGCTAACATTAAATTAAAATATCCTCGAGATACATTTCTTTGCTGTTTCGTTTTGTTTTCGGGCTCCTCTTTAATTAAAACCAAAATGTTTCTCTCCCTCTCTCTCTCTCTCTCTCTTTCTTTTTTTTTTTTGATGTGGGGCGTTAAATGCGTTTTGTATGTGATTTCACGGTTTTATGGCCGTCCCCCTAATGGGCCTTCGAGCACATGGAACATGTCTGCCTGCCAGGTACCTCTTGACATTGGCCAAGCATTCTTGGAGGTCATTGAGAGCAGCCGCAAGTGCGCAGACCAGGATGTGGGCGGCAGACTCGGATTGGCTATGCTCTGCCAGCTGCTGGAAGAACCTAAAGGGGTCCTTGTTCGCCTCGGATTGTGCTCGGAAAGATATCATCCTCTACTTCTTAGGGGTTCTTCACCATTTTAGGTGCTGGAAGATCCCAAAGGGATCTCGAACTACCTCAAATAGGGCCCGGAAAGATATCATCCTCCACTTCTTAGGGGTTCCTCACCATTTTAGATGCTGGAAGATCCCAAAGGGATCTCCAACTACCTCGGAGTGTGCTCGAAAAGATATCATCCTCCACTTCTTAGAGGTCCCCCACCATTTTAGATGCTGGAAGATCCTAAAGAGATCTCGAACTACCTCGGATTGTGCTCTAAAAAAAATCATCCTCCACTTCTTTGAGGCTCCCCACCATTTTAGGTGCTGGAAGATCCTAAAGGGATCTCTAACTACCTCGGAGTGTGCTCTAAAAGAAATCATCCTCCACTTCTTAGAGGTCCCCCACCATTTTAGACGCTGGAAGATCCTATAGGGATCTCCAACTACCTCGAATTGTGCTCGGAAAGACATCATCCTCCCCTTCTTTGAGGTTCCCCACCATTTTAGGTGCTGGAAGATCCTAAAGAGATCTCGAACTACCTCGGATTGTGCTCGGAAAGATATCATCCTCCACTTCTTAGGGGTTCCTCACCATTTTAAATGCTGGAAGATCCTAAGAAGATCTCGAACTACCTCGGATTGTGCTCGGAAAGATATCATCCTCCACTTCTTTGAGGTTCCCCACCATTTTAGATGCTGGATGATCCTAAAGGGATCTCCAACTACCTCGAATTGTGCTCGAAAAGTGGCCATATTCCCCTTCTTAGTGGTTCTCTTTAATCGTCAACTTTCAACCACTTTCGCAGCCATAAAATGTCTGAAAATTATGCACAGAACAAGGTCAGCAGAGCAACGCGGGGGTCCCGGAGACCGGAGACCAGAGACCGGAGCCCAGCCCCCAATGGCCAATATATCACGGGACGCCTACAATTTAAACTGCCAAAAAAATGAAATGCAAACGGGGCGAACGAAGAGAAATGGCAAACATTTATATAAATAACGCCATCGACTCCAATTAAAGCAGTTTTTGCCAGCAAGAGAGAGAGAGACAGAGAGGGGGAGAAAGAGAGAGAGAGGGGGAGAGAGACAGAGAGGCTTGTGGGAGAAGCTGTTTCGTGTGATAAAAACCGCAAAACGAATTTTTCTTTATGTGTGTGTGTGCTCAAGTGGTTGTTTATGTGTGTGTGTGTGTGTGTGTGTGTGTGTGTGTGTGTGTGTAATAAAAATGCAAAACAAAAGCGTTCAAATATGGGTTTTTTTGTTGTTGTTGTGTTGTACCCGCGAGTCGCGTGGGCGTGGCAGAGTACAGGGTGATGGCTAGGGGCAGGGCGGGGATACAAAAACCAAACCACTTTCAAGTGTCATTCGCATACGAAACAATGACGTACCGATGAGAGGAAGCAGCAGCAGCAGCAGCAGGCACAGGGGGGAGGAGGAGCAGCAGCCACAGGAGGAGGAGGAGGAGCAGCCCCAGGACGAGGAGGAGGAGGAGCAGCAGTCCTAGGAGCAGGAGGAGGAAGAGGAGCAGCCCTAGGAGCAGGAGGAAGAGGAGGAGGTGCTCGAGGAAGGTACTGCAATAGACAGAGAGAAAGATAGGGGCTGCCATGGATTCAAAGACGACCTTGGAGATACTCTTGGTGCCCCCGAAGGCACACGGCATGTCCCAAGCCTGGCCACAGCCCCTCTCCTGCTCCTCTGGAGTGTACTTCCGAATTTCATGGCTGCCCGGATCAGGCCCCTGCCTCATCCGATCACTTATTCCATGTACCCCAACGAATGTTGCAGCCAGCGGAGACGAGGAAATAATAATTTATGCATGCGTTGCGGTGGCAGGGCTGTGGAAGGGGGGGGGGGGGGGGGGGGGGGGGGGGTGGCAAGGGGGGGTAGTGCAACCGCAAAATGTTTCGACTTGCGTTTCATTGTTGTTGTTGTACGCAAAAAAGTGAATCTGAGCTGCAGGCGCTGCCGTCGCCGGAAAACGGAAATTGTGGCCGGGTTCCCCCCTGCCCCCTGCCCCTTTCCCCACTTAAACCACATGACCCTCGCCACTCTGGTGCTCTCAAGGATTTATGCTTGGCCAATCTGTTTCTTTCTTTCCCCCTCGGCCCCTGCCCCTCTGTGGCCACCGTTTTTGCCCTGCACTTGGGACGATCTTGGAGCCCGTTTAGCAATTTACAATTAAATGTTTTCTATTTGCAAATTCGCCAGAAATTGTCGCCAACAGCAGCTGTTCGGCCTTGTGCCACGCCCCCTTGGAAGACACACGTTTTGTGGGCCAAGCTGCCCCAGAAATGAGCTCCAAAGAGCCTCTGGCAGGGTATCAAAGGCCTTTTCTATCAAATTTATATGAATTTTTTCTTGATTTCTTCTAGGCTTTGGCATTGTCGGTGATCGGTGATGGATGGTCTTCCCCCCCCCCTTAGAGGTCGCAGCCTTTGGCTTCAGCACTCCATCTGCGTGTTTTGTGGTCCTCCGCAGGCTGTACAAAGCACCGCCACTGCGGGCCCTAAAAAACCCGCAGAATGCCGGCAATAGTCCTCAAAAATGATACGAAAAAATCGGGGCATATGAATTTAATTGCCTAAACAATTCGGAATCAAGGACGTGGGGGGGGGGGGGGGGACACAAATTGCTGATTGCATTTAATAAAAATATAATGTTGCCGCAATCGAACGGCCATCGAGGGGTGGAGGGAGGAGGGAGGGGTAGAGCCACCACCGCGGAAAAAGAAATGGCAAACGAATGCGAATGCGAATGCGAATGGGAATCGAAGTGGAATCAAATCGAGACCCAAAATGAAGGCGAAAAGCAAACGCAGAACGAATGACGACAATGCCAACTTAATTTCTGTCATAGAAAGCATGAAAAGGAGCAGCCAGAGTGGCAGTGGCACAGGCAGTGGCAGCGGCAGCATCAAATTGACATATTGACAGGCAGACAAAGGTCCGTCCGAAAAATTTGGGGTGGCCACAGGAGGAGGCGGCCATGCCAGGCCGCACTGCAGTTTGATGGCGGCGTCAAAAATAAGCAAACATTGCGACAGCAATAAAATATCAAAACGAGGCACGAAGCAAGAGGCAGGCGGGGTAGGGGGGCAGGCAGGGGGGTGGGGTGGCAGGAATGTTGTGGCTTAATTGGGGCAACAGCAGGCCATAGAAAAATCCAATCAAAACGCAATGAAAACACAGCAAAGGCGCAGAATACGGAGGACGAGTGCGAGTATTGTCCCAATCTCTCTCCCCTGCCCCTTCCCCTTCCCCTCTCCCTCCCCTCTCTGTATCAGAGTTTGCAGCTGTAGACCTCAATCGAGTGTGTTGATGTTATCCTGGCAAATAATCAAACAAACAGCCCAACAAGGACCTTGTCAAGTAGACATGTAAGCGATACAGAAGGAGATACATACCACAGCCACAACTCGTTGCATGCCACGCTGCAGTGGCAGTGGCTGCTGCAATCAGTGGAGCGGCACAGGACCCTGACCTAATCCAATTTGCGGCACAATGGACAAATCCTGTTTTTGTTTTCGCTCAGGGCCCGCTCTGGTCGCACTGATAAAACCGAGAAAAGAAAACACGCACACAAACACGAAGGATATATATTTGATATCCTTCCACCGTAGGGCCAGGGGGGGGGGGCAGAGCTCCTCCACACAAACCATTAATCCTTAGAGCCCTTAAGCTATTAATAAAGACACACCACAGCCCCGCGGACTCCTCTGTTGCCACTAATTTTATGGTTCACCCATCAAGGGGGAGGGGGCCCCCCCCCCGCACTACACCGCAGGCCAATCAAACTTCATGACCTGCCCACCCACTGGGGGGGGGGGGGGGCTGGTACTCGCATAAAAGCCACCAAATGTTTGTGTCTAAAAACAAATAAGACAAAGCACACATAAACCACGCCCCCGCCATACCATCGCAGCCCCCCAGATGATCAACAAAAGGGAAATTTGTTGCCGGCGTGTTATGTAAATTGCACACAGGCCTCAGAGGGGGGCGGTAGAGGGCTTCTACATTATGTAAATAAAAGAAATAATAAGCTCTCGCAGATCCAAAGACAAAGGCCACCAACAAAATGTACAAGTTTATTATTTTCATGATGCGTTGATGATGTTTATATGTACAAAAGGGGGGGGGGGGGGGGGGGGGGGGGCGCGGTGCCTCCTCCTTGGGGCTTCTCCTTGGGACGTGTGGGGCTGCCACTGCGCCTTCCTTTCGCCTGGAGAAAAGGGCACTGAATTTCGAACACTTACTCTTTGCTTTTTGAGTTGTAGATTTGCCTTTGGAGAAAGTATTTCATATTTCAGTCTAGCAGCTGCCGGCATTGGCAGTGGAGTGGGAGAATCGCCAGTGGACACCCAGAAGCTGATCAAGGAGGAGAAGCCCATCTCCCAGCGAAGATCTGCCGGCAGCCCTGAGCAGGAAGGACGTCAGCCCCAGTCCCAGAGCGCCGTCAGCCCCAGTCCCAGAGCGCCGTTTGCCTTTCCGATCGACCAGAGCCCGGACAGAGTGTGGCACAGGATGATCAGGAACCACTCTGGCTGGCTGAGTGAGATAGCCGGCTGCGACCCGCACAGCACACCTCCTCCCTCCATCGATGGGCGGCTGGAGGGCTCCAACCCGCAGATGTCCGGCCCCCAAGCGAGGACACCCAAGCGCTCCGCAGTCCCTCGATAGCACGAAGGTCCTCTTCACCGTTTACTGCTACTGCGATTCGAGGGACTGGTGGGGTTTGGAAAGTGCTTTCACTTGAATTTTGGCACTGAAGATGATGGAAATAAATTTACTTTGTATATAAAAGGAGAACTTGGGCAGGGAGCCTTTTCCACCGATGAAGTACTCGGCGCTATAGACGCTGTCGAGCCTGGAACCAAATATTTCATTCACAATCTGAGACGACTTGTAGCGCACACAACTATTCCGAAAATTCCAAATTTTACTAGTCGAAAAATCACACACAGGCGACAATATGAAATCCGTTCTTTGCTGCTTTCGCGCGTACCTCCATCCATCATGGCTGGCATGGGCGTGCATTTTGTAATATAATTTGTTTTGCTTGATGGATCCTGGGCTACACTTTTATGATACTCGTACGCCCCCGGCATAATCAACATTATCCTCAGAGTCAAAGGAGCAGAGGAGCACAGGAGCAGGCCCAGGGGAGGGGGGTGGGGGGACTCCACGCAGAGAAAGCCCCGGTCGCATTATCATCTCATTGCACAGGACTTAATCCTGCGGCAGGTTATTAAAGCGTAACGCGTTTCGGTCTTGTCCTTCGGCTCGAGCTCCTCCTTCCCCCCCCCCCCCCTTTTATTGTTCGCATTGAGGGAGCGAGGGTGGAGGGTTGAGGGTTTTCTGGCGACGAGGACGACGACGACGACGACGGTGCCGCCTTAATGCTAAATGATCCAATATCCTGTTTCCTGCATTTGTGTTCTGCAGCGTTAAAAGGTCCTTTGTGGCCTCGGCTCGCTATTATTTGCCTTGGCCAACTCCCCCTCCCCCACCCGCTCCCCCTGCCGCTCCTCGTCCTTTTTTTTTTGCCTCAATTATTTGCTCGGCAAAGAAGCGAAAGGCAGTAGAGAACCCGAAAAGGAACGACAAGTGGCGGACGGGAACATCATTTTTGTATCTTTTCTTTGCGCACAGCAACTCAAATAACGGAATGTAAAGTTTTTAATTATGCAACTCCAACGGATCCAGCGATGACGTTGTCGCATTGTGCCCCAGTACCCCCCCCCCCCCCCCCCCCCGCTCCCCCCACCCGCCCCACGCTTCAGCCAGAAACTTAAAATACACATAATTAGCCATAGTACTAGTACTTTCTGGTAGTCGCAGTTTTAGGCACTGCCGCGCTCGGGCCCCGCTTTTTTGTGTATCTTTGGGATATCTTTTGGGCTTTGGGCTTTGGGCTTTCGGCTTAGTCCCTCGCTGGAGCAAACTAGGCCAGTTTCGTTGCCAAAAGTTTTCTGTTTAGTTTGGACTGACAAAGGCCTCGGCTAATTAAATGAAAATATTAATTGTGATCCAAATGAAAATGGGCCCCGTGGACCAAGGGCCGGATTGAAGGCAGTGCCGGGAAAGAGTCCGCCAGAGAGCTGTCCAAGGGAGCGTCTGAGGTGCAGTCCCTAGGATAAGACCTGGCAGAGTGTCCTCCTGGATCAGGAGGGAACCAGGAGATTCCTCTCTTTAGACGCAGGCAGGCGTCTCATCAATCAGCTTATCATATCCAGTCTGGCGGAGAGAAGACAGTTTAAATGTCAATTAGAGGTAGGGCCAGAGCCGAACACAGATCGGCCGGATCATTAAATATAAATTATGAGGGTCTTGGCCAGTAACCAGTAGCCAGTGGGGGCCACTGGGGGCCTCTGGGGGCCTCTGGGGCCTGGGGAAATCAATCAGAATTATGTTAAGCAGTTACAGAAAACCTTTCCAGAGGTGGTTCTGCGCCCGGGTGTGGCCCTGGGAAAGCATTTTCAGCATCAAGGACGCAGACGACGCGACAAATCGTTGCCAATTCGAGCGTTCCACCAAAAATCCAAATCACAGCACACACAGAGGGGGAGTGGGGGGTGGT
Organism: Drosophila miranda; assembly: GCF_003369915.1. Classification (NCBI taxonomy): domain Eukaryota; kingdom Metazoa; phylum Arthropoda; class Insecta; order Diptera; family Drosophilidae; genus Drosophila; species Drosophila miranda. The sequence continues at coordinate 19,847,610 of NC_046674.1, forward strand.
TCTGACGTTAATAAATGACCGGAAGGACATTGTATGGCATGCCATGGCGTGGCAATAAACAAACAAAAGAAGGACGAACCAACGGACGAGCCTGGAGCCTGGAACCTGGAACCTGTTCCTGGAGGTCGAGGTCCTGTTGCATTTCTGGCCAACCGGAAGTTTACTGCAGCGTCTCGCACCCTTTTCATTCTTGCTGGTGTTTGTTTGTTCCTCCCCCACACCCCCCACTCCCCCCTCCGTTCCGTCTCTGTTCATTCTCGTCTTTTATTGCCTTTTGCCGATGCAGAAATTTCATTTCTTTGGCGAATTTTTCACAGACTCTGCGCCCAAGTGCCGCAGCTGCCGTCCAGGATGTGGCAACCGATTCTGTTGGCAAAAATCAATCGCAGCTAGTCGGAAGTACTTGCGCACAAAAATCCTATGCAATGATTAATTGGCATCCTGGCTGTCGAAAGGAAATTGCCCTCTGGTCGAAGGGGGCAAAGAGGATTTCGTAGGACTTAAAGCTCCTGCAGGGAACATGGAGCATGTAGGCTACTCGAATATTGATAAAGGAAAATAATTCGACGTCGAATCGTTTCAAATATGCCAGTATTTGAGGCACTGCGGCGAACGGTGCCGGTGGTTGGGGCACGCCCGGCGCACATCCTGTTAATGGCAACAAACTACGTAATAATAATTGTCAATTGCCAACACGTACGATGATTACACATGTTGCAAGGCGACCAGCTGGGCTGGGCTGGCTGGCTGGAGGAGCCATTTAATGTAATATGGGTAATATGTGAGACAGGCCCCTAAGTAGCCTTAAGGCAGGGGATAACACTGGCATTACAAAGCGACACAGACACCAGGCAGGACACCAGGCAGGCAGGCAGGACACCAGGCAGGGAGGACACCAGGCAGGGAGGACACCAGGCAAAAGGAGTTTCCTGCTCCGGTAATCCCCAATTAAATTTTATTCTAAAGCAATTTGCCAAAATAGTTTTCCTTTTTGGCCGAAAGATAAGCAAACAGAGATCCGAGAACAGTATCCCTGTGCCCTTTTCGATTGTCATGGGCGCGCTGCTGTAAATAGTCTCGTAAACATGAGGATTAGCCCCTCGGAGTTTTGGCTTCTTTCTTTTCCACCGACACCGACACAGACACAAAGTCCTGGCCAAAAGTGTCACTCACTCGCAAGACAAATATTGCCTTTGGCCCGAAGGAAGCGGATGTGTCGCAAGATTTGCCAATGGCCAAAGGAGGGACGGAAAAGGGACGGAGCAGAGCTGGACCAATCTTTATGTGTCATTCACAATTGTATGCATGACATTGATGGGCCACCACTCCCCCCTGCCACTGCCTCTCCCTGTCCCTCCCTTGCAACATATCCGATTGCACAGCTGCCTCGTCCAAGTAAATATGAAACAAATGTACGATTTCTGACTTTTGCCCGGAGGAGATCCCCCGGAGACATGGCTGCTGCTGCTGCTGCTGAAAAATTGTCATGAAATTGGCCAACAATGAGCAACGAATGCCCTGTCATCCGGCGGATTGCAAGGGAGCAGGTAGTCAATGGGTGTTGCATCCGGTAGGTAGCCGGATTGTGTCATGGCCTAATAAGCGTCGCTAATGTCTTGCGGAAGACTTTTGTGGTCCGAAGATGACACAGGAAGTTGGCTGAGACAAATTGTTGGGATTTATAGCCACCGTTGTACTCCTTTGAATGGGGTTTTCCCTGGCCGGACCCTGCAGTCGCTGCAGCCTCTAGACTAGAGCTAACCACGTTCTTAGGACCTTCTAGCCCCAGATCTGGGTTTTCTAAGGCCACAACTCATCAAAATCAGCGAAATTCTAACAATGAGAGAAAAAATCACGACCCAACGCCGAGGAGAACCCGTCTGGGAGCCGCATTTTGCTTTAATTAAGAGAAGATCCATCAAAGACAATGTCTCAAGATGATGATGAGTGGACGACAGGTAAGCGGGTAGTCCCTGGGCCTACCTTTAAGGATAAGACACGCCTCGAAATCCAAACTTGAAGTCCGTTATTAAAAAAAAAAAGGTATTGAGAACCTGTTTCAATGGCCGTCAAGAGCACACGCAAGCGATTATAGAAATTATGGGGTCCCAGGTCCCAGGACAATGCGTGAAGGTATTTCCTTCAGTGCCAGTCCCAGTCCCAGATCCTTATCAATTTGTTCAGCCTTGACGTTTGCAGGTGCAGGTTTTGGGAAAGTGTTTTTCCTCTCAGTGCCGCCCAAGATTATATACAATTAAAATTGCCAAAATAGTTGGCTATTTCGCTCCCCACTGATCCACTGATAGACAGTGGCCAGTGGCTGGCCAATTGCCAATTGCTTCGGTTGAAACGTGGCCTGGCCCAGAGTCCAAGACAGCCACCATTCGGCTGATAACGGCATGAATAATGTGTCGATGCATTGCTGCATTTGTTGGAGCCATTGGAGCCGGGCCAAGACCATATGCGGGTCATTGGCACAGACCCGAGTGCCTGGGTGCCCGTGCCCGGGTCTGGTCTTTGTTTTGGGTTGCTTTGCTTTTAATTAAAAGAAACTTCAGTTTAGATAAGCCCCACTAGATAGGCCAAGCGATTGACATTTATCGACAGTCGGTCGGTCGTCGGTCGTCGGTCGTTGGGGAATATTTAATAAACTTTATCATTGAATTACGGCCCTGATTCGAACCGAAAAACCTTAATTTCCACCGGCAAAAGACATTCATAATGTGATTGTTGATAGCAGCAAACAGGTTGTTCTAGACATGGGATGGCCGGGAAGACCAGTGAAAACCGTGTGCCACAAAGAAAGTTTCCGAGACACGTGAGGGGTGTGGGGGAAATAGCCTGATCGGTAGTCCAAGAGATCATTGTTCTAGCCATCCTCTGGAACCCTCCTTTCACCTGCCTGTGGTGGTGGTGGTGGGGGGTAAGTGCAATTAAACTAATTGAATGCCTGGCATTTGAAATTCAAATCACAAGAAACATCTTTCGGCAATCATTTTGTGATGGATGATGATACCCGAACGGCTGCAATGTCAAAGGATATCCATCCATCCATCCAAGAGGGCCGAGCCATGCCCACAAAAAACAAATATCGGCCTGTCTGTGTCTGAGTCTGAGTCTGAGTCTGAGTCTGTGTCTGGGTACCCGAAAAGAAGAGAAGAAAGCCAGGCAAAGGCAAAGAACAAACGAGGAAATCCAGGTGCATTTACAAATTTGACGCCGCTGGCTTTTTCTGTAAAACCCAAAACGAGTGAGGGCCAAAACACACACCGAGACCGAGAGTGAGAGAGAGATGCAGAGGGCCAGATAAATGCCACGATGATGATGTTGGTCGGTCGACCACGAATGCGGTTCCAGCAGAATGCACCTTGCCGACCAGAGGCCCAGAACCAGTTCGAAGCCAGGCCCCGAAAACCCGGCTAATGATTTCAAATGCTAATCGAAGGAGACACCAAACCGGGTCTGGGCACGCGTTTTTGTACCTGCTGCTCCATCAGAAGGGCTGCCCCGTTCGATTCCTTCGAAAGGGATGCAGGTGGAAAGTGATTTTTCGAAGCGTCTTCTTTGTTTGTCGAAGGCGTGTGTGAACCACTGATGGGCCTGCTCTCAGGAAACTCTTGGAAACTTCTTCCTTTGATCGCTAATTGTCAGGATCGCTCAACGAACTGAAGTTCGCATTTCAATTGCAGCTTTCTTTGGCCATTTCGAATGGCATTTGTGTGAATTTATGCATAAAATATGAATATGTCTAGGCGAAAAGTTTATTGAAAACGTGTCTCCATTACCCTGCCCCACTCCACTCCACTCCCCCGCCCCCCCTCTTGGCCCGTCTTTGCATGCGTTATAAATCACGCAAAAGTTTCCCAAAAAGAGCCAACTTTACTTTACGCAGCCCCAGCAGAAGCCCCAGCAGAAGTTTTATGTCATCAAGTTTGGCAGGCACTGCCTCCCCCCCCCACACATCCTTCCCCGCCCCCCTACTTTCACAGTGTGGCAGGGGGTGGGGGGGATCATAGTTCAATGAGCAAATTGCACGTTGATTTGTTAGACTTGAATGCAGGCGACGACTTGCCCCCCGGAACTCTGATATTTGCCCTCTTCCTCGTGGGTTCTCCTCGGACCCGGTGGCTGCCTTTGTGCCTTGTGATTAATGAGCTAAGACCGCCGAAAAAGAATAAAGTTTACCTTGAGTCGGGGCAGAAACTTTTAACTTTTCCTTCAGGACTTTCCTTTTTTTGCGCCCCCCCGCTGAAAGTTATTAAAATCAACGAACCGTTGTCGGATAGGGTAGGGTAGGGTAGGGTAGGGTAGGATAGGGTCCTTCGTCGTATAATTAAGCTCTCCTCGCAAGAAGTTCAATACGAAATCAAAGTTAATCGGCCTCGTCTGCATTTGACTCGGTTTAAAACCAAAAAAAAAAAGAAGGTTGGATGGTTGCGTGACAAATGTCATTTGACTTTGAGTTGCCTCGAAATGCCACCAAGTGGAGTCGAAACTTTGGTTTTCGGTGCAGGGGTATAATTTACCAGCACGCACCCCCTCCCCCAACCCCTCCCCCGCCTCTGTCCCGCTCTCATAATCGTCGGTGAGACAATTGTTGGTAATTACGGGTTATTCACAAAACAAGAAGAAACAAAATCAAAATCAAATAGCATTTCATGGCATTTAAATGTAATTGGAGTTTGATGCGACCCCCAGCAGAAACAGTGATTAGCTAGTAGACTCTCAGAGCATAGGGCAGACCATGGCAGGATGGGTCCTGGAATAAGGCAAGGTCATGGCTAAGAAGCCGATTGGGTGGTAGAGAGACTTAGAGACATGTGTTCTTAGTCCCAGGAAGGGTTGGGCCAGGGATTCAGTGATTCAGTGATATGCAAAGACTGCACTGGATCCCAGGCGGATGCCACGCAGCCTTCCTCCTGCCTGACCGGCCAAAGGGCGCTGCTGCATGACGCGTACTTGCTGTATTCGGGGAAAATGAGAGCTAAACCGAACTAAAGTGACAAATACTTATACCAATGAGGAGAACGGCATGTAAGTATGACTAATTCTAGATGAGGAATGGAATAAGAGGTAGATATAATACGGTAGAGATAGCTATTCAATCTACAAAGCGAAAGAATCTCATAGAAATCGTAACCAGTCTGAATTTACCCAGAAATACCTTTGATACTGAAACTTTTCAGATCTCTCCCCCAAAGATCTTGAGTACTTCCAAGAAAACCCCATGATTGCTGCTCTCTAAGCATACGATCTTCCTTGGAACTCAGCTTTCTTTCAATTTAGTGCCGATGGGCTTACAGTTTGTCTCCCATTCCCTGCTGATCTAACAAATCAAAGGGAATCAATGGAAATCGAATGAAACCCTAGCTGCAGCACAAATATTTAGACCACAAGAAAGAGATCTTTTATGTTTCATGGCTCTTATCGTTTGCCCAAAAGCCGGAAATTGTAGAGTGCACGAATAATTTATGCGATTTGATACGAGAGACGAGAGACGAGAGACGAGAGACCGAGTGGTGCCCGATGGCCTCGCCTGCTTAGCATTTAAATGGTGGTCACATTTCCGTCCTCAAAGGTCTTCGTGGGGCCCCCGCCACGGGGACAGAGTGATTGAAATAGTCTTGAAATAGGAGGTACACAATCTTCGAGTGCGATTCGAAGAGTGCCAAAGAGTTGGACTTATTAACATTTAATTCGAAATCAAAGTACGAGTAGCTCCGGCCGGGCAGGCCACTGGCCGGGCACTGGCACGGCCCCAAGTCAAACTCATTACGAATGCATGTGCATTGTGTCCTGGTCCTGGTCTTGGTCTGGCCTTTGTCGGCAAAGCGGAAGGTGACAGAAGTTGGCAGGTGACCAGGTAGTAGCCAGGGTCCCCAAAGACATTCATTCATTAGCATTTCCAATGGGTTCGGCTACGGCTTCGGCAACGGGACACTACTCTCTGGCACTCTCTAATGAAATTTAAACAGCTCTGAGCCGGGATCAACTCTTTCTCTTGCCTTTCGCCTGCCCCGGGGTTCAATAGGTCGTCAGATTGTCTGGGGTTTGGCTTTCGACGGTGCCCCGCTGGCAGAATTCGTCGTTTTATGGTCTTATGCAAATGCCGCCAGAGTACGGCCGAACAAAGGAATTATTTAATTTACACTCCCCCCCCAAAAGGGTAAGGAACAGGGCTGGGGATCGCCTGGGTTGTGCTGGGGATTGTGCCCCTTCTCAGACACTTTACTCGATTCGCATTATAATTTACACGCATGTTAGGCGCTCGTCTTTTGATGGCATTTCTTGTGGTTTTTACATAAATATCATTCCCTTTTTTTTTGTCGTTTGGGGAACTCCTTTGTCTGGGTCTCACAAAAGGGGGGATTGTTGGGGATTTGTTGTTTGTGCCGTGATAGAAAAGTTGTGAAAAATTGTTATTGATTGGAGGCGACGCTGGGCGATCTTTATGATCTTTTGGGAAGCTTAAGAAACTAACACCTTCTGTGGCAAGGGAGGGGACTTCGTTTTAATGGATCTCTCGCCCAACACAAAAGTTGGCTTAAATGAGCTGCGAGACCGGTGGACCTACGGCTATCATCAGCTGCCTGATGTCGTCCTGTGACACATCAAAATAATCCTCGACAGCTTAATTATGTACGCTCCTGCATCGCCCTGTCTGCGGGAACAATAACCCAAGAGAAAACACATCCTTTCTTTCATTGTATGGCCACAGTCCGTGTGTGTGTGTGCTCCGAACCCAACGGAATGAAAGGATTTATGCGCAAAATGCCACCCGCTAGTGCCCGGAATATAGCCCAAAAAAAAAAAAACCCCCCGTCGGAGGTTGGTCGTTGGATATTATGAATTTTCACAACGCTCGGCTGAGTGGCTTAAACGTCCTGGTAATTATTTGCCAGCAGCACAATGAGGACACACATGGACGGGGAAGGGGCGGGGTCTGGGCAGCGGGAAAAAAAATGCCTTAAATGACAACAATTTTCACTGGCGGCCACAACTTTTAATGAGAAAAATTACCGCGTGAAGAACGAGCTGTGGTTTCTGCGGCACAACGAGACACAAAAATGCAAATAATTCTTATCATTCGGGACTGTCAAATATCACACCCGAGCAGAGGAGCAAAAGAGCCGCAGTGCCGCAGGCGATTGGCCTAACACCTCTCGCCGCGCATCCTCTTATCAACCGGGGGGTGATAAAAACAAATTGCCGGGATCTCAGGACCAACAGCATCGCAGGAGGTGTCTCTTATCACCAACCAAATACGAGGACTGTCTGCATACATCTGGCTCTGGGTCTTGGGCTGGGGCTGGGGCTGGGTTTTTGGGCTGGGTTCTTGGATTCGTGGGTGTTTGGTGCGTAGGTGTTGGACAAATGTTTGACGAAGATTTACAGAGACGGAGCGGAAGTTTTCTTTCTCCTTCCTGCTGCCTGCTGCCTGCTGCCGGGCTGGCGGCGTGTCTTAAGTGTTCTTCCAGCTAATCCCAAGTGTGATAATTTTCTGTGTGTGACATTGACATTGTGCGCACAGTGTGTGTGTGTGTGTGTGTGTGTGTCTGGAGATAAGTTTCGGGTAACATATGTTGCCAATGATTACACCGAGTCTGAGGCTGAGTCTGAGGCTGATGGATGTCGAAGGGAAGCCCCCAGAGCCCTAGTGGTTACCGCATCTAATGGCGGGGAGGGTGTGGGCCAAAGTTTTGAAACCTGCCTGGAATGAACTATGACTGGAGTCTGCATTACCATCCGCATTAATCTGTTGCCAATGTCAAAGGCAATCTGCATCGAGCTAAAAAGACGTTAATAATCGAAAGACATCCCATTCGTTAGGGGCTGGATCGATGGCGGCGTTATCACCTTTTAGGGACAAACACAACCCAGGAGGTCCTGCAGGACTCGTTAAAATATCATTCGTTTGCCCTTTCATTAGCAAAGCTGTGATAATTTTTACCCAGAAGACGCCGAAGAAAGAGTAAGAGAGAGGCAGAGCGTCGGCGAATGGAACTGATCTCATCTGATCTGGTTTAAATATTACAGTGGCTGCTGGCGGCAGTTCAAAAGGATCCGCCGGCCAGAGATAGAGACAGAGAGAGAGAGAGAGAGAAAGAGGGGCGCTGCCCTACAACACATTTTGATTAAGCATGAAGTCGTGTCGGTCCTAGGTCTATGGGTCTCTCGCTCCCTTTTGTTTTTTTCCGCATTAAAATTCTTAATTTATTTCAGTCAGAGCATCGGTTGAACTTGAGCAAACAGTGTGCTCAAGTGCAGGGCCGCATTAGGCACAGTCATTCCCATCCCATCCCATCCCATCCAGCCCCGAAACCATTCCCCGAATCATGCTCTCCAACTCGGAGATCATTCTCTATGGTTCTGGATATCTGGGATATCTGCGATATCTGGGTGTGAAGTGCGGCACATTTTCCGTTCAAAGGTGTGGGCCCGATGCGTGAAGTGGGCGTGCCGGCGCCCTCTCTGCCACACGGAGGAACACAGAGGAACACGAAGGAACACTTGTGATTGTGCAATAAAAATGCGGCAAGGGCATTGCAAATCGTTCGCCCGCCACAGCTGTGGCCCATTCGATTCGCTTTTCATTTTCGATTATTTATTTATGTTTCCTTGGGAAGTTCTTTGGGAAGGTGCCAAGTCATCCGGCGATCGCTCAATTTGCCAAGCATCTGACGCCAGATGGCGCCCGGGCTAATGCCTAACAAGACAATAACAGATTTCTTGTAAATGATGCCCTCGTAAAAATGAGATGCGGGGCGAGAGTCGCCCCCATATCGAAAGCATTTCCCCCCGAATTCTAAGGAAATCTTTCCGATTTAATTAAAATTCCTGTAACCCTGGGGGATCTGTGGGGGGGGGGTGTGGGGTGTGGCTTGTCAAAGGAAAACCTGGCTTGAATGCCACAGCCACAGCCATAGCCATGAAAAGCCCAGACAAATGTTTGCCCAAGCCCGTGCTCGAGATGACGGAAGACGGAAGGCAAACTGAATGCCAATGACAAATTTATGTATAAACTTTAGCGCTAAAGTGCCACTAACTAACCTCTTCACACACACACACACACACCCGCACACTCGCACACACAGGAAGGACCCGTGCATTCCCTTGAGAAGAGATGAGTGCAATGGCACGGCGCCTCGATGTGGACTTTATGAATGGGGCAGCAGGCGAGGCTCTGAATAGATGCACCTCGGGCAGGGACCCACAATGAGCACTCCCCACGTTGATTACTATTAAAAGAGCGCGGCCTTATGAAAGGGGCCTCTAGTCCTAAGGGGTGGGAGGAGGGGGATGGGGGATGGGTGATGGAGGGGGCTCTGTGAGTGGGTGAAAAGCTTCTGACAATGTCAATGTGCCTCCGCTGCGCAGCTTTTAATGATTTATTTGAGAAAATTTACACGTGAGCGCCGGGGACAAGGAGGAGGGGGTGAAGGAGGGGGAGGGGGAGGGGTAGGGGGAGGTGAAAACAAACACTAGCACAGACGCGGGCAAACAGAAGATGAATGGAAATGAAACCCGCATGAGGCACACATGGTAGGGGCAACATATGCCAGGCAGGCAGGGAGGAGGAGGAGGGTGTGGGGTTGGGTGTGGGGTTGGGTGTGGGGCTGGGTGTGGGACTGGCATCCTGCTGAATTAAGTTGCCAGACCATGAAATGCTTTGGCACGTACGTAGCGCCAATTTCGCGAAGCTTTTTGCATAAACAAAAGGTATCCCTGGTGCGGGGGGGTGTCTAAGGGGGAGTTGCCCTTGCTATCTACCCTTCTCCATCGCCATCGCCATCGCCATCGCCATCTCCATCTTTTTGTATGTTATTTCAGTTACAATTCGCGAGTTTTTCATATTCCTTTAACGATTTATCATGCGAAAATTGTCTGGGGCCCAAAGCTGCGCTCACTTTGCATATGGCCAGCCCCACACACACACACACACACACACACACACACATACATATATGTACAGTGGTTCACACCGAAAACCGCCCTCCCTGAATTCATGGCTCGATGGTGGAGCTCCTGGGGGCTACCACTGTGCAAACGTTTACTATTATTGTTTTACCACCTGCGGGTGTTTTTTTTTTTTTTGTCAGCCCAGTTTTTTGGCTCCTTTTGCACTACGTAAATTTAGTCACGTTGTTTAAATAATAAACTGCAGTTCACAGAGGAAATTATGCAAAGGCAAGGAAAAAGATTTAGTGTCTGAGAGCCACAATCAGAGACAATGGCCAAAGTTATGATGACAATGTGCATACGTCATGGTCTCAGAGGGGTCTCAGGGGGGTATCAGAGGGGTCTCAGAGGGGTCTCAGGGGGGTCTTAGAGGTTGTGGGCTCCCGTCCCACGGTCTTGATTTGGTTTATTTCAACCAAAACCACCTGAAACTGATTCCACAGATATGTAGATACAGATACAACTCAATCAGGGACAGGTTAAGGGGTTGGGGGGGGGAGAGGAAAAATAACCACAATTAATTATTGTTTATCGCTAAACAAATATCTTTTAATTAGCATGAAATATACGGAATACCCGATAAGATCTTTGTAATTTGATGGCTCCCCGAAAAGAGTGGGGGGGGGGGGGGGAAGTGCCATCAAAAGTCATTTGGTATTGAGCGATAAACCACCTAATGGTCCACCGATGATGAGCTGAAATGGTTTGACTTTTTTCCAGAGTGGAGTGAACTTTAACCCCACCCCCCTTCACCCCTTCGCTGGAGTGGATTTGCATTCCCTTCAGGTACAACAATTTGTTACATTGTGTGGACCAAGAATTATTACAGAGCATAAATTCCAGGAGCCAACCCCCTCCCGCCCGGAGGTTACCAAAAATAGCAAAAAGCCAGGCCATATACAGAGAGGGAGAGAGGGAGAGAGGGAGAGCATCCTCCTTGGTCTCACATAAGGCCATAAAATAGTTGTCGCTGCCAGCCAGTCATCGGATAAGCATCTGGCCCCCGCTTTTTGGGGGGCTGGCCTCTGATCACTTCGTTAAGTTGCATGTTCCTACAAATTGTGTTCCAAAGAAAGGCAATGAAACTACAAAATGATTGTCCTCTAGCCAAAGGCAGGAGGGGGTCAAAGGTAATCACAGCACAACATGAAATGTTGTGAAAGGTGCCTCTCGAGGGGATCCCGTATGATCTTGTTCGCAGAGTCGCAGACACATTCATTCCAGTGTCCGTCCGGGGTCTCCTGTCAAAATATATTCCTCTCCGGCACGCTTATCAGAGTCTTGTCATCACAGAAACACAGGCACAGGCAGAGAGACGACGACCTAAAAGTGCCTCTCCAGTCTGGGAACTGGAAATGGGAACTTCATTAGAGAAAGTCCCCCCCAAGAGACCGGGGGACCCTTGTGCTACTAATTTTTAGTAGCTTTGTCTTTTGTCAAAGCTAATTAGTACGTAAAGGCATTAACAATGCAGTCCAGCCCCCAGCACAGTGATGAATATATGACTGAACCCGAAACCCAAACTCCGACTCGAACCCCGAGCTGCATTTCGAGCTGTGAAAAGCATATTTTGTCTGGTTTCCCCAAGTCATTATGACATTGGCATTAGCATAATACGCGTATTATATGCGTATTAATTACAGCGCAGACATTTGCATTTAAACGCCTATTTGTTGGCCAGGCACAAGGGAGCCCAAACGGAGATGGTGGTGGTGGGTCCCGGTAGCCGAAGCTCGAGCTGTAATTATTGAATTAGAAGACAATAGACCCTAAACAGGGAGCAGCGCTGGAGACCAGAAGACCACCCGAGCGTAGAGAAAAACCCACCCAAAGATGCTACCAGACGAACAAAAAGAGTTATTATGTTTGGATATTTGCATAAATTTCACGGCCCAAAACAAATGAAATGAACCCGAGAGGAAGTCCAGCAAGTTCTCAGATTGTTTGGGGAAGCTGAGAGAATCTTAATGTAATCTTTAGAGCTATACCTAGGACTTGGAATCAGCGCAGCATTTTCAGGAACTCGCTGCCCAAATGATGGACATCGCTAAAGTGCTGCAGCAATGATTTGGGGCACCTCTGGAATACCTGATCGCAATCAGTGCCGGCTTCGCCGAGGCGCTCCGCCTGCAGATAATCATTGTCCGAATGCTCCGACAGGGGATCCACTGAGCTGGAGGGTCTGCAAGGAAACGGGGGTATAAGGAGGCCAGCTTTGGCATTCAATAGAGAACTCACGTGAGCAGAATGTGGAGCAGCTCGCCCAGCAGGCCATTCCTTTCATCGAACGGAGCCGCCGCACTCTCGCAGATGCTCTTCAGTACGCACTCGCGGCCAGTGAGGTTCATGCGAATGGCCAGGGCCTGGAAGGCCTCGTACACCGACCAGCGATAGGTGGCCAGGGCCTGGGCATTCTCCTCCATGTCCCACGAGGACACGCCCAGCTCTTCGTCCGTTTTCTGCATGATCTTCTGGAAGATGGTGGCGTTCGCCGGCAGCCTGCGGGCAGTGATGTCATGGACATCCTTGATCCTCAACTGTTGGGCCGAATAGGGCAAATAGTACTGCGCCTTGAACACATAGCCCGTGAGCACAGATTCTATCTGGAGGTCCTCCACGGGTATGCCAAAGCCAACGATCATCTGTGAGGAGTAGGTGAGTGATATATCCCTGGATCGATCCGGGATGTGTGGTCGCTTACTTGCATTCTTGTGGGGTTGGCTCGCGGAAAGATCAGCGGCAGCCAACGGGCCTTGCGCACCAGGAGCTCGCTCTCTGTGTGCTGGCTGTGGGTGCCACCATTACCGCACACATACAGGACACCCACAACCACTAGAAATACCGAACAGATGGTGTACATTCTGGGATCCTTGGCAGCCTAGCATAGACCTCACAGCAGCAAAGGCAAACTGTGACTAGACGCGGGACTGGCGAATCTTTTCCACTTTAATAACCAAACGAATCGAGCTTCTTACTTTCTTTGATTGGAAAAACGAAAGTGCCACTGGACACTGGACACTGGACAATGTGGAACACTTGAGTCACGATCTAGACGCCATTGATCTGACCAATATATGGGACGTCACTGCGGCCCCAGAGAACTACACGTTCTGCCAATTAGCACCCGAGCCGAAGAGCTCCACATTTGGTCTCTTTGTTTCTAATCTGCGTTTCCAAGAAGAACACTGAACGACAGTTTTGGTTTTGGTTTTGGCTTGGACTTTTGGTTTATTACCCTCAAAACAAGACCTTATTCAAGTTGTGGTGGAGCTCGCTGAAGTGATGCAGCAGGCTGAGGCGGCACTCCTTGAACACCCGATCGCAGCCGGCGCCGGACTGGCCCATCTTCTCCGCATAGTAGTACTCGTTATCCGCATGCTCCGACAGCTTGTCCACCGAAGAGGAGGGACTGTAAGGCAGGGAAAGCCCCGATTAGAATGGGTTCTGGCTGCAGCCCGCCCTCTACGTCACTTACGACAGCAGAATGTGAAAGAGATCGGCCAGGAGGCCGTTGGCAAAGTGGAAGGGCTCCTCGGCGGCCTCGCAAATGCTCTTGAGGACACAGATCCTGCCCTGATAGCCCAGGCGATCGGCCAGACCCTCCAGTCCCTTGTAGACAGTCCAGCGGTAGCTGCTCAGCACCCTGTTCGTTCTCGTCAGGATCTTCCTGGTGCTCTTGCCCAGCTCGTCCACCCCGACCAGGAAGTTCTCGAACATGGGCCTCCGCTGCCTGCGCGCCCCGGTGACGCCTGGCGTCGCCACCTGCGTGATGGGCAGAGCTGTGGGTGTCCTCAAATCGTCCGGCGTGATGGGCAGCCAGTACTCCACTTTGAGTACATAGCCCGTGGTCACGGCCTCATAGTTGAGATCCTCCAAGGGCAAGCCAATGCCGCCAATGAACTGAAATCAATAGAATTAGATCGGGATCGGTATCGGAATCGGTATCGGTATCGGGATGAGCTCTACGAACCATGACACGTGTGGGCGATGTTGTGGGAAAGATCAGCCAGGGTATGGGCGATCTCTTGCTCCGCTCGTGCTTCGAAAGGCTGCCCAGGGGGGCCAAGGCCATGGCCATGTGCAGCATCTGGCAGAGGCAGAGGAGGCCGCCCACCGTAACGGTAGCTATTCTGTATTTCATTTGATTCCTTTTATATTTTGTATTTTTTTTTTTTCTTTGATTTTCCTAGAGCGATTCCCCCAGGGCGTTGTTACTGCCAGCTCTGGCAGGTCGATACTAAATAGTGTTCTTTTTCTAACTCACGAATTTTCTTTTTGATTTCGCAATAAAACGGCTCGATCCCAGAGCTAGAAGCCATCTACTTTCTCGAGAGAAGAAGAATGTTACACATTCTATCAATTAGCACCTCTCCGATTGTGGGTCTCAGAGATAGAGACTTTCAGAGACGTCCAGAGACGGGGTCATGTGGTAACTGTGTAAATCTTGCACATTCCGGTTTGGTTTTAGCCGCCGTTTCTCACTCGTTCAGGGGAGGGGGAGTCCGAGCTGCCATTTCTGACGCCCATTTCTTTGGCCTTTTGTGCAACGTTCAATTTGCAACTGCCACCTAGTTCGCTGAGAGCTTGCCACATGATGGGTTCGTCGCGCCGGCTGCTTTGCTTGGGTCTCCTGATGGTCCTCGCTGCGAGGCTCTCGCAGGGATTTCTCTTCTTTCCGCGCCAGGGATCGTTTGGGGTAAGGCAAGTGCAGTCTCGTGACCGAATTAACCACTGACTTGTCCGCAGTTGCTGGCTGCTGTGGCCATACCCTTGGACTTGTCGCCCAAAAACGTGTACATGGCCTTCAACTTTGAGTCGAACTATGCGCTGCCCTCGAACGACTCCTACAACCAGTGGATCGATAGGGTGAGTGGAGTCGCAGAGGCAGTGGGGAGCAGCAGCAGCTCTGACGTTTCTTTCAGTGGGATCTGGACGATCACTTCCTCGGCGTGCCCGGGAATGTGACACCGATCAATGCCCGGGATGGAGGCGCCTCCGACAACGATGATAACGAGGTGAGACGCCGCTCGATGCGATCCCCGCCGCCGTTCAGGCGCCACGACTTCTATCGGAGCATTATCAACTACCTGACCCACTACGGGTACAATGGCTCCTCCTGCCTGCTGCGAACCATTTGCGAGGTCAACGAATCGCCTCTGGATGCCCACAATGGGGTGCTGGGCAGCCTATTCCAGATTCTATTCATGTGAGTGGCCGTTGGCCGTTGGCCGTTGCCTCTGACCCACCGTGGGGTCGCCGCTAATCACCTTTCGGTTCATCCTCTGCTCCGCCAGGCCGACGACGAGTGCCGCAGAGCGGCAACTGCAGCACGTGGACGAGCTCTATGAGGCCTCCGATGCGGGCACGCGCGGCCTGGGCTGCTCCAAATACGTGTCCCACTGTGGCCACAGTTTGCTCGACCTGATAAGCACTGTGGTGTTGTGAATAATGAATAATAACAAACTGAAAAGTCTACGTGTGAAGCTAAAGCCAGGCCCGCTCCCCCTCCATACGATGTAGAACGAACTTTATTCCAGCTTAAAGATGTGAAGAGTAATCAATAAAGTTCCTTAAAATGTGAACCCCAGTCCCCCGTCCTGTCTGATGTTGCCTCCTGCGGCGTGAAATGTTTTAATTTCGCTTAAAGCGCTTAAAGACGACGACGAGGACGACGCAGTGCCACTGCCACAAAGCAGATGATGAGCTCAGAAAAAAAAGAAAAGGAGTCCTAAGCTGGCCGCATGGATATGGTTTGGGTTCGGGGTTTCGGTTTTGAGGTTTGCTTAATGTTGGACATGTGTTGAGAGTCCCTGCTTTATATTTTGAGATGCCGATTCTGTTCTTTCCGCTCCGCTCCTTTCTTGGGCCTCTTTGATCGCTTTTTCCGCTTCTTTTGTGCGAATTGTACTCCCCTCCGGCCTTTGTCTGGTTCGGGTCCGTGTTTTGTGGTCTGCGGCTCTTCAGGAGCCTGTCTCTCTACAATGCCCGTTGGTGAGAGGAGTCTCTTTCATTTTTTTGTTTTTTTGTTTTTTCTTTTTTGTTGTTTATTTGTTTGTTTGTTTGCTATTTCTTTGATTCGATTTGCCGCCTTTAGGGAGCCTTTCGTCGCTGTCCGCTCATCCGTCCGTGCGGAGATGGTGAGAGCGAATTACGCCTTCTTTGATTTTGGCAATCCATTGAAATCATAATTAGAAGACAAATGATTCGGTTCCATTCGGATCCACTCCTTTCTTGAGCTCCACGAACAATGCCAAGGCATCGAAGCTGAAGTGCTTATGAACGCCAGAGTTTTGAGAAAGGTCTACAGAAACTTGAGCACTAATAAGCTAAGGCGAGGTGGAAGGGGAAGGGGAAGGGGAAAATATCTTAAAAGAGTAGAGGAACTCGTGTTGGGGGTACTCCCCGAGGAGGGCAGGAGGGAAAAGTCGGGGTTTAATGCAAGCTGCGCCCACAAGCTGGTCTGCTAACTCTCCTTCGGGTCTTATTTTACGCTTAGCTCTACGGAGAGCGCTTGGACGCCATGTTTGATGCGAACGAGAGAGAGGAACGAAGCTTGCTGTTGTCTTGGAGCAAATAAGACCTGAAAAGAGAGCGCGTTGCATGAGCCCGCTGAAGAGCCGTGGGGATGGTGAGAGCAAGCTCGTCGCTAGCTCGCTCTTAGAGCGCTCTCAGAGAGCGGTTACGAAGGGCGCTACGCGGGATCGGTAACAGGCTGTTAGATCTAGATCTCCATACGTCTTCTTTTTTTGAACATTTCTGATCCTGCTAATCCGTCTTGCCATATCTTCCCATCAAAGATCCTTAACAACTCTCGAATGGCTCACTCATCAAAAGTGATCCATCTCTTCCGCCATAAATATCACTCTCGTATCTATATGACCCCTCCATGCCAGCCCAGCTAGTTCTGGTTGTGTCTCATCTTCTGTACATCTCAATTGCTGTGGGGATGGATCATAAACCTCACGCACACACCCATCAAATGTGATCCATCTCATCCAGTTTCCAGATTCCAACAGTTTTATGAGGTTTCTCCTCTGCTCTTTTCGTCACTTGAACATGGGAGGATGTCAAACGTTGTCTCCTCCACTGATTTACGGCCAGGGCGAGTTGTCAGCTCATTTGGTCTGTTTTTAAACTTGGCATTGACATTGGCTCCATAACATTTTAATAGGGTGCTGGCAGGTGCTAAGGAGGTTCTTTCCTGTCGCTTCCTGTTGCGGTTAGTCCCAGCCGCAGTCTAGGGGGAATTGGCTCTGGTTTTGGTTTCCCTTTTGCCGTTGCCTTTGCCTTTGGGGGCTGGTACAAATTGATTTGTAATTAGTTGCAGTTGCAGTCAACAATGTGATTATCTCTCGGGCTCTCGACCACAAAAAGGAGCCTGGAGCCTCCAGGGTGGAGGTGGAGCCGCGGCAGCTGGGGGGCGGAGTGCGGAGTGCGGGTCTAGGGTTACACAGATGTGCGCAGGCGTGGCCCAGGCCTCAGCCACTTGAGGCTCGGCTGTGCATAAATTACATACATATATCCAGGCAATTGACAGCTCCCTTAAGTAGTCATCTATCCATGACACATGGAGTGGATGGATGGAGTGGTTGGGAGGGCTCTGAGTGTTGTAAACGCATCTGTGGCCAGGGATCCTGTGGACAGCCGATCCTCTGCCATGTGTCAGCAACTGTGGCCATCCATAGCCGTTGACAGTCGTCGGGGTCGGGTTTGGGTTCGGTTTTTGTGGTGTAAATCAATGAATGGTATTTTGTCAACCATTTTGCGGTTTCCATTTAATGAATACTTTGTGTCCTGTGCTGTGCTGTCCTGTCCTGTGCTGTGCTCTGTTTTGTTGTTTTTTTTCCACTCTTAGAGCAGTTATTAAATTAGAGCTTAATCCACTTTGGACACGGCTCTGTGCACATTAATTGAATTCATAAATGAGCGAGCAGTTCATATGATATTTATAAATTAACTAATTACCGCATCATTCGATTGTTCTCTCTCTCTCTCTCAACAATTGGATTAAATTCATAATGCAAACTGGCAGTTAAAACACCGCATTTAATAATAGCATTTAACAAAAAATCAACCAAGTTTCAGCATTTGCCAGCTTGGGGATTTTCGGTTTATTTTAATTAACTTAATAAAATGCATTTTGATGAGGTTTATGGCATATATGTATGTACTATTCGATTATGTTGGGAATTTGTAATCGCATTAACTGGAGTTCTACCGAATGAATTTTTAATGCCAGAATGGCCTTTGAGAGTTTTCCTTAATATCCCAGTTCTTAATGAAGAACTGAGCGAGTTCTCCCATGAATTTTGTGATTAGTTTCAACTGGCTTAACACACAGTATCCTAATAACCATTTCAAATTGATGGGAAGTCCAAAATCATTAGCTGCAAGGTTCATCAACACCTTTTTTATTTTTTTTTTTTTTGCTGTGGCTAAAGGCATCCCCGTGTCAGTGTCAGCGTCAGCGTCGGCGTCATCATTCATATTCATTGTGGGTTATTCATATGAATAATGTCAAACAATTTCATTGCATCAGGTTAAAGGGCAACCCCAGAGCTGGGGGCTGCATTTTGATCGATTGCAGGCCAAAAGCTGAAACTACTTTGACATTAATTGACTACCAAATATGCACAAGCGCATGAAATTATGGAAAATCTTATTAAAGTCAACCCAACACAGCCCCAGGCCCCAGGCCGAGCCCGAGCCCACAAAAAGTAGACTTTTACTCGTCCAAAGTTCATAAATGCTAATGTGCCCCGGAGCCGTGACGATGATTGATGGTCTCAGACGCCGGGCGAAGGAAGTGCCACAGAATGCGCAAAATTATGCGGCCAGCGACAGAGAACCAGGATCAATCCTTGATGAAATGTATACACATTTCGGATTTATGCCCGGCCGTGGGTGCTCCGGCTAATGCTCCTATTTAAGCCAATTTAATCCCTAACCGGCTTAGGACCTTACGATCTGGGATTAGGCCATGTTGCAACATCTTTTTCGCCAAAGATTTAGTTGTTATGCGGTGGCAAATATTTGGCCCGAGGGATTTCTGTTTGTAGGCGGTGTTCCTCTAATGATCTTGGCCGAAAAAGGAAATCACATTTTCCAGTTCCTGGGAAAGTAAAACAGAGAGGAGGACCGGCCGTGTCTTTTGTCCTGGGTCCCTTCTTCAACTCTTATCGCGGTGGCCTCCGGCACGTGTCCTGCGGCAGACAGTAGACTGTCCGCCCACTGCCTGGTTTTTTTTTTTGGGTGGGTTTTTTTCCCCCCATATGTTTATTGTAGTCCGCATCGCATAATTTTTCACTCGCTCGTTTGCTTGGGTTATTTTTTACCATATTTTTCCCCCAATATATATGTGTGTGTGTGTGTGTGTGTGTGCTGATAAATTTGCTTAGATTATTATCCTGTATCCTGGTGGATCCTGGTGTGCGGTCTGCTTTGCTTGCTCGCTGTTATCTCCCTGTCGTAATTAGTCTCGAGCTTGTTTGCGCCGCATTTACACAAAATGCTTTTCCAGGCGCCTCACGCACCCAGTGCCAGTGGCCGTAACCGGACAGATAGATGGGCTAGCCCTGGTGCCGGGGCCGGGTCCGGTGCCGGGTCCGTGTGGTATTTTGTCTAGGCAAATTGCTTGGGCATTCTCGTTTTGTTCGGCTGAATTCAGCTACAGCTACAGGAATACTTGAGGTTCGTATAGATAACCCAAGACATACGGCCCTCAGAGAGAGAGTGTGCAGAGGTCCCACCTACGTCAAACTTACAACCTTTTAGCATAAATTTCTCCAGTCAGGCACGACAGGAAGTCGCCGGCAAACGCTCCTCAACGCCCTCAACCTCAACCGCAGCCGCAATTTCCATTAGCAGCCTAGGAGAAGCGTCATATGTGGATGGTCCCCAAGAACATTTGACATTTTAAGGAGCGCCAAGTGAGTTGCAGGATCGCAGGTAAAATGTAAAGGTAAAAGCCCCCAGACAGAGCGCCTCCCGCCTCGCCCCTGGATATGTCAACTGTTTTTAGCACGCACAATTTGAGGGAAAGGCAAACACAAACACAAACACAAACACAAACGAGGGCACAAAGGGCAGGGAAATACATATTCTCCAAGGTAACATGAATATATAACCGATGGACTCGAGCATTAAACACACATCAGAGAGATTGGCAGGCAGGCAGGCAGTACCTGCTCCGGCTCCCCCCCCCCCCCTGGAACCCTGCCCACACCTGTGGGAAGAGCTCGAATTACAAATGCAATGTTGAAATAGAAATTAAATGCCGGGGAAAACCGCATTTTAGACAAATGCCAAAGCGAGAATATCAGCTTTCAGGAGACAGGAGACAGCATCCCCTCCCCGCCCCGAGCCGAAGCAGGTATCCTCTGAATCAACCACAACATATACACCTACTTCCTCTGCACTCAATTGACACCCGAGAAGTTTGCCAAAAATGGAAACCAAAAAGAAAAAGAAACGTAGGGAGCGGTACAAGGATTCCGACCACAATGCCAAGGAAGTGGCGGCCCGCAACAGGAACCAGCCCGAAGACCGAGTTGGCCGAGAGGAAACGCGATCGAAATGATAGATAGGAAGTAAGTCCCTTCCTTGCTATTGATTTCGAATGCGATTTGCGATACGATTTTGTCAAAGGCAAAACCTAAATTGAGTGCACAAAGCGGGTTGGCCAAAATGTTAGCTGAAGATTGATCTCCATTCGAGGGACTCGGGGAGGCCGCAATCCAACCTCAACTACGGCTACCGCTCTTCCGAGTAAACTCACAAATCAAACGCCGCTTTCTGGACAGTCCACATTAATAACGCCTCAGTAGAGGCAACCGACAATGGACCGAGGACCCAGGACACAGGACCCCTACCCCTACCCGTACCAGCAAATGCTTTTCAATAAAAGTTTACCAAATCGATGCCGACAAAGGATGAGGAGTGGCCTACAGAACAATTGGCCCAACAAAAGGAGCGCACAATTACAGTGCACATTTGATTGCCGAGTGTAGAGGAGACTCCTGCTCTGTCACACGGGCCACAGGAGTCCCCACGACAGAGCGGCAGAGCGGCAGAGACGGAGTCCAGGCCAAGAGTCGGAACAATTAGTCCACGCCCTCGAGAGCTGTTCTTACACCTGGTAATTGCTCCGCAAAAACTTCTTGTAATTTTTCTTTAACGAATCTCAAATGACTTTTCGACCCTTTTGTGCTGTCCGACCCCGTACCGACCCGCTCCGTCCCAGCCCGTCCTGGCCATTGTTGACCGCATCTCCCGTGGACGCCTGTGGCTCGCACTTTGGGTTTTTCAGCTGCGGCCTGGGCAAGTGTGAAGACTCGTAAAAATCAGCTTACTTTATTAAAACTGCAGCGGCGACATTTATGGCATTGATCTACAAAATGTTCATTCTTCTTGTTGGTCCACTGATTGGCCCTGGAATTGGTCCTTGATGATTAATGCATTGTCCCCCCCCCAACACCGACCAGACGCTTCTGCAAAACTCTGTTTCTATTGCCGCATTGTGCATCTGTAGGCGTTGGTATGGGTCTCCTTTCAGATCTTTTGTCCTTGAGACCAGAGCACCTTTGGGTATCCTTAATTCTTTTACAATTGACCGGGAGATGACTTTGACAGAAGATATATTCTTTGGCAGCAGCTGAAAGTGATTCCAGGGAACTTCTTCTGGCCGTTTTCTGTTGTTCTGTTTTTCTTATGACGGCTTTCCCACGCAAGCTTGGGGGCCCTACTTAACTTTCCTTTTTCTTATTTCTTAATGAATTTCCACCGCCACATATTTCCACATCTGTTTTTTTGGGTCAATCTGGGGTATACCCTGTAATAAGCAAGGGTAAAACTTATTGATGGATTTTCAATAAGCCCCCCCCCGCCGTCGCACCGAGAATCACTTTAGTTGATGACAAGCCTCATTATGGACGGACGGAGTCCAGCGGGTCCGCGCTTTCGCAAAGAGCCCAATTAGAGAGTGCAAGATGAGTTTTAAATTGAATTTAAAATGCATCAGACTGTTTACCGTAATAATATCGACACATTTATGGAACGATCCAGACTCCTCGACTCCCTCGAGGGCCCAGGCGCAGGCGCACTGCACTTCGGTCCTGGTCCATCTTGAGGTCCAGGTGCTATACCTTAATGAGCTTTTGTTTCTGACATTCAGGGCCCGGCGGCTGCTCTTCCACCTATCTGTATCTGTATCTGTCTTCATCGCTTCTTCGGACGGGTTTAAATAAATTTTAAGCCAGGCGGATTTCGGTTTACTCCTTCGAAAGGGGGGACAGATGTTTCAGTTTTGCTTTTTTCAAGCTTTATGCGTCTTTTTTTTGTTGCCTCGCTCTCCCTCTTTCACCCTCTCTATCTCTCCCTGTCTCTGTCTTTCTCGTGCCGACTGAGTTAACTGATATTATGGATGCTTTATTATTGTGTGTGCTGTGTGCTGTGTGCCTGTGCCACCGCCACCCGCCTCCACCGATGCCCGGCCGGTGTGTATTCCTGCATCTGTTATCCTGACAGCAGGACTCTTCCGCACCAGCACCAGCGACCGCGCCCGCTCCCGCACCCGCACGCTGGGGAGGTAATCGATCTCATGTGGTTTATTTACATCCGTTATGGAAATTCACTTTTCGCTCGCTCTGCTTTTGTTTTATGAATTGGCTTTGTAGTGCCTTCGTCCTTCGTCCTTCGTCCCAGGTCCTTCGTGCCGATATCCCCGCTGCTTGTATTGATGACAATTGCAGTTTTTGGCATGCAGCTGGACACATTTACATCCGCTGTGTGTGCGCCCCTCTTTTAACAACAGATTTTTTTGTCGCTCTTCTCTTCCCTCTCGCTCGCTCTTTGTTATTCTTTTTTGTGGAACCACCAGAGTATATACGGATTCACTCTTTTTCATTTTTCATTTTATTTGCAGGCAAGCGGAAATGAAATACTTTTCCCAGTGCTTTAATATTTTAGTTTGGCAAATAATGTCCGGATCGGATAGCGAATAGATATTTTGGTGAGCCCTACACGTCGTACTACCACAGGTATTTTCTGGCTAAAAGACATTTCAGATAATTCATTCGTTATGGTATATTACGTGGAAACTTCTTTTATCTTTACACAGAAGTTCTCACAATGGTTCTCACATTGCCGTTCAACCCTGCGCTCATCTAAATGTAAATGTAAATGTAAGTCATTTAATGTAATCTTGAGACATTCAAATACATGCATGTAGTATGTTTTATGGAGCACAACGCGGATATCAAGGAGGATATCAAATTGTATCTACGAGTCCAATTTAATTATAAGCCACGCAAGGCTCATCAAAGTTTCAGCGGCGACTGTGGCCGGTGCTGCAGGTGCAAATGCAGAACCTTCCATCGCCTGACCAGTCGCCAGTCGCCAGTCGTCAGTCGTCAGCGATCCGAGAGCTCATTTTCGGTTCCACATTATTATTATCCACGCTTTGAGCCAGAGCGCTAAGTCCGGTTCGGGTTTAGGTTCGGCTTCGGGTTCGGGGCTGCGACTGGGGACTGCCGACCGCGGACTGTGGACTGTGGACTGCCGACTGTGGACTGCGGACAGCGGACTGTGGACTGCCGACTGTGGACTGCGGACTGCGGACTGCGGACTTTGGACTGCGGACCGCTCTACAATTCATTTGCAAAGCGTATCCAAAAATGTTGATGGGATTATTATATGTTGTTGATCTCGGGACTGCGACTGCGACTGCGACTGTGACTGGGGGGACTGGGCACTTCGAACTGCAGGTGGAATCTCTCAAGGCAGGTCTTTATCTTTTTAATGCTTTTGGATTGCTTTGTGTTTCCCCCCTGGTTTTTTGGTCGGTTTTAAGCATTAATTTATGTATTAAAAATTAGAAATCCGTGTGGACAGGTGAATCTTTCCCCCCGGTAGAAATGTATAATTTAAAGTATAGATCGGTCTTGAGGAAAGAACAGGTATGTGGGGGATATTGAATGAAAACCTTTCCCAGAGCGAATCGGTACAGTTCTCGCTATTTATCCTTTGAATATTTTCCCATTTCCCATTTGAAAAGAAAGAAAAAAACCAAACAGCGGATAACTGAATACCCGAATACATTCCGTTGCCGTCTAAATCCTAGCTCATTGTCATTCATCATATAAATCAAAATTCACACCGAGACAGGACATGGGCCTCCGACTGAACCATGAACCAGGAACCAGGAACCAAAGCATTCGATTGTATGCAAAAAAAAAACGGCAAAACAATAATGAAAATGGATTTGAATGGAGTGAAATGCCGCAGGTGGCCGCAAACAGTCGGCCGGCCGGCCTCTGTCCCGTTTGTAGTCGTCGTTCGCTTTTCAAGTGTTTGCCTTTGCAGTTGGACAAATTTACATGCGCGCCTCGCACACAATGAGGACGGCGGCTGACCATGCCGACCGAACGGGATGTTGGCCAGGGCCTGGCCAGGGCCAGGATGGGGCGACTGCAGGTAGCCAGTGGCACCGCATCGTACACGGTAGAGAGGAGAGAGGAGAGAGGAGAAAGGAGAACGGACAGCTACTACATACTACTATCTGGAATGTCCCGACACTGGGACACACGTCGATATTCAAATAGTGCCCCGACCGACCAGCTGAAGGCATCCCAGCAAATACACACACACACACACACACACACACACACAGATATCTGGCTGTGTGTGGCTGTGTGTGGCTCTCTGTACGGGTACATCATTTAAATGATGGAAAAATGTAAAGGGATGTTGGGTCGGGTCGTGTGATTTCCGCTTTGGACATTGCTTTATCCTTTGTGAGTGCGAAAGTGCGTGAAAGGTGTCCGTTCCCTTTGTTGAAAATATTTTAATTAAATGGACTGAGTTAAGCCCTGTGGGTAGCCGGAGAGAGGTAGAGAGACGGAGACGTATCGGTCCGCTGCAATGGCAAATCAATCAATTCCAGGCAAATGCGGTCAAAATGCAATGCTCCATTAAATAAACCATAAAATGAAAACCAGACCAACAAAAAAAAAAAACAATTTCTTTGTAGTGGGCCAGGCAGATTCCAGCCAGGGTTTAAGGTTGAAGTGAGTTTTTAAGAGCCTTTTCGATTGCACAATTTGCCAAGTGCTGCTGCTATTCCCCGCAATTTGTTTGCCATTTCGAAAGCGCTTACGTTATGACAGTTGATCAAGTGAGACGTTACGTTAAAAGCATGGCCAAGCGGTTGCAGACCCTTCGATACCCTACCCACCTGATACGTATCGCGGGCATGGGTCAAATGGATTTTGATGCATTCTCGATGAATGCAAATCTGAACCAATGGACACTCCCACGTAATTGAAGAAGAGTGCCTGCCAGTTGGGGCTAGGTGTGCACAATATTCCAAATGCCTGCTATCAAATGCTCCTTTTCAACACTCGCACTAAAATTGCATATCAAAAGGGCCACGCCCAGTCCCCTCGGACTCCCCCACAGTGAGTGCAAAAATGCATTTGCATGCATTGCTGAACAAGCAGGGAGAGGACACTTGAATTTTTCGCAGCCAAACTAAAAACGCAAAACGTTCAAAAAACGACAAAAGAGCATCAGGGCAGAGCCCGTCGGTTGGGGTGGGGCTTCTGTCACCTGTTTTTGCCGCGAGATGAGCAAGGGTGCTGTGCCGTGCCGGAGAGAGGGTACGTGGCGGCTCATTTGCATGCGATTGAAAAGCGCGGAATCAAAGTGCATAGAAAGGAAAAACAACAAGCAATTGGCAATGGATTTTCCTGCGTTTGAGTGTGGTGTGTGTGAGTGTGTGTGTGAGTGCGGGATGCTGGCTAATTAAAAGCACATCAAAAGCGCACAGAATTTGCATAGCAAACGAAACGAAACGAAACGAAACGCGAAAATTAAATAGAAATTGTTAGTTGCACTTTTTCCTTTTCGTTTCGTTTCCTCAAAGCTTGCTGCCAATGCCAAAAATAAAAAGTTTCTCATGAATAGCTGTCGTGGGTTTGTCGAGGAACACGCGGCAGGGACAGATCGTCCAATAAATGTCAGCGGAACAAACTTTGTTCGCCAACTATTTTTATAATTAAACAAACTGATTGTGATAAGTAGGAAACTGAATGCAAAACTTATTTCAATGGCCCACTGCAAGGTCTGAGCGTAATTAGGAAAACGTCAAAGTTCTCAATAGCTTTTTTTTCAGCCCAAGGCCTTGAGACATCATCTCGACTCGGCCGCCAGTTGGCCTTTGACAGCCCTAGCGACACACTCATAAGCTTCTGTACAGTCATTGGCATACATATGTATGTATGGCTTTAATTGAGTTATATACAACTATTTTTAAACTATCAACTAAACTATGCTACAGGTTTGCTTGTGCTGGCGCTTGTGCTGGTTGCTGCTGCCGCTGCCGCTGCCGCCTGCGAGGCGTGATGCTTGGCCACAGCCTCCTGGGCCTTGCTCAGTTGAATGTAACCTTCGTGGGCCCGGGATCGCAGCTCACTCTCCACGCTCTTGTTGACCGACTTGGAAATGACTGCCTTGATTTTCTGTGTCTCATTGAACTTGCCCTTCTTCGCCTGGATGGGTGCATCTGTAAGCGAAACAATTGATGCACAATGCACTGGGCAGCAGGCCACTTGTTGCTACTCACTGGATCGTCGTGTGAATGCGGCTTGCTTTTGCTTCTTCTTTGCCATCGCCGCCGGCATTTTGGCTTTCTTGAATTTCCCCTGTGGCATCTTTAAATGTGTTGTTTTTTTATATATTGTATTTATAAAACGAAAATAATTCGCAGCACGTTGTTTTGGTTGGTTGTTAGTGTGGCCGTTCGCTGAGAAATCGATCACTTTTGCGGGCTGCCAACTTGGCTCACTGCCCGAACAGCTGTTTGTAGCAAATGGGCGCGCACATTTAAAAATCTCAGAAATAGTTTCCAAACTTTGAGCCGCCTCTAATTGAATTTGCAGAAACATTTCAGAAATTCGTGTTTTGGGCCGTAGTTTTTTTGTTTATTTTCGATTGCAGGCTCGCTTAATTATAACTTGAATTATTTAACATATATTTTGTTTGCATACTGCTTGCTTTAAACTAATAAACTAAATACAAGGGGGGTTACATTCAATGCCAAACTTAAGTTGTTCGCAATAATCGTTTTTTAACAAGAAATGAGTAACATTTAAAAGCGCTGAATAATTTGTTTATATGCCAGTTAAATGGGATTCATTATCCTTGTATGTTTGTGTGAGTGTGTGTGTGTGTACATGTATATGTATATATATATTTATAAATATTGTATTTCCGTTTAGTTCTCTTCGATTTTCTTACTTTTGTTGTTGTCTTTGCTCACTTGGTGATTAAACAGAGTTTTTAACGTTCATAATTTTCTTTTTTTTTATAAAAATTGTTTTACAAAAATCATTATTTATACTCATATATGTATGCGTGTGTCTGTGTGTGTGTGTGTGTGTGAGTGTGTGTATGTTTTGGGCTTGTATATGTGTATAAATAAAACAATTAACTGCTCAATTTGGCAACAATAATGCCAGTTACAATTAAACCTATTATCACAGCAATCACTAAAAGGATCAGAATCTTGCGACGATAGCTCTGACGACTTCTAGCCGCCTTTGCCAGCTCCGAATGTCCGTCCTCCACATTGGTGGCGGTCTGCTCAATACTGTTCTCAATGAAATCTAGCCAGTCAATGAAAATTGTTAGAATTGCATCAGTTAGAATCAAGGCTTTGCACTCTGTTTTGGCCACTCACCCATTTGCTCGCCCTGCTCGTGCACGAGTCCACTCAGCTTGGTGAATATCTGGTTGACGTCGATGATATCAGACTCGATCTGCTCCACTTGACGATGCCGCTCGACCAGCATGTCGTGCTCCTGCTGCAGACCAGCCTGCTCCTGGCGCTGCTGCTGGAGTAGCTCGGCTCGGACAGATACCTCCGCCTCGTGCTCGGAGCCCAGGGCCTGTTGGTAGCTCTGTCGCATAGCGGATGAGATCCGCCTCTGCAAGTTTGAGTACTTCTCGACCACGCTATGGAACTCGCGCGTCAGCTTCTCCAGCTGGAGCTTCTGCTGGCGATCGCCGTGCCTGACGACGCCCTGCAGGCGTTGCAGGTCCACGGTGATGGTCTGAATCTTGGCGTTCGTCTTTGTATTGATGCTGTGCACTTTGTCCCGCAGCGTCGGCAGATCTTTGGGCGTGCCAATCAGCTTCAGTTGCTTCTCCAGCTGCTTGGTGCTGCTGAGCACGGCCGTTATGTTGTGCCCAATGTCCTCGCTGAGGGACATGAACTCTGTGGGACTGAAGCCAGAGGAGCCGCCTGGAGCGGCGAAGCTCACTTCGGGCGTGATACTCTCTGCCGTTGCCCCGTAATCGCGGTGCGGGGCACCACCACCCGTTGGATTGTTCAAGGCCTGGGACATGACTGCTCTGCTGCTGCTGCTTTTGCTGCTGTTCTGTGTTCTGTGTTCTGTGTTCGCTGGGCTGGCTGGATGACGCGACTGTGC
Organism: Drosophila miranda; assembly: GCF_003369915.1. Taxonomy (NCBI): domain Eukaryota; kingdom Metazoa; phylum Arthropoda; class Insecta; order Diptera; family Drosophilidae; genus Drosophila; species Drosophila miranda. The sequence continues at coordinate 19,876,058 of NC_046674.1, forward strand.
GGCTATGTGGAGTATTAGATAGTTGAAAATGGGGCGACAAATAAACCCGCAGACGGTTCACGTTGCCTCGCTCTGCATTACACAAACAAACAAACAGACAAATCCCTACAAATGATTCACATATGAAGAAGTGCTCGTTGCTTTTGTTGTTCTTTCCACACACGAACTTATCAACATATGATGTGTAGGCATTGGGCTGTGTGAGTGTGTGTATCGGTGGGGCCACTCGCACGCACTCACACAGCCACACGCGTGCGGGTTAGTAAGCAGACGGAGAATAGCAACAGCTTTCCTATGGTTTCCGCCTGGCAGCAAGATTTAGTTACCTAGGATTTACTTCGAAGCGAGTTTTCTTTTCTTCTTTTCTGCCTCCCCAATTGTCAATGTACAAAGCAGTGTGTACAATGTACAAATACTGAAATCGATAAAACTTATTTCTCAGCTGATTTTTAGCTCGATAACTGAAATCGATAGAGCTTATTATCCAGCTGATGTGTAGCTCGATACAAAAATTCAAAAATCCACCAAAAGGACTTTTACGTTCCTTTTCCTCTTTGTTCTTACTTCCTTTTTTCTTACTCATACATGCACACATGAGCTGAGCACATTGGGTGTGCTCCACCCCCGTGCACGTGCCGATTGCTGCCATCCAGGCGGGCCTCCGCATCGAACCTGTAGAGGCCCAATCAGACCCGAGTCCTCGATTCGCTACACGTAGGAGCCACTTCAACATGCATCTTATCCTTCCTCTTTAGTGTGAAAAAACAACATCTTTCGACAATGGGCTAATCGATTTCTATCGTATTCCTTGATTTTGTTATTCGGTTGCATATTACTAGCTAAATATAACCCTCAGCACTGAATATATAATTTTAGCATACAGATCAATCCATTTTCTACAAGATTGGCTCATTTGAAGGACTCCCTTGTATTGGATTGTTTATAAAATAAGTTTTAAACAAAAGCAGTATTGGGTCGTTCACGAACCAGAAATGAACCAAATGAATAAATTCACCCACTTGCAGTGTGCCCAAAGCTTTTGGCGGCTCATCGATGCTGGCGGCAAAAAAGCTATAAAATTGGGCGCCAACTTTCGCACAGAAGGAAATTTATGGGTTTTATATGATCATGGAAGCGATTCTTTTAGGTGATTGGGGAGGGGGTGACAGCCCTGGCTCCGCGAGCATCAAACAAAAAAAAACACATGCTTTACGTTCTTGGTTTTTAATTCCGTAGCTTAACGTACAGAGCTCTGCAACAAGGTAAAAGTCCTTTTTACTCCTGTCCCCTATCCAGCATTCGCTCTTATTTTTTTTAGTGGGTCTTGGCGGCCAGACGCTTGTCGCGCTCCTCCGAAATGCTCAGCTTGACACCCTTGCCCTTTGGCAGGGAGATGTAGGGCTTGCTGCCCTTGCCAATGATGAACACGTTGGTCAAACGGGTGGCAAACACATGACCCTGAGAGTCCTTGATGTGCACAATATCGAAGGATCCGGGATGACGCTCACGGTTGACAACGGTGCCGACACGTCCCAAATTCCTGCCTCCGGTGATCATGCACAGATTGCCTATGGATGGAATTGAAAATACCTCGATTAGTTCTCAACGAAATACGTAAAGCGCGAGTTGAGTTGTAATTGCACGTAAAGTTACTGAAACGGCTGTGGAATGCTCAGATCAGAGACCGTCGTGACAAAAATTGCTTTTGGCTTAGTATTTGAACCACGCAACTTGGAATTTTAGCGCTTTGTGGTCTTCGAACCAGCCAGAGAGGATTTCTGCTCCGTCCAAGGGCGCTTACCCGAATCGAACTTGATGTAGTCGGTGATCTTGCCGGTGGCAATGTCAACCTGCACGGTGTCGTTGGCATGGATGAGAGGATCGGGGTAGCGGATGGTGCGACCGTCGTGTGTGACCAGGAATGGAACACCCTTGGCTCCCAACTGGTTCTTCTTGACCTTGCACAGCTTGTACTGCAAAAGAACATTGAAAAGTACATTTAGTTACTTTCACACGTAGATGGGTTTTCAATTTGAATGTAATTGCACGTAAAAGTTACTGAAATGGCTGCGGAATGCACAGATCAGTGACCGTCGTAACAAAAATTGCTTTGGGCTTCATTTTGAACCAATGAACGTATTGCAAATGACATAAATCGGTCTTCGATAAAGCCAGACATCTTTTCACAAGTTTTTCAACACACCTTGGCCTCCTCAGCGGAGATGCGGTGAATGGTGAAACGTCCCTTCACGTCGTAGACCAGACGGAAGAACTCACCGGTCTTCTCGAGAGTGATGACATCTATAAAAGTGTAGAAGAATATGTTAGCATACAAATCAGTTTGTGGCTATCTCCGGGCAGAACTTACCCATGAAGCCAGCTGGGTAGGTGGGATCGGTGCGAACCTTTCCGTCAACCTTGACCAGACGCTGCATGACAATCTTGGTCACCTCAGCACCGTTCAGGGCGTACTTGAGACGATTTCTCAAGAAGATCAGGAGGGGCAGCGACTCGCGCAGCTTGTGTGGGCCGGTCGACGGACGTGGGGCGAAAGCTCCCCCAAGTTTGTCCAACATCCATGCCTTGGGTGCGGCTAAACGCTTCAAATGCTTCTTAGGGCCACGTGCCTGCAAAACAATTCCCATAAGTTAATACACTAACACTCAATTCCATGGGACTCTGCGATGGGCAGCACAAACAAAATTTCGCTCATTGCATTCGTTTAACTTGCAAATCAGCACCCGGCGATGCTTACCATCTTTACGTTTCAATATATTGTGCGGGCGGTAACTAAAAAAAAAATGTAAAAAAAACTTTGAGCTATGTGTAAATAAATATACTTTGAATGTCGACTTGTAAGTTGAGCCGCTAGAAGCCGCTTTAATACAACCGATTCACTAGGCTTTTATTTCAGCATAACATCACTGTTAATTGGGGTGGCCCATTGGCTGCCCATTTTATTTGTCATTCTACAATAATAAACAGTGATGGCCGAATTATAAGCGAATTATTTTAACACGTACCGTCCGTCTTGCAATACAACAGGAAAAGGAAGAGTAAGCGACAGTGTGACCGCGGACTTATCGATACAAAGTACGGTCTGACCCTCAAAAATATACTGAAATATACCGATGAAAAATATACCATCGACGTAGAGGGGGAAAAAGAGAGCAAGTCCCAACAACAGAGAGCAAATATCCCATTAAACGGCTACCGATAATATCGACTGCTGCGCGACAACTAGAAATTGTTTGAAATTGAATCGGTGCTAAGGATATGAATGCTAATTTAATAAATTGATGAAAAGGAACAGTCAGCGATGTGAAGTCTTTGGAGACTAGAAAATATGAATATGGATACATTTTTCATCATTTATCATCAGCGGAGTTCTTTTAACAGTCCAGAAAAATCGAGGCTATTTTTTTTGTTGTTTACATGTGTTGTATATCACCAATAACAGCGACTTTTGCTTCTTCTTATCGGTGCACAGGGTAGCTTTAGAAAAATATTGGTATTCTTGTGGGCTAAGTATGTCGATAGTATTTTTGGATAGTGTAACCAGAGCAAAACTGCGGGAAAAACTAAAATATATATAAAATAATACTGATTCTTTTTATTTCGGTATTTTGTGTCGAACACAGGGCTTCGTTCGAATTTTATTAAAATACTTCAGATGTTATTCGAAATTTTAGCAAAACTGGCACTAATTTTACAATTGTGTTTATTTCTCAATAGTTAATGCTCTCTCATACACACTCTTCTTGTTTTAGGCATTAATAATTACATTTTGTAAAACCTACTTATAAATTAAACTGGAGGCAACATTACAAATTGCCGAATAGATCTTTTCTTTCTTTTATAAAACCACTTGGGGGCTGCATATCGTGTATGGGTTATTATTATTTTCTTATTTTTTTGTTTGTTTGTTTTTTTTTTTTGTTTGTACATAATACAAATTGTATTCATTTGCTTAATGTTTGCGTGGTTTTATAGTAGCTATCCTGTGTTTAGGCAATGAACTTAAAGGTATGAAATACATTTTCAGAAATACAATGTATACGATCAATGAATGTTGTTTAGTTGGTGTGTATGTAAATGTAGTTTTTAATAATTTTAATGGCTTCGTTCGTCTGTCTGTTCTTTGAGGGCTAAGGAGTTCTTCAACTGCGTGCGTGCATGTGTGTGAGCGGGCGATTGGGTGCAGTGCATCCAGGGGGTGTCTGTGTGTCTGGGCATGGGCAATGCAATTATTTTCGTATAGTCTGTGTGTGGTTCAGTCCAACTTCTTCATGGATTTTAATGCGCGCTCCCGCAATTGTTTCTCCAGATCTTCGTTAATGCCCCCCGGGCCGGTTCCGCCAGCGATCAGGAGCGGCAGTTTTCCGTTGCGCTTTGGCGCCAATCCCGACTGCTCCTCCTCGTCGGTGCTTGCTTGGGAGCTGGAATCCGGGCGGGCCTTTCCGCTGCCGCTCTTCCTCTTATGCTTCTTGTGTTTTTTGCTTTTCTTGCTGTGTTTTTTGTGTTTCTTATGCTTTTTCTTCTTTGACGAGTCCTCAGAGTCGCTGTCGGATGTGTCCGCCGCCTTCTTGGACTTCTTGCGCTTCTTTTTGGGCACATTCTCCTCCTCGGAGTCGCTGACATCTCCGCCCTCAGTTCGTCGTGGTTTCTTATGACTACGCTTGCGACTGCTTCCTGGTCTTGCCTCTACTTCAACGCCCGTAGACTCCTCTGCACTAGATGTAGGGCGCTTGAGTTTCTTCTCCGAGCGCCGTTTGTCCGGCTTCACGGCCGCCACTTTTTGTTGCTGTTGCTGCTGCAACTGCTGCTGCTGCAGCTGCAGCTGCTTTTGTTGCTTCTTCTTTTTCAAATGATCTTCGATGCTCGAGTTGTCATCGTCGCTCTGGTCGCTGCTGCTGGAGCTCTCCGAGCTGCGTTGCGACTTAGACTTCGACTTTGACTTAGCCGACTCCACGGGAGCTGGCAGCTTCTTTTGCTGTGCCTTGCGGCGCGCCGGCTGATCGTCACTGTCATCACTGTCGGCGCTGCTGTCGGAGCTGCTGGTTTGACTCTTGCGGGATTTCTTTGGAACAGCCTTGGATACGGAGACGGCGGCGGTAGCGGCTGATGCAGCGGCCGCCGAACGCTCGTGCGGTTTAAGGAACGGTGATGGAGTGCGGGACAGGCTGGCATAACTGCTGCGTCGTACTGCGGCTGTTGGCTGCTCGATAACCTTGAGCGTTTCTGTATTGGATTTACGCTGCTGGTGCTGCTGCTGCTGCTCCTCGCGACAGAGATCGATAGTATTGACGGCCGGGCCGCTGAACTCCACCGAAGAGCGCTCTGTGGAGAGGCCATGTTTATGTACTATTCCCTTCCCAAAGGGAGCAAACTTTAACGGGGACTTACCAGCAACAGGACTGTCTCGCTTGCGGCTGGGTCGCGGACTGGAGCGGCTGCGGCTTCTCACATGACTGCGACTTTTCTCGTGGCTGCGGCTGTGACTGCGGCCCCGCCTCTCAGCGGGACTGGCACTGCGATGTCGTTGCTGGCGTCCGGCCGGCTCAGCTGAGCTCTCCGACGTGGATCGTCGATTCCTGGCCGGTGGCGGATTGTCCCAGCGATTGACATGACCACCAGGCGAGCCGCGACGTTCCCGAGAATTGGGGCGGCGATCGCGTGATGACCGACGCTGCGGTGAGGAAAAGCGACGCCCTGGCCCGGAATGGGGTGAAAATTTCCGGAAGGGCTGTCCTCCCTGTGAGTCCGATGGGCGATGATCGCGCGTATAGCGGTTCTGGTGCGGGGATTGGCGACGATCAAACCGCCCCATTCCACCGCCACCTCGTCCCCCACCGCCGCCGCCAGGACTGTATCTCGCCTGCCAGTGGATTCGACCGCCGCCACGCATGTTTGGTGAACCACCGCGATGCTGCCACATCTGGCGATGACCACCACCGGCGCCGCCGCCGCCACCGCGTCCACCGCCACGACCTCCTCCACCCCGATAGTGCATCATGGGCGACCGACGGCGGTTATTAAATCTGTTTGTATTGAACGAATAAGTAATGGAAACCATTTTCAATGAAATTTCAAGCGAGCGAGTAGATGAATGACAACTGAATCTCAGACTGATTTGACACTTACCGCCTGGGGGACCGAGAGTATCGCATGGGAGAACGGGAAAGTCGACGGGAACGTGAGCGACGTCTCGAGTTGGAACGCTGGAAACGCCCTCCGCCGCCGCCAACGCCTCCGCCATTGTCCTGACGCATGGGACTGCGGTTACCGCCGCGCGGTGAGAAGCGCCTTCCGCGACGGCCGCCGCCTCCTCCACCACCAAACTGACGTCCGCGATCATTACCACGCTCCATGGAGCTGGCCGAGTCCCCGCGATTATTGCGATATTGACGTTTGTTTTGGACACTGTTCTTGTTGCGACGATGCTCGAACTGATCCTGATTGCGCTCGGGGGACAGAGAAATGCTGCTGGAGCGGCCACGACGTCGGCTGCGTGGCGAGGAGCTGCGAGAGCGTGAGCGCTTGCCGCTGGACCTAGAGCGACTACGGGGGGAACGTGACCTGGAGCGTGAGCGCGACGACTTTTTTCCCTTGGGCTGTACGGGGGACTTGTCCCCTGAGTGACGTCCATTGAGAGCCTTAGCTGGGGGTGGGTCCAAGGAGGATGCCTTCTTGCCAGGGGCCGGCGAGCCAGAGCGCGTCTTCTGGCGAGAGCGGGAACGTGGGCGGCGGCTGGGACGTCGCTCCCTGGAGGCAGGACGGGTGGCCGAGGGTGAGCCGCCGCGTTTGCGAATTCGAGCCGCTGCATTGGCGGCCGCCTCACGGGCGGCACTTGGTACCGAGCCATTGTTGGCTGGCTTGGCCGATCGCGAGCGCGAACGGGAGCGGGACTTGGATTTGCCGCCATTTGGAGATCGATCACGTTGACGGTCCCGCCGGGAATTCCCGCGCGAGGAGCGAGAACGTGAGCGGGATCTGTCGCGCTGGCGTTGCTGTAGCTCCTCCTCGCGCTTGAGTATCTCGTCCTTCTTTTGCTGTATGAACTCAGCCGGGATGCCGGAGTCACTGTCCTGCGCGGAGAGCAGCAGAGCCCAGAGCTCGCCCATAAACTGGCGGGCATTTTTGCCATTGAGGAACCCGGTCATATTTATTTGCATTTTCTTGGGACATGGATACTTTTCCTCTTCCAGCTGGTTATATACAAACTCCACCACAACATCGTCTTCGATGTTGAGTATGTCGGTGATTTTCTTGCTGATCCACGGCCGTAGCACGTCCAGCTTCACCTTGGACATGTCCACGCGCTTGCTCAGACAGTCGCCGAACTTCATTTGTTTCATTAGTTTCTTTTCCTTGTCGCTGAACCGAGTGTCCTGCTGCTGGTTGGTGCCCTAAACGAGGTAAAGAAAGGGCGTTCGAAAAATATGTCTCTTATCGATTGCGTTCAGAGCATCGCATCACACCGAAGACTACACACAATATAGTCTTTGGCATCACACACACACACACATTTCACACCATCTCACTTACCGTGAACATCATCGCTAGACTGTGATTTTGCTGTCTGTTTTCGGGGTTTTCTTTAAACTGCCGCCAATTTGTGGCCCTTCTACTGCATGCACATTTGTTTTGGCAGGCCCACGAGAAAAATTCAATAAAAATATGTAACCCGGCACCACGCAAGACAGTTGTCTATACACACACACACATGCAGCGTCTTTTCGGTGTGTGCGCCCAAGTGTGTGAGTAAGTTTAAGGATGGCCGGGGGATGCGTTGCGCTTAATTGCTTTCGATGGAAAACCAAAGCGGCGAAAAACTTGTGCTCTTCGTTCTTCGCAAATAACACCAATCGCAATTACATACAATCCGTTTTTAATTGTATACGGCTTGTATTTTTTCTTCGCGAAAAAAAAAATATATGCGTGAAAACGGTCTGCACCAGTGGTGGCAGAGGCAGAACAAACCACGGCTGCTATATACATATCAATTAATCGCGAATGGCACTATCGATGTTTGTGTGCGATAAACGGCAGTTTGGTTTCAAGAGTGGTCAGCGAGCGTAAATTTGTTATTGTTGTTGCCAAACCACATTTGAGGAAACAAGAGGCGAAGAAGGCATTCCGACGGTCAGGCGCGCCATTTGTTTACCAAACTTTAGCCCCGAAGCGAGTCTTGAATGTAGCAACTTTATTTGCGGGTCTAATTTATACGTTGCAATTGTCGTTTATTCAAACGCACAGAGTCATTGAGATAGCTAACATAGTCCTATTTTATCTGTTTTTCGTATACATTTTATTTGATGATCGGGAATACTATGTGCCCAAGTGCCTGAGTTTATTATAAATTTTCACTCCCTGCCCATGTTGCTACGAAAATAGAAAGAATATTTTTTTAAATGTAACAGCCGGAAAACCGACGATATCATATGAAACAGGGTTGCATTTGGTATGGCGTCATCGAAAATTCAAATTTAAAAATCATGTAACTAGTCTTGTTTAAAGAGTTTTTGAAAATAATGCAATCAAATCTTATTGAAAATAGTTTTATTTATCGTATACAATTATTTGTTCATTAAAAATGCTGCCTCAACAATCTATCGTGGGCGGCAAACAGAGAATATAGTTAATATTACCCACAAAAATATCCATATTAACATTTCGAAAGGAATGCTTTTATTTAGGGGCTCTAATAATTATAACTATAAACGCATGAATGCATTAATTTAATTTTGTTTAAATGTAAACTTAAGATTAGCATTTGATTATTTTTCGAGCAAAATTGCATTTCAATTTTATACAGCTGAGAGTGTTGAGAAGAAATAGGAGATTAGAAAAAAAAATTAAATAACATTGCAAAATTGATTTCGCTACAAAAAATAATTCCTTGTTTAAGTACATATTAATTTAGCCAGGCAGCCAGCCGCTGCTCAGCTTCGACCCTCGACCAAAACTCGCTCAGTTCTTTTGGTTGCTGTTTGTGTTCCTAGTGGGTGGGCGTAGTACTGGTGGTAGTACGCTCCAACGCCTACGGTATCATGTTGGGCTCCTGGGCGGCGCCCGTCGAGTACTTCGGCTTGCAGACGCATCCGCTCTCCACGAGCACATAGTCCTGGCCGGTTAGCGTCACGGGACCCAGGGGGATGACCAGGAACAGGTAGGGCACATAGGTTTGCGTACACTCGCCGCGAACCACATCACATTCAGAGGACCTGTTGCGGACGAAAGCCAGGGCTAGATATCGGTGATCCTGATCGGCCGGATGGAGCTACTTACTCGCACACTTCGAAGACGACTTGCTGCAGGAGATCGGGGAACTTCTGAACTATGGTGACCGGCTGGCCAGAGGTCAAACTAACGCCATACATGGGTGCCGTGGTGTTGTAGCGCGTCTTGCACAGACGCGCCGGTGTATCGCTCTTGCACTGATGCGCCGGCGAGGCATTCTTCAGGGAACGACCTGCGTAAAAGGAAAGACAAGCCGACAAACAGACGGACAGACAGTCAGACAATCACTGGGTCAATCAATCAATTGTGCGGTCAATCAATTGCGGCCGCACCGTACCGTCATTAGCCTGACCGACTTACCATAACGATTGCTTCCGATAGCCTCATTGTTTACCTCATCGTAGGCCCTCAAAAGTGCACTCGTGGTCACAGCGGGATCCATAGTGGTCGGCAATTTGCTCTGGCGTCCACGTCGCGAATTTCCGTTCCAGTTGGAGAATGTGCGCGCAACGGCCGCACTGCAAATGCAAATGGTAATAGAAATGTTAAGGGGGAATAGTCGAGGTAGAAGAGGCGTTAGAAAAGAAAGTTTTCCGAATGCTATGATCGGCCACTCTGAGCACCGTTAAGTCACCACGTGACTCACTCACCTGGGATATGGCGCATTGTTGGGGCCCAAACAGTCTGGCGAATCCGTCAGCGCATCACCGGATAGGTATTTCAGTCCACGCCCTCCGGCGCATCTGCTGGAAGGCGCATCGTCGCTGCTGCTGTAGCTGGGCCATAACGCCGCATTGGCGCATGTGAGTGCAATACTGATGACGCAGAGCGCCGTTAGGTGCTGCAAATACATACGATATCAATAGGTTATACCCCTGTGATAACGGGCATGCCATGGCACGCCAATGCAAGCGCTGTGTCATGCAAAAACACAGCCCGACCAGGTTGTGGCGTCTCCAGTGTTTGTTGTACAACTTTGCTTGAGGTGTTGTAACATGTTTTATGTTTTGTCGTTGAACCCACGACCCTGACCATGGCTAGCTTCTGACTCTGGGGGGAACTTTTTCAGAGTTCTAAGAACTGGACGTAGAAACGTACGCCACTCCACTCCAGACCGAAAGCCAGTTATAGGAGTTTCTTGACTGCTATGACGGGGAATTGTCGGTGCCCTGAGCTGATGAAAAGTTTCTATTTTCACATACTTGACCCGCTTAGACTCGAAATCCATAAACAAATTAATTAAGCTCATAAATAACCATCTCGTGAAGCCACAACCACAGCCATCGCCCCCGTCCGTACGTGAAAGTAAAAACAAAGAAGAAATTCAAATCGGACAGCTGCCACGATAGAGGGAGAGGGAGAAGGCAGGGCAAGAAGAAATGTTAATACATTTTTCAACCGCACCGCATGTAAAGCTGACTTCTAATATGGTCTGAACTTTTTTTTATTGCCTCTTCTTGCAGTATAGTATTTTTGTTTTTTATTTTATTTGCGCGCGCGCGCTGTGTTTTCTTTCACTTTCTCTGTGCAGATTTTTTGTTGCTGATCAAGTGGCAGGCAGGCAGGCAGGCAGTCAGGCAGGCAGCAGCCGAAAACCAGTTTCGATTGAATTAAAATTGCAGCACAAAAATTTTGCCATTTTTCTCTCTGAGAAAATCGCTGCACGTACGACATGATGCGCAGAAATAATCGGACAGGTCGGACAACGTGCCATCCCATCCCATCCCATCCCATCGGGCCTTTGTCCGATTGTCGATGGAAAAAATACCGTAAATACTCGTAGCTTTTTTAATTGATATAAACATTTAATATTATTTTCCTTTCAGTTATTGTATTGTTTGTGGCCTGGCCTGGTCTGGTCTGGTCTGGTGGGATGGATGGTTTGTTCGCACATTTTCGTAAGAGATGAGATGCCCAACAAACCAAACTTTCTTTTCAGTTTAAGAAATTTGACAAAAAAAACGAAATGTTTGTGGCCTAATGGTCATTGCGTGTTGGTTCGCTGCTGGGAAATGAAAAATGAAAGCGAAATTCTATTATTTAATTCTTTTCACATTCATTACAAGAAATTAATGAACTTGCTTCGTGCCGCCAAAAGGAGAGAGCGGGCGGGCGGGCGGGTGGTCGGTCGGTGGGAAGGCAGTTAGGGAGATCGTGTGACAGGGAGAGAGAGAGAGACACGCGGTACACTCTCACCGCCTGTAGCCCGAGCGTCGTGTCGTGTCGTGTCCGTCTCTCTGTCTCTCTGTCTGCATTTGGCCTTTTGTCAAATTCTGTGTGCTGTAGTTGACTCGTTGGCTCATTAAACAAGCTTTTCTTGCCCATTGTCATTTGGTTTGGTCGTCCGTCCGTCCGTCCGTCTGACTTTCCGTTTTGATGGGATGGCCCTCCACCAACAATTTCGTTTAATAAATGCCCGTGGTGCTCTGGTCTGGTCCGGTCCCCTCTTGATTCGACATTAAGGCAAGACCAAGCCATTGCCATTGCCATTGCCATTTGAACCTGTCACAAGACATTCATCTGAGTACGTACAGAGTATTTTTACTTGGTAATTGCCATCTTGATTGGGTCTCGACGAGACCCTCTCCTCCTAATGAGGCAACTTTCTTAAGTAGCCGCCCGTCTGTCTTCGGGGTTCGTTTGGTTCGTTGAAGTGATTGCGGCGTGACTGTACCAAAAACAAAATATCACAAATAAATGCAAATAATATTTGAGCTGCTTTGAAAAATCAGCAAATCACTCATTAATCAAAAACCCATTGACCATTGACCATTGACGATACGGCGACAGTTTGAGTGTGTGCCGTGCCCCGTCATTAGTTGGGCTTACATAACACGCTCATTCATACCGTTCAACGAAGAGGCAGGGGGGGAGCCAGGCGGCAAGCGGCCGGAGACTTGCACTAAGTGTGGCCGCTAGAAAGAATCAGAACCCAGCCATGCCATATGCCATGGCAAAAAGAGACAAAGCGACGACGAGCAAAACTGTCAAGAGCAGCGCGCCGCTGTTCGTGTATCAGGTGCCGTTATAACGAGGTTAACGACCCACATCTCCATCTCTCTCTCTTAGGCGTCTCAAGTCTCGCTCTTCGTCGGCTCTGGCTCTGGCTCTGCCTCTCTCTCTCTCTCCCTCTAACACACGCACACCGCCAAGCCGTGGCCGGGAGCATGTTTCGGATCGCATAAACAAACATTGGGACTTTGGTAATAAATGAAATTAAACGCTACAATATTATTGGACCACTACACCAAGTGAAAATTGGTTTGGGTTTTGTTTGGGAAAGCACCGACGGATTATTGACAGCTTACAAATAGCCACCAGAAGACTCTGCAACTCTGAGACCGTTGCACGCAATGAGTCTTGAAACTGGTTTTATTGATAAGCGTAGCCTACAGCCCCGGGTCTCGGGTCTCTCGATCTGCCTGCCACCTCCTCTCGCTAGATCCGAGCCGCCCTCCCCGCCCCTGCTGCTGGTCGCTGATCTGATCGTCGCTTGTCTGGCGAGTTCCACATTCTCTCAATGGATGTCAGTGATAATGTATTGTGATTGAAACGAATTGAGAGAGAATTGTTGGCTTTGCTTGACTGACACAATTTCCCAAAGGCCTTTTGTTTGATTGTGGACCAGTTGGTCAGGAAAAGTTGATGAAAAGCTTGGCCAATCCAATCGGGCATACATATCCACTGAAAGCAGGACCACACCACACCACACCCCAGGCATCGGCATCGGTATCGGCTTCCCTGCGGAACATGTTATAGATCGATTGTGATCTCTGTGCTAATGTCGGTTCTCAGCACCGTTCTTTGCGCTTTAGACCCGTTCGTTATTGCTTTTTTCCGTTCCGCGACGAACAACAAAGCTCGGGCCGTGATAACCCCGAAGCGACAAAACTTTCAATGGGTTTTTTTTTTTTCTTCTGGTCTTGTCCGCTATGCAGATCACGTTTTCCCAGACCACAGAGCACAGACCACAACAAAAACAACAGAAAACAGCACTGGAGGGGCCTGGGGCCTGGGGCCAGCGCTAGAAAGAGACAAGAGGCAAGTGCATGGACTCCGACTCCGCTCCGACTCAACTCGATGCCTCTGGCTTCGTTTCATTCCCTCCCCCAATGCGATGACAGCGGCGCTTTCATTTTTGGGCTGCTTGCCACTTCGCATGCGCGACGCGACGTGAGGCGACGCGGCCATTGTCCAGAGAGCGTGGGATGTGGAGGAGGAATGGCGCGTGGAAATGGGGCTAAAAATTTCGCTGACCAAAACTAGAACCGAACCGAAGCATCTCATAATGGCAATCAGACCCAGACCCAGACCCAGGCCGAGGCATCCTCCCCCCCTTAACCCCAACACTTTTACTCATTACGCCCTCAATTGTATTCATATATTTTTGTTTGGAGTTTCACTGGATAATTTGCATCATTATTATCTGGAGGCGACTCGGGAAGTACTGTTAGTTCTTGGCGCTACATTAAGCAGGCAATTAACACAAATTTATGACAATTTTTGGTCCCTCAGTGTTTTTTAAGAGGGGGGAATATTTGACCCAGAAGAAATCTTTTGTTTTTACAGTTTATAATGCCGTTTTGCAAATAGTTATAGCCGCATACGCATACCCGTGGCCGTACCCGTCGTACTGCTGCCTATGATGGCTCTTTAAGGTTGGGTTCTTCTGCCATGCCACTGGCATGCCACTGCCTCAACCAAGAGGTGACACGCATGAATGAGAATCTTTCTACCTGTGCGAGTGAGCACCGGGACCGACCGGCTCTCAGCAACAGAAACGGAGACAACAGCAACAACCCATAAAAAATCAAAGTATGAATATATTTAGCCTACTTTTTATAAAGTATTTTTTGTTGTTGTTATTTTACTTTTGCCCGCGGCAGCAGCAACGCTCAACGGTTAGGGCTCGCTATGGGAATTCGTTTTGAATCATCGTGTGGTGGCAGGGGCTACCGGACAAGATGATTAAATTTCCGACTGACTCGTGCTTGAACCAAGCCAAATGAAATTCTCTCTGGGCCAGAAGATCAGAGGCAAACAGACAGCCAATACGAGAGTGTCTTGGCCAGACAGAAAGACACTCATTAATCGGGGGCACACACCACATCAAATCGGCTCAAAGAAATCAACATAACTCGATCCGATATCCCCAACGAAATAAGATTAAGCGGAGGCGGAGGAGGAGCCGTGTTTTTGCTTTCTACGTTTGCTTCCTTGATTAGCATTTTTGTGGGTCAAGTTCACAGAGAAACAAGACAAGAGATTTGGAAATTCTTTCGGGCTCTATGGGGCAGCAATTCCTGTTGCAGCAAATGCGGTTCCATTTCTCGCGATGGATCGGGTATCCACTCCCAACATTCCGCTGGCTTTCGAGCCAGAGTATGCCATATATCAGCAGGGCTCTCCAGCCCACACGGTTTTCTGGCCAATTTCAGAGCCAGGCTGAAACGTGAGGTGACTGACAACACGAGAATGCTCAGACATCTACTCGTATACGACCGGCCGACAAGAAGCCTAGTAAAAGTTATTTGGCTAAAGCAAATTCATTAAAGATTCGTTAAGGCCGAAAGCAGCAGAAGACCGACACCGAAACCGACTGCAAAAAGAAAGTCAAAGAAAGGTGCTAATTCCATCGAGTGATTGGGCGAGACTTGGCCAAGGAAATAGGTCGAAATGGGCGAATCAAGCCGAACCCGAACCGAACCTGAAGCGAGTCAGAGACTGAATTCCTAAGGAGAACCCAGCCTCGGCCCCAGCCTCGGCCCAACCCAGCTCAAGTCCCATCCCATGCCGTGCCATTCCAGGCACTTAGTGGACCACCGAAGGTGTTGCCTGGCTGTGGGTTGGGCCGACTGCACTCAGTTCGAGAGTACATATATAGAAACCCATATGGTATGGGATGGGTTGGGATGGTGCACACCACACAGCTATATAAGTTTTAATGCCATACTGGTTTCCAAAAGGAACCACCGACCAGCACTGACGGCAACGGCAACGGCGACGGCGACGACTCCAGAGAACAATGCCAAGTTCAAGCAAAATACAAAAAACAACAAAAAAAAAAAAACGTGTAAGAGAGAAGTGTAAGAGATCTTGCAGCTGCTTCTCCTGCTTCTCCTGGTCTGGTGGTGGGCGCTTCTTCAGCTGCAGCTTCAGCCCCAGCCGCAGACTCAGCCTCGTCTTTGGTATTTTCTTTTATTTTTTAGTGCTTATTGGGGTCACTTACTTTGACAGAACTTCTACTAAAGCACCGGTATTCCATTTTGTAGCTGTGTGTGAGTTGTAGGTTTTGTTGGGTGTTGTATTGGGTTATTGGCTGTACTTTTGGGCACTTGTGACTCGGTCTCTTTGCGACTTTATTGGATTGGCTTTGCACACAACACTTCACGAACTATACAGAAACGTATCGTTCTGCCAGCAAGAAACGGAAACCAAAAAAAATACAGACTCTGGGTGTAAGCCTTGCTGCTGCTACTGCTACTGCTACTGCTACCGCCTGGGGTATATTGGTGGTAACACGCGTCTCTGACAACCGGCCAACACGAGCGCTCAACTTGAACTGACGGACCAGGTAACGTTTACCATTCCTTAAGGTGTCGTCTTGGCGACGGCAACGGCAACGGCAGCAGCAGCGGCAGCAGCGACTGCGCCGGCGCAGCTGGCCTGGCCTCTGCCGCTAGCTGGTGGCATCGCATCGCATTGGCATTGGCTTGTCGTAACCTGTTGCCGTCGTACCACCACCAAGTGCTGCTGCTGCTGCTGCCTCTATTCGTGGCAGGGGCGATGGCGGGAGCGGTGGCAGTGGGGGCGGAACTGGAGCTGGGCCACGCAGAGCGCAGTCGCAGTCGCAGTGGCAGCAGCACATGCAAACTATGAATACGCAACAGCAGCAGAGGCAGAGGCAGAGGCACACAAACAATACAATGGAGAGCACAACCGACAGGATTATACTTAGAATTACAGTCATTATGCCAGATTTTGGACTTGGTTCTGACAATTGCTGAAAAGCGATCACAGCAACGGAGCGGAGCCCCTCAACGGTTTAAGGGGATACTCAAGGAAGTCGTCGACACAGTGTTATTGATGCATCAAAAAAGTATGGGGTATGGTCGTATCGATATTGGACATTATCCTATACGGAATGATGGATGCTTCACAGAAGCTGGGATGATCGACTGCCCAGGCCGGGCGAATCGACTCAGAAGGAGTTCCAGGAGCAGCACCGGCCTTACAAACAAGGCGAATTATCAATTTGATTTGACTTTATAATTGATGCGTTCTCCATTAGTTTATTGAGCTCTTTTCCTTTTCTGACATATTTTAATACGATTTCTGACCGTCACAGCTAAAACAGCAGCAGTAGCCGACGCAGAAGAAAAAGATTAACAAAAGCAACAACAGTGCGATGAAGGCTCCTATTGTTTCCAGAGGTCCCACCTTATTAAAGAGTTCATCTTTTAGCATATGTCTCCGTAAATCCATATTTGTGCTGTATTTATTTTGTATATTTTGACAAATGAAATTTAGTTTAATAGCTGCTGAGACTCTAGGGTTCCGTAGCTATATGATGGGCGAGTGACAAGCCTCCATGCGATTCTTTTGAATTGCGGTTATTTCGAGGCCAAAATTTAAATTTAGACGGTTATTAATCGATTATCGATCTAGAATTGCGTATCGGTGTTTTATTGAATTTTCTGCTCGCATTGAGACCCCTTGTACTCTATTGGAGATTATGAATGCGGTTTTCACCTTCATGGAAACCGAAAGCAGCGCGAAATGGCTTAGCTGCTTACACGGGTCTATTGGTAATTGATTGCCGATTAATAATATTACATAATATTCCCACATTCTCCAAATTTCTATCTGTTTCTCTGGCGAACTGTGTGATTTAAATGACGCTTTTCATTATTTTCTTTTGGGAAAGTTATCAAGTGAAGCTATATTAGTTTCAATTTGTGATGGTTATTATCGAAAAAATGAAGAAAAAGCCAAAATGAATGTGCACAGAGCCCACAGAAACTTTCATAGTTGTTGTAACTTTTCTCTTCGGCCGGCCAAATGCGAGACATTTGAAGTCAATTGCCGTCGCGTAGAGGCGTGCAGAAAAAGTACTGGACTGTGCGGTATAAATAAAATAAAATTAATAGCAACAATTGAAACAAGCGTTGCGACGGACCAGCCAGGGCAACAATAAAACTTCGGACATTGTCTGAACTGGACTCTGACTTAGACAGGGGGGGATCTGGGGGCATCTGGGGGCCTCTGGCTCTGGCACGCATGCGCAAAGTGCCACCGCCAAGTGTCAACGACAGTCGGCTGTCAGTCTACATGAAATTTTTCAGCGAAAGTGACTGAACAAGTTCCAATTGTGCATCGGCGCCGCTCTGAATGCTTTTATTCGAGCCTGACAATTAACTGGCGTAATAGTTGCCAAAAGAAATGAAAACCTGGGCCTACCCACTGAAAAAAAAACTATACAAATGTGGGTGCGGGGGGTGAAAGTAGGATTTAGGGAAAACAGTAGGCATCTAGATACGTTTGAATGTGCCGTCTGAAATCTTAGATCTCAAATAGTCAGTATTAAAATGTTTTTAAATTCACGTAGAGCTGAAGTTTTGTTGCGGTTCTAAATATTTGGTTTGGTTAGGTAACATACATGTTCAAAGTGTCCGTCATCGCGCCAATTCATGTAGATAGGCGTCTATCGATAAACACAGTACAGAGCGACCGTGTGAGTGCACAACCAATCATCTGTTAACCAACACCGGCTGCAACAGAGCGCGAGTACTAGATAGCAACAACAACATCGCCGTGCGTGTTCTTCTGTGTGTGTGCGTGTGAGATTGGAAGACAATGGCTGCAGCTGCGGACGGTGTTGTTCCTACCCTTGCAAGTAAATATAATCCCGCAGATTCGATACAAAACTAGTCCCCAAACACTGCCCCCAATGCCAGACAATGTGGGGCACCAGCAGCATTGCCAGCCCCACCGCCTGGCAGGACTGTGCAAACTCAAGAGTCATTCTCTGTCGTGGGGGGTGGGGAGGGGGGAGCGCTACCTCGTGTATTTCTCTGGTAACTAATCTATCGTGCCTTCGTTTACAGTTCGCTCTAGCGTGGCGGTTGAACTGTGGTCATCGGCCGGACCTAAGTTGCCATATGAACACAAGTCAAACTTGCCGCGAGAGGAGACGAAATGTTCTCGTTCGATCTGCTTCAGTCCAGATGGCCAATATTTTGCATATTCCAACGGCCGGGACGTTAAGGTGCTCGAGGCGTGCAAGGATGGTGCCGGAGAGTGGCCAGTGCAGTGCTCGTTGCCGCGCCCCAAGGCGTTCTACCTCAAGTTCTCGCCACGTGGCAATTATTTGTGCACCTGGGAGCACTATGCCATCACCAAGGACCGCCCAGAGGGGTCGCCCAATCTCCTGGTGTACGATATCACCACGGGCACCGAAGTGTTTGCCATTGTCCAGAAGAACCAATCGAATTGGGAGCCATCTTGGTCGTCGGACGAGACCATCTTCGCTCTCGTCGTGGGCGGCGAGGCTCTGTTCTATGATCTGCCCGAAGGATCGGCTAAAGGATTCGAAAATACCCAAAGAAAAATAGGCGGCAGTCGTGGGGGAATGTTATCTCTTGGTCCCGGCCACTGTCCGCCGTATTTGGCCTTCTACAATCCCGGCGCCAAGGGTGCTCCGTCCATGTGCAAGCTGTACAAGTATCCCGCCCTGGGCCCGAACCAAACGGTCGCCTGCAAGAGCTTCTTCCAAGCAGACCGCGTGGAAATGTTGTGGAACAAGAGAGGCACTGGCCTGCTGTTGCTAACCAGCACCGAGGTGGACAAGAGCGGCGCCTCCTACTACGGCAATCAGGCTGTCCACTTCATGGCCACCAAGGGCGACACTTGCTCCGTGCCGCTGTCGAAGGACGGACCAGTCCACTGTGTCAAATGGAGTCCCAAAGCCACCGAATTCGTGGTTGTATATGGCTTCATGCCCTCCAAGGCAGCTCTCTACAATCTCAAGTGCGACGTGATCTATGACTTTGGAGAGGGTCCACGTAACTGTGCCTATTTCAATCCTTTTGGAAACATCATTGTGCTCGCCGGTTTTGGCAATCTGCCCGGAGCCGTCGAGGTATGGGATGTGCCCAAACGGGAGAAGCTGGCCAGCTTGAAGCTGGCGGACACCACTGTCTTCGAGTGGCATCCCAATGGCGAATGGTTTGTCACAGCCACCACCGCTCCCAGGCTCCGCATTAGTAACGGGTAAGTTGCTTCCCATGAAATATGCTTGCGATTCCGATGCAAATTGTAATTATTATTTTACTTGCAGTTTCAAAGTGTACCACTACTCCGGAGCCCTGCTGCACGAGACCATGTGGCCGCAAAGCCAGGAGTTGCTCGGCATCGAGTGGCAGCAGTATGCAGATAATACCTTCAGTGAGCCAAAAATCACCAAGGCCAAGCATGAGGGGATTAAATCCAGTCAGCCAGAAGCGAGCAAAAAGGCCTACACACCGCCCCATTTGCGTTTGTTGAAGGAGGGAAAGAATCCAGAGAAGTACTTGCCACAGCCAACCGTACCCGGACTGGCACCAGCATCAGCAGGTAATGGAATGCGCAAGATTTGGAACAGGCAATATGATATGGACAATCCGATCGTGCGACGGAGCGAACAGGGTCAATGCCAAGTGCCGAGTGGCCGTGAGGGTCGTGATGCATCGACAGCGACATCGGTAGCTGCCGCTAACGTGCCAAATCGGTCCAACAGACGCTGTCGACCCTATCAGTATAAACGATACTAGAATTAACGATTCATCCTCCTCCTTCACCCCCTTAAACATTTCGTAGTACATGCAAATTAGGATTAGAGACTTATATTATGGCAGTAAGTAGGGCGGGAAATGTATTTGCTAATTGCTGTTTGCGTTTCTTTTGTTGCCTGCAGGTGGTGCCAACAACAAAAAGAACAACAAAAACAAGCCAAAGGGCCCACGGAGGGATGTAAATGTAAAAGCTGTGAATGGTGGCGATGTGGATACCCCAGCAGCCTCTGCTGCGGTACCGACGACACAGACAGTGACTGTGACGGGGGAGGACCAGCAGGTATCCCAGACGCCACATCACACACACAGAACACGACCACAGGCGCCCAGATATCAACAGGAGAATGCTGCCGACCAACAGCGCCATCATTATCACCATCAACCACATCCCCAGGCCAATGGCCAAAATTCGAACGAGAAGGAACGCAAAATTCGCACCGTTGCCAAGAAGCTCTCAGACATTAAGAAACTG
The DNA here is from genome assembly GCF_003369915.1 of Drosophila miranda. Classification (NCBI taxonomy): domain Eukaryota; kingdom Metazoa; phylum Arthropoda; class Insecta; order Diptera; family Drosophilidae; genus Drosophila; species Drosophila miranda. The sequence continues at coordinate 19,896,605 of NC_046674.1, forward strand.
AAGTCGCGCCAGGACCACGGCGAAAGTCTTGAGCTGAATCAATTAAATAAAATTAAAATGGAAGCAACTTTCTTGGACGAACTCAAGATGCTCAAGCTGTCCGACTAAAGGGAGTCGCCGAGCGAGAGAGGCAAGAGGAAAAGGACAATACCATTGATATGTGTGATACACCCACAAGATGACACCACAATTTGCCTTCTCTCCTCCTCCCTTCTCATACACTGTTTGTTGTTCTTCCCTTTCCTGCTGTTTAACGCTCATTTTGCGAAAAATATGTGTCGCAAAAAGTTTAAAGTTAAAAACATTTTTCTACTTTTGTGATTTCTGAACACTTTTGGCAAACAAACAGTTACTCGAAACAACAGAAATTTATGTACCAAATTGTGCTATCAAGCGAATAAAGAAGTTTCCACAAAGATACAATGCTACAACTCCCAATTTGATTTCTTCTTGATGAACTCTTCCTTTCCGTCTTCTTTGACGGCCACATAATAGCCCAAACTCTGGTATTTGTACCGCATGTAGGCAATATATCCAAAGACTCCAGTTATAGCTGTCAAGCCCAGGCCCATGACGACCATGTTCTGCAAAGAAAACAAAACCTATTAAAGAAAGCTCTGAATGTTGACGGGTGCATCCTGAACACCCACCGGCTTTGTGTACAGTTCAAAGTTGATCAAACGGAAGACGCCCGTGCTGCGCATGGAGCGGATGCCATCGCCAGGCTTCTGTTCCTTTCCGTCACTCATTTTCTTAAAATGCTTTTATTGAACTTCGAATGCAATTAGTAAAATTTTTACCGTATTTGTTGCACAATTCAGTTTTAAAAGCAAAAGCGTGAATAAAATGTCAATTTATCGATGGTTGCTCTATCGATGATTTCAACGATATATCAATACATCGGCACTCCACCAAAATTCATTTTTTTTTTTTAATAAAACGTACTAATCAATACAAATGTAAATAAAAAAAAAAAAAAAATGAAATATATCCTAATACATAATACATTGTGTAGACTAAAGTGTGACAGTGTTGCAGAGAAATATCGAAAGCTCTCAACATGAGAATTCTAAAATACCAATCGATACTGTTTCATATAATTTAATTTAACATCATTAATTTATGCAACATAATTTTGTAATAATTAATCAATATATATGTACGTATGTATCCGATATTATATAAATTCGAACTGATAGCCGCGATCTACAAAGCTAAGCCCCCGCTCCGATCGGACTGGGAAGTCTGGTTTAAAGACGATGTATTCCCTGTATTCTGGAGAGGTCTTCAGGTTCTGCAAGGGACAGTACAATGAGATTAGTTAAATCTGAACAATAAACGGGAACAATGTAATCACCTCTTTGTCGACAAAGTCCTCGAACCCACTGAGGACATAGTAAATAAACAACGGCGGGGTCTTGCTGTATCCCGTCTGTTGTCTATGCGGGTCTTTTTGCTTGAGAATCTTAAGGGCTCGGGAGAGAAAACTGGGTGTTACCTCTCGACAGTAAGAGACGTCCAGGTGCTGCAGACGTGGGCATAGATCAACGAATTTGAGGAGCACATCATCGTTCAAATGGGTACAATTTCGTAGGCAAAGCAATTGCAGATCTTTCATGCAGGTGTAGCGCTCAAGATAGTCGGTAGAATGGTCCCAACTGCAAATGGCCAGGCGCTGCAGTTTTTTATGCGTCCAAATTGGCAAATCCCTGTCCCAACCCGGCTCCAGTGGCATGTAGTAGCCATCTACGGCCACGCATGTAATTTCCTTCGCCTTGTGCTCCATAATAGCATAGAACTCCTCGACTTCTCGTATTTTGGGATCGTATTCGTCCGGGCAGACCTCTGCGGGAATGTGCCATTCGGAGCAGAGGAGAACTACCAGTTGTTTGAGCGACGGCAGCTTCATGATTTCGGGCAGTACAGACTTGATCGTGGCCAGATTGAGCTTGAGGGTGGTGAGACTCTGGAGAGATTTAACGCAGTTGTTGAGGCGCAGCTTACTGATCCCATCGAATGTTCGTATGTCCAGCACTTGGAGGTCGCACCGACTGCGGAACAGGTGACGAATTAGGAGGCAAGCTGGCGAAGGAGCCGCAAATCATTACTTACTGGCACACCTCATCCAGATACTGCTGGCGCAGCTCGTAGGCCTTGTGCTGATCCTCATACAGATGAAGTTCTTTCAGATGCTTAAAGCGGGAGAGATACCGCCCATCTGTAGGAGTGGTTAGGCGAAGTCTACGCACGCCAGGCACAATGAGGGTCAATTTGCGTATGCTGCGATTCGATGGATAACAATCCACGTCCTCGGGATCGTAATAAAAGCTGGTCACCTGGGGCAGCTCCGTAATGTGTATTTCATCCAAATCCTTGAGCAATGTGCAAAGACAGCTACTGACGTACATTTCCTTTATATACGGCTGCATCAAATGGATGAAGTAATATAAATCATCAAAGTTGGGCAGCAGTTCTCGCCTATTAAAGGATTGACACATTCTTGATTATAATCAATAAATATTTCGGCTGCAATTATACATTTACCATTTTTCCAGATCCATCGTGTCATAGGTATGCCTGATCCGCCATTTTCCCAAGGCAATGTTTTGAAACCTCTGGCAGACTTTGGAGAAGTAAATCTCTGTAGGCAAATCCTGCAGCCGCTCGAAAATCTCTTCCAGGCAATCGTCATTCAGCTTCAGTATCTCAGAGATGGGGCCAGTCGAGGACAACGGTGGATCTTCATTGTCAGACGCCATGGCCGAGGGAAATGAATATTGTTACACGAATTGTATACGGTTATTGTTTATTTTTATAGAATTTTCTAGTGTCGTCTTGCATCAAACGCAAAACTATCGATAGTACTATCGATTGCTGCGAACGATTGGATACAGTCTGGGGATTCCTGAAACTGAAAATTACTAAATTAGGAATTATTAAAGAAAGTCTATGCAGTTGGCGATATGACCATACTGTTTTGTGCTAGTTTGAATTGTTTTTGTGCTGTTTTTGAATTGGTGACATTTTGAGACTGATATCATTTTGATATGTTTTGAGATCAAAACAAAAGTATTTGTCAAAAAAAATAACTAAAATATGTGTTCACACTGACGGTCCTAGCTAGCTATTAATACTAAACCGAATATTAAAATCTAGTGATATGATTTTCGGTAATTGAGAGCGATTAACCCATTGACGGCCAATGGGTATTTAAACACGCTCCACGAAAACTATGAAACTTGTAGAATTTTAGGGCAGTTTAGGTGAAAGATATCGTGGTCTCTTTTTTGTAAGTAAAGAAGAAGGATAGGATGGATCTAAAAGAATTTACAAACAGTATTGTTTTCCGCGGTTTAACGCAAGTTGTTCACCTGTTTAAATAGAGGGGGGTCAAGTGGGTTTTTTTCATCGGTATATTTTGAAAATGAGACGGTATATTTCTGAGGGTCAGACCATATATCTTATCGATAAGCCCGCACAAAACACGTGTGTATTTCTTTTTATTTGTGAGCAAGCGTGTGCTTGGTATTAAAATTTTAGAGTGAAACAATTGAAATAAATATGGCGGACCTATTGAAACTAACCGACGCTATCGTATTAGAGTACATACAATCTAAGGACAAGAACCTGGCCAAGGTGTTCCAACAAAAGACGAAGGCAGTAAGTGTATTTTTTTTCTATGTGGCTAATGCAGCTTCTAATGCACTCAAAAGCATGCAGCTCGTGTTTTTGCCTGCAGGTTGCTGTTTGAGACAGCAGGTTGAACATATCTGGATGGTTCTGAAGAGTAGACATACCGTTCTTGTATATCCGAATCTTCCTGGCTCGTGCATGCGACCGCGACCACGTGCTATTTACTAACCAAGAATTTCATACGTTTGTTCCACAGGCCACAGTGGGAAAGAACACGCCAAAGCTGAGTGAGATCTTACAGTTTTACCAGACCAAGAGCTCGACAAAAATTCCAGCAATTAAGGCAGCAGCTGCTGATAGTGACAGTGATTCAGACGACTCTGATGAGGCGCCAGTGCCGGCGAAGAAGCCAGCCGCTGTTGCGTTGACAAACGGCAAAGCTGCTAAGGTGGTCAAGGCCTCGAGCAGTGATGATAGTTCCTCAGACGAAGAGCCACCAAAGAAGCCAGCAGTGGCAGTAAAGGCCGCTCCGGCCAAGAAGGCTGCTGCTTCCTCCAGTGAGGATAGCGACGACTCTGAAGAGGATAAGAAACCAGCTGCCGTGGCCAAGACACCAGTCAAGACAACTCCAGCCAAAAAGGCGGCCTCCAGCAGCGACGACAGCAGCTCCGAGGAGGAAACGGCCAAACCAGCGGCCAAGGCACCAGCAAAGTCTGCGGCTGCCAAGAAACCCGAAACCTCCAGTGAGGGTAGCGATACCGATGAGGAGCCAGCCAAGAAGAAGCCTGCACTTGCCCCGGCCAAGACAGCTGTGGTCAAGCCCGCCACCTCTTCGAGCGAAGATGACTCCGAGGAAGAAGAAAAGCCTGCAGCAAAGGCTCCAGCTAAGGCAGCCCCCAAAAAGGTTGCTGCTTCCTCCAGCGAGGGTAGTTCCTCGGAGGACGAGGCACCCAAGAAGGCAGCTCCAGTGAAGGCAAGTCCAGCCAAGGCTGCTCCAGCCCAGAAAGTCGATTCGTCCAGCGAGGGGAGCGATTCCGATGAGGAGCCACCCAAGAAGGCGGCTGCCCCAGCCAAATCAGCTGCAAAGGCCACTCCGGCGAAGAAGGTAGAGTCATCCAGCGATGACAGCGATTCCGATGAGGAAGAGCCAGCCAAGAAGCCTGCTGCCAAGCCAGCAGCCAAACCCGCTGCTACTCCAGCCAAGAAGGCAGGTGAATCCGAAGACTCTTCGGATGATAGCGAGAGCTCTGAGGACGAAAAGCCCAAGCCTGCAGCCAAGCCTGCAGCAAAGCCTGCAGCCAAGCCTGCAATCAAGCCTGCAGTTAAGGCGGCCAAATCGAGCAGCGAAGACTCCTCCAGTGACGATGAGGCTCCTGCTGCTGTCAAGCCGGCAGTGAAGAAGACTGCGGCACCGGCCAAGAAGGACGACTCCTCCTCGGATGACTCTTCCGACGAGGAGAAAGCACCAGCTGCCAAGAAGCCAGCGGCCAAGAAGGCCAAGGAAAGCAGCGACGACAGCGACAGCGATGACTCCGAAGAGGTGAAGCCTAAGGCGGTTGCCAACGGTGACGCCAAGGCCGGCCAGAAGCGCAAGTTCAGCGGCGGGGATGAGGAGGAGGCCACACCCAACAAGAAGTACAACAACTTTGTCAAATCGGGAGACCAAAAGGTTAGTTTTGTCTTTCCCTTTGTCCATTCCCCCATACAAATCCTGTCAAGCAATTGAGAGATTAATCGGTTGCAAAACCACAGCAGAATGGTTTCACCTCCACTCCCAACAACCACAACAACAGCCACAATAGCAGGCAGTTGAACAGCAGCGGAGGCGGTGGTGGGAGTGGCCGACGTCGTTCTCCCTTCCGTCGCGTGCGGACAGAGGAGGTTCTCGTCGATGCCCGAGTCCAAGACATGTCCTTTGAGGCCAAGGTGAGTGCCGCAAATGCATTTGAGTCGCGTCAGACGTGTGTGTTTGTGTGTGTGTGTGCAGAGGCATGTGGTTGGGGCTAGGGCTTCTCTGCAGAATTACGCAGCCAGGGGCGGGGGGCAAAACACACAAATTAGCAAGACAAGACGTCCCGACAAAAAACTCAAATCATTTGTGGCACTTGACGGCCAACCTTCGTTTCCTACTCATTCGTTTTATACATCTGCAAATCCTTTGCTAATTTGTGGTTTGCCCTCTTTGGCCTTTCTCCCTTGCAGAATGGCGACGGCTTCAAGAATCACCATGGACGCGGCGGACGTGGAGGCTCCGGCTTTGCCGGACGTCCGGATCGCAGCACCTGGGAGAGCAACAATCAGAACGGCGGCGAGGAAGGCGGCGAGGGCGGTGGATTCAAGAAGATGGGCGATCGCCGTAGCTTTGGTGGCTTTGATAAGAAGCCATTCGAGGGACGTGGCGGTGGACGAGGTGGCGGCTTTGGCGGTGGCCGTGGAGGTGACCGCGGCGGCGGCGGCTTTGGCGGTGGCCGTGGAGGCGACCGCGGCGGACGCGGCTTTGGCGGACGTGGTGGTGGCGGACGCGGCGGCTTTGGCGGTGGACGTGGAGGCGACCGCGGCAGCTTTGGAGGAGGGCGTGGAGGCGACCGCGGCGGACGCGGCTTTGGCGGACGTGGTGGCGGCGGGCGCGGCGGCGGTGGTTTCGGCAACAAATCCTTCGACTCCTCAGCGCCGAAGCCAAACAAGAAAATCACCTTCGACAATTAGATCTAGTTAAGTTCTCTCTCCATCCCCCCACCCACAAGCACGTACACACACAAACGCGCGCAGATGTATGCAGATTTGTTATGTAATTAGAATTAAATCTGTTTAAACAATTTTATACTTACGCGAACCGTACCCCCTGTATAGAAAAACGCTGCCGGCTCCTGGGGCGAACGGGCCAACATCGACCTGAAGCACACCCGCGGCAAGTCCTTCAAGCACGAGAAGACCAAGAAGAAGCGCGGCAGCTATCGGGGCGGCGCAATTGACACAGGCGTCAATTCAATAAAATTTGACTAAATTTACGAGTGCCCTCACACACTATATATAATATTCTATATTCTAACGGATAAGAAAACTTTGTAGAGTAGTCTCTACATCATTATATCAATATACAGCAGTTACACTATGGCATCATACGCAGTAATATATTGCCAATCTGTAAAATCCTTTCCTTCTTTTGATTTGATACGCCTTATATTATAGAGCCTACATTTTAAATTGAATTAATCCGAAATGAGAACTGGCGGTCAATAAAACCGTAACCACACACTAAATGATTGTTCAAGACTCTATTTCAATAGAAACTATTTTTTTTCTTATATAATATATATAATTTCACTAATGGGTTTCCTGAATATTTTTCAATTGACAAACATAGGACTTGCATTGCCATTTATAAGCACACGGCCTAATATATTCCAAAACTTCAATACAAATATCCGGTAGTCGAAAGTTTTGGGATATATTAGATTTGTGGTGTGAGGCCACTGCAAATTGATTTGTTCCTTTTGGTTATAATAATGACTCGATCTGATCCAGATTCGGCAATCTGGTAGATATAGGGGTACATTAGATTTGTGGTGAAAGTAGATGTGTGCAACACCCAGAAGAAAGCGTTTCAGACCCCGCAAAGTACACACATCGGCATAAGTATTTTGACAAAAATTATGCACAACGTATTCGGTTGTAACTTCTTATTTTTTCAAAGTAGAAACTTTATTCATTTATCGTAGAAAGGTATTATATTAAGCTATTAACAATATGTAAACAAAGTATGATAAGTGGGTTTATTGTTAAATGAAAATTAATTATTCCTAAACAGACGGTGGCATAAGTATTTTGACATTTTATAAAATGTAAAAAAAAACAAAAACGAATGGAACGAACTAACTTTTTATGATGAATCAGCAAAATATATATCCTCCCTTTGCCTCTATCACCTTTTGCAGACGTCTCGGAACTGACTCCACTAAGCTGTGGATATAAGCCAGCAGAATTTCTCTCCAGAGTGATTTCACCTCTCAGATTTTATTCTCACGGTTCCTTGTCAAATTTGGAGTCCGGTTTCTTTTTATATAAGACCAGAGATTCTCGATAATGTTTAAGTCTGGGCTCTGGGCCGGCTAGTCCAAAGTATTAACCCCAATGTCCTTCAAGAATTGGGTAACGACTTTAGCTTTATGACACGGGGCGTTGTCCTGTTGGAAGGTAAAGGACTCCCCAATAAAATGATCTCCAGAGGAGAAAGCGTGATAGTTTAGCACTTCCAAATATTTGTCTTTATTCATGCTACCATCAACAGGAACTAAATTTCGCGAGCCATTGTAGGCGACGCATCCATAAAACATTATGGTCCCACCTCCATGGATCGCTCTTACACATATAGGTGCCACTTTTTTGCGACGTTCTTTTAGGTTTCTTACGAAAACTTTTTTTTTTTTGAGCCGTGAAACTGAAAAGCACTTGCATCGCTCCATAAAAAATTTTTCCAAAATTAAAATTATTTGCCGATCAATTTTTTGGCAAATTCAAGGCGCTTTGACTTATTGCGCTGTGTTATTTGCAGTATAGCTCTAGTAATATATGTTCCAAAATCAGTTTCCATAAGACGTCTACGTATTGTCCGTTCGCTGACATCAAAATTTCCTGTTCCCTTCAAGTCATTGGCAACCGATCGAGGAGTTTTTAAGACATCCTGCTTAAATTGCCGCAAACTAAAAGTGTCTACCTTGGCAGTTGTCTTTCGTGGTCTGCCACAACGTGTAGCGTTTTTTGCAGTGTTGGTTTTTTTAAATTTGTTTTTTTTATAGCAGTTTGTCTGACGTGAAATATGTATACTATAATCTACTGATATTTTGCACTGAAATACCAGAGTTGAACTTCACTATTATTTCATTTTTAAGAGATTCACTGAATTCCTTTCGGTTACTCATATTTCACAAATTATTAAACGAAAACAATTTTTATCAGCATTTACAATCTCTAAACTGAGATAATCCGTAATAATGGTTTCGCTTTCTATCAACAGCAGATCAATGCAAATTAATTGAAGTTCTGACAAAATACTTTTGTCCAGCCAAGATCAGATTACGAATGAGAATAAGAAGCATATTAACAAAACGCAAAATGCAACTACGAAGATAATTTGCAATATACTTTAAGCATTCATGTAGTTAGCGGTAAATCAGATAAGAGAGCTGTAACACGTAGCAATTCGTCAAAATTCAACGCTAAACAAAATACTTATGCCGACGTGTGTATATAAATTCTTGATGCAGAGACCATACCTACCAGAGTGCCGGATCTGCTGGATCAAAACGTATCATTATTATTATAGCCAGAATGAACAAATAAAATTGCAGTGGCTACGCTACTCGTTCCACGCGCCTACTCATTCTCTCTCTTTCTTTTTCTCTCTCTCTTTCTCACACACTGTTAGTAATGCAGTGTGCGCGGTCTTACGGAAAAGAGCGAGATAAAGAGCTTTTGGTTGGTGTGAGAATAGAAAAAAAAGGGACAGATGTACAACAAAACTTTTAAGATAAAAAGAAGCAGATTAAATCTGATATATAAAAATGTCCCTAACTGTTCGGTCGATTTATTTTTTGGGTAAAATCATGTCCCATTTGGCTCTTAATGTTCCGGCGCATTTTTATCTACTCTACCTTCCTTTGCAATGTATTACCTTTCGCACTCTCTCTCTCTCTCTCTTTCACACACTGTAGTCGTGCAGTGTGCGCGGTGTTACGGAAAAGAGCGAGATAAAGTCAAAGAGCTTGTGTTTTCGGGAGAATAGAAAAAAAAGAGACAGATGCAAAAAAAGAAATTTAAGAAAAATGGAAACACATAAAATCTAATATATAAAAATATCCCAAACGCTTTGATCGATTAATTTCTTTTATTTTTGTTATTATTGTAAAATCCTTCCTAAACGACATATGTTTAAATTGTAGAGCCGGGGATCACAACGTTCCCGCTCGTCTTTACCTACTCTACGTTCCTTTGCAAGATATTACCTTTTCGCAGATCCTTCTGTTTTATTTACACAGTAAGTATATCTATCATATGCACATGCATCTAACATAAGAACGATCGTCCAAACAATTCTGGGAAACTAATTGCCAATAAAATGGGATGACGTACTATCATCAGCCCTCTGCCTCCTTGATATGCCAATTCGTTGCAAAAGTATAATTTCTTTCGCAATGCGGTTTAATCAACAATAGGTATAATATCTCGTTATCTAACGCTTTCTTCAAGACTTCTGAAAAGAGCATTTGGACTGTCTCTTCAAAGAGCGAGTTAAGGGATTGATTATGTTATGATTATAACTTGTATAGAATATTTCATGAATGATTAAAAGGTTTTTTTTTATTTTGCAATAAAGCATCGGTTTGAAATCTATTTCTAAATAATATTTTATCAATACGCATTAAATAAGTCGAAACCGTCAACCGATGCTGCCTTCATCCACAGAGTTTTAAAGACAATTTAGTCAAATTTTACCTAATATGGAAATAAGTAAAGACAGACTCCTGTAGATTCGGTGAAATGAAGCAAATGACATCCTACATCTCAACATTTGGGGGAGCAACAATGACCTCCCCTTGTAATAATAAAAATAGTGCATATTCTGATTAGTTTTGAAATTTAAATATTTATTTTTACTGTATGTTACTAAGTTTCCATTTATCTCTTTTATGATCTTTCACATTTAGTAATCGAAATGTATTGTCAAGTGTTTGTTTGCTTTTACATACGTTTGTGTGGTGTATATAGAGGCATATATGTATATCATATTGTACAGATCCCAACTGAAAACAAACAGAATACATCAACGTAAGGATAAAAACAAAAGGCGGACAAACATAATTTTTAAAAATTATATAATTAAGTAATCACAATACGTTTCAAACTTTAGGTTTTATAGATATTAGATTAGTATTCGCGGCATATAATCATGTGGTTGTGTTCGTGTGTGTGTGTGTGTGTGTGTGACGGTTTAAAAGGGTAATCAGCATATCAATTTACAACAGTTTTTCATTCTCATGGATTCTCGCTCTCATCCGCGATTCGTGTGTGTGTGCACAACATTAACTATCTGAACTAGGGTAGGTGTTACGGGGCGGGGATAGGGGTGGGCGTTTGGGTGTTGTTTAAAAATAGTTCAACAAAATACATATACATTTATATATATTTATATAGTTAGTAGTTATATGAGATTCCTGTCGGTTTTAGCTTCTGCTTCTCGGCTCCTCTGCTCCTCTCCTTCACTTTCATCATCATCTTTCATCAGCTTATTCGCTCATGTAGGGATAGTTGACGTCACGCAGGGGCACAAACGTCTCCTTGATGGACTGCGGTGAAGTCCAGCGTAGAATGTAGTGGGGTCCGCCAGCCTTGTCGTTGGTACCGGACATCCGACCGCCACCGAATGGCTGTTGGCCCACAACAGATCCGGTCGACTTGTCATTGATGTAGAAGTTTCCGGCAGCCCATTTGAACTCCTCCAAAGCGGTTTGGACCCAATTCCTTTGCAAAGGATTAAAGAAATTAAAGAACATATTTACGAGTTTCAGGCTATACGCTTACTCGTCTTGTCCGAATATTGCGCCAGTTAGGGCAAACTTTGTGGAGGTGTGAACCAGCTTCATGGTCTCCGCCAAGTCCGCTTCCTTGTACACATAGATGGTCAGCACGGGCCCGAAGATCTCCTCAACCATGATCCGGTCCTTGGGATCTTTGCTAACCACAATGGTTGGATTTACAAAGTAGCCCTTGCTGTCCGAGTAGGTACCGCCGGCGATTATCTCCAGGTTCGGAGACTTCTTGGCCTGCTCTATATAGCTGGTAATGCGTTTAAATGCTTTGTCATCAATGACAGCCGATGTGAAGCTGCTGATGTCTTGGACATCGCCTATTTTTAGTTTCTCCGCCTCGCACTGCAGACCAGCCTTGATCTGCGGAGAGAGTTGAAGGTCAAACAGATTAGTAGGGGGCAATCAGTGCTGAATGGCGCTCGACCAACCAACCTCTGGCCACAGAGACTCGGGCACATACATGCGCGAGCAAGCCGAGCACTTCTGTCCGCAGTACTCGAAGGCCGAGCGTATTGTCGATGTGACTACCGACTGGACGTCCGCCGATTTGTGCACGAAGTGGAAGTTCTTGCCACCACACTCGCCAATCAAGCGGGGAAAGTTGATGTAGTTGTCAATATTGTTGCCCACCTGTTTCCACAAGCGGTTGAATGTTCTGTCCGAGAGATAGAATACAATATAGAACAGAAATCAATAATCCGACTCTTACTTACGGCACAGAGCCGGTGAAATTGATGCCTGCCAGGTGGGGACTGGCCGTAATCGTGTCTCCGAACACCGGCCCATCGGCTGGCACAAAGTTAACAACGCCATCGGGCACTCCTGCCTCGCGCATGATATTGAAAATGCGCCAATTGGAAAGCATGGCCGTGTCAGAGGGCTTCCACAGCACAGCATTGCCCTGGAAAACGAGACGGGAGTGCACAGGGTGTTAGCTTAATTGATTGGGAATTTTAGGGGCTTGGTCGTCCTACCATCAAAGCGGGGGTGTAGGACAAGTTGCCGCCAATGGCCGTGAAGTTAAAGGGGCTGACAGCGGCAATAAAGCCGTCGATGCCACGATATCGCATGGAATTCTTGGTGACCTTGATGTCCTCACTAATGGGACGATATTTGGAGACCTCCTTCAGGAAGTAGGCATTCAATCTGCATGTAAATGAATCCAGACATTAGGAATGCTATTCCCTTGAGGCTGACTTTCCCCATTTACCGTATGAAGTCAATCAGCTCTGCTGCCGCATCGATTTCGGCTTGAATGACCGTCTTGGACTGTCCCAACATGGTGGCCGAATTCAATTCCTGGCGATACTTTGTGGCCATCAGATCAGCGGCCTTCTCCCAGATATTCAAGCGTTCTGCCAGCGGCACCCGATCCCACTTGGGCTGCGTTTCCACAGCGGTTTTGATGGCCTGTTGCAGGAGCTTCTTATCGGCATAGTAGAACTGGGCCAGCTTGTGTGCATGATCGTGGGGCATAACCTGATGCCGCACATCAGATGTCTTGAACTCCTTGCCGCCTATCACAATGGGAATCTCCTCGCAGTGAGAGGCCGTGTCCTTAAGAGCCTGCTGTAGGGCCTTGCGCTCCGGCGAATCCTTGCAGTAGCTCAGAATCGGTTCGTTCTCGACACTAAAGTCCTTTAGCTTGAGCTCCGGAATCGCAGAGCCCAGACCTCGCACATGGCTAGCAGCGGTGGATAAGTGGTGTTACATGGACCTCTCTTTCAACTTGAAAATCAACAGGAACTTACCTCTGGATTACGCTCTGCTGCTGGCCGGAGCACCTGGCGGGCGTACTGCGTAGCAATCGCAACATCTTTTACTGGATTGAGGGGCCTGTCTCGGTTTCTGCCTTGTTATATAAGCTCTGTTGTCGTCGTCGGTGTCAGCGGTGCTTCGTTTCAACTAGAATTTTGCTATCTGTGTGATAAGCACAAAGGCGGCAGGCGAAAGGTACAAAACGAAACGAAAAACATTTGATTAGTTTTCATTTATCAGCGCAGCCTTGAAAATTCATTGGGGGGCTACACTGCTCGGGCGAGTCGCACGAGCAGCAGCGGCAGCGTCACCGTCACCGTCGCGTGATTTTGATAAGGACCCAAACGTGAAGAGAGACCGACAGACACACCCCCCGGGCCTAAACCGAGATAAGGCCACACTTGATCAAGTAATTTTCTGTACTTGCATGAATTATAAGCTCGAATATCAAGTTGAATTGGATTTTCTAGCGCGAAACACTGAATAAACTCGTCAAGTTTTTTTTCTCGGTATCTAAATTGTCTCTTCTCTTGCTCGCGCACACACACAAATACACACGACTTGCATACATACACATATAAAAGCAAAATTTGACAAGCATCAGCTGTTCTGTGTACGCTGCACAGTGGTGCGGATGCTTACCAACACTAACATTCATTGTAAACTTTCCGCTATCGACATACCGTCAAAAACTTTCATTCGCCGATATTGTGTGCCGTATTCCAGAAAAAACTAGACTGAAATTTATTGATATAGGGGAATGGCTACAGGGAACTAATATCATTATCGCCTACTTGTTTTGAATTGTTTGACCACTGTGCGCTGGCTACGGAAATTTCCTAATGCCGAAACAAACCGATATACGTGTGTAGTATGTGCATATGTGGAGCTTATACCAAAGGTATGTACATATAGTTCTTGTTGTTTTTTAACTGGCACTGCCTTGATTTATGAAATTAAGCAGCCTGGACGGGGAGCGCGGGGAGGCGACCCACCGTATACCAGCAGTTGTTCTTGCGAGGGGGAGAGAGACAGAGGACGGGCGATGCGCGTGAGCAGCAACTATGAAAGTTAGAAAGAGAAAGGTAGAACAAATATGGAGCAAGCATTTTTGCATTGTTCGTCAGATTGTCAAGTGTTTTTAATAAAATGCAATTAAAGCTGAGGCAAATTGATTTTTACCAATACATACTATCTGTACGTGACTACAGACAACATTAGTATGTATGTATGTGCATATGTATGTAAATTTATCGGTAGAATAATAATAAAACGGCCAACAAATCAAGAACAAGTCACAAGTTGATTTTTGAGGCCAAGTAAAACGTACGAAAAGCAACTAAATACAACAAAAATTCGTTACTCAGCTGTAGATACACACACTAACACACAGGCGCATTCAAAATTCACTTGGTTTTGGCCCGTTTTGCGCTTGTTGTTGTTGCTGCTGCTGTTGTGACCCATTATGCAATGTAATGTTTTTGCCTCCCGTTTATTGTTAGCTTATTGGTCGCTTGAGACCCTTACTATCATTATATTTTGCAATGTAACACATTGCACACTATGCACAAATAAAATTGATTTTACGCTTACTTTGTGTGTTTTTTCAGGTGACGACGCTGGTCAAAAACGCGACTGTGCTTTTGTTTGGCTGGGACTATTTAAGCCAAATAAAAAGAGCGCTATAAAATTTAGCCGTTGCCGGTAGGGTTGTTAAAAATGTATCGATATATTATTAGCCGATTTTCGGTTTCAATAGCATTATTTTTGTGTCATATTTGAAGTTTGGCGCCATAGAGCCTTGTTTGTTATCATTTTTCTTAGGAAATTATTTTAACTATATGAAAGTCAAAATGGTTAACGACTGTCTTTATTGGAGGCATCTATTTTGTTTAGTTTGTCTAAGTTCCGGCTGTCTCATATAGCCAATTGAAATTACCCATGTTCAGAAATTCCACAATTAACTTCATCTAGAGAAAGTTTTGTCTTGGCTCAAAAAAACTTGAACTGGTTCAGTTCGTTATCGACTCGCATGCTGCTCGTGACTGCTTTCCACCTATGCACCCCTGCAATGTCATACTTTCCAACACTTGGGTTAGCTATCGAGTGCCGCGCCAAAATTTGAAAATGGACAAGATTTGCGAATTTTCTTTACACATTTATTAGACTGTTATTTTGTTTGGCTGGGGCTATTTAGAAAGATCGCTCTGAAATTTAGTAGCTGTCGGTTGGGTTGTTAAATATATACCTATATATTGTAAGTCGATTTTCGGTTTCAATATCAATATTTTTGTGTCATAAATGCGGCATAAAGTCTTGTTCAATCTTGTTTTGCAATCAAGGAAGATATACTGCGACTATATGAAAATCAGAATGAATAACGACTGTCATTTTTGGAGGCTTCTAAATATAATTCTAATAAAAATGAAGTGTTTCTAAGTACTGGCGCTCCTAATTAGCCAAGCGAAATTGGCTATTTCAAAAATTCCACCTTATTTTTCACCTATCGAAATTTTTGTCTTGGTTCAAATGAACATGACTCACATATGGCTGCTTTCCACTTATCCAGCCCTGTGACCTCATACTTTCCAACACTTGGGTTAGCTATCGAATACCGCGCCTAAATTTGAAATTTGAGAAGCTTTGCGAATGTTTCTCACACATTTATTCGTGCTAAAACACATATTTTTTATGAAAAAAAAATTATTAACCAATATTTACACTTTAACTAGCTTAGGGTAATAGGGAAATAATATCACACCAGGGTTAGCCGTAGTAGCCGCCGCTCCCCGCACTGGCTGTGGCAAAGCCGCCACTGCTGCTGGCATATGCCGTGTCTATAAGAGAAAACATGTCCAAAACACTTGTAGATTGCAGACGGAAGGATTAAGGGAGCTTCAGGCAGATGTGCATGGATTTCTACTTACTCATTCCGTTGCCTCCGCCGTACGGGAAGCCGCCGTAACTGGGATAGCCATACTGGGACTGACCGTACTGACCATACTGGCCGTATATCGAATAGGGATTGTAGCTCGGATATGAGTAGTAGGGATATCCGCCGTAGCTGGGATAACCGTAGCCATAGGCATTACCATACATGTTCCCATAGCCGCCACCCAATCCAGCGCCGGCGCCCGCTCCCCCACCATAGTACGGATATCCATAGTACTGGCCCTGAACCATCTGCAGAACTGTGGCCGACAGGACTAGGCCCAGCCAGAGGCAATTTCTTGTATTTTTTGCAGACATATTTGTTGTTTTTGGTGGTTGTTTTGTGTGTAATCCTCGAACGCAGACTGAATGCAAAACCACTGACACAAACTGATTTTATAGAGTTTGCCAACTGGTATATTCGCGATTTTTACCAAACCATAAAACGCTTTTTTAATGGCGCTTAATCGCCCGCCCATCAAGCATTGCTCATCGGCCTCACTGTCCGCTGACGCTGTTTGCTTGCTCGGGCATGACCCAAGCGGCGTATACGTATTTTTACAATATTGTGTAAACCGTAAATAATGCTCCCACGACCAGAAACAAAACAAAGTTTTTAGCAATATTTGTTTACAAGTTGTCAACGCTCCCACACATAATACTATTATGATAACCGTTTTGCTCTCAGTATCAATTAGTTAGGCGGTTTTTCAGTGGCGCAGGGGTTCACAAGTTTTCCGCATAAACATAGTCATTAGCCTTAAAATTGTTTGATGGGCCGCTTAGTCATGTGGTGCTGTGCTGTTCGGGTGGTTTCCACTCTTTGAGGTTCATTGCCTGGGTGGTCAATGCTCATCAACGCCCTTCAAATGAGGTCAATAATTATAATTCTTTTTGGCGGGTATCAATTTGGCTTAAGCATTGACCGAGAGTTCAGTCTGAAGGACTTTTACCTTTTTGTCATGCATGGGCATCCATGGGAATTTCCCCCCAATCTGGTATAGATTACATCTATCATCTGCCACCTGATTACCCCCCACTCTGTATGCCTGTCCGTCCTTGTACATTGACAAATTACAAGTCACAATATTTTATGCAATTTTCCAAACAGAGAAAGGCAAAGAGAGAGAGAGAGAGAGAGAAAGCCCAGAAAACTTGCCAAATTCGTGTACAAAAAAGTATCCAAAAATTCATTCATAAATTTTTAAAACCTTTTCCCATACACTGTGCTCATTTGTGTTGGTGTGTGTTGGGTTTTACACTGGCCAACAATGGAAAATGTCATGGAATTGCCATCGCTGCTATTATTGTTCTTTGTCGAGCCTTTGGGTTCGCATGCAGCTGACGTTTCTCTCTCTCTCTCTCTATCTCTCGCGCGCCATCTCTTTCTTTTGCCATCTCGCTCTCTCGTTTTCACTCTACATTGCCGCATTACTTTCGGTTCTCCAGGTGGGCCAGGTGTGCTTTTGTGCCGCGTAGGAGTTGCATTGTTGCTGCTCTCCAGTCGAGTGAGTTGCATCTGCATCGAGTCCGGACATGTTTGCGCATGCTCAAGCTCGGATTTCGAAGCACCCTGTACGCCCATTCCGTTCCCCGATTGAGTCCGAGTGATGTTTTTGAGTGCACCAAAGTGCAAGCCTTGCAGGTTGTTGCAGGTGGTTCCCCACGTAACCTCATATATAATTCATACAAAAGACAGTATCAATAAATGGATGAGTAACGCCCATCCATTTTAATGGTACACGATTTTTTTAGCCTGGCTTTATGAGCGGGCTACAGTCTCTCTTAAAATGTTTCCTTGTAGAAGAATAAGGAATTCCTTAAGCATCTCAAGATCTTTAAGGTATATTTTTAGTTTATTCGAGAGTCCCAAATAAAGAGAATCCCAAAAGGTATTCCATGGATGATTCTAGGACAAACAACAAAAGGAACATTCCAATCGTGGTTCCAACTGGCAAAATCGTATCCTAAATATTGAACAGTCTTCAAATATCTACAGGTAGTCGAATATCTTTTGGAATTTGACGTCTGAAATTCCCTAAGATTCCTTCGATTGTGCCCTTAAAATCTTAGAGCCTGAATAGTGAATATAAAATGGAATTGAGGGCTCTTTAAACCTTTAAGACCTCCAAAAAAAGAACCAACCTTCCCTCATATGCGATCATCTAGCATTCATGGTAATCCCAGTTCCATAATTAGTTATAATTCAATTATACGAAAAATACCATTCAGGAAACCCTTTAATGCCAGAGATAATAACCAGCATTTATCCCTATCTTAGGGGCTGGAATCAATTGGCAAAGTACGCCCCAAACCCCGTTGCCCGTGCCCCGCCACTTAATTTCCTTGCCCCAAATGAGCAATTTTCATATTAAAAAGTTTGTCTATACCTCTCTAGCACTTCCTCAACCCCTCGACGGAAAAATGAAAGCTATCCTTCACAAAACTTCATTAAACTTTTCGTTCCTTTCACTTTGCTCTTGCTCTACCTTTTTTTTTTGTTTTCTTGTTTTTTTGTGATAATTTTTGGGACAGTAAAATGCTAATTGTTAGTCCGAAAATGTCCGAACCATTCATGTTTTTGGATACTTTTCCAATTTGGCCAACAGTTTTACATGTAATTAATTATAAATTTGATGCAGCAGCAACTTTTGTTTGCTTGTCAGGAATGCACTAAAAAACGAAAAGCTAATTAAAACTTGAAAAATATGAAGAGGAGCAGCAACTAATGCCCTGGCCCCGAAGAGATCGTCCCGCTGAGAAATCACTCAGAATGCGCTGGCCCCGTCAGGGGCAATGAGTATCAGGAAAACTCACTCAAAGTTGCAGCTAAGCGGCGGTGGAGGCGGATGCAAAATTGCAGCTGAAAATGTTACGCATACGCCGCATGGGTCCGAGAGAGAGATGAGCACGCTGAGGCCGTCTCGCTCTGAGTGCACTAAGCGGGTGGTTGGCAGGAGGGGGGAAGGGAAGAGGGGGGTGAGGGCGGCAAAAAAATACAAAAAAAATCAATTAAAATGCACTCGAGTGGGATTGTCGAACCGCACACTCTGCGACACCTCCACTCTATGGGGATGTTGGGTTTTTAGGAAATTTGTAAGAAATTTTCGAACGAAAATAAGCAAATGCCTTCTCTCTCGCTCT